>NC_134138.1:205622547-206253172 GCF_033958435.1 Carettochelys insculpta | reverse complement strand
GGCACCATACATGACTGGGGGCCCCTCACACACCCAGCAGAACCCGGCTTGCCAGGGCCCAGGCAGGCCATGGCCCCGGGACGGAGACACGGCAGCCAGTGCCTATCGGCTCCCGTGGACGGCATCGTGGTCAGCCCCTGGGAGGCGGGGTGGGGCGTGGACTATGCAAAGGGGCTGCCGACAGGGCCACCACACCCACAGATGGGGAACAGGGGACGGGGACCCGGTGCCCACTGGGAATGGGGGGGCGTGGGCCATGGGACAGAGCTCGATACTCATGGCCTTCCTCTCTCTTCCCCCTGTTTCTGCAGCCGCACCGTCCGAGGGCCAGGAGAGCATGGCACCATTGGTTGTCCCGAGCAGCCCCACCCCAGTTCCACGGACAGCCCAGGGACACCGTCAGAGCTGGGACGGGCTCACCCTCGCCAGAACCAGCAGCGAACTGGTGTGGACCCTGAGGTGGCTGCTGCCCTCCGGCGCCAGGCAGACATCGTGGAGCGGCAGCTGCGCTTTGAGGAACAGGAGGCTACCTGGTGCCGAGAGGCTTGGGGGGCCTTTATGGCCACATTTGATAGGGTGGCCACCTCCTTCAAGGAGTTAGTGGCCCGGCTGCCACCCCCCGCTGTGCCCCCTGCTGCCCCACTTGCCAGCCCCCCAAGACAGAAGTCTGCATCTGTATCTTCCAGTCTTCCCCGCTCCCAGATGACCTTGCTGGGGACTGGGGACAAGGAGGGGGCCTGTGATCCAGATCCAGCAGAGGTTGCACCCGTCCACCCCCCTACCCCAGAGTGATGGGCCAATGGCCGAGCCATGGCTGGGCCATCCACGTGTCCCCCCTCATGTAAATAGTTATCCCCCCCTTGTAAAGAGTTACCTCCCCATGTATATAGTTGTGATTGTTGTTTTTTCCAAAATAAGTACTCAACATTGTTCAAATGGTTAACAATATATTTTCAGTTTTATTTTTCCTAAACCACTGTGTAACATGTGCTCATTGGGGAGGCAGTGTGCAGGTGGTGGTGGTGTTAGATGTAGTTATTTTCAACATAAGGGCTATTAATCCTGTGAGAGCATTACATTCAAATGCGTTTATTTCACTATGCAGGTAACAGCATAGATGTCATCTGATGAAGGCAAATAAGTTTGATTATGTGATGTGTTTTGGGGCTTTTTCACATCTTATCAAGAGCAAGTGACATATTTTATGACCTTGATCACAATTGTACTGAATTTTCTTAACTATAAATTACTTCACATGCTGGACTGTATTTCGATATATACTATATGGCTTTAAATTGCTTTTCCCTCAAATTAGCAACAAAGTAGTTTCAATTAGGAACAAATTCTTAAGAGAATTTAATCATATAGATCTACAGTTAAAGCTTCATAAAACAAATGATCACAAATGTGAAAAATCTCATTTTATTAAGTTGTTACATCAAAAATGGCTTGAAAAAGCAAAGCAATTTTTGTACATTATAAATGGATATTAATTCAAATACAATGTTAACATTAAGGGCAATTAAAGGATTAGCTAATATTTTTACAGCAGATTGAAAATATAAATCTCTATGGCTGTGTCTACACTACCTCCCTCCTCCGAAGGGAACATGGTAAGTAGGGTGTTGGGAAATTATTAGTGAAGTGCTGCGGTGCATATGCAGCACTTCATAAAGCTAATTCTCCCCTGCGGCAACTTCGAAGTACTGGCAGGTGAGCTGTGGCTACATGGAAGCCGGCACTTCAAGGTTTAGCACTTTGAAGGTGCCACGGGGGAGAATTAGCTTAGTGAAGAGCTGCATATGCACCGCAGCACTTCGTTAATAATCTCCCAACACCCTACTTACCATGCGCCTTTCGAAGTAGGGACCTAGTGTAGACACAGCCTATAAAATGTAAATGAGGAATACTCAAGTCACAGCTATTTGTTTGAGTTACAGTACATCCAAGATCGAGGCCCAGTTATAATATATCTCTTATGAACACAGTGTAAGAGAGTTCCTGTCCCAGAAAGCTAAGTACACAAGACAGACAAAAAGTATGAGGAAAAAGAGGGAGAGAAGTGAAATGACTTGCCCAGGGTGTCAGATCAGTGGTATAACTGGAAACAGAATCAAAGTCTCCCAAGCCTCTACCATATGCTAAGCTAGTGTTTCTTAAATTTTTTGAAACCGCAGGCCACCAAAAAACAATATTTTTATGTATAACAGGCCATCCTTGATCAGTACCACACTGTACCGAAAACCTACTGATCGCTATACTTATCTACACCCTTCTAGTTTCCATCCTGCACACATGACTAGATCCATTGTTTATAGGCAAGCTCTTAGGTACAATCGCATTTGCTCTGATCCAACTGACAGAGACCAAAAACTACAAGAACTTTACCAAATATTGATAAACCTGAATTACCCACCAGGAGGAGTAAAAAAACCAAATCAACAGGGCCAGACGAATACCCAGAGACCAGCTACTCCAAGATCGGCCCAAAAAAGCCAAGAACAGAACACCACTGGTCATCACCTACAGCCCCCAACTCAGACCACTGCAACGAATTATTAAAGACCTACAACCTATCCTTAATCAGGCTGACACACTCCAGAAGGCCCTGGGTGACATGCCTGTTCTCTCCTACAGACAACCTCCCAACCTCATGAGGATCCTCACTAACAGCCACAGTCTATACCCCAGGAATACCAGTCCTGGAACCTTTCCCTGCAACAAAGCCCGCTGCCAGCTTTGTCCACATATCTTCTCTGGAAATACCATCACTGGACCTAACCAGGTTACTCTCAGAATCACGGGCACTTTCTCATGCTCCTCTACTAACATCATATATACCATCATGTGCCAACAATGCCCAGATGCTTTGTATATTGGACAGACTTCTAACTCCCTTAGACAAAGGGTCAATGGGCACAAAACAGACATCAAAACGCTCCAGATCCGCAAACCAGTTAGTCAACATTTTAATGGAATGGGGCATTCTTCTTCGAGTGTCCCCGTGGGTGCTCCACCATAGGTGACGGCTTGGCCGGCGCCGCAGATCGGATCTTCCAAGCAGTTTCTGCCGGACCGCGCATGCGCCGGCGCGCGCCGCTCCCTGGCGCGCTCCTGGCCATGTGCGCGATCCGGTCCCCGCCAGTTCCTCTCAACCGCCGTCGGCTGCAGATGGAATCCGACTAGGCTAAAGCCACATAGCGTATTCAACGACTTTATTTGTTTTCTCTTTAAAGTTTTTCAGTTCTTAGGATACCATAAGTAACCGGTTGTTATTTTGTAAAAAAAAACAAACAAACAACAAACAAGCTACGGAGGGACAGCTCAAGCCAGTCCCAGTAACAAGCGCCGGAGGCCGGGAGCTAGGGCCATCAGCCCTCCTGCGGAGGCAGGCCATCGGACGGGGAAACAGCACAAAGAAGTGCTAAGTACCCACAAACAAACTCAAAGACTCACCAACAATGTCCTCCTCAGGCTTTAAAAAATGTGAGTCCTGCCGAGAGGCGATGCCAGTGTCCGATGGGCACAGTCTATGCATAAGGTGCCTGGGGGAGTCCCATGTGGCACAAAAATGCGCCTTCTGTGCAAAGTTAACGACCAGAGCACGGAGAGACAGGGAGATGAGAATTAAACTGCTGCTTCTTGACAAGGCCCTCCAGCCAGACGTGCCGGAGCGGCCGCAGCAGGAGGGACCCTCCGGGGCCCTTAGAAGGAAAGCTGCCTCCCTCACTCCATCAGCGCAAAAACGGAGGAAAGTTTCTCCAACCCGATCCCTGCCGGCAGCAACAGTGAGCGGGACGGGAGGAGCGAGCAGCCCCCAGCCGCAGCAACAGCTGATCGGCGGCGGCACGGAGAGCCACGTGGAAGCGGCTCAGCCTCCGATGATCAGCCAGCCGCCCCGCACCGCAGGCAGGGCGGCGGCTAAGCAAGCGCCGGTACCAGCGGCACCGCAGGCAGCGGCACCGACCCCCGGGGAACCGGCGGTGCAGAGCGCGCAGGCACGTAGCCTGCAGGCGCAGAAGGACTCCGCACGTGCGGCACCGCCCTCGAGCGTGCCTAGCACGGTGCCGACGGGGCCGGGATCCCCCGCCCATCAGGGGGCGGAGTTACCTCCTCAAGGGAGGGGGAAGGCTGCACACAAGAGGAGGCATTGCAGCCCCTCTCCAGACAGGGCTGTGGAGCTCTTTTCTCACAGCCCTCCGCTCATGTTGCAGACTCCAGCCAGAAGGCAGGGGCCCCCCCTAGCCTACCCGGAGCCCCCTTCTCCTTTCCTGCAATCAGCCTCCCCATGGCTGGCACCACCCTCGCCCTTCCTGGGATTTGAATCGCTGGACTATTATGCAAAATCGCTCTCTCCAGTGTCTCGACGATCCCCCTCTCCCAGACACACAGGGTACGTGCAAAGGGAATGGTCAAGGTCACCTTCCCAGGAACAGTGCCTATACTGCCATGGTCGTCCCTACCACGTGGGGCATGGACACCATCGGCAATCTACCAGGGAGAGATCCCCACATATTACCTCGTACCCCCGAGGGCAATCGCGATCGGGGACGGAGACTCAAGCATCCCAGGGGGGACTGGCCGTGGACCCACGAGATTTTCCCTCGCAAACCTCCAGCGAGAGGGCGCACCATCACCATCAAGAACCGGAAGGGTCCAAAGAAATGTACCCCAGCGGTTCCTCGTTTTCCTCCCCGGATGAGGCCACGGCCTTAGGGGACGTCCATCCCAAGGACGATCTCAAACAGTTTCAGGAGCTGTTTAAGAGGGTAGCTTTCACGCAAGGCATCCAGACAGCACAAGTGCAAGAGAAACATCATAAGCTCCTTAAAAATTTGAGCTCCCCGGCCTCCTCCAGAGTAGCAATCCCGCTTGATGAAGCGATCTTGGAGTCCGCCACTACCATATGGCAGACCCCGGCAACTATTCCGCCTGTCCAAAAGAGAGCGGATAAGAAATACTTCGTGCCGGCGAAGGGCATGGAGTTCTTGTTTAGCCACCCCCAGCCAAACTCCTTGGTGGTGGAGTCCTCGCAGCAAAGATTAAAAACATCTCAATTTAAAACAGGGGGAATGGACAAAGATGCCAAGAAGCTAGAGCTGTTCGGCAGAAAGGTCTACTCCTCCTCCACTTTAACCTTGCGAATGGCAAATTATGCAGCGCACTTGGCGAACCATAATTTCGACAACTATGCCAGATTAACTTCCCTCATGGACTCGCTTCCAGAGGACAAAAAGCCAGTCCTCAAGGCCATAGTGCAAGAGGGCTACGCGGCTGCGAGGATGGAAGTTCAGATTGCTTTGGACGTTGCGGACACGGCAGCACGTTCCACAGCAACTGCAGTGGTGATGCGACGGGAGTCCTGGCTCCAGACCTCGGGCATACCGAGAGATCTGCAGGCGAAGATAATCGACCTTCCCTTCGACTTGCAGAAGCTGTTTGCTGAATCAACTGACTCGGTCCTTCATTCCAGTAAAGACTCAAGAGCCACACTCAGGACCCTGGGGATTTACACCCCTCCATACTCAAAGAAAAGGTACTACCCACAGCAAAGGCGGTACCAATACCAGCAACAGCGCCCCCAGTATCACAGGGGTTACGAGCAAGGGCGGCATCAGCAGCACCAGCAGTACAGAACCCCCAGGCGACGCTCACAACAGGGCCGTACGTCCTCGGGGCGGGGCCAAAGGCCACAAGTTTGACATACAAATCCAGGGCTGCGCCATCACCACCATTGCACAAGATCATCCGAAACGACTTTTTCACCATCGCCTCCGACCATTCTACGACCAGTGGCAAAGGATCACCACAGACAAATGGGTGCTGGAGATCATAGCCACGGGGTACGCCATCCCCTTCCAGTCGCTCCCGCCGCCGCGACCCCCGCCCAAGCCCCACCCCCAGGAGGCCTCCCATGTAGCCGGGCTCAGGCAGGAGGTGGCCCACCTAGAGTTCATAGGGGCGGTGGAAAAGGTGCCGGAGCAACTGCAAGGGAAAGGGTTCTACTCTCGGTATTTCCTGACGGAGAAAAAGACAGGAGGCTGGAGGCCCATCTTAGACCTTCGTGGCCTCAACAGGTATCTGCGCAAGCAACGTTTTCGGATGATCACTATTGCCTCCATCCTTACAGCACTGGACGATGGAGACTGGTTCGCAGCCCTCGATCTACAAGACGCGTACTTCCACATAACCATTCATCCGGCTCACCGACGTTTTCTCCGGTTCATGGTGGGCAACGAACACTTCCAATACAAGGTCCTACCGTTTGGCCTTTCCTCGGCCCCCAGAGTCTTCACCAAGACCTTGGCAGTGGTGTCAGCCTACCTGCACAGACAGGGGGTGTTTATTTTCCCATATCTGGACGACTGCCTGCTCAAAGGGACCTCGAAAAGGGAGGTTCTCCGCATGATACGCGTCACAGCAAACACGTTCTCCGCACTTGGCCTGGTTATCAATATGGCAAAATCAAAGATAGACCCCTCACAGGACATAGAGTTCATAGGGGCTCGCATAAACTCGGTCTCGGCGAGAGTATACCTTCCAGAGGCTCGCTTTCGAGCCATCGGTTCCCTCGTGCAGGTCATCACCTTCAGCCCTACGGTGCCGGTCTTGACGTGCTTGCAGCTGCTGGGCCACATGGCAGCGGCTACGTTTGTGGTACAGAACGCCAGGTTGCACATGCGCGGCATGCAACATTGGCTGGCAAGTGTATACAAGCCGGCAGTACACACCGTTCACAGGGTGGTGTCGCCCCCACCTGGGGTGCGCGAATCCCTGCAATGGTGGGTAAACCCCGGGAACTTGCTAACAGGGGTACCCTTCCATCAGCCGCAAATATCGGTTTTCCTCACTACGGATGCCTCCCTCATAGGGTGGGGAGCGCACATGGGCGAAGAGGTGGCTCAAGGACTGTGGTCACCCACGGAACAGTCTCTGCATATCAATGTTTTAGAGCTCAGAGCAGTGTTCAACGCCTGCAAACACTTTCGAGACCGTATACAAGGCAAAGTCGTCGGGATCAGTACAGACAATACCTCCACCATGTTTTACATAAACAGGCAAGGAGGAGCTCGATCCCGTACCTTATGCGCGGAAGCAATCCGCCTATGGAACTGGTGCATCGCCCACGATATAATCCTGAGAGCCTCCTACTTGCCGGGCACGCACAACGTGAAGGCAGACCAGTTGAGCAGACGTTTTGCGCTCACCCACGAGTGGCAGATCCGTCCCGATCTACTACGGCCCATTTTCCACGCATGGGGGTTTCCCCAAATAGATCTGTTTGCCACTCAGCACAACAAACAGTGCCCACGATTCTCCTCCAGAGCAGGGCTGGGCCGGGGGTCCCTGGGGGACGCGTTCGCGATCCCGTGGGGGGGCCCCCTGCTTTACGCGTTTCCCCCCGCAGTGCTGATCCACAAGGTTCTGCAAAAAGCCAGGAGAGACAAGGCTCGGATGATCCTGATAGTCCCAACATGGGATCGCCAACCATGGTTCCCCCTACTCCTGCGCCTGTCGGACCGCCCACCGATGCCTCTTCCGGTGGCGCCGGACCTGCTCACGCAAGCCCAGGGGTCCATAGTGCATCCGCACCCCGAAAGCCTGCGACTGCAAGCGTGGCTAATCCATGGCTCAGCTCCCTGGAGAGCACATGCACAGTGGAAGTACAGCAAGTCCTAGAAAGTAGCAGGAGGACTTCCACTAGGAAAACCTACAAACAAAAATGGACTCGCTTCATGGCTTGGTGTTCTACCAAGCAGCTGGCCCCCCTTTCGGTGCCTATACCTACAATTCTAGAGTATTTACTGGACCTCAAGAGAGCAGGACTCTCGCTATCCTCGTTAAAGGTCCACCTGGCCGCCATCTCGGCGTTCAGACATGAGGAGGGAGGGCACACGGTGTTCGCCCACCCTATGGTTACCAGGTTCCTCAAAGGGTTGGTAAACCTATACCCCCCTCGGAAACCGATTCCACCTTCGTGGAGCTTGGACCTGGTGCTTACCACACTCATGGGACCACCGTTCGAGCCCTTGGCCACGGTTCCCCTTCGCCTCCTTACAGTAAAGACGACCTTTCTTCTTGCAATTACATCAGCCCGTCGGGTGAGCGAGCTTGCGGCAGTCATGGCAACGCCACCCTGTACTGTCTTTTCCAAGGAGGCGGTAACCATACGGCTGCATCCAGCCTTTGTTCCCAAAGTTTCTTCCGAGTTTCACATCAATGAACCTATTGTTCTACCCTCGTTCTATCCAAAGCCTCATAACTCCAGCGAAGAGGCGCGCCTACACCTCCTGGATGTGAGGAGGGCGCTAGCCTTCTACGTAGACAGGACCAAGTCCTTCCGAAAAACGGATAGACTCCTGGTCTCCCTTGCTCCCAAATCTAAAGGAGAAGGTCTCTCATCGCAGAGAATCTCAGAGCACATTGTATCCTGCATAAAAATGTGCTACGAGCTCAGAAAGACTCCTTTGTCGGCCACTCCCAGGGCTCATTCCACCAGGGCGGTGGCAGCATCAACAGCCTTTTTCAAGGGCGTTGCATTGAAAGACATTTGCAGAGCGGCGACCTGGTCATCCTACGACACGTTCGCCAAACATTACGCCCTTCACAGGGTATTCCAAGAGGATACCCATCTCTCTGCAGCGGTCCTCTCGGGGACCAGCTGCACATAATCCGATTACCCACCACCTATCTGGGTTACTGCTGGGTAGTCACCTATGGTGGAGCACCCACGGGGACACTCGAAGAAGAAAGAGAAGTTACTCACCGTAGTAACGGTGGTTCTTCGAGATGTGTCCCCGTGGGTGCTCCACTTCCCGCCCATCCTCCCCGCTTCGGATCTCTGTTAGTGTTTTGCAGGGGCAACCGAGGCGGTTGGTCGAGGAACTGGCGGGGACCGGATCGCGCACATGGCCAGGAGCGCGCCAGGGAGCGGCACGCGCCGGCGCATGCGCGGTCCGGCAGAAACTGCTTGGAAGATCCGATCTGCGGCGCCGGCCAAGCCATCACCTATGGTGGAGCACCCACGGGGACACATCTCGAAGAACCACCGTTACTACGGTGAGTAACTTCTCTTTCTGTCAATGACCTAAAGGTATGTGTGTTACTAAAAAGGAATTTTCGCACCGTTTTGGAAAGAGAAACATCTGAGCTGGCTTTTATATTCAAATTCGGCACATTAACACATGGTTTAAATCGTGATGGGAACTTTCTGAGTCACTATAGGGGCTTGTCTGCATACTTGGCTCAATCTGATTCTTGACCTTCCCCCCCACCCCTCCACTCTCTGATTTGCTCACCTTGATTATCTTTTGCTGATTTGTCCTCCTTGCTTACTGTTTTTGGTTCTCTGTGCCTTAAATATTGAGTCTGTTCTGGTCTGGCTATGGTCTGAAGAAGTGGGTCTGTCCCACGAAAGCTCACCTAATAAACCATTTTGCTAGTCTTTAAAGTGCTACTTGACTGCTTTTTGTTTTGATAGTGTATAGACTAGCACGGCTTACTCTTTGTTACTATATACCATCTGTGTATTTTTCCGAACACTTATGGAACACCTGCTAGTTGTTCATGGAACACCAGTGTTTTGCAGAATGTAGTTTAAGAAACACTGCTCTAAGCCATGCTGTCTGCCATAAGGATTACTTACTGTAATAAATAACCACAATGGGGCACTAGTCTCATTGGGAATATTATGCCTTGTAATTGAGAGAATGGACATTCATTTAAAAGGCAAGTCCTAATTTTAGTGTCTTAAATGCTTTTTACATCTGTTACTTCACTGTTACCTTTTTTTCCTCTTACAGAAACACATTTCGGGTTACCCTGCTCTCCACCATGATCTCAAAGTGGTTGCAAGATTTTTTAAAAATTGCAAGTTTTCAGTCTCGCAAACCCAAATTACATCGGTGTTTAAGAACTAGTAAAAATGGTTTCAGTACCAAGTCACTTTCCAAACAGCAAAGGCGAGTAGTTGTCACGGGTATTGGCTTAGTGTCTCCTCTTGGCATTGGGACTCAATTTGTTTGGGATCGCCTTCTTCAAGGAGAAAGTGGTATTATCTCTCTAAATGGGGAAGAATATACAAATGTCCCATGTAAAGTGGCCGCCTGTGTGCCCAGAGGAAATGGTGATGGTCAATTCAACGAAGAAAACTTTGTGTCAAAATCAGAAAGCAAATCCATGGCTTCTGCCACCATCATGGCCATGGCTGCTGCAGAGCTAGCAATAAAAGACTCTGGCTGGCATCCACAGTCTGAACTGGATCACTTAACTGCTGGTGTGGCAATTGGAATGGGAATGGTTCCACTGGAAGACATTTGTGATACAGGCTTGATGTTTAAAACGAAAGGTTATAATAAAGTCAGCCCATTCTTTATCCCTAAGATCTTAATCAACATGGCAGCAGCTCAGATCAGCATTAAATACCAACTGAAAGGGCCCAATCATTCTGTATCAACTGCTTGTACCACAGGAGCACATGCTATTGGAGATTCCTTTAGATTTATAGCATGGGGTGATGCTGATGTGATGTTGGCTGGAGGAACAGAGGCTTCTATTAGCCCCTTGTCGATAGCTGCATTTTCAAGAGCTCGGGCGCTCAGCACGAACTTTAACTCAAGCCCTAAACTGTCATGTCGACCATTCCACTCACAGAGAGAAGGATTTGTAATGGGAGAGGGTGCCGCTGTGTTGGTGTTGGAAGAATATGAACATGCTATGCAAAGAGAAGCCAGGATCTATGCAGAAATTTTAGGTTATGGACTCTCTGGTGATGCTTGCCACATAACAGCACCTAATCCAGAAGGGGATGGTGCTTTTAGGTAAGAATTTGTAGATTAATTTGATGAATACATTATTAAGTTGTTTATTTTCTATTGGTCAATATTCTTTATAAATTTGTCTACAGACGTATTGTGCACATCAGTATAAATAGCAACCATGTATCTTTTAACTGATGAGGGAGTATTTAAAATACAATGGCATGCGGATATTTAAGAAAATCTAAAGTCTTAATTTAAACAATGGAAGATTTTTGTTAAGGTTTTATCCCATTTTCTCTTTTTTAACTCATGTAGGGAGGCTGTGCCTACACTACCACCCTCCTTTGAAGGGAGGATGATAAATAGGGTGCTGGGAGTTTACTAATGAAGTGCTGTGCTGCATATTCAGCACTTCATTAAGCAAATCCCCCCGCCTGGTGGCAACTTCAAAGTTTTAAACTTCGAAGTACCGGCTCGTGTCTAGCCACGATTCAGCCACCGGTACTTCGAAGTGCCGGGGCAACTTTTTGAGGAGTAAAGGGACTTGGAAGTTGCCCTGGCATTTCGAAGTACCGGCAGGTGAGCCGCGGCTAGACGCGAGCCGGTACTTCGAAGTTTAAAACTTTGGAGTTGCTACCGGGCGGGGGGATTTCCTTAATGAATTTCTGCATATGCAGCGCAGCACTTCATTAGTAAACTCCCGACACCCTAATTACCATCCTCCCTCCGAAGGAGGGTGGCAGTGTAGACAAGCCCATAGACTAAAAGTAGTTTCACTAGATTCAGCCTCCTTGTGTAATATTATGGAAGCTTTATTCAGCACAGAAAATATTTCACTTTTGATATGCACAGCTGTTCACCATATATTACTTCCAACTACAGACAGATGTTAAAGGCTGTCTCAGTGCAATAACTTTTTAGAATCTCTATAAGAGGAGAGACATTCAGCTACGAAAGCAGGTAATGCTGCTACCTGAATTCTTTAGGAATGCTATTTAATTAGCCCCTGTTGAGCTCCCAAACAGTACATAAATTGTGTAGTAGTTGAAGAATGTCAGTTCTCAGCAGAATTAGTTTAGATTGGTGGTTTTCAAACTTTGGGTCGCAACTCAGGAATCTAAAGCACCATGTGGTCTTGCTCAGCACCCAGGGACCTCGGCAATTGGCTAAAGCTTGGTAGTGACCTGCACTTTGAAAATCATGGGTCATCTCTACCTGTTCTGACATTGCACTGCACCCAGGAAATGGGTGAGAACAGCTTTCACCTTGTTCTTTACTCCAGCCCTTTGCCTCAGCTTTCTGACACACTTGAAACCCCCGCTGTGTCCGATTGTGGGCATGAACACTTCTCCCCCCTGCTTGGGACACTGGGGCTCAGGCTTCATGCCTCCCCCTCCAACTGGGGTCATGTAGTAAAATCATTATCAAAAGGGGCTCATGGTACTGTGAATTTTAAGAACTCCTGGAAAAGATCTCACTTTATAAAGTGGTAGCAAAATCAAACATTTAAGCTGCACATCGAGAAAGAGTATCTTGGACTTTGGAACCAGAGTGGAGGTACAGGTTCTCAAAGTAGTTGATACTGTGCTACCAATGAATCTCCTGTTGTCTACTGAGTGTGAGGGGAGTTCGGGGCCATTCCCTACTTCTTCCAGAGGCAGGAAGGAAGGAAGGAAAGAAGGAAGGCAAATGCTCCGCTAACCCTGAGGGAAAAAAATCAGAAGAAGTTCACAAGAGAACTGTGGAATTTTCCTGTTCCTCTGGATTTTTTCCCAGTGGAAGAAAGAATCTGCACTTAAAGTCTGAACAGGACTAAGGATGTGTCTAGGTATGTTTGTGAGCAAAATGGGATAATGTAAATATCAGGGACACAAAATGTAAAATTAGGATAATTCTTTTTTAGTTTAAGATCAAGATGGTTCCTGATCACTGAGGCTGCGCCTACCCTAGCAAGTTCTTTTGAAAGATTTCTCGAAAGAAGGGGGCTCTTTCAAAAGATGCCATGGATTGTCTACACACAAAAAGCATTCTTGCAAAAGTCAGTTGAAAGAATATGGTGCTCCTTTCAAAATCACTCTTCCTTTCCTGTTTCAGGAAGAGTACCCTCTTTTGAGAGCTTCTTTCGAAACAAAATGTTGTGTAGCTGCTCCACAGGGCCCTTCTTTCAAAAGAACAGTCCTCCTTTTTTGATCCCTGGCCTGTTCTTTCAGAAGAGTGGGGGCTGTGTGGACTCTGTCCTTCAAAAGAGCAGATCACTCTTTTGATCTGCTTTTTTGTGTGTGGATGCACTTTTTTGAAAGAAGTTCTTTCAGAAGAGATCTTTAGGAAGAGCTTCTTTTGAAAGATCTCTGTAGTGTAGATGTAGCCTGAGGGAGCTCTGCTTTTGATTTGGTACGTGGCAGCTAACCTTGAGAAAGTCCAGGAGAGGGTAGCTGAAGTTGTAAAATAGTTGGAAAAATTAGTTTTAAGATAATCTTATTTTAGAAGGAGAATGATTGACCTTTAATTTAAAAAGAGACCACTGTTGGACAACTGTATTTATGGCCTGTGGCTTCATTTGTTATATTCCCTTTATCAAGCTGTGGTATAACAGTTTTTCCATTGTAGACCTCAATTCCAGTCAGTATATTGTATAGAAGAATAAAATATTTAAGATTACTAAAATTTAAGTTTGCATATTATTCTTCTGTTGCTGATAAAGTGTATGGATATGATTCTTCTCTGCCTTCCATTTTGTGTCGTCATTTGCATTGGAACAAAGTGCCTGTGAAATGCAACCATTTTGATTTTAGTTTTGAACAGCTATTTCCATTCTGTACAGATGGCAGTGATTACAAAAGACAGCAGGAAATCAAATTCTCTCTTTTTATTTTCCCTTAGATGTATGTCTGCAGCAATAAAAGATGCTGGAATATGTCCTGAGGATGTAACATATGTCAATGCACATGCCACTTCTACACCACTCGGAGATGCCGCTGAGAATCGAGCTATCAAGAGACTTTTTAAAGAGCATGCATACACTCTTGCAGTTTCCTCAACAAAGGGAGCAACAGGTCATCTCTTGGGGGCTGCAGGGGCTATAGAGGCAGCTTTTTCTGTACTGTCCTGTTATCGTGGAATTTTACCACCTACTCTCAACCTGGATAGAACTGAGGAAGAGTTTGACCTCAATTACGTTCCACTAAAAGCCCAAGAGTGGAAAAGTGAAAAACGACGCATTGCTCTCAGTAATTCATTTGGCTTTGGTGGTACTAATGCAACACTGTGCTTTGCTAGTTTTTAGCCTACAGTGTGTATGTGTGTCAATAGTACAAATGCAGATTATCGTATCGTTTAAAGAATGACTTGTGGTACTGCATTATGTTCTGTTGTACCATGATGTTTTGTTTTTTTTTTACATGAACCATATCCCTTATTATTTGAATTGGTGACTTGGGGTCACATTGGAGACTTGCTTATTTTTTATGTAAGTCTTCTAGTCCTTACCTATTTATACTTCGGATTACAAAAGTATGAGTATTATTCCTTTAGAAACTGACCTTGCCAATGCTGAATGCCTTCTTTGGTGTCATTCACTTCACTGGGGCTATGTCTACACTTGCACCTATCTTTGAAATGGCCATGCATATGGCCATTTTGAAGATTACTAATGAGGCGCTGAAATGCATTTTCAGCGCCTCATTAGCATGTGGGTGGCCGCAGCTCTTCAAAATTGCAGCGTTTTGCTCCCTTGCAGCTCGTCCAGACCAGGGTCCTTTTGAAAAGGACCCCGGGAACTTCAAAATCCCCTTATTCCTATGAGCTTATAGGAATAAGGGGATTTTCATGTTGGGAGAGTCCTTTCGAAAGGGACTCCCATGTAAACAAGCCATGTGTGAGCGAAATGTGGCAATTTTGAAGAGCCGTGGCCTCCAGCATGCTAATGAGGTGCTGAATATGCATTTCATCGTCTCAGTAGTAATCTTTGAAATGGCTGTTTGCATGGCCTTTCGAAGATTTGTGCTAGTGTAGACACGGCCTGGGAGTTTAGTCCTTCCGACTACAGCTCCACTTTGACCAACAACACTATTCATCTCATTCTCTTCTTTAAGATGTTATGTAGAACTTTTGAATTACAAAATTCATCTATTCAATTAGGAATGTCATATTTTAAAAACAAAGGCATTAAAGTGGGAAATGCTTTAAAATGTTTTAAATTAAACATTCAAAAGTACATACTACTATAAAAAAACACCCTGTAATTTCCTCTATTTTTTGTCAGTAAGGTCAAGAATATGACAGAAAAATCCAGATGGAATTGTTCTTGTAAATGGTTTGTAAAAAATGTGGCTCATTTAGATAGAAAAACGAACCTATTTCATGCATTCTAATAGATGGAGAGTATGAGGGCTTCATTCACATTAGTGCTATATACATCTTTTGCAACATCCAAGTAGACTCAGATTTAACAGTGAACAGAAATGTATTTGATTTAAAAGCTTGATGGTTGTGTGTCTTCTTTGTATGTATTAGTCCTGATTAAATTTAAAGTTTAAAAACAAAAAACGCCCGTACTCTATTTGCAGTCCAGATACAGTACTGCAGATCCTATGTTATCATTCACTAATCTACTTTAATTTTCCATAAGTGATATCAAAAGGTTTATATCATAAAGAGTAAAAAGTAAATTATCTGTTCAAAATTCATTTTTACAAACTTGTGCTGTTAATGTGGAATACATTCCCACTGAAATCAGTAGGTTTAGCACCTTGCAAGCTAGGATGCATAGATATGAAGCATGTGTTTTCGAATAACATATCATGTTTATCTTGACGGTGTTCCTTTAGCTTCATAATCCAACCTTTTTGATACATTGAAATATAATAATATTTTCAAATTAAATGCTAAATTTATAGCTGTTGCATCCCTTATCACTTAACAAGTTTCAGTCAGTTTATAACTTTATAAATAATGTATTTGTTCAGTATAAATGAAATTCAAATATAAAATTTTGCACAGAAATATATTTATCTTAGAAATGTTTGTTTGTTTGTTTACACTTGCTTCTCACATTATTAGTAAACTGTTCAATTCTGGGAGCATTCTGCTATTTTACTATGCCTTCAAATGCAACAATTGCAGAATTCCCCTGGGACTAAGTATTTGTGCATAAAGACCTTCATCGAGATGAAATTACTCTGGTTATATGTGCGGATATCTATTTCACATCTTGTAGATGAAGATAGAAGGTTAAATACACTCACGGTGCCTACACTAGGAACTAACTTCAAACTTAACTTCAAAGTTAGGTGCTACTTCGAAGTAGCCTGTAGAGAGTCCACACACATGTTCCCTTACTTCAAAGTTATTTTTGTAGCGTAGACACAGGCTCAGAAAGGGAAAGATGGAAATTTGTGCTTTTGTTATTCTATAATGCAGTACGCTAATGATGAGCTTTCCATGTTGACCCACAAGAAGAGTGGTCCAATCTGCTTTCTCCAGATACGGCCAGTAAAAGCTGTTCTGGGCAAGGTGCAAAAAATCCTGAAGTAAGCAGTTTAGGGAAAACATCTCTCTCCACTTCTGGTTGTTAGAGACTTGTTATGATATTAATCCTGATGTTTTATATATCTTCCAAATCTTTCTTTTTAAATATTTGCTACTATAATTGTAGTCTTATTCAGTGCTTCTATTTTTATAAAAAGAGGAGCCAGATCTCAGCCAGCTCTCCACCCTCCCAGCCAGGGTTCCTGCAGCTGGGGCTGCTGGCAGGGCTCCACAGCCCAGCTGGTACTCAGCCACAGGGCTGGCGGGGTCCCCCACCACCTGGATGGGGATCCTGTGGCTGGGGCTGCTGAGTTGTTGGTATTCATTACCAGGAAGTACAGGCACAAAAAAAAGCATGGGTCTTACTATAAATATAAATGTCCAATTTGTTTTGAATCGTGCTAAATTTGTGGTCTGAATTATATGTATAAAAGGGCTGTTAAGTGCACAGAAGTATTACTAGCAGTTAACTGAAAACAAAGGCTTAAACTCATGGTTTCCTGGCTGCCATCTAAGTGCAGCTTCATGCTAGCCTGCAGAATACTTTTGTTTATGAGTTACGTAGCATGCTTCCTGAATAGATCTCAGTGTACTTTACCATACTAAGTATCCTCCCTGTTTGGTTTGGTGATAGGGAAACTGGCCCAGAAGATATAAGTGATTTGGGATCAACTCACACAGTTGAGAAGGTTACTGGAGCTGGGAACCAAGGCCAGGTTTGGCACTTCAGTTAGGGTGACCTACCCACACTATTAATTAATGTATGAAAACCTGGATCCTAATGAAAGTTATATTGAGTCTTTCAACTACAGTTCTGTACTGTCGAGTTATGGATAATCAGGGAGGAGATCGAGTGCTATGAGCGGATGGAGAATATTTAACAGTAAAGGGCACAGAGGGGAGTTCTAACCATTAAATGCACAGTTTTTTAAAAGTGTTAATAGTGAGTAATACAAGATACTGCTGAAAGATTAGCAGTGAATCATATTCATATATTTGATTTATCACAGTACCGAGGAACAATGTTGCCCGTAAGCTGTGCACTTGGGTGGCCACCCGAGAGAGATTGAAATGCAATTCAGCTAATTAGCAGAGTGCCCACGATGTCAACAGCCGGCAGCATACGTTTCTATGGGTGGTGGGCATCCACACATGCCTTGGTGCACATAACAAAGTTTATCCTGTTTATAAATGGAAAATAGAGGAAACATTGCCTTGGAGCCCTAGTCATTAACCACCACCTCATTATGCTGGGTGCTGAACAAACACAATGAAACAGCATCCCTGCTCCAAGGGACTTACCATAAGCATGAAGATGTGACAGATACAAAAGTTAAAGTTTTGTTTTAAAGCAGCAGTTGCAAGTACAGTACAAGGTACCCACATTATGCAAATATTGGCAACACATTGATCACTCTGTCTTTTTACTTAATGAGGGGAGCTACTTTACATACTCATGGCAGTAAATTACATAGAAAAGTTTGTACAGATGAGGGTGGCCTATTAAAAAGTCAGAATTCTGTGCACTGCATGGAATTGGGTGACTCATGCAGATGATGATATAAAGTATATTACGTGATGCATTCGTAGCTGTGTCTTAACTTCTGTGATACTGTTTTTCCAAATACTGTAGATTTTCCAACACAGATAATGTTCAAAAGTTGCTAGTATAGGGTCACATAGATCTCTGTACGGTCACATAGATCTCTGTCTTGCAGTTCCTCTTCTTCTCATCTTGTTACAGAATACATAATTTTTTTTCTGCAAAACATTACTGGAAGCTCCTTCAATCAAGGCAGTGAGGCTTGAAGGGGCACATATTGGAGCTTTATTGAGCACATCTCCGCTAATGCTCTGCATGAGTATTCACACAGCTCTGATAACACGCATAAGGATGTAAGGATCACTGTCCAACTAGTGCAGTGGCACTCAACCTTTCCAGTCTAGTGTTTCCGTTTCAGGAGTCTGATTTGAGCCTCGTGAGCCATTGAGGATTAAGGAAGGTCGATGGGAGGCACACTCCTGTCAGCCTGCTGCCATGAAGACAGTCACGGAAGTCCGTACCAAAAATCACATACCAGCCGCCAACCTTGTGGATAAGTGTAGGTGTAGCCCCAGAGAGTCCCCAGGAATGCTAGGGAAGCAGGAAGTGAGTTGACATGAGACCAGGAAAACCAATGGAAACCAAGTTTGAGCTTTTGAATTGGAAGCACTGATCTTCCTCTTCTTGTTATTGTGTGACTAGGGCAGAGCTGACAGACATGAAATAGATCAGGGAATCGGGCATGGAGAGAGTCCACTGACATCCATGCTTAGGGAAGGATTAAATCTTGAAACAACAGATATGCTAGTGGAACAGGGATGTTGAGTCAGACAGGATAGGGTTATTTTATTTTTTCGGTTTGTTGGACTCCTCTGTGCTGAGTACATATAACCTCCACCCCACATTCTACACCTTTCCAAAACTGAATCCCAGGGAAGCAATTCTCTGTTTTAATCCATTTTTAGATGCTCTGTAACACCTAAAACCAAGTAATGTTTCAGCAATGATGTTTCCTTTGTTAATTAAAAAAAAATCATCTTTTTAAGCTCATGCTCTGTTCCATGTATCCTGGAGGGCAGTAGATCTTGTGTGCATGTGCCCAAGACTGCAAGTCATACTGCTCATAGAACTTACAATTTTCCAAGCTCTCTCCACTGGGAGGCTTAAAGAGCTTGAGGGGTACCTCATACTCCAAATGAGTCTTCCTGGGTTTTCACAGGGATTTTTCCATTTGGGTGGTGGGAGCAATAGCAATCCAAGGCCAGTGAATCTGTGATCTTGGGGACTTTTTAAACACAAGTCTTTAGTGGCAAGGTGTTTTAAGGGTCTTGCACCCTTGCACTTGCATTGTTACAGCTGGGGTACAGCCTTAACAGTTGATGTACCCCAAAAAAGGTCTGTGTATCCCCTGGGATACTCATACCCCTGGTTGAGAACCACTGATCTATCCCAGGATCTGTCTTCCAGCAGTGGCCAGTGCCAGATGCTTCAGAAGGGCCATTATCAAGTGTTCCATTCCCTGTTGTCCAGTCCCAGCATCTGGCAGTTGGAAGCTTAGGGATCTCCACACCAGGAGGCTGTTACCCTGACCATTTTGGATAATAGCCATTGGTGGACACATTCTCCATGATCATGCCTAATTCTTTCCTAAAGCCAGTTAAACTTCTGGCTTTCACAACACCCCATGGCAACAAGTTCCACAGGTTGACTTCGCATTGTGTAAAGAAGTACATTATGTTTCTTTTATTTGCTGTCTATTAATTTCCTTGGGTGACCCTTGGTTCTTATGTGAAGGGATAGATAACATTTACCTACTCACTTTCTCCACACTATTCATGATTTTATAGACACTTATCTTTTTCCAAGATGAACGGTCCCCATCTTTTCATTCTCTGCTCATATGAAAGCAGTTTCATATCCCTTATCATTTTTGTCAACCTTTGTACTTTTTTGAGTGCTAATACATATTTTATGAAATGGGGTTATCAGAACTACACACAGTATTCAAGGTGTAGGTATACAATACATTTCTAGAGTGGCATGATGATATTTTCTGTTTTATTATCTATTGCTTTCCTAAGGGTCCAAAACATTGTTAGATTTTTCTGACTGCTTCTGCACTTTGAGCAGACATTTTCAGAAACCATCCACCATGACTCCAAATTCTCTTTCTTAAGAGGCAATAGAAAATTAGGCCACATAATTTTGTATGTATAATTTGGATTGTTTTTTCATTCCTGTGCATTTGCACTAAACATTGCATTTCAATCTGCCATTTTGTTGTCTTGTCATAGATTTGTGACATCCCTTTGTAACTCTTCACAATGAGTTTTGGACTTTACTATGTTGAGTAATTTAGTATCATCTGAAAAATGTGTCATCTCACTGTTCACTCCTTTTTCCAGATCATTTATGAATATGTTGAACGGCACTGGTTCCAGTTCTGATCCGTAGGGAAACTGCTATTTACTGTGGTCTATTGTGAAAACTGACCATTTTTCTTACGTATGACTCCCCTCTCTTAACCAGTGACTGATCAATGAGATGACCTTTTGTTTTATCCCATGACTGCTTACTTTGTTTAAGAGATTTTGGTATAGGACCTAATCAAAGGCTTTCTGAAAGTCCAAGTACATTGTATTCCCCCCCACCATTTTCCACATGCTTGTTGAAACCCTCCAAAATTCAGTAGATTGTGGAATCATGATTTCCTTTATAAAAACCATGTTCCTTCCTCACATATCATATTCATCTATCTAGCTGATCATTTTGTTTTTGCCGTAGTTTCAAAAGTTTGCCTCATGCTTCAGTTCAACTTACCAGCCTGTAATTTCCAAGACTGCCACTGAAGCCTTTAAAAAAAAATCAGAATTACACTAGAAATCTAGTCATCTGCAGAGGCTGATTTAAGCAACAGTTAGAGAGAACACCACCTATGTCTTGGAACAGGAGAGAACTGAGGGAGCCAGTACCATGTTAAACCCAAAACTCTGCGCCCCTTCCTGCATCTCTCATTGGTTTATGATTATTATCCAAAAACAACCCAGGAGAGAGGAATAGGTAAACAAACAACAACAAACATTTATTAACAATGACCCCCAGAAACTCTAACAGGTGGTATAAAGCTACTCAGCTATTAACTGACCAACTGGCTTAAAGCCAAAGCACCCGAGAAAATCCCTGAGGCAAGAAGTGGACAACACAGATGTTTGGGACACAACAGGGACTGCAGGATACTCACAGGAGTTCGGGATGCAAGGGCTTCAGAACACAGGAACAGTAAGTTGACCTTCTGTTCTTCTTTACTTGCCATGTAGTCTTGGCTAGGCAAAAACACTGGGGTGCGACTATGACAGACAGCACAGATCTCCAAAAGAGGCACCCCTTTATAGAGTCTGGTCACTGGGCAGAGTACTTACAATTGCATGACTGTTTCCCACTAAACCTTATTCCAATGAATCAAAGTTTCCTGCCAGCTCCCAGTTGCTGGGCAGATTTACATGAACAAGAAAGAACAAGAAGGGATCAAACATGGAGGCAAAATGACACCATAGAGGGAACAATATGGCAGAAAAGAAAGCCACTCTTTATCCGGTCCTGGTGACATTTTATTGTTGAATTATCAATTTCTTCCAAAGTGTTCCCTATTGACACTCTTGGTCTACACGAGCCCCTTCGTTTCAAAAAGGGCATGTTAAGGAGCGGGTTCGAAAGATGCTAATGAGGCGCTGCAATGAATATGCATCGCCTCATTAGCATAATGGCAGCTGCGGCGATTCGAAAGTGTGGCTTTTCGAATTGCGTGTGACCCGTGGAGATGGGACCTTCCAAAAGAACACCCCCCACCAGTTTTCGAAAGCCCTTCTTCCTATCTGGTGTTAGGAAGAAGGGCTTTCAAAAACTGAGGGGGTCCTTTAAGAAGGTCCCGTCTCCACAGGCGGCACATGAGTCGAAAAGCTGCACTTGCAAATTGCCGCAGCTGCCATTATGCTCATGAGGCACTGCATATTCTTTGCAGTGCCTCATTAGCATTTTTTGAACCCACTCATTAACATGCCCCTTTCGAAAGGAAGGGGCTCATGTAGACACAGGGTTGATCTGGGACAGTTCCTCAGATTCCCCAAGCACTTCAAGCAAAACACATTGCTTTACCATTTCTTGCAGCATGGAAAAAAATTTGTCACGTTACAGCAGTGTCATTGTAATTAAATCTTCCTGGTGGAAGGCAAAAAGAAAAGGTATTAGTTTCCAATTCTCTAAGAAGTAGTCTTTTAAGTTTATATTCATTTTAATGAAATCAGAACTGAATTTGAAGATTGTCAGAGGATGTAAATACATTGTTGAAATGTTTTGGGGGAATGGATTGCAGTGCACGGAAATTAAGCCCTAAGGGGAAATCTACATGATAAAGGGTGTAAGAAGTTGTATGTGCTTTTGAAGAATGGTTGGAAATAAATAAGCAGAAGGAATGGATTTTTAGACAGGACCAAAATGCAGTGTTCTTTTCCAGCTGAATGACATTAGGGCAATATCAAATAATGGCTGGTACAGATTTGCTAGTAGGTTAGATTTAGTGCAGATTTGCTCAGTATGAAATTTTTACTTGCTGTTGGAAAAATAATAAGCTAATCATAGAATAAGAGATTTGGAAGGAATATTGGAAGGTCATCAAGTACACTCCCCTGAACTCATGGAAGGACCAAGCACCATCTAGACCAGGGGTGGGGAACCTTTGTTGCTTGCTTAGATTCAGTCCACGAAGCTCAGAGCTCCTGCCCTCCCTCAGGGGCACTAGCTGGCACTGGCACTTCAGGGACACAATGGACGCCACAATGGCTCTCACCACTGTGGTGGGCAGAAGCAGGGGGAAAACCCCAAGGCCCATGGGCCTGATCCAGGGAAGTCATGGCCAGATCCTGTGGGCGCTGTGGGCACTGTGGTCCATGGGAGAGGAGTGGCATGGTGCTGGGTTGGGAGGAACTTTCCTGAAGCATACAGAGCTGTGCAGAACAATATGCTTCCAACCCACCTGAGCTGAGCCAGATAGGTGATTGTGCCTCCATCCCTGGCACCCTCCCTTTCAAACTCTGCACCCACCCGCCGCTCCTGCTCCCTTCCAGACCACTGACCCACACCCTGCTACTGCCCCCTCCCTTTAGACTCTGCACTCCCTGCTCCTGTACACCCTCCCTTCCAGACTCCACACCCCGAAATCTCTCCTGCACCCTCCCTCCCACCACCATCCCCACCCTGCTCCTGCACCCCATTACAGACTCCACACCCATAACCCACTCCTGTACCCCACCTCCCACCCAGACCTCACACCCCCAGCCCACTCCTTCATGCTATGTCCTGCCCAGACACTGCACTGCCCTCAGCCCATCCCTATTCCTACCTCCTGCCTAGATCCTCACCCTCAGCCCACTCCAGAACCCTACCTCCTGGCCAGACACCACATCCCCACCCCACCCCGCTCCCTGACAGCCCCCTCCTGTGAATTGAACCCCTCATTTTTGATCCCACCCCAGAGTCTGGTGGGCCCCCACAAAATCTGAGGTGCAGCTTGTAGTGGGGTGAATGTCTCATTTCTGATTCTCAATGGGGGGACCCCATCTGTCAGCGTTGTAGTTTTGTTTCATTTAGTTTGGGTTGTGTTTTTTTTTTGTTGGTTTTGGTTTTTTACTTCTCACTTGCAGGCCCCCCACTGATTTTTCTGTGGGTCAATGGTCCCAACCCAAAAAGGTTTCCTCACCCATGATCTAGGCCATCCGTGATAGGTGTTTGTCTAACCTGCTCTTAAAAATCTCCAATGATGGAGATTCCACTACTTCCCTAGGGAATTTATTCCAGTGTTTGACTACCCTGACGGTTGGGAAGTTTTTCCTAACTTCCAGCTTTATAGGATAGCATTCTGAAGTAGGCCGTGCTATTTGCTAAGAATAAATTATTTTGTTAGTCTTTAAAGTGCTACTGGACTGCTTTTTTGTTTTGTTCCAAAATGGGACTTGGATAAGCCCCCCCCCACCCCCACCCTAGCCATCTAGGGAGGGCATCCCAGCTGGTGTAAATAAGTCCCTAGGAAGCCACATTCCAGGAAGGGGAGGGGAATCGGACTATACTTAAGGGCGATTGACATGATTCTTTCACTAACTTCTGCTTTGATCCTGCATTGCTCACTTGCTTTAATTCTGTAGAGATAACACGAATGGTCATGTCCATGTGAAGATGCTGGACGAGACATCGGTGTATTACAGATGAGATATCACTGCTTTACACATCCTTGTTGAGGACTGCACTCTTCAAAGGACTTGTTTATAGATAAAATGTTCTGCAAACTGTGCATGGAAACTCTTTGTAACTCCCAGATTGTTTAATTCATCTGGATTGCTCATTGATTGCTCATTGATTATGCTCATTTCCATATTATCTGCTTCTATTCTTTGCTCTGACTATCAGCTCTCTATATAACCAATCATAACTTGGTGCCTGTCAGTGCAGTCTGAAATTCAACCAAGTTCAGAATCACTCCGCCAGCTGGTTGTAATAAACCTGTGTTGCTTCACATACAGTACCCAGACTTTATTCCAACAAGCCTTAACATCCCTTGCTGCAATTTAAGCCCATTGTTTCTTGTGTTATCTTAAGGGGTTAAGGAAAATAATTTTTCTCCCTTCTCGTAACAAACTTTTAGGTGCTTGAAAACTGTTATCATGTCCCCTCTCAGTCTTCTCTTTTCCAGACTGAACTAACCCAATTCTTTCTATCTTCACTCAAGAGTCATGTTTTCTAGACCTTTAATAATTTTTGTTGCTGTTCACTAGACTTTTCCAATGTCTCCATATCTTTCCTGAAATATTCTGATGTGGGTTGTGTCAGTGAAACTGTTCCACCATTGAACGGCTAATGAAAGAATAATGGAAGTGGGAAGGCTGGATCCAAGGGTCTCCTACCTCCCAGATGCATGCTCTAACCACTGGACTTTCTCTCACTCCCTTTGGTGTGGAACAAGAATGGTTTTTAATTCTTTTCCACAAACATTTGTATGCATAAGCTGCCTGATTCCAGGCGGCTGATTCCAGGTCATAGATTGCTAAGTGGAGATACGTGCTTCCCTGCGCTATGGAACTAGGCCCTTGCTTCCGAGAGAGGGGCCAACCTCAGGATAGGCTCCCATTATATAGTTTAGGTGGCTACTATCCTAACATGCTGGCTTTTGTGGATCCCATTTTGAGGCACCTGTCTCTCAGAGCCTAAGCGCCTGACTCAGATTTCTGGATCATGGTGTTGTTCCTATGATTTTCTAGGAACTAGCTAACTAAATGTGATGCCCAGCAATGCAGCACTTTAGTCCCATCATGGATATTACACTTAATGTTTCTATGCTTTGGTTCCCCATTTGTAGAATGTAGGTAATTGAAGCTAAAACATTAAAGATTGTGAGACACTCAGATACTATGGTAATGGGGGCCAGATAAATACCTAAGCTAGCTAGCTAGATTTTGCAAAGTAAAATGTATAAAGATTGCAGTTTCCATTTGCCAGAGGTAGAGAATAATGTCAAACTATCATTTTGCCAGATTTATACTAGATATTTTTATCTACACGGAAGGCACTCTGAACTTAATGTGCATTGAGTTGTCTGTGTGAATGAGGGATAACTTTCCTGGGATCACATTTCAGCTATACACCTCCGTCTTCTCTTGGGGAATAAAATAGGGTCCTTACCGATTTTCTGAGTATAGCATCACTGTATAAGAAACATAGATGAAAGCAGTTACATAACCCAAGCAAAGCATGTAATAGTTTCTGCCAAGGGAGTAGACATCATTCCAACTTTTGTAAGAGTGGCGATTAATTTTAGTTTGGTGGAAAATCTATTTTCTACTAGCAGTCAGTGAGCTGTAAAAGAATCTGTCAGTATTCTTTGCTTGGAATCTCAGTGTCTCTGCACAGGAGGCACAATAATTGTACTATGACACCTAATATACAGAATACCGTTATATAGAAAACTATTGCTGTACAAGATTTCTGGCAAAGGGTAAAAATAGGACTCAAATTCAATACAACATTAATAAAAGGGGTTGAACAAAGACACCTCTTTATGGAAAATACCATAGGTCAGAAGTAACTGAAAAGGAGAGAAACGGTTTATGATACAAATTTTATAATTTTCTAAAGGAGTTGATGTTCAGTAGTTGGATATCCAGAAGTTCACTATTATCATTTTACCATTTCATCGTAATGTGAGCCTCAGGATATTGAAAAATGTCTGGAGAAAAAATTAACTGTAAGTAAGTCGCACTGCCATCAGTATACACAATGATACATCATAACTTCCTGTTTCCATGCATTCAGAAGTCTATCAAAATTTGCTCTGGGTTGAAATGCAGCATTACCATTATCCTGGGAACACAATTTATTTTTAGAAAACGAATTGTCAAAATAATCCCATTTGCGGAGTGCAGGCTGCAGGTAAGCAAAAGCAAAAGCAAATGGTGTCCTGATTTTTGGAAGTTCTTTTGATGCTTTTGCCTCTGGTTTGGCATGAAATATCAATACAGTAAACCCTCAATTTAACAGACTAATGGAGGAAGGGGTGACTGTCCATTGCCGTTATATCCCAACGGTTATACTGTATGCTGATGCATTGACTTTCCAAGCCTATCACTCACTCCTGTCCTCTGCCCCCTTCCCGCCCTTCCCTCCTCCTGTCCCATTCATCCCCTCTCCCTCTCCCAACAACCAGGAGAGAAGCTGAATGTCATTCTGGCTCCTTTCACCTCCTGTGGCTCTCAGCACTGCAGCTCCTCCAGTCCCTGGCTCCAACCTGCACACGTGAAGGTAGAGCTTGGCCACCCCGTCCCCCCGCCTGCCAGTGAGCAGCAGCCTCCAACACCATGGCTGATGCTCAGCACCATGGCAGGCAGCAGTGACCTGGTGCCGACATACTCCACGCACAGGGGGCTGGGGGAGGAGAGCTCCTGCGCTGTGCCTCCGTGCCTCCATGCCTCCCCTGTCTCCTCTGGCCCTGGTGGCCCAGAGCTGCTGCAGTGGCTCTTCCAGCCCCAGCAGCAGCTCTGGTGAGTCCCTGGCATGTATTTAGGGGGAGGAGAAGGGCTGGCAGACAGCGTCCATTATTTCTGAAGGCCATTGTACCAGGGTCTATTAAATCAAGGGTTTGCTGTATACTGTTTCTAGGCGGTTAGTTCAGAATTTTTTTTTAAAAAGAATAAATAACCAGGCCAACTATTTAAAGAGGAGCCAACACCTTCCTATTCAGGTCCCTCCAAAGGCTTATTTCTCCCATGAACCCCAAAAGACCTGTGTTATTGGCTTAATGAAGGGAAGCTTTACACTCAGTTTGATGGGCGTATGTATGTAATAGGCCAACATTTGAACTCCCCGCGCAATCAATTCCAAAATCTCAAAGAACGTTCTAGACATCAGTGGGCAAACTTCCACTGATTTTTGTGCAAATTGGAAGCCAGGAAAGGGACGTGGGCAGGGGACACGTGAAGAGCCCTTGCCAGCTGTTAATTAGACCCATCCACTTTACCCACCTCTGTACTTGTTTGTTGGTAGGTGAAATAAATGGCTGATGGCAGCCGTTAACATCTTCTCATATAACAATATTGCTCCTATCAAATCTGTCTGCACAGTCTAAAATCTCGCAGACAAAAAGAAAATAAATTAATGTTGTAGGGAAAAGGAGACGAGGGGTCCAACCCAGAGCCCCCAGCATTGGCAAGCAGGAGAGAACTGGGGATAATGGGATGGGGGAGTGGGACATGAGGAGGGTGGGATATTCTGTATGCCCACCCCCCATCATAGTGGGGATGGGAGGATGCGGGGCATACAGAGTTCCTGCCATGGATGGGGGAGAAGGAGAGACTGTGGTATGGGGAGTACACAGAGCCCCTGGCATGAGGGAGGGAGGGAACTGAAATAGAGTGGCACAGCAGAGTGGCACTGGGGTTGCTTATGCCAAATTCAGGGCATCAGCACTGAAATGGTCTGAAATGAATCCTTGCTCCAGGAAGATGAGGCTGTTTGTTTGCCAGTAACAGGAGAGGGTTGTGTGCCTTCAAAAATATGAGTACTTACTCTTTACAGCTTTCTTCCTATCTACGATGTGGGGCTAACGTTGTTGCCTCCATTTTACAGACTGCAAGGTGACTTACAAGGGGATTTGACCAAGGAGTCTGAGTCGGATCTGTGAATAAATGCAGGGAATTATTTGTTTTCTGGCTCATACATAGTGAACCAAACCCCACTACCTGAATGTTCAGTACAGAATCAGTAAAGTTGTAGGCATCTGGCTACAAGAGGTAGGAACCTGCTTTGTTATTTCAGTTTACTTTAGGTATTTGCTGCAGCCAGACTCAGACCTTGTATCCAAACAAGCCCAGACTTTGGGGAAGCTCCCATCCTTCTCTGGTTCCAAAATCTCACAGCTGAGACCCATCTCTGGTTTGATTCCTATGCAGGTCTTGTTTAGCTAACCTAGAGGCAGAAAGACCACTGGCAAGGGAGAATAAAGATTGTGGTACAGCCTTAGCAAAGAGCCAATTGGCTTTCAGTTCATGTGAAAATGTCACATGTCTTTGGACCCTAAGTTCAATCCCACCTGTCAACAAGCCAGGTCCATTGGCTTTATAAGTGAGTACGTCTGGCTTGTGCTTTGATATCCAGATGTTGATTTCTTCTACATAAAATCATGAGGATGATAAAATGTGAAAGAGAGAGATTGAGAGACCACAAAAATAAGAGCTCGTTTGGGAAAACAGGATGTGGAGTGGGTCCATTATAGTCGCCGTCTACTTTTGGAAGAGGCTGTCCATACAAGAAGGCCATATAAGATATGGAACTACAGCAGGTTCTTCTTAATGGTGTTGGCTGGTTGAAGTTAGAGCTCATATTTAATGTCTTTCCTTTCCACAGAAGAGCCACGGGAACGTGACCTTTATTTGAACCATGTTATATTAATTTTAAAGAGTCTTTTATAATAATATTTAAAAGTCAAGAGGACGGATTTGGCTATTAAGACTCTTAGTAAAATGTCCATTAGGGATTTTATTGCTTTAACTCAGACAGAGAAAAGGAAGTCTATGCTGGCAGCACATTTAGAGGCATTCTTATTCCTACTCTTCCCTCCCCCCAGCTCAGTAATAGAAGAGGCAGGGCCCAGGGTGGGAATGGAAACAAGTCATTCCTTCGTTCTGTGTCAGGAAGATAAAATTTCTCCTGGGAACCTTCGAAGAAGACGTGTCCGAATGGCAACTGCTGAGACCTTCAAAAGGACACAGAATGCACTTCCTGTATGCCAATTTTAATATCAAATAGTACAGAAAGGCTGGGGCCATCGCTGAAGGCAATACCCTCTACCCCCATACCTTGCTACCTGGGGGAAACATTAGCAGGGTAACTCTTTTGCAGGTGTGGAAAGGAAAGGGGGAGAAGAAAATCCTCGTGCCCTACACCCTCCATGCAGCACCAGCAATGGTCTGGCCCCAGGAGTTTATTTTTATAATGAAAGCTGTGCATGTTTTAGCCCCCTGCCCTTTGTTTTGCATGTTTATATGGGATTAGAACAGCACGCTGCTACTAATAGGGAAATAAAGAATGAACTTCTATTACACAGAGACCCCTAAAGGAAAATGCAACGTCTCAGACTCAAACAGGAACCAAACTCTCTTACTTTCAAGACTCAAATCCACTGACACCTGGTAGTCATCTTCATCTCTACTAGCTGCTGTGACTGCTGGATTGACAGTCCTGGAGAGCAAGGGAATTTGTTTATCCAAAAAAGAGGCCTAGTGTTTGTACTGACTTCTCCACACTGTCCCTTAACTTTGACCTGGAGCAATAAGCTCTAAAAGTGAGAGTGTAATTCATGCTTAGTTCCATTAGTCTTTGTCCTCCCTCAGATTAGTAACAGAGAGGTAGCTGTGTTAGTCTGTATTCTAACAAAACAAACCAACAGTCATGTAGCACTTCAAAGACTAACAACATAATTCTTTAGATAATGAACTTCCATGGGGCAGACCCACTTCTTCAGATCTCCTAAGCTGAGATCTGGAGATCGCAGGAAGTGGGTCTGCCCCACAAAAGCTCATCTCCCTCAGACTGTCAGCAAGGGTGGCAGTTATGCTAGTTATATTTAGATTGAAGACGGAGAACTGTCAAGTCAGAGGTGGACTGACAACACATTTAGTTCCCATAGGGCAGGGTTTCTCAAGCTATGGGCTGGGACCCAAATATGGGTTGTGATTACATTTCAAAAGGGTTGATGGCTGGGCTGGGCAGCTCCACAGGTGGCTATTAAGAAGCCATTCACACTCCCGAAGTGATTCTCAACTTCTTAATTGGATTAACAGCCATCAGACAGTTAAGACAATCAATTAAAATGAGAACCATTTCAGCTGCAGGGCAGAGAACTACATACCTATGCCCAGTTCAGTTAAGGTGGGGGCCTGAGCCCGAGTTTGGGAGAGCAAGAGGGAGGCCAGAGCTGATCAGCTCGCTGGCTTCCAGCCTCTGCAGAAGATGGGGTTCCCTCCAGACCCCAGCAGGGGTCCCACAGTTGGTATTGCCAGCCAGGGCTCTGCCCCAGCTGGCTTACAGCAGTGGGGGCCCCTGTGCCTCCCCTAGCTCCCTCCAGCCTGTGAGTGACTCCCATAACCCCTGAGTGAGACACCCTTAGCCCTCTTCAGCCCCTGAGTGACTCCTAGCCCATGAGTGAGACACCTTAGCCCCCTTCAGCTCCTGAGTGACTCTTAGCCCCTGAGTGTGACTCCCCTAGCTGCCTGCAGCCCCTGAGTGTGACTCCCTGAGCCCTCTCCAGCCCCTGAGTGACTCCTAGCCCCTCAATGTGACTTCTCTAGCCCACTCTAGACCCTGAGTGTGGCTCCCCTAGCTCCTTATTGTGGAGTTTAAGCCGGGGGGAGCAGTTTGGGGATGAGTGTCTTTCCACCACAACTCTAACTGTAGTAAATGCAGTGTTATTATTTTATTAATATATTTCCCCCTTTCTATGAAATAACTATTATGAATATATAAACATGAGGGGGCACAATTTTATATTCTTGCTTCAGGCCCCAAATTTGCTAGTTACGGCTCTGCTCTCCCACTCCCACCTCTCCCAGTTTTGAATTGCCTTGGGTCACGAAGTCTTTCTGAATTGCAGAATGGGTCCCTGTCTGGAAAAGGTGGGGAACTGCTGCCATAGGGGCATATTCTGCCTTATTTTTGGAAAGTTTTGCATTTAATGATTCATCCCAATTCCACAGGCACCCAACTATTGGCACTGCATGCTTCTGCAGCAACTAACAAGGAACAGTCTTCACAGCATAGCTTGGTAACTAGGATAAATTGGCTCTCAGATCCATTTGGTAGCACTTTCAGATCTGAGTCAAAATGATAAGGATTCCACTTCCTTCTCTAGAAGAATTGGTCCATGGCTATAGCTGATGCTACAGAGTAGGACGATGGCGTGAGATTAAGTAAGAAGTAATATGTGTCAGAAGTTGTCACTTCTGCTTATCTCAGGCAGCTGTTCAGATGAAAGCTTAAAGAACCCATGAGACTTCTTGAAGAGAACCTGACCAAGTGTCTTGGTTTCTTGGTTCATATTCCTTCTGAATAAAATTATAGAGTCACAGGCATCATTGGTATAGGCTCTGGAAATCAGTGAAGCTACAGCAGTGGTGAATTTGATCCTCGATGTTCAACATGATGTGATAACTCATAGTCTGTATAACGCCTGCTGTGTTTGTATGCACAGTACCTGCATTAGTCACCTTTGTAAAACATTTTGGGTACGCCTACACTAAGGAATTAGGCTCAATTCATTAAGGGTGTTTTTTTAGCACTCAATTTCATAAAGCCAAGGGCACATAACACTGGCACATGAAATCATCCCCATTAGGGCTGGCAGTTTTGACTTAGCAATACACTGTCGGTACCTATCTCACAGCTTCTGTTGCCCCATTCCATTGCGAATTAAGCTCCCAGTGTTAGAAAGAACAAAAGAGTGCCCCGGGTGGTTCTGGGTGTGTGCCGTCAGCCTCCCACAGTGCACTTTTCTCTTCCTCCTCCTTTCAGAAAGCAACAGCAAAATGTTCTTGTGCCTTTTTTTCCACTGGATATTCATGCAGATGCCATTGCAAGGCTAACATGGAACCCATTCAAATTCAAACTATTGTGGCAAATATTATGAGCACCTCACACATTGTGCTGCTGTATGCGCAGAGCCCAAGCAGCCTTCAGAGCGACAAAGATTCTGAGGAGGACATGGACGTACACAACTGTGAAACATTGGAGAGGAAGAATGGGGAAAAGCTGGCTTTGCTCAATGTTTTGTACACAGTGGAACACTAGTTCTGGTGCCGTAAAACGAACTCAGACTGGTGGGACAACATTGTTCTGCATGGATAGGGTGATCAGCAGTGGCTACAAAACTTCCCCAAGCATAAGGCCATTTTCATGGAATTCTGTAAATTGCTTCCCCCTGCCCTGAAGTGCTGCAATGCCAAAAATGAGAACTGCCCTGACAGTTCAAAAGTGAGTGGCAATAGTTCCACAGAAGTTTGCAATGCCAGACAGCTACTGGTCAGTGGAAAACAATTTGGAGTGGGCAAATCTACAGTGGAGGCTGCTGTAATTCAGGTACGCAGGGCAATCAATACCCTTCTGCTATGAAGGGCAGTGACTCTGGGAAATGTGCAGGAAATAGTGGATGGTTTTCCCATGTTGCGGTTCCCTAACTGCGGTGATGGAATGCACAACCCTATCTTGGCAGCAGGCCACCTTGCCACAGAGCACATAAACCTAACAGGTATTTTTCCATGGTGTTGCAGATGTTGGTGGATCACAAGGGTCATTACACTGACATCAGCGTTGGATGGTTGGGAAACATGCATGACTTGCATCTTAAGGAACTCTGGTCTGTTCATAAAGCTGCAGAATGGAACTTTCTTCCACGACAAGAAAATCATCATTGGAGATGCCAATAGTGATCCTGGGTGATCTAGCTTCCTTGCTTGCTTCCTTGGCTCATGAAGCCATTCACAGGAATCCTAGGCTGCAGTAAGGAGCAATGCAACCACGGGCTGAGCAAATGCAGAATGGTAGTAGAATGTGCATTTGGCCATTTAAAAGCCAGGTTCAGGAGCCTCCTGACTTAGTTAGACCTCAGCAAAAGCAACACTCCCCTCATGGTGGCAGCCAGGAGGGGAGTGGGGAAGCAGTGGTCAAAGAGCTCACTCTTGAGCACACTGCAACAAAACATAATTGAAGGCCAGACATTAGGGAGATACATTTACTGTATATGAGATAAATTTACAACAGATAAAGGAATTTAATGAAAGAGTCTCTGTGGCAAACACTAGGGATGTTCACAGTGCAAGGGGGCAGGACGTAGTGGCTTTTGGGTATGTAGCAGTGGTTTTCGCTACATGTTTCCCCTCCCTGCTTTGCTGGAGCATTAGGAGTTTTCCTTCCCTCAGGAGCCTGAGAAAAAGAAGGGAGTGGGGAACAGGCATGGCAGCGTGGCTTGTGCTAGCAGGGCTGCGTGTCTCACAGTTGCCATGTGCTTCCCCCCCACACCCTTAACTGGGTCAGTGAAAGTTTCCCTTCCACCAGGAGCCGAGGGAATGGGGGCAAAGCATGGCACTGCAACTTGTACAATCAGGGCTCTGTGTCTCTTGCAGTTGCTGTGTACTTCTGTTCCCGCATGGCTGGGACTGTGAAAATTTCCCTTCTTCCAGAAACCCAGGAGTGGGGGCAATGCATGGCAGGGTGGCTTGCACTTGCCTCCTTAGGGCTGTGTTTGTGTCTCTCAGGGTCACCACGTGCTTCCCTCTTGGCTGGGACAGTGAAATTTTCCTTTCCCCCAGGAGCCAAGGGACTGCAGGGGAGGAGTGTGGTCGAGGCATAGTGGAGCAGCTTGAGCTATCATAGCTTAACGCTCCTTCCCTGCTTCCTCTAGGTTGCAATATGAGATATTAGGCTGCTTAGAAAAACGCAAGTGGATAAGGAGTGGATGCTGACTGAATGTGGTCAGAAGGCTGGCTGGTATGCTGCAGTGCTCTGTGGTGCAGCTATGCCAGATGACTTACTGGTGGCTTGGCATGGAAAGGTGCTCTGCTGATGAGGCTGGAGTAAGGGAGAACTCCCCAAAAACCTCATGAGAAGAATTAAAAAGTATCTGTCTGAGAGTGTTATGGAGATGTGCAAGGAGGATTGGTGCTCCATTGCCAGGCACATTAACAAGTTATTCCAGAGGCCCTGGTCTGTGCAGGTATGGTGACTGCCACAGATCACCCAATTACTTTACTTTAACCCATTTGTAGAATGATTAAAAATGAGAACTCACCAGACATGCTCTGCCTGCCATCAGGGTCTGGCTATGAAATGTCCTGGGAGTGGGGGATGAGACCTAAAGGTTAAAAAAAAGTTCCTGGCTGTCACTGAGATCTGCTGCTCTGTTTGTCTGCTGACCATTGTCATCCTTCTCATTGTCTCATTCTCCATGTCTTCCTTGCTGTTGCCAGAGGCTGTCTGAGGTATCCACAGACTGCTTAGGAACAGTGATTGGGTCCCCCCTGCTAGAAGTCCATTCAGCTGCTCATAGAAGTGGTATGTTTATGGTGATGACCCAGAACATCCATTTGCTTCCTTTTGTCTGCTGGTATGCATGCCTGAGCTCCTTTATTTTCACAGGGCACTGCTGGGAGTTCCTGGTGCATCCTTTTTTTTCCACCACTATGAGATCTTGGCATAGGTGCTGGCATTTCTTTTGCTGCTTCATCATTCACCCACCCCCCACAGCAATAAGGTCCTGGATCACCTGCATGCTCCCTGCTGGATCTTGTCTATGACCCTTGGAATTCATGGCCAGATGTGCTGCTTGCTCCGCTGGCCAAGCTGGCCAAACAGGAAATGAAATTCAAACTTTCCTGTGCTGTTTCCTGCACACCAGAGCTGTGTCTACACGTGCACGCGACTTCGAAGTAGCGGCACTAACATCGAAATAGCGCCCGTCGCGGCTACATGCGTCGGGCGCTATTTCGAAGTTAACTTTGACGTTAGGCGGCGAGACGTCGAAGTCGCTAACCTCATGAGGGGATCGGAATAGCGCCCTACTTCGACGTTCAACATCGAAGTAGGGACCGTGTAGACGATCCGCGTCCTGCAACGTCGAAATTGTGGGGTCCTCCATGGCAGCCATCAGCTGGGGGGTTGAGAGACGTTGTCTCTCCAGCCCCTGCGGGGCTCTATGGTCACCGTGTGCAGCAGCCCTTAGCCCAGGGCTTCTGGCTGCTGCTGCTGCAGCGGGGGATTCATGCTGCATGCACAGGGTCTGCAACTCGTTGTCGGCTCTGTGTATCTTGTGCTGTTTAGTGCAAGTGTGTCTGGGAGGGGCCCTTTAAGGGAGCGGCTGGCTGTTGAGTCCGCCCTGTGACCCTGTCTGCAGCTGTGCCTGGCACCCTTATTTCGATGTGTGCTACTTTGGCGTGTAGACGTTCCCTCGCAGCGCCTATTTCGATGTGGTGCTGTGCAACGTCGATGTTGAACATCGACGTTGCCAGCCCTGGAGGACGTGTAGACGTTATTCATCGGAATAGCCTATTTCGATGTCGCCACATCGAAATAGGCTACTTCGATGTAGGCTTCACGTGTAGACGTAGCCCAGGAGAGCAGTGGAGCTGAAAGTGGTGGCCTGAGTGGTCATATTGGAGCACTGTGGGACACTTCCAGGAGGGCAAGAATGTCAAATTTCACAATGCTCCATCTGCACTATCCAAAAGTTGACCATGCTAGGTCAATTTTGATGTTACTCCTCCTGTAAAGCAGGAATAAAAAAGTCAACCTCAGGAACCCTTAAAATTGGCAGAATGGACCCAGTAGTGTGGACTGATTGCTTAGAAAGTCAACCCATATCAGCTAAATTTGACCTAATCTCCTAGCGAGATCAGGCCTTAGGTCAGTCTTGTTATAGAAACCATGGATCTATTGTCAGAGTTCTGCTGAAAGAAATAGAAGAGAAATGCCGAAGCCTCCTCTTGGTCCAGCAGCAAAATATGGGACTGATACTGTCATAATTTTGGGGCTACCCTGATCTCTAGTGTTTATAATGACAGCTGTATATCATGTAGCCTCTCCTTAGTCTTCCCCTGATGAGGGCCTTTAGCCTGTCCTGGGCACAGGGCTGCAGAATTGAACACTTCCCTCCCTGCCTGTGAATGTAAATCCTGCCCCTGCATTCTCAAAGTGCTTACTGGTCCCTGAGTCCAAGGTCCCTGCAGGAGCTTTTTCCATAAGGAGAAGTCAGGTTTCCACAGTGGCCTGTCACCGTCTCAGTAGCAGAGAAGAAAGGGCACAAGTGGGGGAATCAACTGGACATGTGTGCCAAAAACCTGCCTATCCATGCTACAGCAGCTCTTAAAGGTGGTTCAAATACAGCTTTGATTAGGACTCTGTACATCCATTTAAATTACTACATCTCAGCCCTTTTCTCACAAATCCAGGCGAGATCCTCTTGTTATCACAAGGTCACAACCACATCAAGCACAGTTATTCTAAACAGAGTTAACTGTCATCCTTGGGCACAATTAGAATGACCACATGATGGCGCCAAAACCTCAGTATGGGGTGGCTGCATGTAGGCTAGACTGACTCGGAGAAGTGACGGATCACTTTTCAGCTCAGTTTAAATAATTACCTTTCTTTAGTTAATGCAACGGTTGTTCCTGTGTTATAGCAAAGGAGAAGAGAGAGGCGATGAGTGAGAGGAAGAAGGAAAGCTGCAGTAAGCAGGTTTTATAAATGCTCCCCTGCCAAGAGAGTAGACAGCAGCCCACCATACTAACTGGACAGGTCTGGGATGGAGGGAGACCTGGAAAAATAGTAGTGCAGCAAAGGAAGGAATCAGAAAATTTTGGCAGAGCTCTGTGAATTGGAAACTTGACCACTGAAATTGTTTCTTAAGGATGAAATCCACTCATACACACAGAAGAAGGGGGAACGCTTGCCCCAGAATTAAACAGCATGGAAGTGGCCTGCAGTGTGAAATGTCTGAGTGTAGGTGTTTGCAGAGAGAGAGGGAGAGATAACATTCTTAGGCTATAGCAACAGCATAGTTGCTATTTCAGGAGACAAATGTACCCCGAGATAGCAACTCTGTGATTAAACACTGCACTTGAAACAGCTGCTCTATTTCCAGTGCGGTATTCCAGTTCTGGTACCCCTCGTCGAATGAGGGGTAGTGGGCACTTTGAAATAGCTGCTTAGTTCGAACTTTGGTGCCACATGGACAGCACCAAGTTTGAAATAAGTTAACTTGAAATAAATCACATAAATTGCATTGAGCAAATGGTGTACGTTTTTTCGAGTTATGGTTACAGTGTAGCCATAGCCTTACTGTTTCCAGTCCTGAAGGAACCATAACACAGGTGACTCCTGATAGCACTTGGAAGGTGCACTGCTTTATTGTGGCCCTGCCAAAACTTTAACTGCTAAATGGGGTGCCCTCTCAAGTCCCCTCCCCATCCCTCTCGGTTGCCCTCTTTGCCCCCTCTCCCTGCAGGCACCATTTGCCAATGAGCTGTAAGGTTTGAAAACAAGTCTTCTGCCATATTGTTGAACTTCTGGCACAGCCATTGTTTAAAAAAGGAAATACATTTCCATGTAGTTGAAAGGTTGCATCTCATTTGCAGCAATATCATCTAATAGAGCATGTGGTCTAGTACTTTATTGTGCCTCTGAATCCCCTGTATTTGGAGCATCTTAGTTTCTTGGAAGATTATCTATATATATCAATATCAATATATATTCATAGATACTTACCACTAATTTCTTGCAGAATATCAGATAATTTGTGAAACAGAAATGGAGGTAGCCTAAAAATTCTTATAACTAAGTAAGACTGTAACTCCATTCTTAAAGTTATTTTATTACATACTCATTTCCTTCCACTTTCTTCCTCTGTGCTCCCTGGAGAATTCTCAAATTGATAAGCCTGGTGTTCTGTAATGACAGAAAGAAAAGGAAGAGTCTTTGAGGGGATTTGAAAGAAAGAAATTTCAAATCACATTTGCAGATGAATGGTGATATATCCTGCTTAATAATCAGAGGGAAAAAGAAAAGCAGAGGAAAGAGAGCAAAATTTCAATGAATTCTCCCATATCTTTCCTGTTCCCTACTTGATTTTAATGGTGCTGGAAAAGCAAACCTCAAGTGGCAGTTCAGAAAATCATTCAAGGTTCAGCATGCCTATCAGACTCCCTGAAAACCAAACTGAGGTCTTTTAGAATTTCATTCTGGGAAGTTCCTTCTTTGAAAGTGAGAATGCTGATTGCCTAATTCTATGATGTCTGTTCCAGAAGGGCTGAACTATTTTGAAGAGTGGTTCTTCCTTCAGAAATGTTGTAGAAAATTGCAGCCACTGTATTTACCATTAAGTCAAAAGTAGAGGGAGAGCTGCAGGTCTAGCAGATGTCAGAGATGGTACAGTGTGTACCTGTCGATGCCTCTTGCAAGAGATACTAATTCTGAGTGCCTTGCAAGCCAGTTTGGGGGAACTTTTTAACATTTTCCTCATCTAAGATGCAATGCTGGGCTTCCTGAAGTCAGTGTGAGTTTTGCCATTCATTGCATTGGATCAGGATTTTCCCCTAGCTACTGTTCTTCTGTGAGGATGTAATAATCTCTCAGAAATCCAGCCGTCTTGAGTGCTGCAACTGGAATAAGTAATATGCTGTCTGTAAACTACAAGAAGCATTTGAGATAGGTAGAGAAGTAAGGATTTATTTATTTATTGTTTTAAAAGACACACAGTCTGCATCACCAGAAAAATACTCCACCTCTCTACTTTCATGCAAAACATTTTCAGGACATATGCCTGACATGACAGTGAAAAGGGAGGGAGAAGCCTTGTAATTCCAACCTCTAATTAACTCTGCTATGTACAGAAAGGAATACTTAACAGTCTGACTTCAACACTGTTAACAAAACAAAACAAAGCACAACAAATCAAAAAGGTTGCTCTCTCTCTTTCATTCAAGCCCCATTCCACATTTGAAAGGGCCATAGAAATGGCAGGCACGATCAGGAAGACAGCTTCTTGTCAAGTGAAAGGTTGGCTTCTTTATATGTAGTGTTAAAGCCAAGCAGCATAGCTCAGTAGTGAGGGCACTGGCGCTGTGAACCAGTAATAGTGAGTTTAATCCTTGATGGGGGCCTTAAATGAGTTTCCTGATAACAGCTTTCAACGGTCTGGGTCAGGACAGTGATAAGTCATGTTGGGGACTGGACTTGATGACCTCTGAGGTCCCTTCCAGTTCTGTGCTTCTGTGCTCCAGAATGAGGTACAATAGGAATCTTTGGGCTAGACTCCGGAAATATCTGGGGAAGCCATTACCTTCACACTTCCTCTCTTCTGCCGTTTGATTGACAGCACCACTTCTGGAAGGAAACATGACCCACCTTATCAGCTTCTGCCTTTCATTGTTGTGCTTTTATTTACTCCAGTAGTGCTTAGAGGCCCCAGCTGAGATCATAACTCCATTGTGAAAGGTGCTGAAGACATACCATACATCATATTCCACCTCTCCATCCAGCTTCCAATGATCAATGAACTAATCAACAAATCTGCTAAAATTACCTTAAATATGTTATTGACTCTTTCCAAAGCAACAAACACTCTGGGTACGTCTACATTAGAAGCATCTGTCTGCAGAAGTTACTGTTAGAAGAGGTGTTCCGACAAAACTTCTGTCAGCAGATCATGTCTACATATAAGAACAGAAAGATGTTGTGACCCACTCTGTCGACAAAAGGGCCCCTCAGAGCATCTATACGGTGTTTTCGTCAATGGCGTCTGTCGACAAAACACATTTTGTGTGTAGCTGCACCACGAGTATTGTTGACAAAAATCCCAGTTTTGTCTACAAAACTCTCTAGCCTAGACATAGCCTCTTACTCTCAGGAGAACAGCAACAGCCACCGTCACCCCAACTTTTCTCAGTCCTGTATCTGCGAAGGGTGAGAAAATCTTAAGAACCAATGTTAACATGTAAACTTAACATACTTGGCCTACAGTGCTCCTCAGCGGAGAATATTAGGGTCCTTAAGATTCTTCTGACCTGATTTGGGCATAGATGGTACCTAAATAACAGGTTTTAGGCACCTTACTATCTGTGGTTATAATTTGAGGTGCTTTCCTTTGTTATCATTATATAGAGCTAGCACTAAAAGGCAACAAAACAGATGATGCATTCAGTCCCGAATATGAGCTGTCTGATTTAGGACCTTTGCTGCTGCTGGAAAATACAATAGATGTTCCTATGTTTAATAGGAAAACGCTTTATTTCACTAATATGTCAAGGTACAGAATGTACCTTGCACTGCATGTTATTCACCACTCTAGGGATTAAAAAGGTTTCTGTAGCATGGCTATGTTTCTCAACATTGTTTAAAAAGCCTTTCAAGTGAGTAATTTCTCTTCCCTTTGTAGCACCTTTTGAAGCTAATCTTCTCTTTGCTTAGTTTAATATTGTTAGTTTGAGCAAAGATTGATTGGATCTGAAGACTACCCAAACCAAGCAGTTAGATTTTGTCATTTGAAAAAATTACTGGATCCAATTCATCTCCTGTGTAACTCTCAATGGCCATGTCTACACTGCAAAATAACTTTGAAGTAAAGCGTCTACACACAATAGCCCTTACTTTGAAGTACCTGCACAACATGCCCGCCCAGACATTCCCCGAGGAGGACCTCCTCTCCACTCTGGCCAGCCTGCTGACCATGCTGGTCACCATGCTGTTCCAGTAGTGTGGCTGGGTCGCCCACATGGGCCCCAGGCTCCAGGCCCTAGCTAGGGCCCTGCTGCCTCTCCCCCAGGCCCCCTGATCTGACGCCAATAGGCATTCACCACCAGCATCAAGTGGTGGGACTGGCTGGTTCTTGAGGACTGGGACAATGAGCGGTGGCTGAGGAACTTCAGGATGACCTGGCAGAGATTCGAGGACCTCTGCCACTGGCTCACCAGAGTCCTCCAGCACCAGGACACCTGAATGTGGCCAGCACTCAGTATGGAAGAGGGTGGCCATTGCCCTATGGAGGCTGGCCAACCCTGATCACCACCGGTCTGTTGGCCACCAATCTGGAGTCAGCAAAGCCACCATCGGAGTGGTGCTAATACAGGTAAGTCCAGTCCCCACCACAGACCCACCCAAGGAGTGGGTTACTGGGCAAGGGGAAGGCGAAGGGGGTCCTCCCGGTCTGGCATTCGTGGACATGTCATCTGTCCACCCCCGTAGGTCATCCAAGCCATCAATATGGTTCTCCTGAGACACATCATCACATTCAGGGACCTGGACTCTGCCCTCATTGGGTTTGTGGAGCTGGGCCTCCTGAATTGTTTCAGAGCCCTGGACGGAACACACATGACTGCAGTGGGCACACCTACATTAACAGGAAGGGGTACCACTCGGTGGTACTCCAGGCCTTGCTGGACATGAGGGGCCATTTTTTCTGGACATGTGAGTGGGGTGGCCGGGTGGGGCTTATGATGCCCGAGTGTTCGCAATTCATGGTTGGGAAGCTGGATGCAGGAAGGCATGTATGTCCCCCAATGGGAGCTCCTGCTGGGGGACATCATGGTGCCCCCTGCATCATGGCTGATGCCATGTATCTGCTGCATCCGTGGATCACGCATCCCTATATTGGACTCACCACATTGGCCCAGGACACCTTCAAAAGCTGCCTCAGCCATACCAGGCCACAGTAGAGTGGGCATTTGGGAGGTTGAAGGGGAAGTTTTGCAGCCTCCTCACGAGGCTGGACATCAGCCTCCCAAATGCCCCCATGGTGGTCGCTGCATGCTGTGCCCTCCACAATCTTGTGGAGCATAGACTAGAGCCCTTCATCTAGGGTTGGGCCGCAGACCCAGGGGCCGGCTATGAACAGCCACCCACTGTCACGTGCCACCAGGCCCAGAGGGCTGGGGTTAGGGTCCAGGAGGCCTTGTGCCAGGCCTTCACCCAGGGCCTGCCCTGACCATCCCAGCCACACTCTGCACCACAGGTGCTCCCCCACTCCTCCATCCCTCATGCTCCCCCACCAAACGTACCCTCTCCTGGTTCCCTCCACCAGTCTCCCGCCACACATCGGGGTCTTGGGTTTAGGGTAGGAGCAATACACAGAACTGTGGGGTAATAGATGTATTTGAACAAAGAAAACAGAATGTGTCAAACTATATACATTGCATGGGGGGAATGCTCCATGGGGGGTGGGAGGCTGGCTGGAGGCACTGAACTTGGAGAGGGGCTGGGGTGGGAGAAGGCTCAGTTGCCCAGTGGCATGTAGGGCTGGGAGTCCCAGTGGCCATGGCTGCCCCTACTGCCCTGGGTCTGTGGCCACCTGCAGGGCTACAATGGGACCGGGACCATGGGGAGTTATAGGTGGGGTAGAGGTACCATGGGTTTGGCCTCTGCAGGTTGTGTGGGGTGGGCCACTGGGGCTGGGCCAGGTGTGGCTGCCCCAGCCACGAGCCACTAAGCCAGCTCAATGCAGGTGTCCAGGGAAAGGTCCATCACTTTGTGGGTGCCTTTGGGAGAGAGGGGGGCACTGCCAGAGGGAGGGCTGCCAGAGGGGTGGCTGTGGGCCAGGCTGGCAAAAGGGCTTGAGGTTGGGCGAGGAAGGCAGCCAAGGCCTGGGCCATGGTGTCCCGGGTGCCAGCCAGCCGCACCCACACTTCCTGCTCCATTGCCAGCTAGTCCCACAGCACACCAGTCATTTCCCACATGATTACCCAATTGTCAGCTGCCTCCTCATCCCTCCAGTGTTGTCTTTATGTGAACGCAGGGGGATGTGGGCTGGGGTGATGGGGCGGCCTCCTGGCCCCCTGCAGCTGCAGCTGTGGCTTGCTTCAGTGGGCTGGGGTGGGCCAGGCCGATGAAGGATCTGTGGAGACTGAAGGGGACAGGGGGATGTCCCTTAAGTGCTGGGTCCCAACCCCAGCGGGCCAGGGCCCCCGTTCCACTGGCCCCCACCGTTGGTCCCCACCCTACTCACCTGCCATCCAGTGGGCACCATGGGCTCCTGGTTGCTGAGGGTTTCCCACCTGGAGAGGGTTGGGCTGTTTTTGGTGCCTTCCTCCTTCCCTGGGTGTGTGGGCTGTAGGGCTGTGCTGGGGGGAGGCCAGTCCCCGGGCTTTGTGACATCCCGATTGCCCTGTACCTACTGGCTGCAACCGCCTGGGGCTTGGGCAAGGTGAGGCTCAACGAGGCATGCCTGGGTGTCCTGGAGGGGAGGGCGATGACAAGGGTCCCATTGCTGCAGCGCTCATTTGCCCTCAGTCTCGGTAGGCCATTCCCCGCACTGGAGGCTGCTGATGCCAGAGGTGCCCACTTCAACACTGGTCTCTAACGGGTGGATGGGGGGGCAGAGTCCACTAGATGCTCCAGGGTGGCCACCTCCTTCAGCCCCAGGAGCCTGTACTGCTGCCTGTAGTGGGGGCAGTGCATGGCCGTGCCCCCCGACCAGCTGGCAGCGCTGCGGGCTTTGCAATATGCCTGCCTCAGTTCTTTAATTTTTATCTGGACGCTGCTGCAGGCATGGTTGGGGTGGCCTTGGGCGGTGAGCCCACTGGCCAGCCTGTCGTAGGTCTCCACATTGCGCTGCTGGGCACCAGTTTGCTGAAGGATCTTTTCCTCCCCCGACAGAGTGAGGAGGTCCTTCAGCTCCCCTCGGTCCATGGGGGGTCCCCTCCTGGCACGCCCCTTGCCCCAGTGATGTGAGCCCTCAGACTCGTCCTCCAGGGCCCCTGGGGAGACAGGGAGGTCCTGCTGTGCTGCCATTGTAGCCAAGTGGGCAGGCACTAGCTGGAGTCTCAAGCAGGGGCAGTCTGAGTGGGAGCTTGTGCTGCCCCTGCTTGTGGCGCACTCTCTGCTTCCTGCCTGGGGTTGCCAGGGAGCTGCTTCCTGTCAGGCAGCTGGTAGGGACCACAGAGCCCTGCCTGGGCCAGCCAGAGTGTCTGAGTGCTTCAGGGGTGGCCACCGCCATGGTGGACTCCTTATTTCAAGCAGTGAGTGCAGAACATCAACACACCTCCTACTTTGAAGTTAACCTTCGAAGTAGGGCACTAGTCCTTTCCTGGGAATGGAGTAGTGACTTCAGAGTTGGCCTCCCTTACTTCAAAGTTGACTTTGAAGTAAGGGAAAGCATGCGTAGATGCTCTATAGGCTACTTCAAAGTAGCCCCTCACTTCGAAGTTTACTTCAAAGTTACTTTGTACTGTAGGCACAGCCAATGTGATTTCCATTGTGTGCATCTGATTCTGCTGTGGTTCACCAGATGTAAATCAGGAGTAATTCCAGTGGAACAGAATTAATGATTTCACCAGTTTCACATGACTGGACTCAGGGCCTGTAAAATTCTTTCCCTGAGCCCTCAGTATCTCCAGCTCAGTAGTGCACATGAGAAATTAAAGAATTTGGAACTGAATAAATATTTTTATGACTCCTCTAAAAGTCTCTGACTGGGGTTCCAGTTTATTGAGTGTAGAGTAGGTCACTGCACGAGGGAGAACCCAGTGCTGGAGAGTAAGGTGTATTATAACTTTTGACAAAAGAGCAGGAGGGAGACAAACTAGGGCAAAATCAAGATAGTTACTCATCTGCTGGTAATACCTCAATCTCACTTTACGGGCAACGATGAAGGCAATCTGCCACAGAGCTTTGTTCGCCAACACAATGTCTTTGTGCTGTCACCTAGCGCTATACAGAGCAGCTGTTCTATGTGGGTATTCTCTGCACTTCTGGCTTGATTGAGGGGTAGGGGATGAGGTGACAATTTCTGCTTAGGCTATTTCTCTTGTAGCAGAAATAATCAGAAGATATTTAATCTGAAAAGGAGGCCCAAACTACTAAAGCCACTCGATTGTGTTAATAATAGTATACAAATATATACAATAGATACAAAGGAAAAATCATTAAAGTAACACCACCTGTATTCCTGTGATGTGTGTGTTGGATTAATAATGTTTATTCTGTCAAATCCTGATAGCCTACAAGGGCTGTGACCAGCTATTATTATTATTTTGTATGTATACAGCTTCAACAGAAAGATGTAAAGAAAACATCAGATTACTTTACAGTCTGTACACTAGAATAGGGGAAGGGTGCAGCAGCAAATGAAGTAATCAATGGGCTTTTCTTGCAATTGATCAGTTCCACAGCTTTTGTGGATGGATTTTTTTTTTCCTTTCCACTTAACTTGGTTAATTTTGGGTGGAATTGAGCTAACGTCTGCAGCCTTCAGGAAGATGTTCAGGGCACTTTTTTTTTTAAGAAGAAGCTTGTTGCAGGAGAATTTTTTCCAGACTGGGTCAGAAAAAGGAGTTATAGTTATCCATCTGGAAGAATAGCCAGAAGTGTGAGAAGACAAAAACCAGGCAATTAAACCAGTAACTTGGGCAGAGAGATGAGAATGAGTGAAAACAGATGAGAGCCGCAGAGAAGTGAGGGGCTAAATTCTGCTGGTCTTCAAGGTAAGTCCAAGGAGCTTACATATGAGGAAGATTACAAGGAAAGGCCACAGAAGGGTTTTGATTTCCTTGAGCTGTGCCTGGGGGAGCTTGCAGAATCCTTCCTACTCCCCCTAAATGGAGGGTAAGGTATGAATTACCTGTAGGAATTTTCTCCCCCACTGAAGATGTCACTCTCAAGCAGCATTAGCATCCATCTTGCGTTGGGTAGCCCCTACATACGGCATTCAGGCAGTGGATCTTAGGTCTTGTCTTGTCTATACCAAGACATGGCACAATTAATAGAAGTGGCTACCAACTGTTTGTGCTTGTCAGCTAAACTCAACTGCAGTAAGTACCTGTTTAGCTGAATGAATTACTGACAAGCATTGGCTGAAATGTTATTTCCTAGTGTAAACAAGGCCTTAGTTACTCGCTCACTGTACCTCCCTGACTTGCCCTGAAAATCCCCATTCTTGAGAGGCTCACTGGCGGGGACTCCCAGGTATAGTGTCTCTGTGATCTGGTCTCTAGCAGAGCCATATGGCCTTTGGAATCCTGGATCTGGGTTGATAGATTTGGCTTTCTGTCAAAATTGCTCATTCAGTTACAGAGTTATTTTTACAATGTTCATGGAAATGAATGTAAAGTAGCTACTGGCACATCAGGCATAGGCCTGGAAAGACATATGAAAATGTACATATTCTACAAAAATGTACCATATCACACCAAATAGTCTGAAATCCTTATTTCCATATCTGCATAGCGGCTTGAAGCTCTGTGAGGAAAAAAAAATAGACATATATTTTCTTACACCACAGTGGGCCTGTGATAACTGTTTGACTACAACACCCACAAGCATGTGTTCTAAAAGGGGAAAACAATCTTGGAGTAAACATAAATATTTGAGCAGAAGCCTTTGGCAACTTACTGCATTTACAGCCCTCCTGCTCTACTTGCACAGGTATTTTCTTCCTACCACCTTCTGTCCATTCAGCCTCTCTCTCTCTTTTTTGCATTGTTTTCAGTGGTAGGAAAAGCTAAAAGTTTTATGTAAATCCCTCAAAGCACAGCTATTTCTTTGGAACCCATCCACATTCATTCAGCTCACGCTTCTTCACTTACTCATCAATTCCAAGGCCAGAAGGGATCATTGTGATCCTCTAGCTGACCTTCTGTATAACGCAGGCCGTAGAACTGCCCTAGAATAATTCCTAGAGCATCTAGGTCAGGGAAAAAAATCAATATTGATTTAAAAATTGTCAGTGGTGGCGAATTCACCACAATCCTTAGTAAATTGTTCCCATGGCAAATTACTCTCACCATTAAAAATGTGTGCTGTATTTACCCTCCATCCTTCTCCCGATCCTACTTATATCATGCTTCCCCTCACCTCACTCGATCTCAGCATTTTGTTACCTTCATCTTCCCAGATTCCTTCTCCTCATCCGTATTCAGCCCCTGACTCACCACTGAAAATATAACTCTTCTTTTGCAGTCCCTATGAGCGTCTGTTCTTTGGTTAGAGCTGGGGCAAAAAGCAAAACACTTGACAAAAGAGTTCAAGGGGCTTTTTGACTTTTTTCTAAAAAGAAAGGTGGATGAAAAAAATTTTCGAGTTAAGTTTTGCTGAAAATTTTCAAGTTTAATCGTTTCTGGAAAACTTGAAATTTGGGATATTGTGACTCGCTCTTGCTTAATGATATCTCCTTGGTGATGATGATAGGTGCTTCTCAGGTGTGTTGCTCTCAGTGTGGGTAACTGACTTTTCTATATGGATCTCATGTGATCTAGGACTCCCCACTGTCAGAAGTACCTCAGAAGGCATAATGCCCACAGACCCAGAAGCCATGGAATTCACAAAACTTGAAGGCAAGCAACCAGTCCTGGACTCAATGGAGTTCTTATATTGTAGGGAAAGACCTATGTGCTGCTGGGGAATTAGACATATTCCTCCTATAGCTTTGTTTCCTTTGAATTAATTTATTTTATTGTCTCAAGAGTAAGATGATAAGGGAGCAAGAACAATAGCTTCAAAACTGAATGTGTGTAAGTTCACAGGTTAAGAATTCTCCTCTGTGGGCAAGCCTCCAAAAATATTGGCAGAGGCTGCTTAGCTGTTACATGCAAAATCAGAAATGGCCACATGAGTTATGCAGTACATGCGACACAGCTGGTGATCTTCTTGCAGTATGTGCATGGTCTTTATTTGCCATGGAGCCATCCCAGAAAGGTAACCTCACAACAGAAAAAAGAAGCTGTTTTCTTGTTGCACTACTGTCTGTTGTAGAAAGCCTCTAACTCTCCAGGAGTTAGCCTTGGGTGGCGGGACAGGCAAAAGGAAGCCCAGGGTACTGGCCCTGAGCCCCTCTCCCTCGCCCCCTCCCCAAGATGGATAGTATTGGCAGCTCCTGAGTACTATGATGATAACAGAGCAAGATTACAAGAGGGTCATACAATCAGCACGCCTTCCTGGATTCCTGACTGCAGGCAGACACACCTGACCCTCTATGACTTGGCTTCCTCCTCTGTCCTTATGCAACTCTTCACCTGCATGAGTTCACCTGTGACAGTGTGAATGAAGGAGGGTATGAGTGAGCGTGTGGGTGTGTGCTTGAAAGCCAGTTCCCCTTTTTCCTTTAATGCAATAGTGGCATTTAAAAATACATATGAATGTAACCTGGGGGTGGTCTTTAGCAGAAATAAGGTAACAGTCTTCTGAAGTTTCTAGGAATTGTTATTTAAGGATAAGCAGGAGTGTTGTGACAATGCCAAACAGAAGGCTTCATCAGACTCCCTTATTTAATCTGCTTTTTTCAGTGGTTCTCAATGGCAGCCCATGGAGGCCCAATCAGCACACAGCTGCAGCCCATGTGACAGCCTCACATAGGTAGTACTGTACACAGCCCACAATGGTAAATAGGTGAGAACCACTGAGTGAGAGGTAGGTGAAAGAGTGTGGGAATAAGAACTGACTGGAACTTTCATCTGGAACTTGAGTGAATTATTTTTTGTTTTTCTTTTTTAATCTGAAAGATGTGAGTATTAGATAATGGTACTATCATTGTAAATTCAGTTTTTATTTGTGTGTGACTTTGTGTTTGCTGATGCCACATGAGGTCAGAAGCAGAGATGCTACAATGCAAGAAAGGTTTTCCATGGGGGGGGGTCTTTCTGTTTCCACCAGTTCAGAAAGTACTGAAAATCTTGTTACAGCGATGATTTTTTAGATGTCTGTAAGAAGGAGCAGAGCTGGAGGAAGACACCGATGGGGCAGGGTTCCCAGTTTTGAAATCTGGAAAGCATCTGAACTTTAGAGAGTTCTTCAGAACTATCTATATGGCTGGGACAAAGAGTGGCCTGACTTCGAGAATTTTCCTTCCTGTTCTTCAATCTTTCTCGCTCTCTGTTTTATACTGAGCCCATCACTGGTTGTCTCGCAAATTTATTAAAAGGAACCTAAGGGCAGACCCTTTGACTTTATTATGTCACCATTACTTTTTAGTTCTATGGTGTGAAAAGCAGAACACATTTAAACCCTTTATTTTATTTTGAAGAATATGAAGTTCCCTTGAACTATGGATATTTTTAGCTTGCTATGTGTGTGGCAATGAATCTGCATACTATGAAGCAAGTTTAAATTTAGCGTGACAGTCTGGCAGGCGCAAATTTCACACAGACCCATGCAACATTGTTCCCCCCAATCTGACACTAATAACTGCCAATTATTGCACAAAGAGAAGCTGCTTGTTCAACATAAAAAAACTTTTGCTGTAATAAAAACATCAGGTAAAGTTCTGGCCACACTGAAATCAATGGAAGTTTTGTCATTGACTTTAATGAAGTCTGGATTTCATCCATTAGCTTTAAATTTTGAACAGAAAATTAAATAGAGAAGATATTTATGTACAAATATTTAATTTCAGTGATGTTTTATTTTATTGCTTGTGTATTTTTGTGCAGTAATGAAGTATTGTCCAATTTTCCTAGAGGAAACTGCGATTCAGACTAGAGCTATTTTTATTTTAACGCACAATTACACTGTCTATCACTCAATAAAATACTTAGAGACTCAAATGTAGTGCCTCAAAGACTTCAGCCAAGATTATGAGAATGGTAAGATCTGTTGAATAAAAATTGGTATAATTTACTGTGATCCTTGTTTTTAATTATGCTGTTTTATTTGGCTTGTTAGTGTTCTGATTAGTTTCTATATTGAGGGTGAAATCCTGGTAAAAGTCCCGTTGGCCTCAATAGGATTTCACTCTGTGTATTTTATTATTGTATTTTAATCATGCTGGGCCTGATTGTATGATGGCATGAACTTTGGCATTACTTGTTGTGATGGGGTTCAGGGGTCCCCCTGCACTGCACCCCGTCCGCTGGCAGGAGTGACACTCACTCAGCAGGTACAACAGGAGGTTTGTTAGGCAACAGATGCCCAGTTTCTCACAGAAGCGACAATACAGCAGCCAGAGACAGTCCTTCCAACCCGTCCTGGGGAGAAGACCCCAAGGCGTGCCCCTCTGGGGTGTAGCTTTCCCCCTCCTCCGGCTGGCTGCCCTCCAGCTCTCTCTTCCCCTCGCTTCCTAACTGCCGCCCCCAATTCAAAAAACCAGCTCAGCTCCTCCCTCCTCTTTGTTCAAGTTAGAGGTGTTACCTGCCAGTTGTAGCCCCAGGGTCATCCTTAGCCACTGGGAGCTGCTGCTTGCCTCAGACATCCAGCCTGACTCACACATGCAGTTCCCCCACTCCATCACACTTGTTTTATTAAATTAATTAATATTGGTCATTGTTTCTAAAATATGGTTTCTTCAAAATTAAAGCGTCCTGTGGGAAAATGTTGATTTTCCGGGAATTGTTCAGTTTTTCACTGAGAAGATTTAAATGAAATATTTATGTCATGTTGACCCACATCAAAACATTTTCATCTAACAAACCTAGTCAAATGCTTTCTTTCAGGTCAGTTAAAAATTAACCTGTGTCCATCTGGGTCGCTTTGGTGTTGCACAGGAACTGTAGTTCAGATGCATCTTGTCCCCATTTTCCTGCATAAGTGTCGTCCCTGGACTGCATCGCCCACACACAACAGGTCAACCAGCAGACAGTAAGCAGTGCATCTGGTGCTACACTTAAGTGAGTTTTTTCAAAAAAGCCGATGCTCTTTGGAAAAATCCATTAGATCATCTACACGTGAAATGTACTCTTTCGATATTAAATCAGAAGAACGTAGCACTTTTTCCAGCAGCCCTCTTCCTCTCCCAGATGAGGAAGAGATCCTTTTTCTGAAAGATTCTTCCAAAAAAAAACCTTTTGTAGGTGCACCAGGGGCCCTTTTTTCGAAAGAGCAGTCCTCGTGGCACTGGATTTTTCAGTCTCTGGCCTTTTCTTTCAAAAGAGTGGGGACTCTGTGGATGCTCTCTATTGAAAGAGTGGATTGATTTTTTTTGATACACTTTTTTGTGTGTGGATGCGATCTTTCAAAATAAGTTTTTTTTTTTGGAACAGATCTTGTGGAAGAACTTCTTTTGAAGGACTGCTGTAGCGTAGACATAGCCTAGGAGATGTAGTCTGGCAGGGGAGTGTGGTCTGAGTGGGAGGATGGGAGTAGAAAGGACCAAACCTGCAATGCTCGTGAGACATTCCAACGTCAAATTGTTTTGACATTTCTAAATCAAAAACTTTTGAACATTTCAACTGTTCTGCCCAGTTCAAGAGGAAACTGAATGTCAGCAGATCTCATTTTTTCCTTTGGGAAAGAAATTCTGAGGGTTGATCAGAGCTATATTTTATGATATCGTCAAATCTATTTTTAAATAACTGGGATAGTTGTTAGTAATGCCAAGAAATTAGAGCTGACACACTGTGCTTTCTCTGTATTACGGAACATTCTTTTATTTCTAGTTTGTTTTGATGTGAATTAAAATTAATAGTGGTGTTATTTAACTCTTTCATCTGCAGCAGCCATGTCAGTAGTTCTGTGGTGGCTGCTCATAGACCAAAGTTGCAGTTTACCCATTTCCCTGCCCTGCTCTGCATACATATGCTCCATGCACATGGTGGGTTTTTTTTGTATTGATACTGAGTACAAAAAGGCACTGCACACACACACACATAGCCAGGCTTTAGGTTAAGTTGTCTCAGCATGCTGTGCTCTGACCTCACTCCATGGCTGCCATCCCACCATACTGTCTGTTCCATGTAACAACAATTTTCTCCCCATTCTGTCCATGACTACAGCAGACCCCCAGCTCTGCTTGTGGGTTCACGTGGCCAAATGGGCTCTGATTGCTGGCCTTCGCAGAAAATCTAACTGGAGGTCTTATGGGCTTTGTTCCCAGTGTTCTGTGAAGTTCTTGTGGCTTTTATTATTTTTGGGGGAACAGAGCTCCTTTCCTGTCTATCTGCAAAAACATTTCTGAATATTTCTGTTGATCCTCTCACCAAATTTTACACAGAAGCACGTTTATATACTGCTGTGTCAACTAGTTGAACTGATTTGTCCTTATCATTTGTTTGTTTAAATACCATAATCATTTTGAAATTAAACTATTCACAGGTTCTTGTTAGAGCTGTTTGAAACATACACTGTTTCATTGGAGCTGAAGCCTTTCACAGAAATCTACTGGTTTCAACTAAGTTTGCAATAAGAAGAGTGGGGTGAGGGCAAGGAGAGTGAAAGAGAGCGATTATGTTGCATTTGATAGCCTGGGGATTAAAGCACTGACCTGGGATGTGGGGAGCCCTGTTCTGCCTCATTCAGACTGATCTGAGATGGCCTAATCATGTACATTACTACTATTGCTACTACTTAGCCCTTGTACTCCGAGTGGAGCATCGTCATCTACAAGTCTCCACTGCTTCACTCTGTCTTGGGACAAAACTTTCCCAGTCGAGTACCCAGTTGCTGTCCTTCAGTCTCAGTGGACCTTCTCCCTGTTGTCCGACGTCTTCCACTTTTGCATTTTCCTTGCAGGTTCCGTGTGAGAGCTTGATGGACTATGCTGGATGATGGTTTTCTGAGAGTGTGGCCTAGTCATCCCCACTTTTTTCTCTTGATTTCAATGTCAGTTGTTTCTTGTCCTGCTCTGTTCCAAAGCTCCTCTTTTGGGACGAAGTCTTGCCATTTGATGTGAATGACGTACCTCAGGCATCTATTTACACACCTGTTTACATCACGTACACACCTGTTCCCAAATCAAAGGTTCAAGTTTTTGTCCTCATTTCACCAAAATTCCATTTTTGTAAAATCAGTTGAAAGATTTTGGTTTTGTTCCAGTCTGGAAAGAAAAAAATTTTGAAATCTGAAAAGTATTTGTGAAATAGAATCCACATTCTCTGATCTGCTCTAGTGCTTACACATGCATTCTTTTACACAGAAATTGTTGATGAATCATTTGCTTCCTATAGCAAATTTACGAGAGCGTATTAAACCAGCAAAGAAATCCCAAGCCCCTATTTGAATGATGTTATTAATGATGACAAGTATTTGACATTAAGAATACAGATTGGATTTGTGGTCAACTGACTGTGATATGTCTGTTGTCGTTTGCTGAATTGTTGTCTACAACCTTCTTGTTGAGCTATTAGTGGGTTATTATAGTATAACCATGCACTTGTGGATCTTAACTGAGAATACCAAGTTCAAGACAAACTTGAGAAATTGGGCAGACGTACTCCAAGGCTGATGGCTATTCTCCCATAAGTGTATATTTTTGTTGCTGGTTTGGTATATCTTTTGTTTCACTATACTGGCTAAGAAGAAGTCATAAAAACAGTTTCCCTAGGTATTCCAGTTCTTGTACCACAAACAAAAACACTGAATTTAATGATGAGTGATTATTTAAAACCAAGCAAGCAGTCTGTAAAGACTAATAATTAGGTAATGAACTTTCATGGGTAAGACCCACTTCTTCAGAACATTTCTATTGATACCTTATTTGATGTACTTTGTTTAAGATTCATCACAATTATATAACAGTGGTAGCAACAATAATCTACAGGGTCATATTCCAATCAGATAATATCACAGATAGTAATAGGCAGGGCTGTGTATATTTTAGATAATGGGTGGCTGAAATTTTTTGCCCCAGTAGCAGTGATGGGAATTTGCGCTGTTCCTGCCAAAATGCGTTCATGCTTGGGAGGGTGCAGACCCTCACATGTCTACAATAAAGCCTCCACATACCTGTCTTCAAGTTGCGCGTAACTCACTTAAATGTGAGTTAAGCACAATGGGAAGCTGCTCTGCAGCTCCTTCTCCCAGCCGCGCGACTGTCCACCCGCCAGCCCATGCAGCTGGGAGAAGGCAGGAGAAAAGTGAAGCTCAGAGCAGTTCCTTAACGCTTGGTGGTACAGCGTGGGGTTTGTATATCCCATCACAGTATCAAATGTCAAACTACAGCTTCAGTGAGAATATGCAGCCCCAGAACCTATAGGGCTGGACCTTCAACCACCGACTCACCCTTTTGTTAATTACTGAGCAAAACTGCCAAAAGTTATAGATGCTTGTAATCTATCCTGGAATCTGTCACTTCCATGGCAGCTGTCATTAAATATGCATCCAGGCATTCAGCACAAGGACTCCATGGAGGTCTGACTCACATGAAACTGTTTGCTCTGTCCTTGTACACTCTGAACAGTTAATCCTGTTTCCTAATATCTGTTGCATAAATAATCCTTTCTTCCCACAAAGCAGAATCTTCTTAATTGGCACAGATCATGGTGGAAGCAGAAATGGCCCAATTAGAAGCAAAATCTGAGATATCTCCTGGAGCATTTAAACTGAAAACTGCTTCTGGTGAGCAATCAGACAATACAGTGGCTAGGTCTGAAATGTATTCATTGTATAGTTTTTGCACATTGTATCTGTTTCCTGGCAAATGTACCAATTATGCTGACCTGATATGCTTCGGGTGCTGATTAAACTGATTTCACTGTATTACTAAAAATTCTTGCTTAGATAGTAAGGTATTGAGCTCTATAGAAAAAAAAAACTTAGCTAAAAAGACATGTCTTTTTTCCAAGTCTTTGCCTCACTTATTTCTCTGCAAATATTAAGAGCTGTATATCAGGCACAAAATAATATAAACCCACCTTGTATTTCCTTATCCCTTATATCACATTACAACAGTCACGTAGCACTTTAAACACTAACAAAATAACTTATTAGGTGATGAGGTTTCCTGGGACAGACCCACTTCTTCTGTACCATGAAAGCTCATCACCTAATAAATTATTTTGTTAGTATTTAAAGTGCTACGTGACTGCTATTTTGTTTTGTTAGAATACAGACTAACATGGCTCCTTCTCTGTTATTATACAATTCTGTAAATGTGCAAGGGGAAAAATAGTGAAAGGTTTTGAAGAGGGGAAATGAGGACTATATGAAGACAAATGATGACAAATGGAATAAACAGAGAATTTGACCGTTAGACCTTGTATGCTTCCTAGAATGCGTTGGCTTTTGTGAGGAGGAAAATAATAGAGTTTGATGTAAACAAGAAGGGGAAGGAGGAAATGGGACTAAAGAGGGGATTGGCAGAAACAGACAAAGGAGGAAGCTTGGGCAGAAAGAGTAGAAGTTGCTGGAGTACAAGAAAATAGGCTTTCCTTGTCTCCTTTTTACTCAGAGTTTTCTTCGTGTGTAAATCCAAGATATGTTAGGTAGGGATTTTTGTAGTATTGTGTTCACTATTTCCCAGCAGTATACAGTATTGTGAGTTGGGATACTTGTGGATCTTTAGCTGATAATTGATAGGGTCTTGCCTTAAGAAGGAGCTATTCCTGTTTCAACATGTCGCGTATGGTTGTTTTATGGCTCCAATTTCTTGAACCTTAGAATTAGTATGTAAACTTGAGTAGGGATATAAAAAAAAACATTGTTTTATTTAACTCTTAGTGCTTGCTGAAAGTCTGTGCTACATAAAGCCAAGTGATAGTCATGAAGTCATTTCCCAGAATCACTGAGTCTATGTGAAAACTGAAATCTTGGCCCTGTTGAAATAAATGTTAGGTTTCCATTCACTTCAGTTTCAATAAAGGGGGCAAAATCCTGCCCCATCACTAAAATCTTTGGATTTTGGCACACTCCCTTTCACCTCAGTAGACAGTAGTGCTAGAACTATGGATGCTGGGTGCTACCACAACACTTGGCTTGAAGTAATAACAACAAACCCCAAATAGATGGTCCATCATCAGCACCCCCATCCCTATAAAAATTGTTCCCACATTCCTGTCAATAAGTTCAGACTGTTGCCCCTGGGATGCATTATGAAAGAGATATTTAGAAAATATTACTCCAAATACTTGGAAAGGATTCTGCATGTTAGTTTAGTTATCAGTGAAAGTCACTTGGGAAAACCTCCTTTTAGATCAGTGTTGTCCTCCATCTGTTGTATTTGAAGCCTACAGCTATTTGAGGTTATTTATTTTACCATTCAAGCATGAAGGTATTCTTTTCCTTGCTTCCAGGATAAGAACTTGGAATGCCTAGAGGCCATTTTAGTTCAATATTCTCCTTCTCTCTCTCTCTCTAATTCAAAGACCAGCCCTTTTTTACTAAAAGGGTAGCATTGTTTCATCTAAATCCCAGATCAACTGTACCTTTCCCTGAGATTTCAAAAAATTCAGTAAAATTTAGTCAATTTTTTTTTTTAAAACTTTTACATTACTTGAAGTCAAATAGGACAGGAACTGACAACAGGAGAAGATGTTCTCATTTTTAATTGTTTAGCATTAGGCTGCAAAGGGAAATCCTCTAGTAACATCTTTTCATATACTATTTAGTTACTTCGGAAAAAATAGGATTGAAATATATGATCTTTATCCTGTTTTTTTCCAGAATAAAGTAATTTGGTGGAGTGGTCTCAAGACTTCTGAAGTTCACTTTCCAGCCATCACTATATAGAACCTTGTGAATTGCCAAGGCATGTGAAGAATTGTTGAAAATCGAGACACTTCTATTTGAATTTAAATGTCACTATGAGCTTTAACTGTCTGTGATTCATTTGTGAAGATTCTTTTTTGAAATCAAAAAGGCTTATTGATTACCCTGCACAGTCTTGAATTGTCAGTAAATGGGTGAAATATTGCTCTTACTAATCATAGCTAAGAACTGCTTTCCTGTCTATTGTTGAAATATTTCTTTCCCAAAACACATGGCAAAATAATGCCCTCATGAACATCACAAGGCCTTAAAGTTTTTATTCAGAAGTAACCCCTTTATGTTTGCAAAAGTGTGTGTATGTGTTTGCTTGCTTTAACCTGTGAAAAATTCTCTTATTTCATTTTCTTAGCTAATAACCTGTGAGGTAGCTTGTCACAGGTTTGGCTATAGATGTTGTCTTGTAAGATCTAGGGTATTAGTTGATGCGGAGTAAGTGACTGGTCTCTGGGGACTGGAAACAACCTGAATAATTTGTAATTGTTGGTGCAAATGACCATTCATCACTAACTCCATCTGCCTGGATAAGAAGACAAACTGGAGAGTGTAATAAGATTTTCTATGACTCCCTGGTAAGACTGGCATAGGGATCCAGAGTTCACATTTGTCATCGGCTTCATGAAATCTAATTGTAGTACCCAGAGGCACTGAGACCTCATCTGGGGTGAGTGAAGTCTCTGCTCTACAGCCTCAGCTGACAGCCAGCTGGCCTTTAGCTCATGTGATAGAGTGCAGGGCTTTAGCTCTTATGCTTGCAGGTTCGATCTCTGGGGCTGGCAACCCCGGTTTGTCGGTGTTACGCAATTCTAAAACATACCACCAGTTTGGTGATGTCAGCCTTGTTTTTCAAGATCTGTCCTGAGACAGGTACTTATGGTACTGAGCTGTTCGAGAGAGCTTGACACACATACTAATAATTGCACATTGAAATAAATACAGGAATCCCTTGAGATACTCAAGGGTTGTGTTCCACACAACCCTCATGTACCTCGAATTTCACGTAAGTTCGGGACTTGGGTGGTGGATTGGGGTGTGGTGGGGGGGGCGGAGGGTTAAGCCTGAGGTGGGTTATGGCTGCAGAGGAGGTCGGGGGTGGAGTTGAGATGGGACGTGTGAGGGGTTTGGAGCTGGAGTGCAGAGGTTTGGGCAGGGTCTGGAGGCAACTGGGAGGTTGGAGCTGGGTCTGCAGGGGTGGTGGGCACGGGGTAGGGGCCGAGCCCTGCACGCTGGTTGAAGCTGGAGTCCCCAGTCCGGGGAGGAGGGGTGAGCTGGGGCCACAGGGGAGTGGAGTTGAGTCTGGAAGCAAGGGAAGGCAGTGGCAGGCAGCTAGACGAGCAGAAAGCCTCCCCCCTACTGGTGCCTAGCGGCGCTCTGGGAAGGCAGGGGAAGGGGCTTGTAGCCTGCCTGGCTGCCTGCTGGCAGCCCAGCAACGTCACGTTGTGTGAAACTCATGTTAGAGTGAGTTTCGCGCCCCCTGAAGACACGTAAAGCGAGGCTTTACTGTACGCTCATTCAGGGTTGCTAGTGGAGGGAGGGGAGTGGCAACTTAAAAGGGCCCAGCGTTCCCGGCCACTGCTACTGTGGTAGTGGCCAGGGCCCCAGCCCCTTGAACTTGCTGCTAGAGCCCTGAGTGGCATGGACTGGACACCACTGAAGGACTGGCTGGCCACGGCTAGCCCCAGCCCCACCCCTTTCTCCCAAGGTTCACCCCTTTTGGGGACCTGGAAGTTGGCCCCTTCACCTTGCCCAGGGACTGGCAATTGTGGCATCAGCCCTGTACTCATTTACTTGGTTTGGTTTAATACAAATATGCATTAATATGAACGAGTAGTCACGGAAAATCTCAAATACACCATTGCATTGGGTATTTGGTTAGTTTTAGTTTTGTATTCACGTACAAAGGAGTTATGCTTCAGGCACATCGCATAGATCACATAAGTTAAAACATACGGTTGGCATCAGTTTGTTTTATCTACCTGTGATAGTTTGAATATACCCCTCCCCCACAGGGGGACCCAGGGTTAAAGGGCCCTGCGCAGTCACACCTACTGGGTATGCTCACATCTTAATCTGGGTGGACAGAGCCATGCAGCAGTCCTCTACTGGGAGCTCCTGTAGAGGTACTGCAGGAGCTCCACTCTGCCCACAACAGGCCATGTGGCTGACTCACTGCTGGCTCCTGTGGAGACCTGAATGGCTGCAATTAATGAAGAAGAACTTGGGTTGCTGTCAGTAAGCTCCACCTCCGCGAGTACACAAATCAACCCCTGCTGTGATTTTGGAGGAGGCTGAGAATATGGTAAAAAGGGACCCAGGGGACAGGCTTGGTGATATCTGCCCTACAGGCCACATAACTGACTGGCCAGTTGCAGGACCTTGGGTTGGAACCCTGCGGAGCAGGGAGGACCTGGTTTCCCCTGTGTTTGATGGTATGGCTGTAAACCCTCGCTGTGAGGTGGTACTCCTGGTGTTGGGCATGAAACTCTCCAAACGCTACCACATTTAGTTTGTACTTCTGGGGGAAAGGGGCCATCTCTTTGGCTAAGTCTACACTCAACTGCAGCATACAGCATACAGACACTGCATGCTCAGCTGGCATGGGTATACATAGCTCTGTAGATGGTAACATATGGCTTAGATAAGATTGCCCTGACACCTGCATCACCAAAGTATGACTTTTTACATGCCCAAGTGGTGCCTCATGTCTGCAGTGCTGCTTTTAGCAGTGTAGGGTCCCGCTGCTTCTTTGCTGGTGTTGCCTTTCCCCACTGCAGTGAATAACTGAGGTAGTGGGGAAAAAGTTTGGGAACAAGAAGGCAACAGAGAAAGATTTTGGCAGTAGGAAGCGGCGAGCACTTTTCCCCACTGCCTCCCCACTGCCAGAGCCTTTCCCTGCAGAATGTAGGTCCACAGGATGAATGATGGAAGGATTCCAAAAGACATCCTGTATGGTGAGCTAGCCTCTGGCAAAAGACCTCCCGGATGCCCCCAGTTGCACTACAAAGATGTCTGCAAGAGAGACCTCAGAGAGGTAGACATCGAGCTGGACAACTGGGAAGAACTAGCAGACAACCGCAGCAGATGGAGGCAGGGGTTACACAAGGGCCTTCAGAAGGGCGAGATGAGGATCAGACAGCTAGCAGAGGAGAAGCGAGCCCACAGAAAGCACACTAAGGACTTGCCAGACACCCACCACATCTGCAAGAGATGCAGCAAGGACTGTGACTCTCGTGTGGGTCTTCATAGTCACAGTAGATGCTGTAAATGAAGTCCTCAATTGAAACTTTAAAGGGTGCGATCCATAGTCTATGCAGACTGAAGGATGCCTACTACTACTGCTTCAGTGATAAGTATGGACCCAGTCTGCCTTTCACTGTAGCTTGTGCCTGACATCTAGGCACAGCCTTTGCTTCATGTTCCTATGGTACTTGGAATGGTGAAGGTTTGGCTTTAGGTGCTACTTAATACAAAATAAAAATGAAAAATAATTCTAGGAATTATATATATATATATACCACATATAAATAGTGGTAGTTTTTTAACGTGCTTTTACACTAATGCTAGGAGTCTGTCTAATAAGATGGGTGAACTGGAGTACCTCATATCAAAGGAGGAAGTTGACATAATAGGCATCTCAGAAACATGGTGGAATGAGGATAATCAGTGGGACACTATCATACCGGGATATAAATTATATCGGAAAGACAGAACAGGTCGTGCGGGTGGCGGAGTGATACTATATGTGAAGGATAACATAGAATCAAATGAAGCAAAAATCCAAAAGGAATCAAAATGTTCCATAGAATCATTATGGATAACAATTCATTCCTCTAATATGAATATGGCATTAGGAATATATTACCGACCACCTAACCAGGACAGTGATAGTGATGCTGAAATGTTAAGGGAGATTAGAGAGGCTATCAAAATAAAAAACACAGTAATAATAGGAGATTTCAATTATCCCCATATTTATTGGGTGCATGTCACCTCAGGACGGGATTCAGAGATTAAATTTCTTGATGCCTTAAATGACTGCTTCTTGGAGCAGCTAGTACAGGAACCCACAAGTGGAGAGTCAATTCTCGATCTAGTCTTGACTGGAACGCAGGATCTGGTCCAAGAGGTAACTGTTACTGGACTGCTTGGAAATAGTGACCACAATATAATAACTTTTAATATTCCTGTGTTGGGAAGAATACCACAGCGGTCAAACACTCTGGCATTTAATTTCAAAAAGGGGAATTACACTAAGATGAGGAAGCTAGTTAAACAGAAACTAAAAGGTAGAGTAATTAAACTAAAATCCCTGGAAGCTGCATGGAAACTGTTTAAAGACACCATACTAGAGGCCCAACTTAAATGTATACCCCAAATAAAAAAACACAGTAAGAGACCTAACAAAGAACCACCATGGCTAAACAGCCATGTTAAAAAGGCAGTGAGAGAGAAAAGGGCAGCTTTTAAAAAGTGGAAGTCAAATCCTAGTGAGGAAAATAGAAAGGAACATAAACACTCCCAAATTAAGCGTCATAATGTAGTAAGAAAAGCCAAAAAAGATTTTGAGGAACAGCTAGCCAAAAATTCAAAAAACGATAGTAAAATGTTTTTTAAATACATTAGAAGCAGGAAGCCTGCTAAAAAAGCAGTGGGGCCCTTGGACGATAAAGATATAAAAGGAGCGATCAAGGAAGACAGTGCCATTGCGGAGCGATTAAATGATTTCTTTGCTTCAGTCTTCACGGCTGAGGATGTTACAGAGGTTCCTAAATCTGAGCCAGCCTTTTTAGGTGACAAATCTGAGGAACTCACTCAGATTGAAGTGACATTAGAGGAGGTTTTGGAGTTAATTGATAAGCTGAATAGTAACAAGTCTCCAGGACCAGACGGTATTCACCCAAGGGTTCTGAAAGAACTCAAATGTGAAATTGCGGAGTTACTAACAGTGGTTTGTAACCTATCCTTTAAATCCACTTTGGTACCCAATGACTGGAAGACGGCCAATATAACGCCAATATTTAAAAAAGGCTCTAGAGGAGACCCTGGCAATTATAGACCGATAAGTTTAACATCAGTACCGGGCAAATTAGTAGAAACAATAGTAAAGAATAAAATTGCAAGGCACGTAGAAGAGCACGAATTGTTGGGCAAAAGTCAGCATGGTTTCTGCAGAGGGAAGTCGTGTCTAACTAATCTTTTAGAATTCTTTGAAGGCGTTAATAAACATGTGGACAAGGGGCACCCAGTGGACATAATATACCTAGATTTCCAGAAAGCCTTTGACACGGTCCCACACCAAAGGCTTTTATGTAAATTAGGTGGTCATGGGATAGGAGGAAAGATCCTTTCATGGATCGGCAATTGGTTAAAAGACAGAAAACAAAGGGTGGGAATAAATGGTAAATTTTCACAATGGAGGAGGGTAACTAGTGGTGTTCCCCAGGGGTCAGTCCTGGGACCGATCCTGTTCAACTTGTTCATCAATGATCTAGAAAATGAGGTAAGCAGTGAGGTGGCAAAGTTTGCAGATGACACCAAGTTGTTCAGGACAGTCAAAACCAAAACAGATTGTGAAGAACTACAAAAAGATCTCAGCAAACTGAGTGATTGGGCAGCAAAATGGCAAATGAAATTTAATGTGGGTAAGTGTAAGGTAATGCATGTTGGAAAAAATAACCCAAATTACACGTACTACATGATGGGGTCAAATTTAGCTATGACAGATCAGGAAAGGGATCTTGGAGTTATAGTGGATAGTTCTCTGAAGACATCCACGCAGTGTGCAGCGGCAGTTAGTAAGGCAAATAGGATGTTAGGAATTATTAAAAAAGGGATCGATAATAAGACAAAAGATATCATACTTCCCCTATATAAAACTATGGTACGCCCACATCTTGAGTACTGCGTGCAGATGTGGTCTCCTCACCTCAAAAAAGATATATTGGCATTAGAAAAGGTTCAGAAAAGGGCGACTAAGATGATTAGGGGCTTGGAACGGGTCCCATATGGGGAGAGGCTAGAGAGACTGGGACTTTTCAGTTTGGAAAAGAGGTGATTGAGGGGTGATATGATAGAGGTATATAAAATCATGAATGGTGTGGAGAAAGTGAATATAGAAAAATTATTTACCTTTTCCCATAATACAAGAACTAGGGGACACCAAATGAAATTGATGGGTAGTAGGTTCAAAACTAATAAAAGGAAATTTTTCTTCACACAGCGCACAGTCAACCAGTGGAACTCCTTGCCCGAGGAGGCTGTGAAGGCCAGGACTCTATTAGGGTTTAAAAAAGAGCTTGATAAATTTTTGCAGGTTAGGTCCATAAATGGCTATTAGCCAGGGATAAAGTATGGTGCCCTAGCCTTCAGAACAAGGGCAGGAGATGGATGGCAGGACATAAATCACTTGATCATTGTCTTCTGTTCTCCTTCTCTGGGGCACCTGGCATTGGCCACCGTTGGCAGATGGGATGCTGGGCTGGATGGACCTTTGGTCTGACCCAGTATGGCCATTCTTCTGTTCTTATGTTCTTATGAATTACTATTCAGAATCAAACTAATGGTTCACCCAGTATAGCACCTTTTCTCAGCCTGTATTAGGTGTTTCAAAGGAAGGTGTAAAATCCCAGCAGTGGATAGTTATACAATAACTTACTTTGAAAGGCATTTTCTTCCTAACCTTGAGTTATTATTATGTAGTTATAGGCCGTTGTATGCAGTCTCATCATGCCATCCCCTCCATAAACTTATCAAGCCTAGTTTTGAAGATAGTTAGGTCGCAAGGTGACTGTTTTGGCCCTGTAATTCCTCTTGGAAAGCTGTTGAAGAACTACAGTCCTCTGATGGTTAGCAACCTCCATCTGATTTTAAGCCTAAACTTGGTTGATGGCCAGTTTATAGCCTGTTCTTGTGTTTACACATTGGCACTTTCACTTAACTCCCCACCGTCCCTGGTTATTTGGTCTTCTAATGTATTTGTGCATGGGCAGCTGCCAGTGAAAATATTTCTTCATGAAGTTAACTTGGTCTTGCACTCCCCACATGGCAGCACTCCCCAGTTGACTTGTGCCACTCGCAGATTCAGGGGACCCCATCAATGCACTCAAAGGGTCCTCTCCCAGTCCCACACCTTTTCTGTTCCTAGTATGGCCAGACAGAAGGCTTTGCCTGCCAAACAGGCATGTGCATGGCTGACAAAGTGGCTCAGGAAATGGATTTGGAGGGGGGGGGCTGATTCCCCCTTTAGCCCTTGACATCCACCACTTATGTGTACATTCCATACACTGTCATGCTTTACAAATGACTGCGATGCTTTACAAATGATTTGTTACTGACATTAATTGGCTCACAGTCATGTGACCTATCTCTTTCTTTCATTTATTTCCAATTGCCTTTAATATCATAAACCTTGACATAAGGTTGAGTAGCTTATGATTATGATTTTGACCCAAAGATCAGTCAGTATTTACAGTCTGAGCTCACTGGAACAGCCAAATGATTTCCTGAAGAAGAAAAGTAATGAAAATAATTCTTCGAAATCTAGTCTCCTGCTTTGCTCTCTTTTCCTGGGGTAATGTTACTGAGGGCTTTGTAATGAATTTACATCTCCTTGAAGATGACTCAAAGTTCTAGTTTGATTAAAAAGAGCACCACATCGGTTGCTAGTTTTTAGAATTGCTTCTCATCCATGTAGAACTGGACTGTTAATATTATTCTACATCTTAAAGACTTCAGGACTTAATTTACTATATTGTTTCATTTGTTCTTGTCAAATTGACTCATCTGGTAGGTTACACTGAAATATATTCAGCCCTCATTCTTGTGGCATCAAGCAGATAATATTTTATATTTTAAAACAGATTTTGCTGACACATGAATGACTATCTATTAGGATTTATGCAACATTGCAAAAGCTTGTTGGCGCTCTCTCTACTAAATTTATGCAGAAACACTTATTCACTCTTGTGTTTAGCCATTTTTAGATAATTGGTAGGCTATTAATGCCACTGCCCTTTCACTTCCAGTTTCTGCCAAATACAGATGGCTGGTTGTTAGGAGGGTTGCACAACTTGATTGCAAACTTAATTATTCTAACGTCTTTAGACCTCCAATCTAAGCTTTTATATTTCCCATATGTCCTATAGTTGAGCTCCTGCAGTAGTGGACATCATTTTGACAAGTAACGTGATCATATCTCTCAAATCATGATTACAACTTTAATATATACGTTGCTTTTTTTTTTTTGAAGAGAGGAAACAAAATACGTTTACTGAAACTCAGATTTAAAATATGGCTGACTTTACTTAAACCCTTCCACTCTGAATGGAGCATAGGTCATCTACAAGTCTCCTCTACTCTGTCTTGAGACAAAACTTCTCAGTACCCTGGTTGTTGTCCTTCAGTCTCAGTAGATCTCCGCGTTGTCTGACGTCTTTCCTCTTCTGCATTTTTCTTGCAGGTTCTATGTGAGAGCTTGATGGACTATGCTGAATGATGGTTTTCTGAGAGTGTGGCCTAGCCATCCCCACTTTTTTCTCTTGATTTGAACATCAACTGGTTCTTGTCCTGCTCTGTGCCTAAGCTCCTCATTTGTGACAGAGTTTTGCCATTTGATGTGAAGGATGTACCTCAGGTATCTGTTTATGAATGTCTGTAGCTTGTGATTTGAAAACTTTTTGGTATGTTCGGTCTCACATCCATACAAGAGCACGCTCTTCACATTTGTGTTGAAGATTTTCAGTTTCATCTTCACAGATATTATCTGTGAACTCTGTATGGGATGCAGAATCTTGAATGCAGCTGTTGCTTACCCTATCTTGGCACTGATATCCTTACTTGTTCTTCCATTTTTTGCTCATAATACTCCCCAAGTAGGTGAACTGCTCCACTTCTTCCAGGGTATCCCCTCTCAGTGTGATAGTATAGTTGTTGGACTGGTTGATGCTCATCATCTTGGTCTTTCCATTGTTCATGCTCAGTCCAGTCATTGAGGCAGTTATGTCAAGTGTCGCAACCTTTTCTTCTGTGCTTTCATGTTGGTATAAAAAGAGGGCGACGTTGTCAGCAAAATCAATGTCCTCTATCTGTTTGATTTAAAATGTATATGTTTCATAATGGCTATGTTTACACAGGCAGCTTCTCTCGACAAAACTGGGCTTTTGTTGACAAAACCTGTGGAGAGTCTACACAGTTAAAGCACTCTGTTGAGAGCTTGTCAACTAAATCCAGCTGTTCAGCCGGCAGCGTTATAGCTCTCCCTGATCAGGTATAACACCTCTGTCGACAGTGTTTTGTTGACAGAGAGCCTGTGTAGACACTTTGTAGCCAGACAAAGTCTCCCCCTTACAAGCCAGCTTGCTCACTGCCCCCCCGCCCCACTGGGAAGCACACAGGGCACGGAAACGGCTGCTGACAGCACAGTCTTTGATGCCCTCATTGAGGCCCAGATGTGCTAGCTTATCGTGACCCTGAGAAGCAGAAAGTACAGATAGAAGGCTAACAGGCCAAACTGTCAACAAGAGGGGGGGCAGACCCTCAAGAAATCACCCCAGCTGGCACTGATGGATTTGATGACCACACAGCCATCCCAGAAGGGGAAATCTCCACCCACACAAAAAGAATGTCCTGTACTCCTAAATTGCTTATCTCCTGTCTTACAAGTGCAAATCAAGTAAGAAATGCCCTTGTAACAAACTGGCGTCACAAAAGACAGACCAGTATGATCTGGCATCTTAGATAAGAAAGAGAATATGTAACCCAAAAGGGGTATAAAAGGTGGGCCCAGCAGAACTCTAACTTTGAGTGCATTCCACCAACTACCTGCTGATCGGGTCAGGTGATTGCCTCCCAAGGTCCACAACTGGGGACGCCCAACCTCGTATTCGTCTTTCCACGGAATTGAGTGACAGATCCGGCTTGGCTACGCTGGTATCGAGAGACGCAGAGAGGGTAAGATACACCCATGCTAGGTCTCCGATCTTTTTTGTGCACAGCTAAAGAATTAGAGCTCTGTAACTAGACGTCGTTGTATCAAGATATCATTGTGTTAGATGGTAACAGATATCTTTGTATTGGATTGTAACGTAACTTGTTAACACCTGTACTTTGCTAGCATATAAGAAGTAGACAATAGCCTTTTGTAACCACATGCTTACAACTGTAGCTTAAATAAACTTGTAACTAGTTAAGATCTAAGCCTGACTACTGTTAACCCTTTTGTCACTGCAACACAGCCGGCACAACAAAAAGAACTTTAACCGTTTGGTTACTACAGCCTGGCCATAGGTGAGAGTGCTAGGAGTTCCCTGCTCTAACAGTAAAAAAACTGGGTTGTTTAGGACCCAGGGGAATACCTCACCGCACATTACCCGGCCACCGGCTAACACACTTCTGTCGACGGAGAGGGCTTCTGGTTCCCCAAGCAGCCCTGTTTGCAGAGCTTCCAGGCAGCCTTTCTGTCAAGAGAGTTCGATTTTTGTGTGTCCCCCCTAGTTGTGCAAATAAACGAACCCCAGAAGATTGACCCTGACCAGCATGATCTTCTGGGTAGTGAAAACATATTATAGGTTAGCTGTTTCTTTCTTATAAATCAGGAACTCTGAGGTATGTAATTCAAGAGCTGTTTTATGACATGAGAGGGGACAGTGGAAGGAAATACTCAACACATAATGTGGACATCCTCATTACATACTGACAGCACAGTGACTTCCTTAAATATAGTGAACTAGGCAGGCTATTGATTATGTTCCTGAAATGGCCTAATTGAATCTGATAATGCAATAGGAGAGCCAGTTTTTGGAAATGCTGCTTTAAGGATTGCATTGTTAGACAGAGAAAGGAGATGACTGCAGCATTACATTTCTTCCCTCATTGGATTCAGCAACTCAGGTTGTCAAGAATGTGATTAAAGTTCAGTTGGTAAAATGTTACCATTTTACATTTCTGTGACTGACGCAGAACAAATATGTTAAGCAAATAGCTGAAGTCTAGACCATGGTTTCCCAAACTGTGGGACATGCCCCCCTGGGGGGTGTGTGAATAAATTCCAGGGGAGGCACGAGGCAACCTAGCTGCCCCCCATCATTCCCCCCCACCCAAAGAAAGAGCCGGCCTTTGCTTCTGGCTCTGAGTCCCTGCCTTTCATATGGGTGACCCAGCACAGCTGTTATAAAAAGCAGGCAGCCAGTGAAGAGCTGCACGGAGCTAGCTGCCTTCTGCAAAGGTGAGTGAGTGGGGGTTGTGGGAGGAGGAGGATGGGGTTAGATGGGGGAGTGGGGGTGCCTGGCTTGGGTGAGGGGGTTGGGGTAAGAGCAGGGGGCTGGTGGTGCCTGGCTTTGTGAGAGGGGAGGGGCTCTGGCGGTTGGCTTGCAGGGCTCAGGCGGCTGGCCTTGGCAGCATGTGGCTTGGGCTGGCAGGTGGGCAGGTGGCCTCAGAAGCATGGGGCTTGGGGAGCTGGGGATGGAGGCAGGGGGAAGGGGATGGCTGGCTCTGCCAGCATGGGGCTTGGGCAGCTGGCTTGGGCGGCTGGGGTGAGGGGCCTGGTGAGCGAGTTGCTGGCCCTAGCAGCACAGTGCTTGGGTGGGCGGCTCTGGCAGTGCAGGTCCTGGGCTGGCAGGCAGCTGGTGTGGGCAGCTCTGGTGGCTGGCACAGGCAGCTGGCCAGCTGGAGCTGCACAAGGCATCTGCAAGGGGCCAAGAAAAACTATTTGTGTTTATTTTTAATTTTAAATAACATTTTCATATCAAGTTTTTGTGTTTATTTTAAATTGCGAATTGAATTTTTGTTAAAAGGGGGGTTGGATGATGGCAAAGAAGAGGTGGTGGGGCATGAGGGTTTCTCAAAAATCAAAAGGGGGGGCGTGATGCGAAAAAGTTTGGGAACCGCTGATCTAGGCCATTATCTTCAGAAATCCATACTTTTGGATTTCTTTCCAGACTTTATCCTAGGACAGAAGTGACATGACTGGTAGATTTTTATGAAACACAGTTGTGTTGCAGTACAGATACTCTAGAGCAGTGTCTCTTAAACTACGTTCCACAGAACACTGGTATGCCGTGAACAACTCACAGGTGCGCTGCAGGCATTTGGAAAAATAATTCAAAGTATATATTTTCTGTTATTAAAACCAGAGACAATGTTACTTCTACATTGCTATGATACCTGATTAAATTGCTGCATTTTGTTTTTGCTGTGTATGTTGTGTGGGGGACCACAGCCCAGAGCAGACTACAGTAACCTTGTGGAGGGCAAGTCTATGGACAGTTGAGTCAGTGCCTTTGTTTCCCAGGGATAAAGGTTCATCCAGGATCAGGTGGCAGCAGCAGGCTAATCCAGTGCCTGGGCTTAATCTGCCACCTGCAACCCATTAAGGCCCATGGAACCCTTTAAACGGCTTCCCTCAGGTAAGGAGGGGGAGGAAGAAAGTGGATGGACCAGGAAGGAGGAAAGAACTGCCAAGGAGAGCCGGCAAGAAGAAAGTACAGCAGCCCTTAGAAGGTTCTTGGGAAGTGGCCCAGGGAGGAAGCTGGTACACTTTGGGCTGAGGGAGACAGTGCCTCCAGAAGCAGCTATGTAGGGCCCTGGGCCAGAACCTAGGCTGAGTGGGAGGGGAGCTGGTTTCCCCCAGGCTGCCCCACACCCTCTGGAGCAGCTCAGAAGGGTCAGGAGGAGACCCAACATCCAGGATCGACCTCCCCGTTTATGACTGTGCCAGTGGTGAGGAGGGCTCAATAGGCTGCATCCCATCCCTGGGAAAACCAGGAGGTAGAGCAAAGAGGGACACAGCAAGCCTGAGGCGTCTCTTTAACTGCCACAAAGCACAGGACCCACAAGGTATAACAAAGGACTTCGTCATAGTTGCTGTTTTGTTTTATTTATTTATTTATTTATTTTTTGTTTTGGTCTGAGAACAGTTTTTTTCAAGAACATTTTCATAAGTGTTCTGCATAAAAATATTATTGTCTGGTATTCCATGAGCTCAAAAATTTTAAGAAACGTGGCTCTAGAGAATGTTACAATGGGGTAGAAGTCAGTGAAAAATTTCATAAGTCCTGGTTCAACAATTGTACCGTAGACACATGAGCAGTGCCATTGATTCCAGCGACACTATTCGTATGCTTTAATCTAAGCATGTTTAAGTGCTTTGCTGAATATAGCCAAAAGAGATGTGGAAAGTATATTGTATCAGATGATCTGAAAATAAGCCAGTGAAATGTCACAAATGCTTTAGGAGGAAAGGCTGCCAGGTAAACTACGACAATAAGCAGCAGAGAGATAGCTGTCTGAAGAAGTGGGTCTGTCCCACGAAAGCTCACCTAATAAACCATTTTGCTAGTCTTTAAAGTGCTACTGGACTGCTTTTTGTTTTGATAGAGATAGCTGTGTTAGTCTGTTTCCTACCAAAAAAACCCAACAACAACAACAACAAAAACAGTCATGAAGCACTTGAAGGACTAATAAAATCATTTATTAGGTGATGAGCTTTTGTGGGACAGACCCACTTCTTCAGATCTATCTCCAGGTTGGAAGAAGCGGGTCAGTCCCATGAAAGCTCATCACCTAATGAAGATATTGTTAAAGTGCTACATGACTGCCAATATCATTTATTAGGTGATGAGCTTTCATGGGACTGACCCGCTTCTTCCAACCTGGAGATAGATCTGAAGAAGTGGGTCTGCCCCACAAAAGCTCATCACCTAATAAATGATTTTGTTAGTCCTTCAAGTGCTTCATGACTGTTTTTTGTTGCTGTTGTTGTTGTTGTTAGGAAACAGACTAACACAGCTATCTCTTTGCTACATATTATAGTAGTTTACCTGTCAGCCTTTCCTCTTATGGAGCCAGTCAGTTCAAGTTCTAGCTGTAACTGATTTCTTGTACATTCTAATAGCTTATTATAAATTTAATGAGTACATTTACAAAGTCATCCATAGGGACTTAGCCGCACAATCGTTATTAATTTCACTGAAAGCCTTTTGGCTCAATTCCTACTTCCACATCATATCTTGTTTGCAAACACATGTACAGACATTTACATTTTTTTTTACATTCTCGCATTCTGTATTGATTTTGTAGCATTTTGTTATCTCTTTATAGATGTTTCATGAATAAAACTGGAAGGGGAATCTAAAATGAACTAAATCATAATTGCTACATAGCCCCTAGTCCATGCCGGAGATATTCACTGTTTATTAAGGATTTGCTTAATAAAGCATTTCATTATAATTTTGAATAAACATTTACTAATCGGGCCTGAAATGTTTGTAAATTACAGTAATCTAAAATGAAAACAATGCATGTTTCAAAAGTAATATTTCTTTACGTCTGAGTTGGTCCTTTTTCAGACCTGCAGAAGGGAGAGTAGAGAAGTTGTGTGAGGCACTTAAAGAGCTTTCCAAATAGCACAGAGAGAATGTATTCAATTTTTGTACTGATATCTCATCTGCTTCAAAAAGTTAAGTTTTTAGATCATGAAAAATAAGGCTGTCACCTATTACTACAAGTGTAGCAGAGCAGGGGCTACCTCTGCTCCAGTCTTCTTTACTTCCCACACACCAATCAGATCTTCCCGTTGTAGATACCACTATGCAGTTTATTTATTGTGCTTCCCTCCACTACCTTATATACTAGACTTGTCATGGTATTTCCAGGGTCACTACCCTTCTCCTTATGGTGGATGTAGGGGGAAGAAAGATAAAGGCAGTGGTGCTGGAACAGATGTTATAGTAATCAAGTAGAACTTCAAAGAATAACAAAATAATTTATCAGGTGATGAGCTTTCATGGGTCAGACCCACTTTTTCAGATCTATAACATTTCCAGACAGGACTCAATTATGTAGTACAGAGGTCCAAAAAAAAAAGGCATTAAAAACAAATAAACCAAATACATGGAACTGAAGGAAGGAGTGAGGGGCAGAGGATGTTAAGTGTTGTGCCTGAGATAATTACAAACTTCAAAGGAAGGGAGACAGTCTTTGTAATGCGTAAGATAATTGCTGTCCCTGTTCATACCAATTTTTAATGTGTCAAGTTTGAGTATGAACCCCAGTTCACAAATCTCTTTGTAGGATGCATATTCTCAGGTCTTTAACAGAATGACCCACTTGATTGAAATGCTCACCGATAGGCTTATGTGTATTGAGATTCCTAATGTCTGTTCTGGGTCCATTCATTCTTTTGTGAAGTGTTTGTCCAGTTTGTACAATGTACATTGTAGAGGGGCATTGCTGGCACATGCTGGCATATACAACATTGATTGAGGTACAGGAGAATGAGCCCCTGATCTTGTAATTAATGTGGTTAGATCCAGTGATGGTATCTCCAGAATAAATATATGGACAAACTTGGCAATGGGGTTTGTTGTGTGGAAAAGTTCCAGGATAAGTATTGTTGTGGTATAGCCTGTGACTGGTGGTGAGAATCTTCATTAGGTTAGGAGGTTGTCTATAGGAGAGAACAGGCCTGTTACCTAGGGCCTTCTGGAGTGTATCATCATGATCTACAATAGGTTGTAGGTTTTTAATAATGTGTTGCAGGGGTTTGAGCTGGGGGCTATAGGTAATGACAAGTGGTGTTCTGTTATTGACCTTCTTGGGCCTATTTTGGAGTAGTTGGCTTCTTGGTATTTGTCTGGCCCTGTCGATCTGGCTTTTTACTTCTCACAGTGGGTAATTAAGTTTTACAAATGGTTGGAAGAGATCTTGAAGCTTTTGGTCTCTGTCAGTAGGATTGGAGCAGATGCGGTTGCTTCTAAGGGCTTGACTATAAACAATAAATTGTGTGGTATGTACTGGATGGAAGCTGGAGGCGTGTAGGTAAGTGCAGAAGTCAGTGGGTTTCCATTAGACAGTGGTGTTTGATCTGGCCATCAGTGGACCTAACCTCCTTAATTACAAGGTCAGGGGCTTTGTCAGTTTTTATTGACATTTTTTGGACCTCTGTACTACGTAATTGAGTCTGGACTGGAAATGCTATAGATCTGAAGAAGTGAGTCTGTCTCACGAAAGCTCATCACCTAATAAACCTAGTCTTTAAAGTGCTACATGACAACTGTTTTGTGTTAGAAGACAGACTAACACAGCTACCTCTCTGTTACTAGTTTTTATGTTGTGTGTGGGAGTGGCAGGAAGGGGTAAAGGCAGAAACCAGCCCCAGCCCAGTGCTATCTCATCCTGGAACATCCACGGTACAGATGTTGCTGGACAACAGAGTACAGAATTTGAGAGATGCAACCTGTACAACATCTATTTTTGATGCTTTTTAGAAAGATCCTGAGTGTTATCCACTGAATACCTACCGGTGCCAGTTTTAAATGCTTTATTAAATTAGGCTGGTGGGAGGGAAGGGATAGCTCAGTGGTTAGAGCACTGCCCTTGTAAAGACCTGGTTGTGACCTTAGTCCTTGAGGGGGCCTTTTAAGGGGCTGGGCCAGACTAGCTTAAAAAAATCTGGCTGGGGTGGTGATAGGTCCTGCTGTGAGCGCAGGAGACTACACTCAATGAGCTTTCAAGGTCCCTTCCAGCTCAAATTTAATAGCACATGGGACAATGGGACCTTGATCATCACAAGTGTAACAGCAATAGCATTCTCAGAATACAGACCATATATAAAATTGAGGCTCTTATATTTTAAATGAGGCTTTAGAGTAGTTTTCTTCTATCAGTTCAAACTTCAGGAGACAAGATATTTGACTTATAGCCCAGTTTCTATTACATTGATCTTATTCTAAAAGAGAAAGATTACTGTAAATTTGTGAAGCTTTCACATTTATTTTTAATTCTGTTGCCAGGTTGAGTGACTGGTTGAGTAATCGGTTGTTGCTAATGATATATATACATACACATATCTATTCCATAAATTGGTGACATACTGTCACTCAAGACTTTTTATAAAGGTAAGATTATACAGCTTCCTCAAAGGCAATTTCATGTCTGGATTTTTGATGTTTTGCTGGGTCATAGATGTTCTACCCCATGTGATGCAAAAGCCCAATGGTGGTTAAAGTTACCACAGTAAATCAGATATTCCCACCCTATCTCAAGATAACCTAATTCAAAAGGCTCTGTGATAAACATTGCACCTGATTCGTCCAGTGATCTTTGAGGAGTCATTGTATGGCTCAGTTAGTGAAACTTGCTGCTCACTATGGCTGTCTACACTACAAAAATAACTTCGAAGTTAAACTTTGAAGAAGGGCACTACTCCATTCCTGGGAATGGAGTATGGACTTTGAAGTTGGGCTCCCTACTGCGAAGTTAACTTCGAAGTAGGGGAAAATGTGTGTAGACTCTCTGCTGGCTACTTTGATGTAGTGCAGAACTTTGACGTTTCATTCCTTTCATTCATTTTGATAGGATAACGAGCCTTGTGCATAGGGGAGAAGCGGTAGATGTGGTATGCCTAGACTTTAGGAAAGCATTTGATATGGTCTCTCATGATATTCTTATCAAAAAACTAGGCAAATACAATTTAGATGAGGCTACTATGAGGTGGGTGCATAACTGGCTGGATAACCGTACGCAGAGAGTGGTTCTCAATGGTTCTCAATCCTGCTGGAAAAGTATAACAAGTGGGGTTCCACAGGGGTCTGTGTTAGGACCGGTTCTGTTCAATGTCTTCATCAATGATTTAGATATTGGCATAGAAAGTACGCTTATTAAGTTTGCAGATGATACCAAGTTGAGAGGGGTTGCAACTGCTTTGGAGGATAGGGTCATAATTCAAAATGATCTGGATAAATTGGAGAAATGGTCTGAGGTAAACAGGATGAAGTTTAATAAGGACAAATGCAAAGTGCTCCACTTGGGAAGGAACAATCAGTTTCACCGATACAGAATGGGGAGAGACTGTCTAGGAACGACTACAGCAGAAAGGGATCTAGGGATTATAGTGGACCACAAGCTAAATATGAGTCACCAGTGTGATGCTGTTGCAAAACAAGCAAACATGATTCTTGGATGCGTTAACAGGTGTGTTGTGAACAAGACACGAGAAGTCATTCTTCCGCTCTGCTCTGCACTGGTTAGGCCTCAGCTGGAGTGTTGTGTCCAGTTCTGGGCACCGCAGTTCAAAAAAGATGTGGTGAAACTAGAGAGGGTCCAGAAAAGAGTGACAAGAATGATTAAAGGTCTAGAGAATGTGACCTATGAAAGAAGGTTGAAAGAATTGGGCTTGTTTAGTTTGGAAAAGAGAAGATTGAGGGGAGACATGATAGCGATTTTCAGGTATCTAAAAAGGGAGTCATAAGGAGGAAGGAGAAAATTTGTTCTTCTTGGCCTCTGAGGATAGAACAAGAGGCAACGGGCTTAAACTGCAGCAAGGGAGGTTTAGGCTGGACATTAGGAACTTTTTCCTAACTGTCAGGGCGGTCAATCAGTGGCATAAATTGCCAAGGGAGGTTGTGGAATCTCCATCGCTGGAGATATTTAAGAACAGGTTAGATAGATGTCTATCAGGGATGGTTTAGATAGTACTTGGTCCTGCCATTGGGGCAGGGGGCTGGACTCAATGGCCTCTCGAGGTCCCTTCCAGTCCTAGTGTTCTGTGATTCTATAATTCTAATCCTGAGCGCAGCATCTTGGTGAGAAGAATTCAAGATAATAGCAAAGAGGGTGCATCTGTCTTTGACCAAAGTGTCTGTACGTGAAGACTGAAAGCAGGAAGCACTATGCCAGTAACATTGTCTGGTTTCTTGATTACACTCCTAGTTTCTGCTCTGCAAGAGTCCTGAGGAGTGTAAGAGCTGAAGAGCTTGTGAACGACTCCTTGTCGTGATATCTTATTTTTGTCTTCTGTTTTTGGCCTCATCTACTCTGAACAACAACAAAAAAAAGAAACAACCGCCCCCCCACACCCCTGAACAATATAGCCACGTCCTGAGGACCTCCTCCCACCGCTTTAGTCTAGACACAGCTATGTTGTCAGCAGCAGGCTTCCATGGATGCAACTAATTTTGTATGAGGAAATGACGTTCCTACACTGACAAAAAACCCTATACTGCCTACAGCAGCGGAAGCTGTACTGCGGGGCTCTGTGGACATAACTATGCCAACTACAGCCATGCCAGTATAGTCTACATGGAACAAATGTACCCTGTGTGAGGCGGAAGATGCCTCAGCCTTCTATATTTTTTACATTTAGGGTGTGAAGGTGTGATTGGGTGCACCAACACCCAAAAAAGCATGCAGAGAAGGTACAAGAAAAAGTTCTTCAAGTTTATGTAGCTCCTAAAATGTAACTTCATGAAACTACTCATTAAAGTGTTTTCTGTGTCAAATGACCTAAGAGACTTTAAGCTGTCTAATGTAAACACCACTAGAGTTCTCAAACTTCTGTTTAGGAAGCTCTGAGGTTACATCAGTAGTTTTGGGGGTGAGAGGAGGGTTAGCTACAACAAAAGAATAGATTTCTCAGAAGGAAGCCAATCTGCATGAGCTTGTGGTTCAGAAAGTAGATATTTTGAAGTTTCAGTATTGCGGTCGTAACCAGCTCCAAGTGATAGATTTGACTGGCTTTAATACTCATTTTTTACTTGTGAGTTCTAACCAAATAGACAGCCATCATCCTAGTACCCTCTTTAGAAATTACAACAATTGATTATTTCCAGAACTAGCTTGGTGATTTCTTATTTTGTGATTAAATTTCGATCCCATGTTCGCTTGAATTTAAGTTTTCATTAAGTTTATTAAAATATATTGAATTACATTTCTTTCAGTAAGCAGTCTTGGGTCTTGAATCCTTGAGGACCTGGAAGTATTGGAGTCAGTCTTCTTATACTTGTCCATCTCCACCCAATTAGTCTTTGATTCTCATACTAGGGCGAGGGGTGACATCACGTTAATGGTTGTATTGGTTTAAAATGTGATATTTAAGCCTATTAATAAAGATTAGGGCATAAATTCTGTAATTTGCTAATTGGTTGTTTCAGCAGAGCTACAGCATGTGAAAGGGAATGCAAACATCACATAGCTGGTGTGAATGTGCAACAGATTTATTTGTCAGATATTTGGCAATTGGTAAAAGCTTTCCTTTTGCCTGAATTGTCTGATTGCCTCTATTTTAAGACAGGCTTGATCTCGTTTTCTGGTTCCCACGCATCTCATGTATGTGTTACAGAATAAGACTACTGTAATTATAGCAGCCTCTCTCCAGCGCTGGAAAAGTTTTATTAGTTTTTTAAAAGCCGTCTTTTTTATTTTCTTTTCAGAAGGAGCAGCGGGACTAAATGCTGGCTTCTGCTGGCAATTTTTATAGCTGCTTACAGGAGGAAAAGAGTTCCATAGCTTAGACTGTCAAAGGGCTTGTCTACCTGGACACTGAGTCAGCAGCAAGTGGGGTGTGTGTACACCTACCCTGTGTTAGCATGCCACACATTAAGTATCTGTGTGCACCCTGCTGTGGTGCGCAAACAGCTCCTCAGTGTAGGTTGATGTACAATAGAACCCCCAGATACACACACTTGACTTGCATGTATCTCGGGTTAACATGACTTTGAGTGGAGGGGAGCTGGCACTTGGCTCCAGCTGCCAGGCACCAGCTCCCCGCTACACAGAGGAGTGGGAAAACTGGACGGCTGCTGTGCTGTTCAGTTTCCTGGCTCCTGTTAGTGGCAGAAACCAAGAGTTAGAATCTTGGCTGCCATCCCTGAGAGGAGCCAGGAAACTGAGCAGTGTAGCAGGTGGTCAATTTTCCTGCTCTTCTGAGCAGCAGGTGAAGAGCAGCAGGTAGCTGGCGCCCGAGTCTTGGCTGCTGCAACCTGTCAGGGCAGCAGCATAACTCTTGGCTGCCACCCCGACAGGAGAGGGGAAACTGACTAGCAGAACAGTGCGCTCACAGTGTTAATAGCAAAGAAAGAAAGACATTTCTCAGCCTCTCATATGAACATGACCTCACAGCCACAGGCCTCCAGGTCCTGATTTGAAATTCACAGTCTTTCTGTTATCTAATTCTACTCATGGGGAGAGCAGAGGCCAGAGCGGAGCACTGTGGGGCATTGTGGGTTACATACGGGACACCTCTGGAGGCTAATATATTTGATTTTAATATGTGGCGTTTCCATACTGGCCTTTAATCGAACTTTTGAATTCAAGCTTGATGCTACACCCAGCAGGTACAGATGATACTGTGATATCAATATTCATGCTCCCTAAATCAAGCTGATGATATTTACAGTGAAGACAGTCATGTGGTGATATCGAGCTAACTGCCTTAAATTTGAATTTATCTCACAGTATAGACGCAGCTTAATTCTTCTTGCTTCTTGAAGATCTCAGAAGCTCCAGGAACTGAGAGTGAGAGAGAGCGAGAGAGAGAGTTTTAAAAATAAAACTTCTTTTTTTCCCACTCTTTGGGTTTTTCCTGAGTGTATGAATATGAGAGATGATGAAGCAAAGGAAGCAGTTTTCTAAGCACCTTAAAGACTAACAAATTTATTTATTTGGTCATGAGCTTCCATGAGCTTCTGTCATGAAAGCTCCTGACTTAATAGGTAAATGTGTTAGTCTTTAAGGTGCTGCAGGACTGCTTGTTTTTTGTAAAACTACAGACTAAAGTGGCTACTCCACTGAGACTGATGAAGCAAAGGTGTCCCAAACTGTGTAGTCAAGTAGGCTTATATACAAACCAGGCCTTTTCATAATCATCAGTCAACTTTGTCTATTGAAATAAGCATTTTGTGTCTTTCAGACATATCACGGAACCACTAATTTCCCCAATACACCATTTGTCTTTTACAATTAGATTTTATTGCCATGCATTTTCAAAATCTAACTGTGTTTTCTTTCTATGAGTCTCTTGGTCAACTCCCCCTGCTTCTAGGACATTTCTTAGTCAAAATCAAATGATAACTTGCACATCCCATTCAATTGATTTAATCAACAACTATTTATTCTATCTGGGGACTACCAGATGGCCTTATTTTCCTGGAGAAAGCTCTCTCTCTCTTTCATTATCTGGCAGAAGCCCTTTTGATTGAATCAAGTCTGAAGGTTGTGGCAATCTTGTTAGAAGAGAATCTATTTTATCCAAGATATTGCCAATTTTGCTGAATATTTAAATGCCTAATGCTACAGCTGACACAGATTTATTTTTTACCTGACTAAAATTTTTGACCTCTTCTAAATGTCCAGTGGAAAAAATTTGGAATTAAAAATAAGCAATAGTTCCCCCCAGCCATTTTAAAAGGGGGTCTGTGAAATTTAACAATGTTTAAAGATTACTAAACTGGGTTAGGCAAACCAAGTCTGAGCTCTTGCTAAATCTAGAGACCCAGAAAAGAAAGGTTTCCCAACATCCTGGATAGACTTATAGTGCAGTGTTTCATTCAGCACTAGTTGCCTCTGTGAGATGCATCCAATGAATTATTTGTGACTGCTGATCATTCTTAAACACATGCATAGGCCTTTACAGGGTCAAGGTTTAAGACTGTAAAGCAGCTTTCTTCCTCCTTTACTACTTCTTGAATAATCAGAAATGTTAATATTTGCTATTCCAAGTTATTTCAGGCAAGTATGTTTGCATTAAGACAGTCTGTATATTTGCAAACCTGTTTTAATGGGCCAAAACTCTCAGGAAAAAGGTAATTTTTTTTCTCCTATTAAATGGAGTAAGTTTTCAATCACTTTTTAAACAAATTTTCAAAATTGTTCAAGCTGCTTTTTGGGGGGGCAATTACAGATGCTCTCTCAGTGCTTTGAAGTGGTTCCAAAAGCTGCAGTGGAAGGCAGCGAACTGTCTCGACCTGAGCATGTATATTACACATGCTTGGATGGACAACTGCTGTTTAATCAGCATGAATCAGAGGTCACTTGTGATTCCTGCTGAGTGTCTTGTGAAGCTCTTCTCAATGGCATTGCAAATATTGTCTCTTCGATGAAAGACTAATTACACTTAATTTCTTCTCACCACATGGACATCTTTTTTGCTTAGCAAAATGGGTGCAGATTGAATTAAGGTTAAGACCCCTTAAACTTTTGATTAGTGTAGCTGGTTCTGTTTTTGTGAGGTGGACTCTCCCTTTGTCCAGTGTATGTTTTCATTTATTTGCAAAACTAGAATGGCTTGTTTGGAGGCAGAAATATGTCATTAAGTCAACTTTGTAAAAGCAGGTATCACATTGCTTATAAAGGAGTAACAAGAAGTATGACTTGATACCATTTTAATATATCATGGAATGCATGTCTAGGCTCTATATTAGGTGTCCCAAACATCCTGTGAGAATCTATATGACCAACGCTGGAATTTGCATTTGTTGCTGCCTGTTGTAAATTTTAGCAATTTTTGGACTGAATTCAAAGTTAGGGGTATAAAATGGCATGTTGAGTTTTTTCATACCTGAAATATTGTCACACAAAAGCTGAAATTATCTGCCTCTGGGATAAAGAAAAGGTGCAGTGGTAGAGCATTGGCAAACAAGACAAATAAAATGAGCCTCAAGGATTTGCACACAGATTTTTTCCCCCCATTTCTTTCTCTTATCCCAACCTTTGGATTTCACAAGTGTTGGGTTTGGAAGCATCATAAGTGGGACACAGGACGGTTGCTGACAATGGGTCCAATCCTGCTACATTTATTCATTCAAATAATCAATACTCTTAAGTAATAGTATTGATTTTAAAGTGTTGCCCTGGCTTCATGGGACATGAGTAAAAATCTGGTCAAAAGGTTCCTTCTACGCTGGCTGTATCTCTTGATGGTTCAGGCAACTACTTTCAATGTTTAGTTGATATATGAGCCTAACATCTGTAGTCATTATAGGGCAAATCCATTTCTGTAGAAGCTCCATGAAATCAAAAGATTTACACCAGGAAGGAATTTGTCCCTGTACATTAACGCTATGTCTACACTAGCACCCCCATTTTGAAAGGGGGATGCTAATGAGACACATCGGGATATGCTAATGAAGCGCTGCAATTAACATGGAGCACCTCATCAGCATAATGGCAGCCATGGCACTTCCAAAGTGCTGCTTTCAATCATGCACAGCACACCTACACGGGGGCCTTTTTGAAGGGACCCTACAGATGTCGAAATCCCTTTATTTTTTATTACCAAAAATCATATCTGGAAGTTTCTCGTTAGCATCCCCCTTTCTAAAGGCGGTTGCTAGTGTAAACACGGTCTAAATCCGTCTTTCCCTGGAGGATGTGGGGTCACGAGGAGATTCAGAAGTACCAGGAGTTTTTTTATTTATACCGTATGGCCGTGGATACACTACTGCTCCCTTTCGGAAGGGGCATGTAAATTATGGCTGTTTGAAAATGCAAATGAGGCACTGATTATGCATATTCAGCACCTTATTTGCATAACAGCAGCCACCTGGCCTGTCAAAAGTGTTGATTTCAAACTAAAAATAGCTGTGGATCCGGGGTTCCTTCGAAAGGGAAGAAAATTTGGGAAGAAGGGTGCTTTCGAAATCGGAGCACCCTTTCAAAGGAACCCTGGCCACACGGCTATTTTTAGTCTCTGAAATCAACGCTTTTGACAGGTTGGATGGCTGCCATTATGCAAATGAGGTGCCAAATATTCATATCAGCGCCTCATTTGCATTTTCAAACAGCCGTAATTTACACGCCCCTTTTGAAAGGGAGGGGTAGCGTAGCCACAGCCTATGAGCACAAAAATAGAGCGTTAAGTTATAAAGATGCTTTCTTCTCTTTTGCTGTCTCTAACCCTGGAATATAAAGTAGAAGGGGGCAAAAAAGATGGGCAAACATGGAAAGGTTTTGGTGTTTCAGCATAAATTCTTTTGTACACTATTTGAATGTACTGGATCTGGACTGGTCATCTTATGAGGAAAGGCTATCGGGAGCTTTCCAGTGCTGCTCACTTCCAGATGGGTGCTCAGAGTGTTCCCTTGCTTCTTGATGGAAACTGGAAGCAAAGAGGTAAGGGGGGAAAACATAATGGAATAAGTTTAATCAAATGAAGGGACACAGTTTGCATTGGGGGTGAAGGGTCAGGTGTGTCCTTATTGAACCCATGCTAGTGTGCTCGTGTCTGGAAAAATCACCCTGTCATGAAGCTGAAATCTGGTGTGCCAAACATCAGCTGAAGCAAATTGGTAAGTTTGATTTATAAACCACCCAGAGTGAAGTATTTATTGTAGAGGAAATGCTGACGGACCTTTAACTCTAGCAGCAGGACGGGCACAGATGTAATAAAACATAATGATGAGCTGGGCTGGAAGTTGTGTGCAGAGTTCCTGGGAGGATGTGCTGTAGTCAATTAGACAGAATATAAACGGGCTTAATTAGCACAGGATTGGCAAGAACCCATCTCCCTTTCCAGCAGGAGCTGGGTTTGTAAGCAGGCACTTAAAGAACATTTTCAGAAACTGTTTATCAATAGAAACACTTGGAGTGAATACAAAAGTTTTTTGAAAGTAGCATTGGGTTTGCTTTTTACATTTTTCTTTGAGATTAGCTTTGTGGACTGCTGTTTCATTTTCTAGTAAGCAAGTACATTTCCCACCCTGTGCTCAGATCTCATCCACATACAGGCTACAGTTCAAACTCACCTACCTCCTGAGGTCTGGCTTTATAAATATAGCAACTAACAACAAAACAAAACAAAACACTTCATCTCAGATCTTCTCCTTCACCTGGGCTGCTGATTTTCCTCCTCCTAGAAGTGAAAAGCAGTACAAACTAGAGAGGAAAACTAAAACTACCCAAATTCCTTAGAGCAGGGATGAATAATAAAAAGCCTTATGGGCCATGGGGCTGCACCCTCTTGACTGTACTGGGCATGCTCCAGCTGGGAACAAGGTATAAAAGGGAGCAGCTCAGCTCAGGCAAGGCTGATTTCTGAAGAGTGAGTGTGTGGGTTACTGGTTCTAGTCTGGGAGCTGTTGATACGCCAGATTTCAAAAGCTACACTGAAATGCCAGGAGGTGTCTGTGACAGCTTAGAGCACCAGTAGCAACTGCAGAGCAGGAACCCTCAAATAGCTATCACTTGAGGCAATGAGATTGGAAACGGCTGAGGGGAATCCCCTATTTGTAGGGCCCTACCAAATTTATGGTCATAGGATTTAAAAAATTGTAAATCTGATGGTTTCATAAATTTAAATCTGAAACTTCCTAGTGTTTGTAGCTATAGGGGTCCTGACCCATAATGGATCTGGGGGAGTGTTGCGAGTTTATTGTAAAGATGTTGCAGTACTGTCACCCTTACTTCTGGGTGGCTGTTGGTGATGGCACTGCCTTCAGAGCTTGGCAGCTGTAGAGCAGTGGCTGCTGGCTGGGAGCCCAGATCTGAAGAACAGGAGTGTTTAGTCTAGGGGTACAGAAGGGCCAGTTGTGGTGACTGTATTGCATGCAGCCTGTGAAGCAGATGGGGAGATAAAACAAAATGTCTTCCAGAAAAGCTAATAACTGGTTCCATTAATACTACTACATGCTTCTGTATTTTAATACCAGCTGAGTACCTATTTAACTAAAGCAACACCAACATCCAAAAAAGTTTGCCCTATTTTTCACAATAAAAGAGCTACCTACAATTTGCTCCATGTGTACATATATAAAAAGAGGTAATTACTTTTACTTTGTTTCCCGTTATTATCTGGCTCTATGAAACAACGGTTTTATGATATGGAAAAAAAATTACGACCACCATGACTTAAAATCTACTGTCTGTTTTACTGGATGTCAGCAACAGAAGTTAAAACTAGTGGAATACATATTAATAAATTAGTAGCATAAAAATTAGACATTTGCTTTTTGATCAAAATAGCAAATAAAATTCTGTAAGTTCCCTGCTGAAAGCACCTATGTAAGTCAAAATGCCAAATGTCCTTGATAACTAGTTCACCTTGATGTGTAAAATTTTCTGATCTTTCTTCAGGTGTGTGGCTTTTTTTTGTTTTTGTTTTTTTCCTTCACTCTCTTATCGGCACAGGAGCTATTGCTTTTCTTCATTATTCACTCATGAAATTTTAAAAATACAAAAAGTTTTTAATTCCACTGAAGCACTTGAAGCCCAATATTTGACCTACCTATACACCTTAATTATCTGATAGTTAAAATTACCAATTCCAGCATAGCCATAATTTCTTTGGGTCCCATAAAAACAATAGATATTATCCCTTGTTGGCTCAACTGTGGATAGAGATATCTGAACAGAGGTATGCACATCCACTGGGGATACTGTCACTGATGCTTGTGCAAGAAGAAGGCTATCAGGAAAAGGGAACCATGGTGACTCTACTTTGAAACATAGCGGTGTTTGTCTTTACTAGCATGCTGGGAAGAAGAAATCAATCTTTGCTAATAAAAACAAAAGTTTTAGGGAAATACATCAGATTCAGACTTCTAAGTGCATTCCAGGCAATGCGTCTTATTAAGAGGCACAGCAGGAGCATTATTGTCAGTGTCAAACTATACCGTAACAAATGAGCAGTGCACAAATAGAAACTCAGATATTGCCCTCTCTTTGCAGCCTGTAACTCCATTGGCAGAGCTGTCCTGGACCTTGTACTTTGTGGGGCCCTCTTCTTCAGAGTTGTAGGGGGGTCAGGGAGGGCTGGTGCCTAACCCTAATCCAGGCCCCCTTTCTACCTCCACACATATATTCCTCCCCTCCCTCAAGCTGCTCAGTCTGCAAGCTCTTCTGGCATTGCCTACTCATTGCTTCTGGGTCCTAGTGCTCCACTTCACTGGAGCCACTCAAGCAGCCTGACTTGTCCTACCACTGCCCTTCCACCTTTCCACGCTGGAGGGATGGAGCTTTCCCTTTTCCGGCAGTGGGAGCTCCACCTGTACAGGGCAGTAGTCCCTCTATTTTTCTTTTTCATCCCTGGGCAGAACAAACTTTATGTGCACTAAGACATATGCAGTTGTTCACCACCCATAGAAACACACGCTGCTGGCTGTGATCACTCTGCTGATCAGCTGAGTGACACCCGAATCTCTCCTGGCTGGCTGCCCAATCACCACGAGTAGAGGGAACACTGGTACAGGGGCCTTCTGCTAGGAGAGGTGAATGCCAGCAGCCAGTCTCCATCAGAGCTTCTGTCCATAGCTCAAAATTCGTGTCTGCCAGTGCCCCACATCTCCTATTTCTACTGCCCTGTCTCCACTCTCACTGCCCTGGTTGTGGAGGGATCCTTGCTTGCAGGCTCAGAGTGTCAGTCCTTACTACCCCTCCCCTACATGCTTCAGGGTCCTCCTTGCCTTTTTCAGCTGTCCAGCCCTGGGGTTCCCCTCCCTCCAGTGCCAGGACCTAGAGACCCACAACTCCATCACCCACGGGGCTTAGCAAATTACAGAAAAACAGCAGAGGGTTTGCATTGACTCTCACCATTTTATGGGCTTTAAAATCCAACCTTTCTAAGTTCCCTAACATCGGAATGGTTACTCTGATTGCTTGGCGATGCCCATCCCCAGGAGACAGATCTCCAGTAGCACTAGTGATCCAAATTTGGGGTCATTTGTCCAAGGGCTCCTGTGTTACAGACTTCTCCCCACACCCATTTCTTCTGTTCTGTGAGTGAGATACTAAGCATGTCTGGATGAATCACAGCAGATTTAATTGAGCGAGATGATACGAACTCACCCCACCATCAGTTAACACAGCTGAGGATAAGTCAATTGCAACCCCATTAGACAATAGGAGTTTTGCTATAGATGCCTGTAGGGTGCTACAATTTATGATTCAGGGGCGCTGACAGTTTGATTTTGGTGAGAATGTCATCTATCTGGAGACGGGGCTGGGGGCCGGGGAATTAGCCTGTGAATGTTTCCCGGGCAGGGACCGTTATTAGGATGCAGAGGAGTGGAGAAATGAGAGTGGTGTGGGGTGAGGGGGTTGCAGGGAAGGAGGTAAGTGGGGATGCCTGGTAGAGGAGGGGAGAATGGGGTGTCAAGTGAGGAAGATATCGTACCATCCAAGTCTTCTAGTGAACCCTGCAAACCTTTGCACTCCTCATGCCTCCACGACACTGCTCCTCCAGGCTCCAGTGCACTCCTGCACACTTACATCCCCAGCTAGCATACAATGGCTCGCACTAGCAGGCACACAGGCAGATGGAGAAAACATAGCTCCAGGTGCTAGGAGAATTCATTCCTCAGGGAGCAAGTACTGCATTTCAAGCCCTTCAGTTTCTTAAATCCCCTGTTGGGCCTTCCCAAGCACAGCAACAGCCTACAGGATTTTGCTGACAATCCCAGTCACAGTCGCTTCAGTGGAGTGAAGTATTTCCAAATTAAGAGCTCCAAACAACCAACTCTATCTTAAGAGAGGCTGGGTGGATTTGACACTCTGTCCGTGGGGAAGGATGTAGCATCTAACCTAGACCACCATGAACTGATGGCAGAGTTTGCTGCAAGGAAGTTCAGGCAGGTGGATTTTGGAATGTAAGCAGTAGGACACCGACCACAGTCAGTGAGGTCTTTTTATTTATTCTAACTTCATTTTAACTATAAAAAAGAGCCACAATATAACATTTAAATTTTGCAGCTGAGCATTACCAACATTTAATCTGCAGCCAGCGATGCCCTTGAAATTCACAAGAACCAAATTTCACCTATAAAAAAAAATGCCAAAGGGGGAAAGGGCACAGAGGTGACTTGACCCAGGTCCAGTACCCTTATAGTGGATGGCCTTGTCCGTTGGTGAGCATTCTATGAGGATGGACAATTGACCCAGCTATGAGTTTGACAGTAAGTTGCCTGTCCTGAGCATCCGACAATCATTCCACTTTCCTGTGTGAATTTTGCACCGGTCTATGAGCCAAGAGGAAGAGAGGCTTTTCAATTTGCCTGTGTATATATGAGAATTTGTGAGCCAGCAGAGATAGCTAACTAACTGCAATGGGCATTGTGGGATAGATGATTGTTTTTTCCGTCTCCTGTGAGTTTCTGAAAAGTGCCTGCTGCTTTGAAGCAACACTGTGCTTAATGAAATAAGAAAGGATTTGAATGTTTACATAGACTAATCTGCTTTAAATGAAAAACACCTCTTTAAAAATGAGTTGGGACTAGGGGGACACAAATGCAGTTTAGTATAAAGAAGCAAATGTCTATTGAAGAGGAATCAGTTGGAATAAGCTGTGGTTTTGTTTAAAATGATCAGCCAGCATTTCTATGGCAGCAGCAGCAGCAGGAATCCGGAATCACAACATGAATAATATGATGCGCTTCAGGTGGATTTTGTTATGTAGATTTACAGAAGCGTAGCTCATGTCAAATTGCACAACAAGGGCTCCATTTTCACTTTATGTAGCCTGGGCTGATTTACTGGATGGCTAGTTATGTAAGCAGCGGAGCAGGAATCTACTAAAAGCAGACACTTTCAAGATGAACTCCAAGCTACAGTGAAACCTGGAGGGTGCTTCGTTGCCCTCATTAACCAGGTTAATAAAAACATTCATCAAATAATTTTTCTCTTAGAATTCGTTCCTTCCTGCATGAAATCCTTTGGCATTACCTGGTTTTCCGAAGACCTCTTGTGTCAGCAGTTTCTCTTAGGTGTGACCATTGTGTGCACTGTTGCATAACAAGAATCCCTAGCCCTGGGAAGCAATGGCCCAGTTCAAGGGGAAATCCTCCACCAGTCAGAAGCCAGTAAAAGAGGCCTTCTACCTTCACTTTCTCTTTCTGGCCTAGGGAGCACAGCCACTTGCCAAGTCACAAGATATACTGTGCTTTAGAGGCCTCTTAATCTTTCTTGATGGACCCCTTTTGGGACAGGTTATGGAACCTTCACTGATCTCTGGCATTTCTACCACTTTGGGACTGGCTCTCTGGGTTGCAACTCCCTATTTACGAAACAAGTTAACCTGACGTGCCTCATTGTGTTTTGCCACTTGCCAGCCTGTGACAGTGGCTGCTTCAAGTGACTCACAAACAGCTTTTCTAACCCAACCATTGTTTTTTTGTTTTCACCCAAAGGTACGTGGCAATCAGAGACCAGGGTTAAAACAATAAAAGCTTACATCGAAGTCTCTGGTCAACATCTGATAACACAAATTCTGCACCATTAGGTGTCCACTATAATTCTAATAGGAGGTGCTTGACCATGTGAAGGCTCAGAATAGGAGCCCTATGTCCTTATTCTCAGCCTCAGGTGGCCAGCAGTGAGAACCCTCACTTTCAACTCTTTCAACATGGTGTTTTGTGGTGGCCCACTGCAGAAAAATAATAATGGACCATAATATTTGCTGTAATAAAGTCCATTATTTTCTTCAGTTTTCCAGGAATTGTCTTTAACTCATCTGGAATTTTTGATGACCATCCCACAGTTCAAGGAGTGTCTTAGCTATATGCATATTTCCCCTTACCAAAATTTACAATTTTAACAATACAAACTTCTCTCTTTTAAACGTGTAGTACCCAGAGGCACTGAGACCCCATCTGGGGGGAGTGAAGCCTCTGCTCTACAGCCTCAGCTGACAGCCAGCTGGCCTTTAGCTCATGTGGTAGAGTTCAGGGCTTTAGACCCTATGCTTGCAGGCTCTATTCATGGGGTTGGCAACCTGGGTCTGTCAGCATTACACGTGCTTCATATGTAGCTAGTGACTCCCAGACCTGAGGAAGAGCTCTGTACAGCTCCAAAGCTTGGCCCAGTAAAATATATTCCCTCAGATACCATTCTGTGGACTCAGACAACAATGATCACCTTCCTCTTTATAACAGCTTGTAACATATTTAAGACTCTTATGAGGTTCCCCTTCAGTCTTCTTTTCTCAAGACTCAACATAACCATTTTTAAAGTGGTTTCTCCTAAGTTAAGTTTCCAAAACGTTTTATCATTTTAATTGCTCTTTTGTGGACTCTTGTCAATTTATCCACACCTTTCCTAAAGTATTTTGCCCAGAACTGGACGCCATACTCCAGCTGAGACCTTACAGTGCTGAGTCAAGCAGGACAATTATCTCTCATATCTCATGTACAGCTCTTCTTGTCAGCTCATATTCTGTGATGTATTTTTTTCTTGCTGCACCATGTTGTCATATTCTATTTGTGATCCACTATACCTTTCAGATCTTTTCCAGAAATACTTCTGCCTCTTTATTTATTCCCCATTCGATGCTTGTACATTTGATTTTTCTTCCTAAATGCAGTACTTTACACTCGTCTTTGTTAAATTTCATCTTGTTTATTTCAGACCAATTCCCCAATTTGTCAAGGTCACTTTGAAATCTATCATGTCCTCTAAAGTACTTGCAGCCCATGTCATCTTGTCATCTGCAAATTTTATAAGTACACTCTCCACTCTATTATCTAAGCCATTAATGAAAATATTAAATGGTACTGGACAGACATCTTCAGGATCCCTTTTAGATATGTCCTCTCAGTTGGACAGACCACCATTGAAAACTACTCTTCTGAGTACAGTCTTTAAAGTTGCGTACCTACCTTGTAGTGGTTTCACCTACACCATATTTTCTTCATTTGTTTATGAGACTATCGTGTAACTTTCAAAAACCTTATTAAAATCAAAGTTTATCACATCTGCCTCTTGCTCCCATTCACTAGGCCACTAATCCTGTGAAAGAGACAGGGAGCTGTGAGTTTGCTCAAAGATATGAGTGATATGGTTTGAGAAGTAGAGAGGAACATTTTTTTAGACACTGAGGCGGCGTCTACACTAGCCAGCTATGTTGAAGTAGCCAGCACAACTTCCAAGTAGTGCACATCATGTCTACACACGCCGCGCGCTACTTTGAATTTGAAATCAATGTTAGGTGGAGAGACGTCGAAATCGCTATTCCAATGAGCATATGGAAATAGCACCCGTCTAACGTCGAAGTAGGGTGTGTGTAGACAATCCGTGTCCTGCTATTTCCAAATAGCAGGGTCCTCCATGGCAGCAATTAGCTGGGATGTGGAGAGCTGTTGTCCAGCCCCAGTGGGGCTCTATGGTCTGTGAGTACGGCAGCTCTTAAAGCTCCATGGACCTGGACTTCCTGTGGCAGGAAGCTGAGAACATGCAAGCAGCAGCAACCCTATGTGCTCTCCCTGCACGTCTCAGCGACACCCCGAGCAGCCCACCAGACAGTGATGGCAGCCTGTCAGCCCTCCAAGCACCCCCCAGAGTGCCCCGCAAAGGGTGCCCAGAGCTCATAAGCCTCCAGCGAGGAGGCAGGAAGTGGGGTCCCTCTTGGACAGATGCTGAGCTTTGGGACTTGCTGGGGCTCTGGGCTGAGGAGGAAGTGCTCCACGTGATGGGGAGCAAGTGGTGGAATGCTGAGGCATTCACCCAGCTGGCCGAGGGCCTGAGTGCCCGGGGTCACCCTGCCTGCACTCCGGCTAATGTCCAGAGCAAGTTGAAGGAGTTGCAGCAGGATTACGCCTGGGCCTGGGACTGGTCCAGACAGTCTGGGGCCACCCCCACCGCTTGCCCCTATTACAGGAGCTCAGGAGCATCCTGGGCCCCTGGGACACCTCCTCCCCCCCAGCTGTCCTTGATGCCGTGGCCAAGGAGCCCCAGCAACTCTCAGAGCTGGAGTCTTGTCTGGAGGGGAGTCCTGCACCCCGCACCCCAGGGGCTGCTGCAGGAGAAGACAGCCCCAGAGGTGGGGACATCCTCCAGTGAGGAGAGGGAGCTCCTCATCTCCCTCCTCTCCCTCAACTCCAGCTAGGCATCGGCCTGACGGGCGTTTCCCAGCCATGGTAGGGGACCGTCAGGTATGTACCTTGCGGGGCATACACCCCTGGGTCATGGGGTGTGGGCACCACACATGACTGGAGGCCCCACACACTCCCAGCAGACCTCAGCCTGCCAGGACTCAGTCAGACCACGGCCCTGGGATGGTGGTATGGCCGCCAGTGCCTGTCAGCACCCGCTCCCACAGACAGCGCCTCGCCTGGCTCTTGGGGGGGTAGGGGCAGAACGCACAAAGGGACTGCCCACATGGACACTGCACCCACAGATGGGGGACAGGTAACGGGGACCTGGCAGCCACAGGGAGACAGGGAGTGTGGGCCATGGGCTGCTCCCGGTATTTACTGCTGTCCTGTCTACCGCCCCATGTTTCTGCCCTGAGGGAGATGGCTTGGAGGACTTCCAGCTGCTGCTGCTGGACATCCATATCTGTGGGATCGAGATCTGCGAGGCTTGCATCACCAGTGCAGGACTCATGCTGCACAGGCCGAGTGCGTTCAGGAGGGGCCCTTTAAAGGAGCCGCTTGCTGTTGCCCCGGACAGGCTAGCCCAGCCTGTGACCCTGTCCGCGGGCTTTCCTGGCCCCTTACTTTGAAAGAGGATGCTTGTGTGTGTGGATGCTCCCTTTCCACATCTGGAGCGGCCCCTTTCGATGTAGCACATTGCTACTTCAATGTTGAACATAACAATGCTGGGCCTAGTGGGTGTGTAGACACAATGCATCCAAGTAGCTTATTTCGATATCACTATTTGGAAATAAGCTCCTTCAATGTAGCATTCTAGTGTAGATGTAGCCTGAATGGTGTAAATCAACATTCATTAAGGATCATTCTCCAAGGCCAGATACTGTCTCTCCGATCCTAGTTTAAGGGGACACTGCTGATCCTATTCAGTTACCTCCCTTTTTGTAAAATCTCTGATGGGAGGAAAATATGTTAACAAATGATCTGACTCTACGCCTTGCTAGGATCACTAGAAATTTTGCCGAAGAACCAATAACACAAAGTAAAAATCTGAACATATTTACTATAAAAGCAAGAGAAATTATTGCAAAATATTAGATCTAGGGGCTTGGAAAGAATTGACATCAAATTCAGCAATACGTATATTTATCATTTTGTAATATTTGCATTAAACTGTGCATATACCCAGCAAAACATCTTTGATGTTGAAGGATGATGCCTATTCCAGATAGTTGGCTTGCCTTCCACACAGGAACCCTGAGTAGGATTCATGTACAACCACCCTTTTCAAAGTAACTTTAAAATACATTTTCTGGAGAATGAACCAGTCTAATTTAGCATACCAAACACAGTCTGTACAGCTCTGAAGCATCAGGACTCACGTCTGTCAGGAGCTTCAAAGAAATCAAATCTTTCATGCAGTTCATAGGGAAGAAAGAGAGATTACTAAAAGCAAACTGGCTTTCCAACCTCTACAGTGAAAGATAGGGTAAAGTTGAAAAACTACCTTTAAAATGCAGGCAAACTTGGAAATGAAATAAAGTTGCTCTGCTTTGCTTTGTGTTGACAGGTGAGAAAAAAGAAAAACAACTTTTATCTCAGAGAGGGTTGTGTTCTGTTTGGCTTCCTATAAACTGAGATTATGGGTCTATTACCAGAGTGGGTGGGGAAAGTGAGGTTATGTGACCTGCAGTGTATAGGAGGTCAGGTCAAATGATCATGATGGTCCCTTCTGGCCTTAAACTCTGTGAGTCTATGAAGCATTACTTGAAATGAGATATATATGATGCTACTTGCTGCAGACATACAAAGAAGTCACAAGGTCACATAAACGTATTAATGGTATTCTTATCTCCTGAAATGAATAGCATAAAGCCAGCGAGGCTCAGTCACTAGTCATCTGAGTGTAAGTGCTTTGTAGAACCCTTCACAGGTATAATCTGTTTCCAGTGTTAGCTGAAATCAGTATTGATATTTCTCTTATAACTTCATTACCGCTTAGAGGAAAAGGTGACCTATATGTTTTTCTGCCATATGAGCTATCAGGAGGTAATTTTCTGCTGAATAAAAAAAATAACTAAATCAATTGTCATAACACCATTGGGTTTATACTTCAGCTGATTCACCTGTTTGAAGCACATAAGCTGAAATAGGGCACAAAAGTATAGCCAGACAGAAGTGTCTGTATGCATTAAGAAATATAAATTGTTTGTTTCTAATAGACAACACAGATACTAGTTCTTAGTCTTAGAATCATAGAACACTAGAACTGGAAGGGACCTCAAGAGGTCATAGAGTCCAGTTCCCTGCCCTCTTGGCAGGACCAAACACCATCTACATCATCCCTGAGAGGTGTCTATCTAACCTGCTCTTAGATTCTACAACCACCCTAGGTAACTTATTCCAGTGTTTAACCACCCTGACAGTTAGGAAGTTTTTCCTGATGTCTAATCTAAACCTTCCTTGCTGCAGTTTAAGCCCATTGCTCCTTGTCCTATCCTCAGAGGCCAAGGAGAACAATTTTTCTCCCTCCTCCTTGAACCATCTTTGATGTACTTGAAAACTGCTATCATGTCCCCTCTAAATCTTCTCTTTTCTAAACTAAATAAGCCCAGTTCTTTCAATCTTCCCTCATAGCTCATGTTCTCTAGACCTTTAATCATTCTTGTTGCTCTTCTCTGGACCTTCTCCAGTTTCTCCATGTCTTTCTTGAAATGTGGTGCCCAGAACTGGCCACAATACTCCGACTGAGACCTAATTAATGATCACTGAGTAAAGTGGAAGAATGATTCTTGTGTCTTCCTCACAACACTCCTGTTAATACATCCCAGAATCATGTTTGCTTTTTTGGCAACAGCATCACACTCTTGACTCATATGGAGCTTGTTGTCCATTGTGACCCCTAAGTCCCTGTCTGCAGTACTCCTTCCTAGACAGTCGCTTCCCATTCTATATGTATGAAGCTGATTATTCCTTCCTAAGTGGAGCACTTTGCATTTGTCCTTATTAAACTTCATCTTGTTTACCTCAGCCCATTTCTCCAGTTTGTCCAGATCACGCTGAACTATGAGTCTATCCTTCAAAGCAGTTGTAACCCCTCCCAGCTTGGTATCATCTGCACACTTAATAAGCATACTCTCTATGCCAATATCTAAATCATTGATGAAGATATCGAATAGAACTGGTCCCAGAACAGATCCCTGTAGAACCCCACCTGTTATGCCCTTCCAGCATGACTGCAAACCATTAATAACTACTCTCTGAGAATAGTTATGCACCCACCTTATAGTGGCCCCATCTAAGTTGTATTTGCTTAGTTTGATAATAAGATCATGTGAGACCATATCAAATGCCTTACCACATCCACTGCTTCTCCCTTATCCACAAGACTTGTTATCCTGTCAAAAAATACTATCAGATTGGTCTGCTGTAATATGTTCTTTACAAATTCATGCTAGCTGTTACCTATCACCTTATTTTCATCCAAATGTTTGCAGATGAGTTCCTTAATTATTTGCTCCATTATCTTTCCCAGCACAGAATTTAAACTGACTGGTCTATAGTTTCCTGGGTTGTTCTTTTTCCCCTTTTTATGGATGGGCACTATATTTGCCCTTTTTCAGTCTTCTGGAATCTCTCCCGACTTCCAGGACTTTTCAAAGATGGCAGCTAAAGGCTCAGAAACCGCCTCTACCAGCTCCTTAAGTATTCTAAGATGCATTTCATCAGGCCCCGGTGACTTGTAGACATCTCATTTTTCTAAGTAATTTTTAACTTGTTCTTTATGTATTTTATTTTGTAAACCTATCCCCTTCTCACTACAATGCATTATGTTAGGCATTTCTGCATCAGCCTTCTTGGTGAAGACCGAAACAAAGAAGTCATTAAGCACCTCTGTCTTTTCCAAGTTTCCTGATATTGTTTCTCCTTCCTCACTGAGTAGTGGAATTACCCTGTCCTTGGTCTTCTTCTTGCTTCTAATGTATTATTAGAATGACTTCTTGTTACCCTTTATGTCTCTAGCTAATCTGAACTCGTTCTGTGCCTTGGCCTTTCTAATCTTGCCCCTGTGCATTGTTGCTTATATACATCTTTCGTCTTCATTTCAATGTAATACTGATGTGCCTACCAGCCAGTGCTGTGCTACAGAACACAAGTTATATAACCAGGATGTGGTTTAAGATCTTTGGTGAATTATTTCTAATAAGAAAACCTGTGTCATAGGTTAACTCTTTAAAATATGAATGAATTCATAGTAGCTGTACGTGGTAGACCAGCTGTTAACATCTGCCACTTGCTAAACTTGTTTCTTTAAAATAAAAATTGAAAAAACGCAGTGAAAGGTGCCAAAGAACTACAGCTTCCAAAGCTGTCAGTGTGTCACAAAGAGGTACACACAGAGATAACTGCAGTGCAAACGTCAGACTGTGCCTGCCAAGTTTCCACCTGGCTGATATGTCAGCAGCCCCAGCTGTGGTGTAAGTGGGTTTGTATGATCTTTGTTCCTATTCAGCCCTTGACTTTCCTACTGAGACTGCCTGATGTGGACACTTATCTAGTCTATGAAATAGACTCCCATCATCAAACAGTCATCAGATGGAAGTGACCTGTTTTACTATGAATGTGGTCTGGATTTCAGTTAGTGATGATCCATAGAGATGGTTGCTTACTCCACTGGCTATTCTCTGACACATCCAGCTGCTGCCCCATTGGCCTATAATTTTTGATAGGCCAAGGCAACTGCGTTATTTGTATTACAATGCAGATCTCAAACTTGTCTGTGATTTTACAGGCATGCTTTAAACTCAGCTTAAGATGCAGTACAACACACAGGAAGATTTATAAATACCTGAAAGTACTGTTAATTATTTTGTTTTATGGATGTAAAATTTCATATACACGTTTGACTATTAATAGATCCATTGTTAACTGTTAGAACAACTTACCAATTGCTGGGGTGGATGCTGCATTAGTGGCTATTTTAAAAGCAAGGTTGGATTTTTTTTTCTAAAAGAGATGCTTTCATTCAAGAGGAATTATTCTGAGGAAGGTCTGTGGCCAGTGTTGCACAGGACATCAGTGAAGATGATCACAATAGTCCTTTCTGTCCTTATCATCATTTTTTGTCTGAAGAAGTGGGTTTTACCCATGAAAGCTCATGACTTAATAACTTTGTTGGTCTCTAAGGTGCTGCAGTCCTGCTTGTTACCATCACCGAACTACCTGTAGTATGTCCATTGAAATCAAAGGTATTACACCAGGAAAGAATTTGAATTTGTCCCATTTGAATGAATTTGCCCTATTTTCAGATGAGACTATACTGAGCCAGATCTTGAAGATGTAAAATACTTATTAGCTTTCCTCTTTCCTTTGCCAATGAGCTGTGTTTTTGGCAGCTGCAATTGTGAGGAGAAGGAGATGTGTGGAGGAAGGAAGAGAAATGAAAGGATGAGAGTGGCAGTTCCAGGTCCCGTGGAACGATATATTGATACAGATGTTGGGGTCGTTAGCCATTGCTGTGATTTACCCATTAGCTCATTGGCCAGTCTATAGCTTTAGGATGGACACTGCTTGAAGTGGTTTGGGATAAAACCACACTGGCGATCTGAGCACAATGAAGCAGGGAGGAGTTCCAGGGTGATTGTGCTTATTGCGTTCAGTGCTGCCCTTGATGTTTAACTGGGGGGAATCTCAAGTAGGAATAAGGTCCTTTGTGCATGCCTGTGCGCTCTCCTCCAGGCTTGGAGTGTTTGCTGATTCCCATTCACTGCCACCATGGGTTTGTCACTACCTCTCTGTGCAAAAGGGCGGGCTTTGACACCTGTTCTTAGGGAGGATGGAAGAATGGCCCCATGGCAAAGTGTTTGCCAAACTCCATGTGCTGGCTAGGAAAGGGTCTCTTCTCACACGCATACCCACAACCAGACTTTCCATGCTTGACTCTCCATAGTCAATGCAGTACTTGATCTGCTCATATAGAAGGGAGCACAAACACCTTTTGTAATAAGAGGTCCGGTCCTGTCCTACCTGTGCTTCCTGACTAGGTTGATGTCCATGTAAGGGTTGTTCATCCCAGTTGTGACTGTTTTGTGGTTTCTTCCATGTCATCCCTGCTGTGCTATTTCCTTGGGGTATTTGTCTGGATGCTTACTACTGTACGTGCGTATCACTAAGCTTGTCTTTGAGATAGTCGCCTCTGCTACAGGAAGGCAAAAGAGCTCTTGCTATGTATAGCATAGTGGCATGAGGTGTAACTAGCAGAATCATTTCCGCTATGCACAGTGGCCATGACCAGCCCAGGCATAAAATCTGTTCACTAACACTTTACTGTGATGATTATTATAAAGTTTTTATGGTGCACACATGAACACGCTTTTAATATTCAGCTGAAGTGGATCATGTTTCCAGGTTGAGTTAGTTTGAGCAGAGAGACGTGAACCTGTATCACCTCTTAGTTTATTTGCAAACTTTCTCTAACCAACACAGTTCTAACAGAGCTGTCCTACATTGCCTGTGGGGATGCAATAGTCACAGAATTGCAATCTCTTCTGTCATTGTGGTTAATGTGCCCCCTGTACTGTGTCTTCCCTCAGCTTTTGTTTTCACGTGTCATCTCAAGGCTTTGTACGATATCTGCTCTCAGCTCATGGGTAGCGCTTCTGCCTCAGGGGAGATGGCAGGCAGTTGAACTTAATGCTTTTATTGATTATTCAGCAAATGCAGTAATACACCAACTGATGTTAATTGCAGATAACAGATGATCAGTTGCAGTATATTACAATTTGTTTGTGAACTCTACCCTTCGTGAGTGTTTGCACATTTTAACTAAACGCACATGGCAGCCTGTCTCAGGCTTCTAATTGTATACTAGATTACTGTGTTGCAGGGTGGTAACCAGCTGCCCCACAAACTCCATTCTCTGCTTCCGTGCTTCTATTCCTGTTCCACACATGAGTCTGTCTCTTCCAGAAACTAAGTTCTATATGTAACTACAACTGAAGTACCACAGTGAGGGGGCTTTCAAAAACACCCTGGCTAGATACTCACTTAGCCTTGCGAGATGCAGATAATGTTGCCGTTACTGTAGTCTGCAAGCACTTCACAAGTGCACAGAACCCCTGTGAGGTTAGCAAGCATTATTAGCCCTACGTAGTGGAGCTGGAGCTGTAGACCAGAGAGACAATGTAACTTGTCCAAGGCAAGTTGGTGGCGTAATGGCCTTAAACTGAGTTCCGAGTCCCAGTTGTTCCCGGGACTAAATCACTCTCCTACTCTCTCTCCTCACTAAAATTGCCTTGTGTCTGTGTCTGGCCCACAGTTCACATCTTGTCTGAGCAGGTCTATTGCAGCAGCTTTGGCCTGATGGATTCCGGTAATGCATGCTGGCTTTTATAAGTGTGTGTGGCCTTCTTCTCTGTGTACTGGTTTAGAATCATACAATCCTAGGGCTGGGAGGGACCTCAGGACATCATTGAGTCCAGTCCCCTGCCTAAAGCAGGATCAACCCCATCTAACTCATCCCAGCCAGGACTTCATCAAGCTGGGACTTAAAAACCTCTAGGGGTGGAGATTCCGCCACTTCTCTCAGCAACGCATTCCAGTGCTGCACCACCCTCCTGGTGAAATAGTTTTGCCTAACATCCAACTATACCTCCTGCTCTGTGACTTGAGACCACTGCTCCTTGTTCTGCCGTCCGTCCCTACTGAGAACAGCCTCTCTCCATCCTCTTTAGAGCCCTCCTTCAGGAAGCTGAAGGCTGCTATCAAATCCACCCTCACTCTTCTCTTCTGCAAACTAAATAAGCCCAAATCCCTCAGCCTCTCCTCATAGATCATGTGCTCCAGCCCCCTAATAATTGTTGTTGCCCTCCACTGGACCTTCTTCAATGCAGCCACATCCTTTCTGTACTGGGAGGACCCAGAACTGGACGCAATACTCCAGGTGAGGCCTCACCAGCACCAAAATGAAGGGGAATAATCACTTCTCTAAATCTGCTGGAAGTGCTTCTCTTAATGCACCCCAATATGCCATTAGCCTGCTTGGGTACAAGGGCACACCGCTCATTTATATCCAGCCTCTCATCCACTGTAATCCCCGGGTCCTTTTCTGCTGTAGTCAACTATTCAGTCCCCAGCCTGCAACAATGCTTGAGATTCTTCTTCCCCAAGTGCAGGACTCTGCACTTGTCCTTGTTTATCCACATCAGATTTATTTTTGCTCAATCCTCCAATTTATCTAGGTCACTCTGGATCTTATCCCTAGTCTTCAACGTATTTACCTCTCCCCCTAGCTTTGTGTCATCCACAGATTTGCTGAGGGTGCGATCCATCCCCTCGTCCAGGTCATTAAGAAAGATGTTGAACAAAGAGGTTTGCTTCACCTCTGTGCAGAGCTGGAGTCTGCTTTCTCAGGCCTTTTAGTAAATGGCGTTGACTGAATGAGTATTGCAGCTGCTGGGGACTGAGTTCGCTGCGTTTGCGCCTAGATGCGAAATGTGCATGCTGCTGAATTAGATGGTGTGTGGAGATCAGCTCATTACTCCAGTGGCATGCACTGGCCCTTTCTCTGCACATGGAGTAAGCTGGGGAGGGAGACTGACAAAGAAGTGGTTGCAGGTATGCTACAACTTAATTGGTGCACAGGTATTTGTGGGTTCTGATTAGTGTTTTGGTCCTCGTGTTCTACCCATCAGTTGCCGTGGGAGTATGGCATCACCGATGCCCTGTGGCCTCTAAAACTCACTCACTAATGCCCTGTGATTCTACTGCATGTGACTAGTGCAGGATGGTCTACCCCTTCCAGGTTCTGTATTGCTCTGTCTTCATGGGAGTTGTTGTGATGAGGCTCTCCAGACTGAGGAAGTAATATGCATTGCATGAAGGGCTAGCATCACAGCTCACTTTATACCCCCTTGAGCCTCTGTGTCCTCCCTTCATTTCTTGTACAATAGAACTCTGCAGCAACTGCTAGAGAGGCTGTTCCAAGACATTGTATATGCCACTGATGTGAATCTTAGGCCTGGGTAACCATGGAAAAAAGCCTCTTCTGCACAGAGCAGCTCATCTGGTATGTATCAGTTATACATGTCACTGTGGGCTCTGTCTTATGGCTGCTGTCTTCACTGTCAGTAATTGGTATTCTCCCTTTGTCTAGTTTTTTTCCCTGGTGGGTTAGCATCCTAAATGGGCCTCTGAGGTCATGTGCCATTGCCCTTTTATGTTTCCTGAATTATGTTTTAAGTATTAGCCTGGATAATTACTTGCAGGAAACATGAATGTGGCCTCCAAATACCTCACAAAATACACGATCAGGAGTGACAGTACATTTGGATTTATAGGTCTCCTTTAATTAGTTTCTTGACACAGGCCAATCAATTGAGAGATCCTTTTAAGTTTAACCTCTATTTCTTGATTAATGCAACCTTCCAAAGTAAATTTATGTTTTGTATAATCTACTTAAAGCCAGTTCAGTGTTGGTTTTTGATAACCTTTACCATGCCTGCCTGCCCAGTCCATTTAAGAAAATGCCTGTCAGTGTCATACTGTAAAAATAGGCAAGTGCCACTAATTACAAAGTTATCAAGAAATCAGTCTAAAAGCAAACTGAAATTGAAATGAAAAAGAACATTTATGGAAAACTTCCTCCTCATGGCAAATATGAAAAATTATGAATTTCTCTTAGTACAATAGGATTTTAACTGCACTTCATTACTTTTTATTTACGATTGTTCAAAAGGTTTAAAATTCTTAAATCTATTCCATGGGTCAGCAACCTTTCTGAGGCAAAGTGCTGAAGTTTAACCTTTGATTGCGACGTTTGGTCTGAGTGCTGGTGAGGCTTTTTAAAGTTCACTATCGGCTGAATCTTTCTAATCCAGAGCTCTCATCTGGCAAACTCTGTGGTGCAGCATAATTGTAATTAGCTGGCTGACCCCTTATCATGGGTGTCGCCAAGTTTCCTGTGATACCATAAAATTTGTTTCCAGCCACCAGTCCTGGCTCTCCATGTTCTGTGCTGTTGTTTATCTGCCATTTACCCCTAAATGTCTTCAAATCAGTGGAAGGGTTGGTAATGTGCTAGAAGATATTTACCTCCTGTCATCCAGAAAATTTTCTGATCCAGCATTAATCAGGTCCCAGAGTGCTGGATGAGAGAGCTTCAACCTTTACTAGTCCCACTTACAACAGCTTGAATAATAAATAACTGAAGATGCAGAGCTTTACCGTTTAGGTGGTGGTTGGTAGCATTAGCTGGTCTTTTGTTAATCCACAGGCAGCACAGCTTTCAGCGAGCTTCCGACTGCATGGGGAGGAGGGGCGGGCCTATCCCACTCTTGACACCCGTGCTGGGGATTGCTGACCCCTGGTCATTTTAGTCAGACTTGGTTCATACCAGCAGTTCTCAACTCACAGGCCCCATTGGCACACAGCAGCACACCAGTTGTAGTGAGGTTGGGGTTGCTAGTATACTAGTATAGTATAGTATGCTAGTGGGGGTCCAGGGCTGCCAGTTGGCCCTGTGGGGCCTGTATGCTCAGGCAGGCAGTTTCATGGCTATCAGACTCAGGTCTTGGGTGGGCAATCAGCTGGCCCTGCAAGTCTTGTGGCCCAGGTAATACCACTGTGGGCCACAAAGTAGAGAAACACTAGGCGAGGTGAAAATTCGTAGTGACTGAAAGCATGTGGATGCACTATGAGAGTGTGTGCAGATTATAAATAGCCCGAAACAGTACTGAAGTAAAAACAGGGGGGAAAATAATCAATGTTTATGGGCTGAGAATTGCACTTATTTGTCTTCATTAGGTAACATTCTAACTTTTAGTCTCTTACTTATTTCCAGTAATCACTTCCTCCCCACGGCAGAACCAGTTAATGAAAAGATTTCATTCAATTCCCCACACATTCTAAATTGCTTTTTGTAGGCGGTTCTATATGAAACGGAATATGTAGATTTCTGAAAGGCCTGGAATTAGGCTGCATGCCTCAAGATACCCCAGAAATACTCTCCACAACATATAGTAGCTTATAAAAGGCTACAGATTTCTCAATTTACAAAGCAGCCCCTAGAGCCCAGCAGTAATTATCCAAAGGAATATCAAACCAGGCCCTTAGAGAAGATCCATTTTAGACAGTAAGCTGAAATATTTATTTTAGTCCAGACAAGTGCTGCTTGCCACTCTGTCCCAGAATCCAAGAAACCAAGGGGAAAATGCAGCTGATGAAGTCAACACGCTGAAAAGAGACTTTGTCAGGCCATGTACACAACAGATAATTAACCTGTGCATCTCACTGTGATGAGACATCAGGGCAAATAGAATAATGTCCTTGATAGGATAAGAAATGATAAGAAGATTTACAACTTTGGTATCAGGGCATAAGCAAGTTAACAGGTAGGTTTAAGAAGAAATATCTTCTTACTCCATATACTGTGGCCCAAGTTATCAGTTGCATTATTAAAGTACTCATTTGTATGTCTGGCAGGATTCACAGTCTTTTGAAGGATCTTTCATAGGCCTTTTTTGGAGATGGCCTTGCAGAGTAGGTTCACAACAGCATTTATTGCATTGTAGCAAATAACACAGAAATACCATACCAGCGCAGAATCATGTTCCTGTGTTTCCTTAACTGCAAACAATATGGGTGAAGATACGATGACTGTGTCACTCATACCCCTAGCGCTATTATATTCACAGTGAAGAATAACAGCTAAGGTCAGCATAATCTTCCAGGATCCTTGCCATCCTAATACGCCCTGTAATATGGGATGGCGCAGTGTGATTGTTAATGAGAAGATCAGAGCAGTCCATTGAAAAACACACAAACTTGCTGTCACTGCAAATTCACAGAATGTCAGAGCTCTACTACCAATTTTATTTCCCAGGAATTGCCTGTGAGAAAAGCTCAGAGCTCCACTTTGGACAGGAGGGTTTACTTAACCTCACCATGGGTAAAATGAAAGAACAGTTATGTAGCCCTTTAAAGGCTAACAAAATAACTTATTAGGTGATGAGCTTTTGTGGGACAGACCCACTTCTTCAGATATGGAAATAGTGCAGTACTCCATCTCCAGAGCTGAAGAAGTTGGTCTGGCCCACTAAAGCTCATCACCTAATAAGTTATTTTGTTAGTCTTTTAAGAGCTACATGACTGCTGTTTTTGTTTTGTTAAGATACAGACTAAGGTGGCTATTTCTCTGTTACTACTTACCATAGTTGTTGTTTGAGTAGATGTGGAAGTCTCCCAAGATGGTGAGTGTTGTGAACATCATGATGTCACACAGCTTTCCTATTGGCTCGTCTGGGAAACCTCTGATGATTGTTTGCTGGTTCCCACTGGATTCTGTGGGAGCTAGATCAGACCTTATGTGAAGACTGTTTTATATGCAGTAAGAACCTGCAAAAAAAGAAAAGGACTTATTAGGTGCGGACTTGAGCGGAATGAATAAATCATAATTACCTGTTGAACTTCACCTCTTTCTGTTTGTCTACAAAAGGATTATGATTCACTCACTTTGTTGCTTAAAATTAATTACCAATTACTTCAGTGACTAATCCCAGAAATGTAGTGCACATGCATGTGGTTGGTTGTAAGTATTTAAAATTCAAAATCTGAGCTGTTCTTGTTGATATATAATATGTTACTGATTGGGTAAGTACAGTTGTTGCAATTCCAGTGAATACTCCTGCCAATGACCTTGCTGACTAGAATGTTTGTGCAAAATTAACATAAGGGTCATAGTCAGTCTAAGCAAATAATTTAAAAAAATGGGAATTTAAAAATGGGAATGATCACTCAGAGAATGTGTGGCACCATTTGCCCAATTCCTTTACCTTGGATCTTGTTTATTTTCTATCTGTACCTGAAGAAAGCCACAATCTCTTTCAGTCTGTAGCTCCTTGAAGAGCAGAGATGGTCTCCATCTCTCCCCTGCATCCATATCTTGCAGGATCACCCCGAAGAATTTTTCTGCCGGAGAAGGAAAATACTGGCTTAGTTGGACTATAGTTGTTCTAGTTTGGGATTCTCATGCAGTCAGAGTTCTATTGCTCCTCACTATGGGGACCTCCTAAATTCTTCATGTGCCCATGGAGATTTTAAATTAATTTAGCAACTCTGTGAGACACGTCCTATCAGACTTGCAATATTGCCAACTCTAATTATTCAAACACCAAGAGTGGGGTGCCTAAAATGATGAGATTTTCAATAAATAATTATTTGGGGTTCGTTTAGATAATTTTATAGAATTTAACATGAAGAGGAACTATTAAATCAGCTAGTCTGAATTCCAGTCCATAACAGGTCCTTACATTTAATTCAGCTGCCCCTCTAATAAGACCAATGACTTTAATTAGGCAAAAACATTTCAGTCATCAGGGGACTAATCTATTGCTTCCCCCAGGCAGAGAACAGGATAGACCAAGTTGCCATCAATGGCGGAGGCCCCTGCAATGGCAGGGAATTAATTAAGTGAGAGAGACCCTATTTTATTTACCTTCTGATTTTTGAATATTTAGGGTGGACCTGGTCTTGCTTCTTCTTTGGAGGGCTAGAAATTTTCTGTGTTTTAATGAAAGCTGAGATTCTCAGGTAATAACATGAGCCCAGAAGTTGGGCTTTGATAAAAATCGAAAGTATCATGTAACTTGTTGCCCCCTCTTGCAACTTTATCACATTGATCTTGTGCGGGTGCTCAGCTAGCACAATAATGAACATGTACAGATAGAGCCTGCTTTTCAGATGCATTGAATACCTGCATCTCCTTCTGATTTCTGTTGCTATTGTGGATTTTCTCCGCAGATCTTAGACTCATATTTTTTCTCTTGAGCTTAAAAAAATCCAGAGGGAGAGTAAAAACAATTGTCATTTTTCAAAAATTTAGAAACCTCTTAGTGTCAAAAGCTAATTTCCATTCAAGAGGAGTTGTCATAGAAAGATCATGAGAATAGGATGGATGCAGATGGTCACCGATGAGGAATTATATAGGAAGAGACAGCTGAAAGACAACCTACTGCAGAAGGATATGCAACAGAAGTTACAGCTATTCAGGCACATCTGCAGAATGAAAATGAAAAATCAAGACCCTCGTATTTGGCATAATGAACAGTTTGAATAAGAGAGGCGAACCCCACAGAAAATGGGTAGATGATATAGTAGATTGGTGTGGAGCTAGTCTACAGAAACTAAGCCACTCCACACCAGACAGGGAAAGATGGAAGGAAATAGTGAGAGAGGCATCAGACGCCAACAGGCGCTGAGCCCAGGGTTGTTGTTGACAGTGATGATGACGATGAAGTGCACATAGATTTTTTTCAAAATAAGAATGATCTTGCCACAAGTGGGAAATTCCAATCTTGCAAGCACAGCCAAAAAAATGGCCATATTGTGGGACAACAGCTTGACTGTGTTTCCTAGATCTCTGTTGCATTGTGAGGTTTTGATTCTTTGTGACACTAAGCCAAGTCCAGAGTTCATTTGGTAAGGAACTGTAGGGAAGAACTGAAAAAAGAGGCAGTCAAAATAGCTCGTTCACACCTGGCTTCTCTCTCTCTCTCTCTGTCTCTTTCCCTCTTTCCCCAAAAGCAGATGCAGAGAAGGAATGAGAAAATATGAATGTTCAAGCTCCCCTAACTGTATCTTTTAAATGGCAAGACACACAGCCTCAAGATTTATGCAAGACCTATAAAGAAGAACAGTGAAGTATTCCCATAACAAATCAGCGAAGTGTGATTTGTGAGGCCCCCCCGTGCACCTTTGTAAATAGAAAAATTTGCTTTTACAGTCTTGAACGATACTGTAGTCCTCTGGCTGTTGGAAAAGAGTTCCCCCGCTTGAGCACCCAGGAAACAAATGCTCTTGCCCCTGCCAAATTCAATTGCACAGGAGGAACTAACAGAAGACTAACAAAATAATTTATTAGACGATGAGCTTTTGTGAGGCAGACCCTCTTCTCCTATTTCCAGATGTGCAGAAGTGGGTCTGCCCTGTGAAGGCTCAGCACCTAATAAATTATTTTGTTAGTCTTTCAAGTGCTACAGCACTGCTTTTTTGTTGCAACATCAAATGACTAGCTGCAAAGGTACTGACTTGTGGAATTTGCTTTTAGAAACATTCCTACCATGTGGGGCCTACATTCTGAATTTGCTTTGAGACTTTCACATGCTCTCCCCAGGCCAGTGAAAGCTGAAACTATGACAAGAATAAGGCCTTCAAGCCATTTGCCCTTATGAATTCTGTAGTGACTGACTGACTCAGAGACCGATATTGGCAGAAAGATTATGTGGATGCTGGCCTATCTTCTCCCTTCGTCTTAGCAAGTTCCATATGAAACTTTGCACTTCGACTACAGTCTTGGAAATGTAAATGGGAAAACACTGCTTCCCCAAGCAGGGCTTGCAACCCTTCCTCCAACTTATTTCTAGCAGACCAGTCTGAGGCACGTATTAGCCAGAGAAGACTAAAATTATATTGAAGTTTTCTTAGGGGCTACCATGTGGAATGATTTTGAAAAACAGAGTAGTTATTGCATGAGAGACAGATTGGCCATGTCTACACTAGCAAGTTCTTTAAGAAAATTAGGCACTTCTTCAAAAGCACACGTGGAGCATCCACACACAAAATGCGGTCTTCTGATCTGAAATTGAAAGAATGTGGCTCTTCCAGAAGTCCTTTTCAAGTCCAGGATCAGGAAAAGCACATCCTTTCAAAAGCTACTTTAAAAAAAAAACCACATGTAGCTGCTCCACAGGCCCTTCTTTCAAAAGAGGAGTCTTCATGGCGTTGGACTTTTTGATTCCTGTCCCATTCTTTTGAAAAAGCGGGGGCTGTATGGATGCGCTCTATCAAGGAGAGGATCAATCTTTCGATCCACTTTTTTTGTGTGTGGACACACTTTTTTGAAAGAAGTTATTTTGGAAGTGATCTTACAGAAGAACATCTTTTGAAAGATCACTGTACTGTAGATGTGGCCATTGTCATATCCCAAGCAGAGGAAAGCAAAGTTGTGAAAGTTCCTGGTAGAATGATGGGGATAAGATGAAAGCTGGCAAAATCAGGGTGACCAAGTATAACTGTATAACTGGGTGGTCTCCAGGGATACAAAGAGACGAGGTGACAGTAAACATTCTGTACTAAGGAAGAACTTCAATGTGCTGCCCTACTAAGGTTCACAGGAAGATGAATGAATGTAAAGGAGATAAGTTGTCTCTAGTGGTAACTTGGCTTTCAAAGTAAATACACAACTGCTTTCAAAACAAAAAAGCAGTAAAGTAGCACTTTAAAGACTAACAAAATAATTTATTAGGTGAGCTTTCATGGGACAGACCCACTTCTTCAGACCATGGCCATACCAGAACAGACTCAATATTTAAGGCACAGAGAACCAAAAACAGTAATCAAGGTTGACAAATCAGAAAAAAAATTATGAAGGTAAGCAAATCAGAGAGTAGAGGGGTGGAGGGGGAAGTCAAGAATTAGATTAAGCCAAGTTTGCAAAAGAGCCCCTATAATGACCCAGAAAATTTGTATCCTGGTTTAACCACGTGTTAATGTGTCAAATTTGAATATAAAAGAGAGTTCGGCAGCCTCTCTTTCCAAAGTAGTGTGAAAATTCCTCTCCAATAACACGCAAACTCTTAAGTCATTAACAGAATGGCCCACTCTATTAAAATGTTGGCTGACTGGTTTGTGGAGCAGAGGGTTTTTATGTCTGTTTTGTGCCCATTAACTCTTTGTCTAAGGGAGTTTGAAGTCTGTCCAATATACAAAGCATCTGGGCATTGTTGGCACATGATGGCATATATGATGTCAGTTGAGGAACAAGAGAATGTGCCCACGATTCTGTGACTAACCTGGTTAGGTCCAGCGGTGGTATCCCCAGAATAGATATGTGGACAAAGCTGGCAGCAGGCTTTGTTGCAAGGAAAAGTCCCAGGACTGGTGTTTCTGCGGTATAGATTCTGGCTGTTGCTGAGAATCCTCATAAGGTTGGAAAGGTATCTGTAGGAGAGAATAGGCCTGTCACCTAGGGCCTTCTGGAGTGTGGCATCCTGATTAAGGATAGGCTGTAGGTCTTTAATAATGCGTGGCAGTGGTTTGAGTTGGGGGCTGTAGGTGATGAGCAGTGGTGTTCTGTTCTTGGCTTTTTTGGCCTCTCTTGGAGTAGCTGGTCCCTGGGTATTCATCTGGCTCTGTCGATTTGTTTTTTTATTTCTACCAGCTCTCCGAGGCCCAAAAAAGCCAATAACAGAACACCACTGGTCATTACGTACAGCCCCCAACTTAAACCACTGCAACACATTATTAAAGACCTACAGCCTATCCTTAATCAGGATGTCACACTCCAGAAGGCCCTAGGTGACAGGCGTAATCTAATTCTTGATTCCCCTCCCTGCCCCTTTCTGATTTACTCCCCTTGATAATTTTTTTTCTGATTTGTCAACCTTGATTACTATTTTTGGTTCTCTATGCCTTAAATATTGAGTCTGTTCTGGTCTGGATATGGTCTGAAGAAGTGGGTCTGTCCCATGAAAGCTCACCTAATAAACCATTTTGCTAGTGTTTAAAGTGCTACTTGACTGCTTTTTGTTTTGATAGTGTATAGACTAGCACAGCTTCCTCTTTGTTACTATAGATCAATTCGTGTATCACAAGGTTCTAGGGTTCTAGGTATGTTATGAGAAATACCAAAATCTGCTGACTGACAGAGCCAGTGCACAAAATTAAAAAACAAAAACAAAACAAAAAAAACCCACAAAGCAAACATTTGTGCATTGATGTAACTATTGTAAATACTACTAGTCATAGTTTCAAAGCTGGAGGCAAATATCATAACTTTTCAGCCACAGAGTTGAATTTTCTCATTGGCCGTGTCTACACTAGCCCCAAACTTTGAAATGGCCACGCAAATGGCCATTTCAAAGTTTACTAATGAAGCGCTCAAATGCATATTCAGCGCTTCATTAGCATGCGGGCGGCCACAGCACTTCGATATTGAATAAGGGGACTTAGAAGTAGGCAGGGTCCTTTCGAAAAGCAGCCAAGAACAGAACACCACTGGTCATCACCTACAGCCCCCAACTCAGACCACTGCAACGAATTATTAAAGACCTACAACCTATCCTTAATCAGGATGCTACACTCCAGAAGGCCCTGGGTGACATGTCTGTTCTCTCCTACAGACAACCTCCCAGCCTCATGAGGATCCTCACTAACAGCCACAGTCTATGTCCCAGGAATACCAGTCCTGGAACCTTTCCCTGCAACAAAGCCCGCTGCCAGCTTTGTCCACATATCTTCTCTGGAAATACCATCACTGGACCTACCCAGGTTACTCACAGAATCATGGGCACTTTCTCATGCTCCTCTACTAACATCATATATGCCATCATGTGCCAACAATGCCCAGGTGCTTTGTATATTGGACAGACTTCTAACTCCCTTAGACAAAGGGTCAATGGGCACAAAACAGACATCAAAACACTCCAGATCCACAAACCAGTCAGTCAACATTTTAATGGAATGGGGCATTCTGTCAATGACCTAAAGGTATGTGTGTTACAGAAAAGGAATTATTGCACCGTTTTGGAAAGAGAAACATCTGAGCTGGCTTTTATATTCAAATTCAGCACATTAACACATGGTTTACATCATGATGGGAACTTTCTGAGTCACTATAGAGGCTTGTCTGCATACTTGGCTCAATCTAATTCTTGACCTTCCCCCCCACCCCTCCACTCGCTGATTTGCTCACCTTGATTATCTTTTGCTGATTTGTCCTCCTTGCTTACTGTTTTTGGTTCTCTGTGCCTTAAATATTGAGTCTGTTCTGGTCTGGCTATGGTCTGAAGAAGTGGGTCTGTCCCACGAAAGCTCACCTAATAAACCATTTTGCTAGTGTTTAAAGTGCTACTTGACTGCTTTTTGTTTTGGATTGATCTATGTATCTTATAGATACAGAACTCTGGTACTGGACCATTCACAGCCCTACTGTAATGATATTAAGCATTATCACCCTTGAGTTAACCTCTTAGGACATTTGAGATACAAATGCTAACAAATGTACAAACCAAAAGCCTGAAGGACAAATGGTGAGACAGACAGGGAAAAGTCCTGCATTATTATTCCAACACATAAAATGACAAGAAGATTACTTTGGGCTGCAACTGTTCTTAATTCAATATGCATCTCATAAACCCATAGATGTGACTTGCCAACCCCAGGAAGAGTCTTAAGACCATGCATGTAAATAATTGATCTTTGTAAATAGTGTAACCATTACGTGTGACTTGCCATATGTAATTTGAGAGGGCTGCTTTCTGTGGCGAGATAACACTTTTGATCTGTTGCATTTGATTACAGTCAGTTAATACAGCATAGAATGAACAATAAATGGCCTTGAAAAATAACCTTCATTTTTTCTTATGAAGAACAATGCTGTAATTCTATCTTTCCTAAAAGTCTAGTACAAGGTCTTTTGTTCTTTGCTGCTGCCAAAAGTTTTTGGAGTGTAAAATTATGGAGAATGTTATTGTCTGATAACAGGACATCTTAAGGACAAACAGATTCTCGAACCATCTCAAAGCATGGTGGACAGCTTGCAGTAAATAAATACTTTAAGTTTTAATCATTCTTTTGTATCTATTGCATCTATTGAGCTGCACTGGCAGCTTGCCATGTGGATAAACATTGATACAAGAAGAATATGTATTCAAAACTTTTGTATGAGAAAAGATGTTTTGGGGAAAAAGTGGAATGACTTAAAATATACCCTGATTAGCATTTGGAAGGCTACGAGCATGGGGGAGAAAAATACTGGCTTGTTCTTCATCATCCACCGAAGTTAGTTATGGGGCTTCACCAAGACAGGTCTGTCAGCAATGTTGTACTGACACCTCTAAAATGATTTATGCATGCTGAAAATCGCTGTATGTAGAGGGCTCCTATGATGACAATTTAAATAAAGGAAATAAAAAGTGAAACATTGCCCCGTGGGTTTGCAGAGAACAAAACTTAAATGAGCTGTGTGGTCATTGTTTCCCCCTCATCTGTTTGTTATATCTCAGTCTACAAAATTTTTAGAGTCTAGCACAGTGAATTTATGGCAGCTATTTTTCCCTTCTTTATTCAGTCGAGGTTATATTTATACCACCAGCAAGAAAGCTGAATAGTGCATTTTTTGATCGAGTACTAGATCAAAGAAGGAAGATATTACAATGATTTTCAAGTTTAAGCCCTCTCTATTTTACAAAACATCAATAACATATCATCTGGATCAAGACATTAAGAATTTTCAGTTATCAGAAAATTATTTTGCAGAAGCTGTGCCTTCTATTATGCTTAATTATTTTTCCCCATGGTATTCAATCAAGGGTGGTTTTTATTAAATTATTTTCTTTTGCAGCTTGATTGGTGCAGAGATGGTGACTAGCTGAGATGGATTCAAAATGAGCAAATATGTTGTAATGCTTCTCGGAGCACCCAAGATGGTGAGCTACCTCGCTGCTCCCTACCTCCAGAATGAGGGAGTCTTGCCTCTGGCAGCCCATCATCCACACAAGCCCTCTTCTCTGGGCTATATCTGTTGGAATGAAGGGAGAAGCAGGCCAATACTGCTAGCATTGGAGCAGTATACGGAACCCTTTGTTCCCATCCCACATTTAGTTCGAACCCCCGCCCCCCACACACATTCTGAGTGCCAATGATTTAGCACCAGTTCTACTCTTTCATCTGTTGTACTGTGTAAGTTCCCACATCTATCTCTACTTCCTAGCACCCTTGTTTAGTAATGTTAATGCCCATACAATAAATATTAATAGGGAGGTGATGAATATTCTTTTACCGGCCCCTGTTTACTCTTTACAGCATTTTCAGTTAGATCAGCATTTTTCTATATTACTTTCTCCCCAGTCAGCAGGTTACAGAGACTACAGAAGAAGTGACCCTGAAAGTATTCTCACAGAGCCAGTGGGAAGAACTGAATAAGAGCATACTAAGCGATATTGTTAACAAAGGGTGCATTTGTCATGTTACAGTCTTCAAGTTACAGTTTTGCTGCAGCTACATGCTTGTCTTTTGGTCCAGGCCTCAAGCAAGAAGGAAAACATGTCTGTAAATCAGCAAGGAAAAAATCTGCCCTGGCCAGGACCCACAACCCACTTGTATTGCTTTCCCAGACTCATATTAACTCTTACATATCTCAACTGTATTGAGAGGGCAGAGCAGTGGATTCAATGACCTCTTGAGTTCCCTTCCAGTTCTGAGGTAGGTATATGTATAAAGCAAATTCTTCCCACCATGAAGTGTCAAAATCCAATCTGTAGAAGTATCACTCTCCCTTTTCCATGCAGGTTGATAATAGATGCATTCCAGCCCCGGTTCCCTTCAAAGTGTCCCATGTGGTATCCAGTCCCTGATCACTGGACACCTACAGAAAACCTAGGAACCATGTGTCCAACAGCACTTGAGTTCAATTATAAGTCAAAAAGAGTTTAATTACAGAAATAATAGAGACTGAAATGGAAACAGAAGTGAGTGGTAGAAATATGTCTACATGTAAAACATGAGCTAGAACCTACTCTTATTAATAATCACCTTTCCCATCTGAGAGAGTAAGTTCTCACATTCAAAGCTCAGGTTTTTGTAGCACTTTGTTTCATAATATATCCCCAACACATCAAAGTAGTTTCTCTTCAGTGAATGAATCCATCAGCCTCCACCCTACGCTATAGTGAACCAGACTTTTAATCTTCCCACACAGGGCAGTTGGTCTCCTTTCTGTTGGGCAGGTCCTTGTCACTTCCAAAGAGTTTTGATGTGTAGTTTGTTTTTGATGTCTTTCTGTTCACCCCTTCGTTTTGGGATGTTGGAAGAACGTGCAATAGATCACACGGTTGGCTAACGGGGAAGGAGTGACAACTCCCTTCCTTTTGAACGGGCTACCGCTGAGACACATGATTTCCTGAAGACTCACTCTCAATCCAAAATCATAAGGGAATAGCTTTTCAACATAGTTGATATTCCTTAAGTATTGACCATACACGTATTCCATAGTGATTATGAGTATTGATAGACTACAGGCTTTCAGTAGAGACCTGACATATGATCCTTGCTGCATGAATACCCTGAAAGCAATGTGCTAGGTGTAGTGAATCTGTCAGGTCTGAAATAATAGCTGCTACTAAAGAATAGAGGACCCTTTGCCAATTGGCACCACAGGGCATCTGAATAATATACAGTATTTCATGACTATGTGTCTCGGGATGTTTGGTCTTCAGGGTCATCTTGGTCATCCGTTAGTGAAACGGAAAAATGCCACAGACAGCTAATGGGGAACATCCCCATTGGAATACTAACGGCATGAAATGCATCTCCATCATTCTGCAGAGATCGGGGATGTCCCTAATGGTACCACAGCAATGTGGAATTTCACTTTGGTTATATAGCACACATACTAGAACTCCAAAACAAAAGCTCAGGGACAAATCCTAGGTCCCTGGAAGTTAATAGGCATTTTACAGTGGTCACAGGAGTGGCTGGAGCTCCATGCCCTTTAAATTGCCACTAGAGACCCAGGCACTGGGCATGGTGCAGCTCTGAAAGGCTGGCTGGGGGAGGGTGGTCCCCACCCCCTCTGAAAGAGACCCTTCCCCTTTCACCCATGTGCTCACCCCTTCTGCAATCTGGAGCCAGGCCCCCATACCAGTAAGAGTTTTAAATGACTTTCACTCCCACATAGTGTGGTCCAGAGTCATTTCAGTCTCTCAAGCAATGAGATATTCCCCATTTTCTTTAGGACATAATTCTGCAATCTAATAAACTTCACGTGGGGAATTGTTTCCTGATACCTGCTCCAAATTTTCCTTTGCTAATTTCATTACTTTTCACTATTAAACTCCTTCAGATGTGTATTTGAATGGGTGATTACTGATATTGTAGAGCCGAGGTAGGTGACTGCATGTGCAAATGACTAGTAAGGCACCAAAAATAGTAATTCAATTGCTTGGACACTCAATTTTTCATATGCAGTCACTGTAAACCAGTTGCATAAATGTAGATCTGTAATTTTATGTGGATCTCAAACTTATTATTTTTGATACCATTGTGCTGACTGTTGATAGTTTATGCCATTGGCACAATGCCTGTTACAGGTTCTCCAGCTTGGGCCTCCTTGGAATTAGTGTGTCAAGCTTTGGTCTCAGTGCATTGTATAAAATTACGATAATGACTGAATGGAAACAAGGGGTTTGCAAGTCTGCAGGGTAGAATCATAGAATCCTGAGGCTGGAAGGGACCTTAGGAGGTCTTCTAGTCCAGCCCCCTGCCTGAAGCAGGATCAACCCTAACCAGTGCTTTTTTTCCATTAAAACAAAGTGGTGGAACTCCAGCCCCAACCCCCACCCCCATCCTGCACCAGAACTCAAGCCCCAAACCGCCCCCTGGCTTAGCCCACTCCCCACAGCCCCAATTTGCACTCCCTCTTGCTCTCAGGCAGCTTAACTCCCCCATAGCCCCAAATTGCCCCCAGGCTTCACCCCTCCTGCAGCTCCAGTCCCCCTCCCAGCTCTAAATGAATGCCCTCCCCCAGAGCCAGGCACACCCAGAGCCAGGCACTCCCATTCCCCCTCCCAGCTCTAAATCAACACCCTCCCCCAGAACCAGGCACCGCCAGGCCTCTCTCTAACCCCAACCCCCAGGCCCTTGCTCTAACTCCAACTCCCTCCCCTCCCCTACAGCCAGGCACCCCCAGTCGCCTGCTCTTACCCCATCCTCCTCCCCTCAGAACCAGACACCCCCCCAGTCCCCCACTAACCCCATCACCCTTCCCCAGAGCCGGGCACCCCCAGTCCACCCTCTATCTCAGTGATGTCCAAAAGCACTTGCACAGATTGCCACATGCCACCCCCTGCAGCCAGGTACCCTTACCCCCCACTCCCCCAACTACAGCCGATTCAACAGAGCAGTGTTACCCTGAGCCGCGTGCCAGCTGCCCGAGCCTTAGTGAGCCCATCCGCAGAGCCCCCTTACCTCCTGCCAGATCTTGCCCTGCTGGGGCAACACCATCCCAGCCACCTCTGGCTACCAGCTGTGAAGGATGGTTCCAGCCCCATGCTGTACATGGCCCTGGCCACATGATCACCAGCGCCACCCTGACTGGGCTGCCAGCATGGCCCCAGAGCTGCAGGCATAGCCTGGGCCCTGCAGAGACCAGCTTGAGCTCTGGCTGGGGTGCTGGACGCTGTGCCAGTCCTGGTCTCAGACTGGAGGCTGACTATGGAGCAGCCAGGCTGCCGGCACAGCCCCTGTCTTGCGGGAGCCTGGTGCAGCCCTAGCTGGCCAGTTGCCTGAGCCATGCACCAGCTGTCTGAGCCCCGCACTGCCTGAGCTGCTTTGCCACACTGCGCTGTTCAGTTAACCACATGTAGTGAATGGACAATGGATTGGACAGTGGCTCTAACCTCAACCCCCCCAGGTCCCTGCTTTCATGTCCCCCCTCCCTCAGAGCCAGGCGCCCCGAGCACACCTGCTCTTATCTCAGTCCCCTCCCCTCCTGAAGAGCCAGGCACCCCAGCCCCCACCAACCCCATCTCCTTCCCTTCCCCCAGATCCAGCCACTCCCAGCCCCCTGCTCTAACCTTATCCCCCTCCCTTCCCCCAAAGCCAGGCACCCTGAGTGCTCCCCCGACCTCCGTGCCGGGCTGAGGCAGCACATGGTGCACCAGGCTGCAGCTGCCCAGGTACCTTCAGGCCACAGAACTCATGTGGCTCCCGGCTACAGCCACAGGAGCTGCCCTGGGGAAATGGCGGCGATAGGGGCTGCCTCCTCTGCTGCCGCCACGCCTGTCCCACAAATGGTAGGACACATGTGTGGAGTGGCAGGAGGGGGCTGCACATGAGTGGCTGTCCTGAGCCGCCCTCCTGCACAGTGCATCTGGGGGCAGAGGCCAGCGCACAGCTGCGTGGTGTGTGGCGACCCGGGACAGCCTCATAGCAGGTGCTGGATTTGGGCTGCGCTGCATGAGCTGCGTGCCACCCGGCCCAGCCCCACTCCACTCAACCCACTGTTCCATGGCATTCCACCAGAAAACTAGCCCTGACCCCAACTAAGTCATCCCAGTCAGGACCTTGTCAAGCTGCGACTTAAAAACCTCTAAGGATGGAGATTCTACCGCCTGTCTCGGTAACACATTCCAGTGCTGCACCACTCTCCTGGTGAAGTAGTTTTTCCTAATATCCAACCTACACCTCTCCTGCTGCAACTTTAGACCACTGCTCCTTGTTCTGCCATCTTTCACCATTGAGAACAGTCTCTCTCCATCCTCTTTAGAGCCCCCTTTAGGAAGTTGAAGGCTGATATCAAATCACTCCTCACTCTTCTGTTCTGGAAACCTAATAAGCCCAAGTCCCTCAGCCTCTCTTCATAGGTCATGTGCTCCAGCCCCCTAATAACTTTTGTTGCCCTCTGCTGGACCTGTCCCAATGCATCCACATCCTTTCTCTACTGCAGGGGGGACACCCAAAACTGGATGCAATACTCCAGATGAGGCCTCACCAGCACCAAATAAAGGGGAATAATTTCTTCTCTAAATCTGCTGGAAATGCTCCTCCTAATGCATCCCAAAACACCATTAGCCTTCTTGGCTACAAGGGAACACTATTGACTCCTGTCCAGTCTCTCATCCACCATAATCCCCAGACCCCTTTTTGCTGCACTGCTACTTAGCCAGTCAGCACCCAGCCTGAAACAATGCTTGGGATTCTTCCATCCCAAGTGAAGGACTCTGCACTTGTTCTTATTGAATCTCATCAGATTTCTTTTGGCCCAATTCTTCAATTTATCCAGGTCACTCTGGACCCTATCCCTACCCTCCAACTATCTACTTGTCCCCCTAGCTTAGTGTCACCTGCAAATTTGCTGAGGATGCAATCCATCCTCTCATCCAGGTCATTAATAAAGATATTGAACAATACTGGTCCTAGAAACAATCCTTGGGGCACCCCACTTTATACTTACCACAAACCATACATTGAGCCATTGATCACTCCCTGTTGGGCCCAACCATCTACCCAGCTTTCTATACATCTTACACTTCATATGTCCAATCCATACTTCCCTAACTTACAGGCAAGAATGTTGTGGGAAACTGTATCAAAAACTTTTCTAAAGTCAAGGTATATGACATTCGTTGACTCCTCTATGTCCATAGAGCCAGTTACCTCATCATAGAAGCCAATCAGATTGGTCAGGCATGAACTGCCCTTGGAAAATCCATGTTGACTATTCTTAATCACTTTCCCCTCTTCCAAGTGCTTCAAAATGGATTCCTTGAGGATCCCCTCCATGATTTTTCCAGGGACTGAAGTGAGGCTGACTGGTCAATAGTTCCCTGGATTGTCTTTGTTTCCTTTTTTAAAGATGGGCACTATATTTGCCTTTTTCCAATCATCTAGTACCTCTCCCAATCTTCACAAGTTTTCAAAAATAATAGACAAAGACTCTGCAATGACATCTGCTAATTCCCTCAGTACCTCTGGATGCGTTAAACCTGGACGCATGGATTTGTGTGCATCTAGCTTTTCTAAATAGCTCCTAACCTGTTCTTTTCCCACTGAGGGCTACTCACCTTCTTCCCGTACCGTATTGCCTGGTGACATAGTCCGGGAGTCGACCTTGTCCATGAAGACAGAGGCAAAAAAAGCATAGAGTACTTCAGCCTGTCCCACATCATCTGTCACCAGGATGCCGCGCTCATCCAGTAATGGCCCCAAACCCTCCCTGATAACCCTTTTATAGTTAACATGCCTGTAGAAACCCTTCTTGTTGCCCTCCAATTCCTTGCTAGCTGCAATTCCAATTGTGCTTTCGCTTTCCTGATTCCTCCCCGACATTCTCCAGCTGTATATTTATACTTCTCCTTACTCATCTGTACATGTCTTATACGTATCCTTTTTGAGTTTAGGCTCACCAAGGATTTCCCTTGTAAGCTGGTTGCCTACCATATTTGTTTTTTTATTGTGCATCGGGATGGTTTGATAGTCAATGTTTATATAAGAATCATTTGTCTGCAACTAGATTGTTAATTGTCTTATTGGTTGTTGGCCATATCTGTAGACAGTTTTTCTTAACTAATTCTTTATTGAAGCAACAGTCTGTTAAGAGGCCACAGCAATTTTTAGCTGCATAGGCACTAAGGGAAGCCTTCACAATCTGGCAGTATATTTTTGAGGCACTGTGAAGCTGCTTTGGTTTGAACAAGCCCACGTGTTGTGCTTGCTGTGTGTGAAAGAAGCTGAAATGGGAGGATAGTGAACTTTTGAAGTGGATTTTCAGGGTCAATTGGACAAGTTCCTTTCCACCCTGTAAATATCTGAAAGAAGAGTCACAATCCATGTTTTGGGGGAAATGCTTATCAATTATCATTGAGCTCTTGAGGGCAAGCTGTTTTTTCCCTCCCTGAATTTTGTTTCCTTTTTCCTTGAAAAGTTTGAGTGAATGTAATTATGTGGAAAGGTGCCAGTCTTTATAACACTGGAGGTTGTTATGTTTTTGTCATTAATAGGTTTTCAGGTAATGGTCTGTGAACCAATAGGGGTCCACAGAGGCTGTTGTGGTGGCTGAGGGATCCTTTTCTGTGCTGATTTCCCTCAACCATCAGACTGATCCTAGAAGTGGGATAGCATTAGCTACAATATTTTCAGCCTGTCCCGACACAACAGCATGTTTCAGAAGAAAGAGCTTTGTCTTAAAGTGTCAGCAGGCTGGTTTCTGTTCCATGGCCCAGTCATAAGGCATGTGTCAGGGCTACAGGCTACATCTGTGTCACATAGCTAGGGTCAGTTTCCATGGACCACAGTGGCCACAGATACCTTCATATCCCTTGTGATGTTAGTAATTCAGCATATAAGAATGTGACCAACTGTTATCAATGACAGTAATGTTGTTTTCCAGTGTGACAGCCTGAGTGAAGTTAAGTGGAGACAAAATAACTGGAGCATAACTAACTCAACCCCTTGGAATGACAGCTCTTGAGCAGGTAGCTGAATTTTAAATACTATGCAAGCTTGTTGATCACTATGATTACTTAACATTTATATTATAATAGCAGAGAAGATGGTGGGAGCATTGTGCCAGGTGCTGTAAAAAGCAGTAGACAATTATGTAATTGTTGAGTCAAGGAACTGCTTTGGACTGGGATTCTCAGTACTTCACTGTTGTGTTCTATCCATCAGCACTCGATATGGAAGATACAAAATTCCATCTCGAGGAGACGACCCTGTCTACTTCTGAGCACACTGGTGCACTGGAAATAGAAGCCAACCCTCAGCTGTGAACATGGCAGGAGGGGATGGCTGTTGGGACTACAGTCATATCTGAGATCTGTGTACTTGGGGAAGCCTCCCACTTGTGCTGCTATGGCTGTAACTCAGTTTTTGTGTCAGGAGGAGTCTGATGCAGCTGGTCTCAGGGGAGGACAGAAGAGTGCCTGGGAGAATGAGCATGGAATCCCTTCGCCTTCTGCTGCTGCTCCTGCCACTGCCATGTCTTAGCCTGTGAAGCAGCTGCCACAGTGCCAAATGCTTGCTGCCTTCCTTCAGTTGAGAGGGATTCATGACAGTCCAGATCACTTTTCAGCCCTGGGATCTGGCAGCAGCGACCTGGCTGGTGGTGGCAGACTAGTCAGGAGATGATGCCAGACCTGTCGGAACAAGTTAAGAGGGCCCCCTGCAGTCACCTGGCAGCTGCAGGCTGAAACTGGGGTTCACAATTGCAGTTTAGGTGGAGGTTTACTTTGATCACGAATTGGGGGCACTAACAGGCCAGCCAACACATATCAAGACTTTGCAGTCTCTCATACTTCAGGTACTCTTCAGTGTGTGCCCGTAATTAAATTAATTTGATCCCCATTTCTGAAATAGAGGAACAGCTGTGTGAGCAAGAGTCCATGAGGCTCCAGTGTGCTTACCATGTAGAGACACTTTCAGTCGCTCATACTTGTAAGTAGGAATAAAGTTCACTGCTTTGTTATGAAAAGGCTCCTGGGTGTAAACATCGTATCAGCTCTGGTGCTTTTTTCTGTGTTTAACACCTGGCACAGGAGTCTCACAGCAATCAGAATTGACTACATTTTCTTATTAACATTCTCAAAAAAGACAAACATATATTGTCTTCAGGCCTTTCTAATAGCTCACTGCTTGGCCAGTGAAACCTTTCTTTATCACATGTTGCTGCTAGTAACACTATTGCTCTTTCAAGGACAGTTCACATTATTTCCAGTATCTTATGACATAACATCCAGTTAACAATTTGGGTATAAGCTCTAATAACCATCCATTTGGATTAGTCAGGTCCTTATTTAACTAGTCAATGAATAATAATGTAATAGAAGAGGTAACAGGATGCTCACATGGGACTGGCGAAAGCTGGGTGCCTGAATATTTTTTGCATGTCCACTGTGAGATGCCTCTAGGAGACCTGACTGGCAGTGAGTGCTGAGCAAACATTCCCTGACACTTGGACCTTTTATAAAATTATCTGAAATTCTTGGACCCAAATTCCAAAACTTAATGGACCCAAATTCCATCTGTTTTGAAAATCTTACCCAAAATGTATCACTAAATCAGTCCTGCTTTCCTCTGGAACATCTTTATAGCCATCATCATCACAGAGTGTTACCAACCTTGATCAAAAACATAAAGATTTAACTGTCTTTGGAGCACAAACTATTTCTGTAACTGCTACAGTGGATGGAAGTAGGTCAGAACTGAGGCTCAGTGGAGACCTTTTACCACACTGCTTATGCTGCATCTGCTCTGCAGATGAACATAGGACTTTGCTCTGAGCATTATCATGCCACATTTTGCACAAGCCCTACATGCAAATCTATATTTTAATTTTTTACTGCAAGAAGGAAATAAAAACAAAAGAAAGCTTTGCATATATTTGTGGATGAAGATGTTTGAGAGTAGATGCATTACTGTGACCATCAGATCTCGTTTTCCAAAGTTAATATAAAATTCTCTCTTCAGAAATAGTATCTCCAGTATGACACACATACAAGAATTTCTTCAGAACAAAACTATGAGATAATAAATTCTTCTTCAAACAGGTATTATGGCCACATTAGAAGAGATTCCTCTGTTTCTTCATTCTCTGTCTTTTGGAGGCTGGTCAGTCAAAGGTCCATGAATAATCAGTATCTCTGCCAAGTCCCACAGGGAAGAAGATAGACAAGCCAACACTTTTTGGCTGTTCACAAGCACTTACTTCATGTTAGTGAATTTAGAAAGGTTAACTATTCTTAAACACACAATATTCTGCATGGAGGTGAACTGCATAATTTATCATAGGGACAGATACCAGAAAGCAAGTACAACAGATGAAGGAACGAAGTGATCTCAGACCTGGAAAGAAAATAATAGGTTGTTGCTGCTGCTACTACTATTTTTTCCATGTCTCAGGAGCTGATTTTACCTTCTGCTACTTTTACTTCACTGATTGGTTAAGAAGGTGAGGCAAGAAGACCTGTACAACTTTGACAGAGTGCAAGAATGGAGATCAATACATTTGGTGTGGTGCTGGGAGAAAATTACTAGTTAAAAAAGCAACTGGTGGGCTCCAGGCCAGGTTCCTTAAGGCAGATGACGCTGTCAGTTATAACAACTGCAACTTAAAATCTAACAGACAACAGAGGTTACTGACAAAATATTTGGAGATTGCTACCAGCTGTTATACCAGAACCATATACCCTCCTCTTCTTTTTTTGCATTTAGACTCTTGTTAAATTTATTTGATGGCTAAAGTTGTTAAAATACTCAGTACTGCAAAGGCCAACAATTGTATGCTGTGGTAAGCTCATTAAGTGTGATGGGTTGGCAGAAAAAGGTAGCTAGCATGTTCTTCATGTTCCCTTTATTTAGCCCATGCCATCCTGGTGTCTAAGGCTATGTCTACACTATGAGATAAATTCAAATTTCTTAATATCGATCTTGTAATACTGGATTTTATAAATTCGAATTTGACTATCGTCACCTCTCCACATGCTCCTCATAAAGTTGACTTTTTGCTGTGACACTTAACCGGCAAACATCAGCTGTTGCAGCAGTGCATTGTGGGAACCTGTCCCACAGTTCCTCCATCCCTGTTGCGTTCTGGGTATGTTTGCTCATATTTGACATCATCTTCTCACACTACATTGCTCTCATTCCCCTCCTGTGGCAAGCAAATGTCCATTTTTCCAGTCGGAAGGAAGGAAAAGTAGGGCATCAACAAAGATGACAAAGCTAACAGAAATCCAGTTCTTCTGTAACTGAATTATGAAGGATTTTATAAAAATCAGCAAGTGTATGTCTTCTCAACTGGCCATCTGCTGACTGTCCCTCCTCCCTTGATTACATCTGATCCCTGAAAATAACACAGGGACAATGAAAAGCATGAAGAGCGGGTAGACAGTAAAGATTTGGGAAAAAAGAGAGTTGCTGAGGGGAGGGTATTTGGCTTCCCAGTTTATTATACAGCTTCTGTGCACAGTCTGTGTTCTCAACTGGCCCTCCACCCACTCTTCCCTGCAGCTGGGTCTACACGAGCCCCTTCCTTTCAAAAGGGGCATGTTCATGAGCAGGTTCAAAATATGCTAATGAGACACTAATGAACATGCAGCATCTCATTTGCATAATGGCAGCCACGGCAATTTGAAAGTGCAGCTCTTCGAATTGTGTGCTGCCTGTGGAGACGGGACCTTCCGAAAGGACCCCCCCCAGTTTTCGAAGCTCTTCTTCCTGTATGATGTTAGGAAGAAGGGCTTTTGAAAACTGGGGGGGGGATCCTTTCGGAAGGTCCCGTCTCCACGGACGGAGTGCAATTTGAAAAGCTGCACTTTTGAATCTCCACAGTCGCCATTATGCTAATGAGGTGCTGCATATTCATTGCAGCGCCTCATTAGCATCTTTCCAACCTGCTCATTAACTTGCCCCTTTCAAAATGAAGGGGCTCATGTAGACACAGGGTGTGTGAAGATGTGCCAAGTAGAAGAAAGAGGATAGAAAAGTCTAGGAAAAATATTTTTGTCTTCCCTCTTCACTACACAGACATTGCAAACAAAGGGGATGGCAGCAATGCCCCAAAAAGCTTAGCTGCTGGGGGAAGACTTCTCCCCAGTGGCAGAAAGGCCCCAAAAATATTTTTGGTAAGGGGGCCAGTTGAAATAGTCCCCCTGTGAAGCAGAAAGGCCCTGGAAATCCTAGCTGCCGAAGGAGACTTCCCCCCAGTGGCTGCAAGTCCCCAAAATTCTTTCCTGCCCGAAAAACCCTAACTGAGTGCAAGCCAGGACATGGTGCTGCCTGGCAGCATGATCAGCACTGAACGGCAGGCATGTCCTTTTATTGACTTGGGGGCTACCCACATGATGTGGTTGAGCGTGGGAAAGACCCCGACTGCGTGTGGTGCCTGTGGGGGACGAAGGGGAGAGCGCACAAATGTGAACCACTGAGAAGAAGTTTCTCGGCCTCATATGCAAGCACAACCCCCACACTCCCTTGTTGCCACGCGGTACAGCCAGGCAGCGGCTGGTGCCAGGCAGCTCAGAAAAAAATACCAAGTGTACAGCCAGGACCACAGACTTTATTCTGGGGCTAGTTGTAATGGGTAGATGTGCTCATAGCTCTACTAGCGAAGAAAGACAGACATTTCTCAGGCTCTCATACAAACATGAGCCCACAGTCACAGGCTTCCTGGTCCCAATGTGAAATTAATGGTCTTCCTGTTACCTAATTCCTGGAGAGCAGCGGCCAGAGCGGAACACTGTCGGGGCACCTCTGGAGCTAACAAATTCAATTTTAAGACGTGGCATTTTTGCACAGTGGCTTTTATTTGAACTTTTAAATTTGAACTTGACACGACACCCAGCAGGTACTGATGATATTGTGATATCGATATTAGTGCTCCCTAAATCAAGCTAATGGTATTTACAGTGAAGACAGTCTCGTGGTAATATTGAGCTAACTGCCTTAAATTCAAACTTATCTTGAAGTGTAGATGTAGCCTGAGTCTTAGGAGGTGTGATTGCAGCTCTCTCTGGAATCTGTTGGAAAATCTGTTACCTAGAAGGCTAGGGGAGGTAACCTGGAGTTATGTGAGCCACTTTCTTCTTTCCACAGCAAACTACTTCTCTGGTACATAACACACCTGCATCCTCAAGAGCAGCAGCTGCCCAGTAACAAACCACTACCTTCACTTGTATCACTCAGAAGTCAAAAGCAGCAAAACCAGTTTCCTCAACCTCTAGCCTTTCCTTCCTTGCCGACTGGTACTGCTTGCTAACGACTCCCCCTCACTGATGCTGCTGAAGGTGGAGCAGCAGGTGGGGTGTGTGTGTGTGTGTGTGTGTGTGTGTGTGTGTGTTTCCCTCATCTCTTTCCATGGTTCTGCACGCTCAGTGAAGATGGAACGCTTAGAAAATTAAGAAGCATGCCTCTAGAAAGTTCTACAGTGCACATATGAATGGCAATATAGTATCCTATAATTTAGCCAAATCTGTTTAAATTTCCAAAGGAACTCTAAAAGGCACCCAGAAATATTTTTATTTATATTTCTTCACATTTCTAAATGTAGCACTGGAGGGCCCCCATCCAATGCTCTGAACACCCCTTCTTCCATGAATTGAAAACCATAACTTACACAAATAACTGCTTATACATATGTCTGCCTCCTCTCATCCTTTTACCAACAATCTTAGGCGAGAAAGAAAGATTGCTCCATCAATTTCTGCTGCAATCCTCCCGCCAATGGGACTTAAAAACCCTCATTTTACGGTAATTTAAAATAAAAGCAAAGGAAAAAGCCCAAGAAGGACCTGAGCCAGAGAGCAGGAAAAATTGAGCCCAAACAGCTGAAGTTTGGTGATGTGATAAGCAATTGGAAGTAAAATGTTCATTTTATGAGGTGTTTAGGCAAATTTGCCAGTCAGAGTTATTATCCTTGCTGCCTATAATTATGGGTGATGAATGAATACATTAGAGAATGGAGTCAACAAATGACCCCTTTTACGTTCTAATATACACATAAGGGCAGAGATCAATATGAGAATTTGAATGAATGACAGAGGCAAGAGACAGTTCTGACATTAGTGAGTGGTTGTCTTTTGCACTGTTTGCCAGGGTCCAATTCTGTTTTAGCAAGTGATCTTGAGCCTTGTGTTCTCTCCTTCGTCCCATGCTCACTAATGCACTGAAATGAAATGGTCTTTGGGAGAAAATGGTGGTGAGATCTCTGTCAATAAACCAACTACTGGTATCTATTCATCATGGATAAGTCTAGTTGTTGGTCATGGGAAACGTCATAGGTTTGTCATAGCTAAAAATGGTCATGCCAAACTTTTGGGTAACTTCTCCCACACCCAAGAAACCATAGTAACAGCTCATATATATTAAATTTTAAATTTCTGCATGGGAAATTATACAAAAAGTCATACTGTGGCTGTTTGGAAGGGAGGATAAATGTAAAGTATCTTTTACTAAACATATCTTAAAATCCATGTAATAACATACACAAATTAATATAATGTATGGCACCCATTATCTGAGCAACTCACAATCATTAACATATACTTCTGAATTCAGGAAGTACTAGGTGTCTTCACATTAGCTACACATTACAGATGGGAATCTCAGGTGGAGATAAACTAAGGGATTTCATCCTGGTTACAAAAGAAGTTCGTGGTGCATCAGGGAACTGAACATGGGATCACAGAAAAAATCCTAAATTATGTAGTTATGAAGAGGCTGTAATGAAAATCATGGAAAAATACCTACTGCATGTATTAATTAGTGCTCAAAGAGTTCATCCCTCTTATTAATGCCTCTACATCTAGGCCATGTCTACACTGAAACAAAACTTTGAAATGGCCATGCGAATGGCCATTTTGAAGATTACTAATGAGGCACTGAAATGCATATTCAGCACCTCATTAACATGCCGCCGGCCACGGCTCTTTGAAATTGCTGCATTTTTCTGCCACGTGGCTCATCCTGACGGAGGTCCTTTTCCAAAGGATCCTGCCAACATCAAAATTCCCTTATTCCTATCAGCAGAATGCTGATAGAGCACTAATTAATACATGCATTAGGTATTTCTCCATGATTTTTATTACAGCCTCTTCATAACTACATAATTTAGGATTTTTCAGCAGATAGGAATAAGAGGATTTTGAAGTTGGCAGGGTCCTTTCGAAAAGGTCCCCATCTGGATGAGCTGTGCAGCAGCAAAATGCGGCCATTTCGAAGAGCTGCGGCTGGTGGCATGCTAATGAGGCACTGAATATGCTTTTCAATGCCTCATTAGTAATCTTCAAAATGGCCATTTGCATGGCCAATTTGAAGTTTTGTTTGAGTGTAGACATAGGCCTATTGTGCATTACTATCGTGTATTCAATCACCTCTGGAAACTGGATTTTTAGGCTTTCTTCACTGCAGCTATAGTAATGTAATCCAGCCCTACAGTTACGTCAAAAGTACTTACTGGCTTCTGACATTTCACTGCCACAATTTGCACAGACACTTGCCTATGCATTTTCACAGGCTGTATCTGGAAAAAAATGGGGCCACTGTTAGCTGAGATGAAACTGCTCGCTTCACTTATTTCTCAGGACCCTTCAGTCAAAACTTAAAAACAGAATCAGGTGCATTATAAAACTTATGGGGAATAGAAATGGATGGAACATCTTTATTCCTCTAGTCTGACATTCAGGCTCAAGCAAGAAGTTGCATCACTGTAATATTGTCTTTTCAGCTATGGCCATTCCCTGACCTTCATATAGTAGTTATCATTCTACCCATGTCTACATTAGCCCCTTCCTTTTGAAAGGGGCATGATAATGAGCGAGGTTGGAAGATGCTAATGAGAGGCTTCCATGAATATGCAGTGCCTCATTATCATACTAACATAATGGTGGCCACGGCAATTCGAAAATGCTGCTTTCAAATTGTGCGCTGCCTATGTAGATGGGGACCTTTCAAAAGGACCCCTCCAATCTTTGAAAGCCCCTTATTCCTATTTGGTTTTAGGAATAAGGGGCTTTCGAAAACTGGGCGATCTTTTCGAAAGGTCCCCACCTACATGGGCATTGCATGATTCGAAAGCGGCACCTTATGCTAATGAGGCACTGCATATTCGTGAAAGCCCCTCATTAGCATCTTCTGACCTTGCTCATTACCATGCCCCTTTCGAAGGGAAGGATCTATTGTAGACATAGCCTCTGTGATTCCTTCTAGTAAATTTTGACTTTTTAGTTGTACCGCTATAATGTTATTCATCCACACAGGCACTTGTTGAAAACTTGGAGCATGTGTGCTTATATCTATAGCAGCAGGTAAACAGTTTCATTGTTGAAGGATCTTTTCATTCAAAATAGTTTTTCCTTATATTTGTAGCCAAGCTAATGTGTTGTATTCTTTTTGAACCTTAACTTATTTTCCTGTTTAGTGTGGATGGTCATTATCTTGCCATTTATTACTGGCCATCACATGATTTAGAATTATCATGTCCCTACATGCCTGTTTTTTTGTTTTGTTTTAGATTGTGCTCCTTCATTCTTTTTACGTGCATTGTAAACCTGAAATGCAATGCCTTGTTTGGTCTTTTTATTACTAATGATACTTTATTACTAATTATACTTTATTACTTCTGTGATGCATCATCTCATTTTCATTGAACTTTAGGAACAGTTACTTAACCCTCCTGCACACCCAGATAAATCAGGCAGGTATTATTATCATCACTGTTTTGCAGACTTGGAAACTGAAGAACAGTGTTTAAATTATTTAACTTTCAACCACAGAGGAAGGCAGAGTTGAATCAGAACCCAGTGGTTGCTGGCTACCAGGGCTGCATTCAGATTGACCATTATGCCTTTTTCTAGCTGTCTTTTTACTCTTTATAGTGAAATGACACTTTAAATTGTGAAGACCATGTCTTATAGCCCAGCTGTGGTGGTGCTCACACTGGGATTTGGACAAATCCCACAGAGTCCACTCATGCAGAGTTGCACATATAGGAGAAAAGTGCTGAACAGAATATGCAGTAGAATGTCTCTTGAAATAGTGTTGAGAACAACAAAAAGTCTTGTGGCACCTTATAGACTAACAGAAATTTTGGAGCATAACCTTTCATGGGCAAAGACCCGCTTCATCGGATGCATGAGTGGAGGGGGGTGGTTTCAGAGGGGTATTTAAAGAGTGGGGTCCCAGTACACGGCTACCTCTCTGACTCCTGAAATAGTGGTGAATCATGGTGGCCAAGTTGCTCCTGCAACTTGAAATTCACCCTTGTGCAAAGGGTGAATGCAAGACCGAAAGCACTGTGTGAGTTGTACTCAAGAAGGCTACAGTCAGTTGCCTCCTTAGAATAATGATTTAATATTTGCACTAGAGTAATGGTCAAAGAACAGTCTAGAGACTGTCCCAGCATAGAACAAAGACTCTATCCTTTTCCTGAAGAGCTTCCAATGTAAGCAGGAGAAAACCAAGCAAATACTTGTCATCTTAGCTATGACCATTCCTTGCCCATTCCCATTCCACTTTTACCTTGCACACTGTATGGGTGTGCAGTTACAACATCTACTCACAGGTGTTGCTGTGCAGAGTACAAGGACTTTGAAAGATCAAAGCTTAGTGTGAAGTGACTCTGCTTCCTCCAATACAAATGCATAACAGAATAGAACTGGGCTTTTTTAAGACAGTGCTTGGTGACTTCTCATTTATAATAGTATGGATAATTAACCCCAAGTCCAATTATTCTTAGGGAAGAAGAAGGTCTAATAGGATTTCACTTAAAAGTGGCACACCTTGTTTTGCCTCAGTGATCTGATTAATTAGTCTCTACTCTTAATTGTACGGCAGGGTGTCTAGTTTGATTTTTTTTTTAAAGCAGCAGTCAGTGCTCTACAGCTTATTTCAGCTCACATATTAGGTGATTTGTCGTGTATGCAAGTCCTGGGTGATTTCAAGGTCTGAAAGTTCTGATTTATCATTGAAGGATTCCTTAATAGGTTCTTGTTAGCCACTGACAGATCCATACTTCTCTTTTGTGGTCTTTGAAGGCCAAGCTTTTCAAAAGGACACTAATGATGTTGGATGTCTCAATTTTTGGGTGCTCATTGTAACACCCCTTAATGAGTCTTGACTCTCCAAGGGTGTGTCCTCAGCACTTTCTGACAGCCAGGTCCCTCTAGTTTGTCTCAAGTAGGTACCCAAAAATCATCAATCATGTTTTTGAAAATTTTGGTGGTTTATCCTGTTTATTTGCAAAAATCCGGGATTTATCTAAAATGATTTAATTTTATTTCTTAGGGAGAGATTAATTCTGTGGTTGTTGTCTTTGTTTACTCTTGCTGCTGTCCTTGCCTTTGGAATTGAATGGTTCCTAAAACCAATAGACACAGGATTTGGAAACTGCCACTGAGATCCTAACAGGTAAATTTAATAATGCAGTGTTTCCCAAATGGCGTTCTGCAGAACTCCGGGGTCGTGTGAAGTGAAAATAAGGGTCTAGTGAGAAAATTCCATTACAATAACATGTTCGATTTGAAAATAATAATTAATATGTAAGCATTTATGAATTTTATTAAAAACAATTTTCATTTGGGTTGGCCATGATAAGTGTCCCTGTGTAATGCCAGATTAGCCAGAGAGGGGGAACAATGATGTCAGTACTCAGCACTGTGCACTCAGTGAGTCAGTGGTATGATTGTCCATTATATACCACCATAAATCCATGTACTCATTCTCAGGGAGTGTGGATCATTTTCGGGCAGCTTATGTCAAGAATATTCAGCTTTATGAAGATGTGCAATTTGTTAGTGTTACCCTTTGCCAGCACATACTTGTGCGAAACTGGGTTCTCGAATTACGCAGCAATAAAAAAAAAATACAGAAACTGACTGAATGCCATGCCAGATATGCAAATCCGACTTTCCAGTATTAAACCAAATATAGAAAGAATGTGCCAAGAAAAGAAGAAAAAACACACTTTGCATTGAAAACTGCCAATATTTCATATTAGTTTTTGAGCTTTATTTTTTTGTACATGTTAAGGCTATGTCTACATTAGCCCCCCTCCTTTTGAAAGGGGATGCTCATGAGACACTTCAGGATATGCTAATGAGATGCTGAAATGAATATGCAGTGCCTCATTTGCATAATGGCGACTGTGGCACTTCAAAAGCGCTGCTTTTGATCGCGCATGTCTTGTCTACATGGGACCCTGTGTAGACAAGCCACACGTGATCAAAAGCAGCACTTTCGAAGTGCTGTGGCCGCCATTATGCTAATAAGGAACTGCATATTCATTGTGACACCTCATTAGTATATCTCAAAGTGTCTCATTAGCATCCCCCTTTCAAAAGGGGGGGGCCTAATATAGACATAGCCATTGTGTAATTTTTGTTTTTAAATATGTGCAATTAAACTAAATGTTGATCTCATGACCTTGTTTAGCATTTGTTTATTGTTATCCTTACTTACCTGTGGTCTACTTTTTCAGCTCCATATATAAGACTGTTACTGGGGTTCTGCAAAATTCTTTTGAGTTTAAAAAGGTTCCGTGGCCAAATAAAATTGGGAAACACTGTCATAACGTTTTATTGTTTTTGAAGGCATTGTCCCATTTCATCTAGTGGCAGATGCCCTTCCTAGAGTAATTGCAAACCACTTAGATTCACATTCTCTCTCTCTCCATAAAACAGGTCTACAGGTTATCTTTAATTTACAGATGCCGTTGGTGTGTCACAATATGCTGAGCTATATTGTGTTATTTTATGCTGTGCCATTATTTGCAGAATGGTATGTCCTCTAGCTCTGCCAGTTTATTCAGGTAGTACTGCTGATAAATTCAAACACTGCCATACACATTTCATTAATGGAAAGTTTCTGGAGATATTCAGTTGCATAGTAAACTCTTCGATTTCTGTCAGTCATTATTTTATTGTGTCATTATATCATAGGTAATTGTGCGATAAAAAAGATAAGGGAATCAAAGGGGACAAAGTTTTGCACTTAGAGGAGGTGTATAAATACTCGCTGTCACTAACACCCCAAGAAACCGTATCTGATTAAACAGACAGCACGCGTGATTGAAAGTAATTGTAAATTGGATATCTAAAGACACAGAAACTCTTGGACAGGGCTGCCTTTATGACTTCTAATGCCCTACTCAGCCTGAGCACCTGCACCTTCCCTCCCCTCCGGGGACCTGAAAGGCAAGTCAGCAGGGTGGGGGTCTCTGCTTAGAGCTTGGGGAAAGCAGCAGGACAAGGAGGCTGGTGGGGGAGCAGTGCAGCCCATCGGTGCTGTGGGTCAGGAGGCAGAGCAGGGAACAAAACACGGTTGTTCGGATGTAGGAGCAAGTAACTCTCCCTCTCTTCCCTCCTCTTTGCTTCTCAGTAGTAGTAATTTACCATTGGCCTACGCCAACATAAGTATAGGTCAGAAGTAAATTGCTGCCTCCTTCCACGCTGGCTCAATTATTCTGGCCAATTAATAGAAGGGGTGAAATTCTGTCTCCTTTCATTCCTCTGCCTGCTAAACATTTGTATGTGCCTTGAGCTGGTAGACCTCACAAGAACCTAAGTGGGTGTCTCTCTCCCATTTACTCCTTTCCCTGTGCAATATAAGTTAAGATCCTTAACCTCAATAACTCAATATTGCAAGGAGCTCAGTATGCCATCTGGTTGCCCCTTGTTTAAGCCTTCGACTTATTATGACATTGTTTTATCCTTGTCCTGATCTCATCATTCTATTTCACTGATGTGATTTTTTTTTATCATCAGTGTCTCAATGGTGTGTATATTTATTGACTTCCTTTTGCTCTTTATCTCGTCAGCCACATGGACTTGCATTGGCATAGTCTTGAAAAGCTGATGAGAATGCAAAGTCATGTTAAAATAAAAGGCAAAATAACTGGCAGTGGACTAGGGATGAATTTGGCCCATTGCCGTTGACTGTGTTTAAGGTTTTCTAAAAAAAGAGCCGATTAATCCCTGTAGTTTTTTCTTTCCTCTTATGTTAAACCAAGAGGCGCTTTTAAAGATAAAAATCATTAGAAAACACCAGGGAATAGGGCTCATTTATACATTTTTGGGGGAAAAATAACAAAGCTCTGATACAAAATCTGTGAATGTGTTCTGCCCTACCTGGCAGATTTCAGCTCCGGCTGTGAATTTCCATTGCATCTATAATTTGATTTCACAATTTAGTCATGCCTGTCATATTAGGTTTGTGGTGTGAAAACCTAGGCACCCAAACACTGCAGTTATGTAAGAAATTTAACAGAATTGCCACAATGTGTCACTTCCACTATTATTGGCTAAATCTCTTAATGAAAGTCAGCTAAATTAGAAAAGTAGAACTAACAAAACCGTTCTCCAAGTATGACCACAAGAATGAAGATTTTAATTATAACAGTACATTAAATCAATTTTGATTTTACATTGATTGAGGAAAGAAGAGAAAGCAATTATTCTTGTGCTGCTAAAATGTTTACTTAGCATAAACCTTGCAGGTGAGAGCATGCAAATCTAAAATATATGATTAATTTAATAAATTTAGTAAAATCAGTATAATCTGGTGCATGGTATAACTGAGATTCGGCAGTATTTTCTTATACTTAGAATTTTAAACAAATGTGCCTGTTAAAAGATGACAAACAGACTCTAAATATTCAAATTTGAAAAGATATTTAACTATATGAAAAATATGTTTAGTACTTCACAGATTTCATATAGTTGGAAATTTTTAAATGATTTCAGTCTTGTTCATGCTTTTTATGTAGTTACATATCTAATTTGCCATTGAAAGGTCAGCATTTATTAACAGTTACCACATACTTATTTCATATTTAAAGTCTAGGTAAATACCTCAGTATATCTTTTAACAGCATGCAATAATTGCTATTAAAGGCTGATTTTTATTTTAATGGAAACAACTGTATAAGAAATCACCATTTTTTATTAGATTTAAAAATGAAATACTGCCCCCTCAAAATCATATAGCTGATGAAGATAAATCTGAATGGAACAATGAAGTATATTACAAACATTATGAATGATTTTAGAACTTATTATATTAATGATGATCACTAATTAAGGGGTACAAGTTCAATAAAAGCCATTAACACACTAACATTTCCCAACCATTACTACAGTTACCCTGACAAACGTATTCGTCTTTAGAGGCCCAAGTCAGCGTATGTTTAAGTCCTAAGTTGCCAGGTAAGTTTTAACATTGGCCACTATAAGGCTATGGCTACACTACCTAGTTATTTTGAGATAACTGAGCTCTCCTCTACACTACACACATGCTATTTGAAATAATTTCAAAATAGCGGGTGCATTATTCTAAGACTGGTAACCCTCAAAGTGAGAGGAATAACGCCTGTTTCAAAATTGCTATTTCAAAACCAGCACTATTAAAACTTGGAATAGCACTATTTTGAAATAAGCCATAATGGGCTCCAATGGCACTATTTTGAAACAGCGCTATGGACCTGGAAATGCTTTTTCAAAATAGCTATTCGAAATGGATTTTTGTGTAGTTGTGTTATTTCAAAATATCTTCTTTTGAAATAGAGCTGCAGTGTAGCCATAGCCTACGATGTCAAAATTTAAACAAGTTCTACATTCCAATGTAAAATAAAGTGATTTTAAAAGGCTGGAATAAAAACAAAGGATTTTGATTGATCCAACCCAATCTTTTTATAGTTTTTGGTTCACAAAGTTTTTTGAGATTTTTGACTTTGTTTCCCATCTTAAACTGGGACTTTAAAAAAAATCTTGTAGCTTGTGTTCTGTTCTAACTGCCTACATTGTGCCCCCCCAGCCCAGAGCCAACCTGTTCATAGGACAAATTAGAATGACTGGCCCAGGCCTTGCAATGGCCGCCCCGGTCATCTTAGGGGTGGGAGGGACCAGGGGATTCCAGGGGCCTGATGCAGCAGGGGTTGCTCCCCCGACCCCTAAATCACTCAATGGGCAGTGGGAGCTGGAGGCCTGGCAGCCTTTTCTGCTCCATTCCGCCCAGTTGCCATCCTGGCCCACTGTGCGCACAGCTTCTCAGTGGTGGCAGAAAGCAGAGTGCTGCAGCTCCAGGGCACTCCACTTCTGGGTGCTGCAGAGAAGGAGGGCACAGCAGGCCAGGAGGGTGGTGCAAAGGGGCAGAGTGGAGCAGAACAAGCTGCTGGGAGCTTCAGCTCCCACCACCTCTGTGATGAGTGTGTGTGTGTGTGGGGGGGGAAGTGGCCTCTGCTGCCTTGCACTAGACCCCATAAATCACCAGTCCATGTTGCTGTGGGGAGGGAGTTAGCAGGTAGAGGGAGGGGAGGGATGGGGCCTGCGGTATAGGGTTGCCTTAGGCCCCACACCCAGGGCACTGGGGTGTGTGTTTGCCCCAGGCCCCCATTGGGATAGCCCTGTGCTCATCACTGCAGTATCTGAGTTGTAATACTAAGTCACCCATCATATGAGCCTAGCACTGAAGAGACTTTCCCTTTCTGGAAAAAGCTTCTTTTTGCATAAAATTTTTCATGTGTGGTTCTTGTTCTGTACACAAATGTTTTTGAGCTTTTGAGTTGAACCTGATCAATTAGGCTTTATGTGTAAAACATTTAAGAATCTTGGAGTTTCACAACCTAAACTTAGTACGACTTCTTAAAAGTCAAATCAGACTATAAATGTCTCTAGATACAGTATGTGGCTGCAAGTCCTTATATCTGAATGCCCACTGTGCACTGGCATAGAGGAGTTCTTGCACCCGGTTGGTCCCCATTCTCCACACTGTTTCATGTAGGCAGAGACCCCTGTCAGTGAAGAACCCATAGACTCCAATGGGGCTCCATACCAGCATGGGGCTTTATCAGTGTCGTGTGAATTTTAGGATCAGGACCTTGGATTATGCGTGCTGTTAGCTGTTAGGAGGTTCTATTAGCTGTTTGAACTTCAGTGTACGTCCAGGTGAATATTACGAGCTCCACTCTTCCTCAATTCAGCTATCGTGAATGTTTAGAAAAGGAGATATTTTGAGCCCTTTGTGATTCCAAGAGAGACGTTAAAGTGAATACTCACTCACCTCTGTGAGCGTGATCCAATTCCTTCCAAAGTCAACTGAATACATTTCCATTGACTTTACTTCACATAGGATTAGGCCTGATCCAGCAAAGCACTTAAGCAAGTGTTCAGGCACAGCCTTTGTCAATCGTGCTAATGGGATTTTTCAATATTTTTCACCGAGGGCAAGATGCGCCTCAGGATTACATGTTTGTCACAGTGAAGTTTTCCTCCAGTCAATAATGGGGAATTCACTATTGTTTTCCACAGACATTTTTTGCGAGAATCACTGGTGTCCCTTCTTCTTTTCTGCCTAACCCTAACCCTAACCCTCTCTCTCCCGCTCTGGCAAGTGGCCTTAGAGCCAACCATGCTGGGACAACATATACAGTTGAAATGCTGAGAACAACGCTCAGAACTGTACACCCTGCATATGACAGCCAGCACTTTAAGCCATCGGGTGTGATGGCGCAACTTGTTCCAGCATCTGAGCCCAGAGCTCCACTCTCAAACTATGCTCATGGCACCGTAACACCCTTCCACACCCCATTATGGAGAAGATAGGCAAGAGTGAGCTCTTCATCTCTTTCCCTCATCCATTCCCCTGGGATCTCTGCTCTCGGCTGCAGCAGCTGGTTACATAGCAACACGACGTAACAGGTACTGGCAGTGCTCCAATTCATCTGTAAGGATACGTCTAAATGGCAACTAGGCCAACCCACTTGGGGTGTGGGGCTGTTAAACTGCTGTGAAGACTTCTGGGTTCAGACTGCAGCCAGGTTCTGGGACCCTCCCATTGGGCAGTAGTGCAGCTCCCAGCCTGAGCTTTGTGACCCCGAGCCAGCTGTGGTGTGTGGTTGCTGTGTAGCCATGGAACTCTTGTGACTAAGATGGGTGGAAAATGAAGTGCTCTTCCTTTCTCTTCCTGGTAGGCTCTGTCTGCGAGCCATACTTTTGTTGGGTAGCTATCAACAACTGCAAATATTTTGACTCCTGCTCAGAAGACAAAATGTCAAACAACTTAGAATGCTTTTTCTACACACAGGGCTAAGAAATAAATCACAGTGAGGACTGGTATTTGTTCTGGCAATCCCATTTTAATGTAGAGAGTGGAGGGGAAAAGACTGGCATTTATTCTGAAATGTTCTACTGCTCTGTGCGTAGCTAGGAACAAACTGGAAGGTTTAATACTTCAAAATAGTTTCCTCTCTCCCTGAGATGTTGTCGATATAAATTAAATTTGCAGAGTAATTATAATTACAGTGCACTGCAGCCTAAAAAATAATAGTCAACAGCTTTGCTCTTGCCAGTCTTCACTTTGTCTTATGCTTGTGGATCTGAATGCAAAATGCTGCTCCCCCATCAAACATACCAATGCAGAGCTTTTCACCTATAAATTACAAAGGAACAAGTTGTACTGGCTCGTCTCCTATTTGACTCGAATACCTCTCAGACCATGAGGTTTTGTGAGTCATTGGCTGTCATGCAAATCAAGACAAAGACTTTAGTGTGTCCCCAGCACTAACAAACCCATCTGTCAGAGGGAGGGGCCATTACAGGGAGCTAGCAGGACTCACCTTTACCTCCTCAGGCAGCGAAGTCTTAACAGAAGAGTACCGCACGAGTTTCTCATGTTTCAATGAGTGTCTGTAGTCCATGTCACAACACCACTGTTTCACAGATGTCAAAATAACATGACTGCTGCCTCTCTGCTTTCAGCATTACATGTCTGAGGTTGATGGCTGCCCTTTTGAGACATCTATAGAATAGAATGTGATACTTGTTAACGTCTTGTTTACTTATGGTATATACTAAAGCACTCTGAGACCATTGGCTATGCCTCAGAAGGTGCCCTTCATGATAATCCTACCTGCATCTGACAAAGTGGGTCTTTGCCCACGAAAGCTTATGCTCATATTTTTCTGTTAGTCTATAAGGTGACACAGCACCCCTTGTTGCTTCATGATGATTGCCCCAAACTACTCTGTCACTCACAGAAATCCTTAATCCATACAATCCTTAGCCGGGGTAAGTGTTAATACACTTCACCATGCACCAATATGTTCACAAGTCCTCTTTGTTTCCCAGGAGTTGAGTACGAGAAAGGCTAAGAATAGTGCAGCTGTGTTGCAGCTACCGTATTCAGACCTGCAGGTTAAAAAAAATTGAACTAAACTGTCAGTGCCGTGAGCCAAAATCAACACTGGCTTAAATGGGGGAACTCCCATCTACCCGCCTGAGCCCACATTGAATTTTGTCCAACATCAGTAACAATGCTCTGTGACAGATGCTCTTACATGAAACAGCACATTGAATTTATTTCTTGTTTTATTTCCTCAACCGTGCAAGAAAAACTAATTATGTTTTAAAGGAAAATCATTTAGCTGGCATACAAGTTGTCAGTCCTAATGCTGTTTTTCTGTAAATCAAATCTACTTACAGTTGAATTTTTTGTTTTGTCAGACCTCAGATTTGGGTGTCACCATGACTACCTGATGCTCTAAATCCTTAAAAACAATGAGAAGGCCTGTGACATCTTACAGACTCACAGATTTTTTGAGCATAAGGAATTATTATAATTGGAAATACACATCTCCTAGACCTGGAAAGGACCCTGGGAGGTCATATAGTCCAGTCTCCTGCCCTCTTGGCAGGACCAAGCACCAGCCCTGACATCTATTTGCCCCAGTCCCTACATGGTCTCCTCAAAGATTGAGCTCACAAGCCTGAGTTTAGCAGGCTAATGCTCAAACCACAGAGCTATCAGCTTATGTTGTAAAAAGTTTGTTAATCTATAAGGTGCCACTGGACCTGTTGTTGTTAGGGCAGAGGGAATTATTGTCTGGGGAGGGCAGAGATCTTGAGCGGGCCACGTCAGAGGGATTCAAAGACTCCAAAAGCCTTATCAAGGGCTCTCTTTGCCACCAACGCTCCTGAACAATTTCTGGCTCCCAGGTATCTCATCATACTGTGGATGTCTGGTGCAAGAGTGGGGAGAATGGGAATGAAGAGGCGTGCCCCGTAACATGGAAGAGTTAGGGCAGGGCTGAGCAAATTTTTTTTCATTGCATGCCCCTTTACAAACCCTGCAATTAACCACCCTCCCAACCTGTGGGTGGACCACAGGAGGGATGCGGGGTAGGGGGTGCTCAGGAAGAGGGCACCACAGCATGGGCAACCACCAGCTCTGCACACGCTTCGTAGTCGCTCCTGCTGCAGCCTCCACCACCTCCCTAGCCATGCTGATGCTGTAAGGCCCTGTTGATTGAGTCAGGGCCTCTGAACATCCCGATTGTCCCAGTGGCAGGGGGCATTCACTTGATGAGAATAGTGTTGGAGGCTGGAGGGCAGGAGGCAGAAGGCTGGAGAGGCAGTGGGAGCTCCCCTGCTAAATTGTCATGACTCCTCTGGGGGTCGTGCCCCCACTTTGCACACTCCTGCGTTAGGGTACCCTTTTCTGATATTGGTAACAGCTACTGAGTAAGCACAAACATTTCTTATTAGATGACTGCTGGTTTTGAAAATGTTGGCAGGGTTCAGGTAATTCGTACAGGCAATGGGGATTAATTGTGACAGATGCATCATGGGATGGGGGTCTATGGTAGCAGTATTAGAGAAGAACACGATTGAACATTATGGAGAGGAGTTTTGGAGTACTTTTGGATAGCCCCTTGAAAACTGAGTTTTAATATGGCACTGACACTTAATTTCACAAGGTGTGTGCACCCATTGTCACGCTTGTCTGGCCTGCCTGTTGTCATAGATTTAATTATGCAGAATTATCATTTTGACCGAAAATGTTTTTGTTTGAAGAATGAATCTGTAAGACTGAGATCTTGTGAGGAGAGTCACAGGCCCAGTGGGAATGTGCTTTTGCTAACACTGCCGTCAAATAAATTGGAGAGCTTATAGTAGCCAGGGTAGTCAGTATGATACCTGAAGGGGAGGCAGAAGAAAATCTAAAGCCAAGTCACTGTAACAGCTAATGCAGATGCATAGAAGATGTTATGCAAATTACACAGCCCCTGTAAACATATAAAAATTGTCTTTCACATTTGAGTCAGTGCCAAACTTATGTATTGCTCATTATACTAATCTGGGCAGATCTGTACCCTCGTCTTCTCTTGGCTGGTAGGTTACACTGGTCAAATGAGACCACACAGAGGGAATATAAACTTTATCATTATGCATGGCAGGGGCAGGGGGGAAGAAAGGGGGCAGTTGCCTCCAGGCCTGGCCTTAAAGGGGCTACTGCTGCTGCCAAAGTAGCAGTGACTGGAGCTCCAGGCCCCTTTGAATTGCTGTGACAGCGCAGCTCTGGCTTTCGTGCAGCTAGGAGGGAGCAGGGGCCCAGTGCCACGGCTTGGTGTCACTGAGGGCCAAATGCCCTAAAAGTTATACTGGAGACACTCATCTCCTAGAACTGGAAGGGATCTTGGGAGGTCATCTAGTCCAGTCCCCTGCCCTCTTGGCAGGACCAAGCCCCATCCCTGACATCTATTTGCCCCAATCCCTAAACGTCCCCCTCAAGGGCTGAGCTCACAACCCTCGGTTTAACAAGCCAATGTACAACCCACTGAGTTATCCCTCCCCCCTAAACTAATAGAACTGGAAGACACCTTCAGAGATCATTAAGACAGGTCCCCTGCCCACAGAGAAAGACCCATCTATTTGCCTCAGCTCTGTAAATAGCCCCTTCAAGGGCTGAGCACTCAACCCCAGGTTTAGCAGGCCAATGCACAACCCACTGAGCTATCCCTCTCCCCCTAAGCTCTGCCCCTTCTGCCATTGGCCCTGTCCATTCAAGGGAGGCCCCCCTCCCATCTTGTCCTGGTGCCCTCAGTGGCTCTTTGTGGTGCATGTGTGTTGGTTCTGGTGTTTGTACCTAAATTGGTGTCTGTGGGTGTTACCGGTGCTCAATCTATCTAAAAATTAAGGCCTGGGTGCCTCAAGTTGAGTGCTCCAAATCTGTAGCGTCACAAATTAGGAGCATTTGTGGAAATTTAAGTCACCGTCTTCAGTGTATCCAGTGCAGTATTTGATACTCTCTCAATATTCACAGATGCACAGGCAATTATAAAAACGTGAGACATCGTGATTACTGAGACAGAAATTGCTCCACAGGAATACAGAGGCAGGAGGAAAAGGAAATGGTTCAAATGACGTCAGCTTCTGAGACCCTATTTGAACCAGTCCTCCCATAAAGGTTGGAACCTTCTCATCATTCAGTGAGGACTTAAATATATTTTAGCAATCTTAACTGCATTTTTACCTTTGTATTACTCCACATTTTTTCTGTACAATGAATTAGGGCTCGGTATCAGAATGTCAGCTGCTGCAGAGGAGGGCGAAGTTGAAGGCACTCGGGTTGCACATTTATGCAATGCCAAAAACAAAGTTATTTGTAACCTTGATTTACTTAATCTTGCAAGTCAACTCATATTTTCTTAGTAATACAATTGTATTTTTTTTACTTCTTTAGTGCCTTGGTATTTGCACCCCAAGAACTATGCAGAATGAAGCACGTGTCTATTACTCCAAATGTCATGGGTCAGGGATGTCAGAAGCTCTGCTAATGCTATATGGAACAGGAAAGCTGACAATCTAAAATCAAACATTACAGCAATGCTGATACTGCAGTCTTACTGTACCTTATCCCAATGTAAACAATGACTGGGAAGGCACCAAAGTGCCCACATTTCCTTAGGGGCCAAATATTACATAATTAAAAAGTCAAACACTTCAGGAGCAGTGTTGACATTTATTTAGCCAACCTGAAACAGAAGGATGAAAAAGGCAATGGTAAAATTTCCATGAGTTTCAAGGAGACCAGGATATGGCCCAAACCTTAAAAGTAAAAAACAGTAGAACTACTATCTTAGTTAATCTATAAAATGAAGAAGTGATTGGAAGACAAAAATACAAATGGAGAGTTTGAGTTCTACACCCACCCCTCAGATTACTCATATTTTATGGTAAGTCAGTACAGTAGTTAAAATAGTAGAAAACAAACAACACTGTGGAATTATCTACATGGGATGTTTGTTTCCCCCTTAAAAATAAATTGGCAATTAGCATTAATGAGTCTTTTTTTTAAAGTTATAAATCTCTTTTGGCCATTATTCTTGTAATCCTCAGCCTGGTTGCTAATGAGTAGGTATTTAAATCACAGGCAGTAATATTCTGAGCTGTGAACGAAAAAGAATTCTTATAAAGTTCCACAAAGTCTCAGTTAGGCAGACAGCTGGAACAGAAACTTGCTATCCTGACTTCAATCCTTCTTATTAACTGCTTGTGAAAGAGTGGAGAAAGACAGACCTGACATCCCAGGGGTTAGAGAGAGCCTCTGGCCCCAGCTACCTGCTTTACCTGCAACAAGTGCCAGGCCTGGAGGGAAGAGAAAAGCAAAGAGCCTTGCTCAATGTGGGGCTGACTTGCTTGAAGATAGGAGGAGCTTCAGCAGAGGAACCACAGTCTGCCCACTCAGCAGTCATGGGAGCATGTAAGTCATCACACTATCATGCGGGTAAAAAGTGGGGAACCCCAGTGGGAGAGCCCAACTAAAGGGGAATCTGGATTATTAGGGCCATGTTTCAAACTTAAGGAGTAGCAATGGAGTGGTTCAGGTCCCTGGGTCAGGACCGGGGGGGCAGCAAACCCCCCCACCCTGGTTTTGGCCCACCTACTTAGTGATTGAGCCATTGGGCCACCAAGCCACCCAGGACCTGGCCAAACCACTATAGTACAAAACTTTCTCACACCTACCACCATCGACATCAGTCAAGCAAACCAGTCAAGAACTGAATGGGTCACAAAGAGCAATCTACTCTCTTCTCCCTAGAGAGCATGGTTCTCCCAAATGGGTCTTTGGCTGATTAACAGGTAAAATGCGGGGAGCCTTATACTGCGTGGCCATTTCTACACATGGCACTTTTTCCAGAAGACGATCTTCTGGAAGAGTGCTTCTACACTTCAAATAGGACCTCGAAAGAGCCACCCCTTCTTCTGGAAGAGTGCATCTACTCATGCACTGGCACTCTTCTGGAAGAACAGGGCAGGAAACAGCATGGACGGGGTCGCACAGCCAGGGAGCCATTCCAGGGCCACTGGCCACACGGGCCGTTAAAGGGCCCCACCCAAACAGCCCCTCCCTGCAAATGCTGCTGTGGCCAGCCACGCCTGTACCCAGCCAGCCAGACCCAGGTCCCTGTCCAGCGCCCGCAGACCAGAAGGCATAGACCCCCAGCAGCCGCAGGACAGCAGGCTTGCCCTCACCCGCACGCTAGCCATCCTCTTGGCCACCCTCCTCAGGCTCCTGTGGAGGCAGAGGCCCAGGCCCGTGGCTCCTGCACCCCCAGTGTCCCTGCCGGGCCCCCTCCAACCGGTCCAGCATGTCTGGACCCACACTACCAGCATGGACTGGTGGGACAGGGTCATCATGGGGGAGTGGGACAATGACTGCTGGCTGCAGAACCTGCGGATGAAGAAAGAGACCTTCCTTGAGATCTGCAGCTGGCTCGCCCCCATGCTACAACACCAGGATACCTGGATGAGGCCGGCCCTCTCCCCGGAGAAGCGCATGGCCATCGCCACGTGGAAATTGGCCACCCCAGACAGCTACCGATCCATCGAGCAGCAGTTTGGGGTGGGCACATCCACCTTTGGGGCCATTGGCCTCTAGGTAAGCCCTGCCCCAGACCCTGCCCCACTGGTGGGAGGGAAGGAGAGGTGCGCTCAGGGGACCCCAGGCGCCAACTGGGAGGGAGCAGGGCTGGGGCGGGGTGGGCAGGCCTAGCCCAGAAGGGATACCACATGGCCACTTCTGGAGGGGTCCCTCAGCAGGGGGGGCCTGGTAGGGAGGGAGGAGGTGGAAGGGGAGGGGGGCAGGGACCCCTCTGCTTATGTCCACGAGTGCACCCATTCCCCTGCAGGTTGTGAGGGCCATCAACCACATGCTGGTGTAGCGACTGGTGAGCATCAGGGACCTGGACACAGTCGTTGCGGGCTTCGCCATGCTCAGGTTCCCCAGAGCTTCGGGGCGATCAACAGGACGCATATCCCTGTCAAGGCCCCAGACCACAGTGGCAGCCGATGTGTCAACCGCAAGGGGTACCACTCCATTGTGTTGCAGGCTGTGGTGGACGCCCGTGGGAAGTTCACGGACATTTATGTTGGCTGGCCGGGCAGGGCACATGATGCGCAGATCCTGAGGGATTCCGCCCTGTTCCACAAGATGGAGTCTGGGACATTCGTGCCCCGGTGGGAGCGTGCCATTGGGGACGTCATGATGCCTCTTTGCCTCGTGGGCGACCCGGCCTACCCACTCCAGCCCTGGTTGATGCACCCATATATGGGCCACCCTCGCCCTCCCAGGAGCTGTTTAACGCCTGGCTCACATGGGCCCTGTAACCCGTCGAGTGTGCTTTCAGCCATCTGAAGGTGCGGTTCAGGTGTCTCCTCATGCACCTCAGTGTAGGGGTGGAGAACGTCCCGCAGGTCGTGGCTGTCTGCTGCGCGCTACACAACCTCATCGAGGCACGTGAGGGGAGCCTGCCCCAGGGCTGGAGGGGGGGGCTGGCCCCCACTACTAGCAGCCCACCCCGACCAGCAGCTTGACCGTGAAGGGCTCCAGATCCAGGAGGTGCTTCGGGAGGCATTCAGCTGAGGGGACTACTAATCCCTGCACCTCTCCCCACAGGCACCCCCTACACACACACCCATGTGCAAACCCCACAGCCCCCGACCCCCACCCTCCCCACATCATGCTGAATGCTACCATATATTTAACCCTGAAACATTACCAACATGAAAAATGTAAATAGTAAATAGTGAATAATAAAAGTAACATCCAAAACCTGATAGGGACTGAACTATATACATGGGGGTAAGGAGGCAGGGGCAACTACACCTGGCTGGGGACAGGGGCAGGAATGTTGGGGGACCCTAATCAAGGGATGGGGTGGAAGGCTGCAGGCCCCAGTGCACCTCCCACCCAGGGTACGTGGCCCCTGCGGGGCACTGATAGGGCTGGAAGCACCGGCAGGTAGGGCTGGTCAGGCTCCTGCCCAGTCTCAGTGGAGGGGCCAGAGGGGGTGGGTTGTGGTTCGGATGACCCTCCACAGGGCCCACTGTGGCCACAAGCCATGCTGCGAGGTCCCTCAGTGCAGCATCGGGCAGGGCCGGGGGCAACAAGGTGGCCAGGGCCTCAGGGTCATGGGCTGGGGGCACAGGAGTAGCTGAGGGGCCGGGAGGGTCAGTGAGGGGGAATGCAGGGGAGCAGCAGGGAGGGGCTCAGGGGGCACTATGGGGGGACAGCAGGGGAGGCCTCAGAGGGACCTCCGGGGGGACCATGGGGGGCATCTGTGGGGGCTGGGGGCTGGCCTGCTAGGGCCCCGCACATAGTGCGGAGCATCCCCACCACCTCCCCACAGGTGCCCCACCTCCACTGGAGCTTGGCCTCATTGAGGGCCAGCCGTCTTTCAGCGAGAGCATTCTGCCAGCGGAGGGCCGCCATGTAGGCTGTGACCTCTTGCTCGCAGCTGCTGCATCTGGTCTGGCGCACTGGTGGCTGCCATGCAGCGGGGGCTGGTGCATGCCCAGCTGGTGGGCTGCTGGGTCCTCTGGCCTGGATGGGGCTGGCGGGCCCTGGGCACTTCATCCGGCTGCCCCATTCCTCGGATGGTATTGCTGTTAAGAGAGAGAAGGTGGGGGTAGAGGGGGAAGTCAGTACCACATCTGGGACCTGGGTGGCATGGCCCCGGTCTCCCCAGCTGGTTAGCCCCTCCACGGACCCATGGGACGGGCATGTGCCGGGGAGGCTGCCGTGTGGGCTTGCGTGCACTCACCATGGTGGTCACTGGGGCATGATGCCGGAGCTGGGGTGCTATCCATGGTGGCCCACACGAGCAACGGGCTTGTGGGCTGGGGTGGGGCTCAGTCGTGGGGGTTCCAGATGCAGCTCTGCTGCCTGGAGGGGGCCTCAGCACACTCAGGGGGCGCTCCATGGGAGAGGGACCCGGGTGCTGCTTGCAGGCATAGGTGTGCCCTGAGCCCTGGCTGGGGACGGGCTTTAGGGCTTCGGGGCCCAGGGCTGGGGCCCAAGTGTCCCCCTCTCCCCACTGTGCTTTTCCACTGTGTGCACTTACCTGAGGTGGCCTCTTATATATCAGGTGACGCCCGACTGGAAGGGACCTGGCTGCTGGCGGTGGAGGGGACCGCAATGATGAGGGACCCATCTGAGGACTTCCCATCAGATGAGACGTCCATGGTGGCGGGTCCCTCATCCCCATCCTCCAGTGTAGCAGGGGGCTGAGTTGCAACTGTCTCCACGGTGACGCAGGGTGGAGAGGCGTCATCTGCGGCCAGGAGGTCCCACAGCTCCTGGTAGAAGGGGCAGCTGGCAAGGGCGCGGCTGGATCTGCAGGCGTTATCCCGGGCCCACATGTACCCCTGCCGCAGCTCCTTCACTTTGCACCTCACTTGTTCTGGTGTCTGGGAGGGGTATCCACAGGCAGCCAGGCCCCGGGCTAGGCGGGCGAAGGCTGGGGCGTTCCTGAGGTGCCCACTGGTGTCCTGGAGGACATCCTCATCGCACCAGGAAGTCCTGGAACTCTGGTTCAGTCCAGGAGGGGGCCCTTCATTGTGGAGCCTGGTGAGGGTCCTGGCTGCCCTGGGCCGGGTTCCTGGGGCTCCCCTGAGTGGTGCGGGGTACTGGGCGGCTACCCATCCCTGCAGGTTGGGACTCGCTGGGCACTGCGGGGCCTCAGGGCAGTGTGGCAGGCAGCTGTGCATGTGCTGCCTACCTCACACTCTCAGCTTCCTGCCACGGGGTCTCTGGGTCCTTCCAGCTTTAAAGGCTGCAAGAACCTGGGGACCATAGAGGCTCGCTGGGGGTGTCTAGAGCAGCCCTGCTCTCCAGCAGGCAGCCGCCATGGAGTACTGCTTCTTTCAGAAGAAGCAGTCTGGGAACATCTACATATGTCTTTTTCCAGAAGAATCTTCCAGAAGAAGGTCCTCTTCCTGATTCTGGAATGGAATACAGAATCCGGAAGAGGGGGCACTTTCTTCCGGAAGAAATCCGAAAGAGCGTATTGAATGTGTAGATGCTCCGCAGATCTTCTGGAAGAAGGCACCGTTCTTCCGAAAGATCTTGCCTGTGTAGAAACGGCCCCTGTGTGCAAAGAGAAACTGTCTTCTCCAGGGATGTCAACCTGCCACTTTCCCTAGCATTCGATCTAATGTAGAAATAATCCTATTTGAATAAGGAGTAAGGGGTTAATCTGACATGAAATGGAAGACAGGTGCAAGTTAACAATTAAAAAAGACCATGACCCAGCTTCAGTGAAACCATGTTCTTATCTCAGTGTTGCTTGGATACTAAAGCTTAATAGTTTATCTAATGAAGATCACGCAATGAAATGAAAATATAATTCCTCCCTTTATTCTTCTTTTTCTATCTCCCTAGCTGTGCATTAATGCATGTGTGTGGAGTCTATAAACAGCTGTAGTAATTTCTCTTTGCCTCTGTTTTAATTAATTGATGCCTGCTGATTTCCTGTGTGGGGTAATGCACTGTAAATACCAGCAGCTGGACACAGGGCCACATTTTCTGTTGCTTGGAATTCCAACTGCAGGGTTCTAGGTGCGGTTCCTGAGATGGCATTTGTAGAATGGTGCATAATAAGGCTTTAACTGAACTGAGGCATTATGGTATAAGCCAGTGGTTCACAAACTCTTCAGCATCATGCCCCCTTTTTGATTTTTGAGAAACCCTCACACCCCCACACCTCTTCTTTACCATCGTCCAACCCCTCTTTTAACAAAAAGTTCAATTCACACTCCCACACATCAAAATGGAAAAAACAAATCATGTTCTGTGGTATGAAATTTGAAATGTTTTACAGCAGTGGTCTCCCATCTTTTTACATTCAAGATCACCTGTTAAATGTCAGGGTTAGTCCCAAGACCCCACCTCTTTCTTGAGGCCACACCCTCTCCATTCCCCTCTTCTCCATCATTTGCTGTCCCCAGCCCTTACTCAGTCTTACTGGGCTGAGACAGAAGGTACGTGCTCTGAGGTGGGTGTGAGGGATTTGGGTGTGGGTAGGGGTGAAAGATGCAAGTTCTGGGAGGGAATTTGGGTGCAGGGAGAGGTGGAGAAGGGGTTGCTGGCTCAGGGAGGCGCCTCCAGGATGGAGAGTGTTGCGGTCAGGTGGAGTGTTGGGGTGCTGAGCAAACCACAGGCTTGTGGATGTGAGGGTGCAGGAGTTCAGGTTGGGAGTCTGATGGGCTCAGGACACAGATGTGCAGTGTGTGGATTGTGCGGTACTGTTGTGACAGAAGACTGGGGATGTGAGAGGCTCAGGACAGGGGGTTCTGCTGTATGATAGGCTCAGGATAGAGGTGTGTGGGGATGTAGGAGTACCATGATGCTATCTGCTATGGCAGATGGGGCCTTGGCCCCATGTGGGGACTCATTGGCCAGGCTTCATTTTTAAATAAAATATGTCCAACACAAATGTTTCAGCATTGTCTTTATTAAGGGGAGGGGCGGGGAGCCTGTTTTGGGTCAGGGGTCACTGACCCACAGAAAAATAAGTCAGAGACCAAACAAGTGAGATGCAAAAAGAAATGAAAACTAAAAAATAACCCTCCAGGCCCTGTCCCTCAGCCCCACTGAGGTGGCCCCAGCTGAGACGCCTCCCTCCCCTGACACCCCAACCCCATGGGGAGAGGGTAGGTAGAACTGAGGTTCAAGGCCTCAGGCCAGATTAATTCTTCTGGGGTTGCAGGGTTAGTGGAATTTGTGGGCCCCTCCACACTCTGAGATGGGACCATAGTGAAGAATCCAGTGAGTGGCACAGGGCTGCCAGTGAGTGGGCACCAGCTCCAACTGCTCAGGCAGTACATAGCTGCTGTGGGAAGCAAGGAGCAGTTGATGTGGACCCAGGGCTCCTGCTGCCCCCACCCTCCCAAGCAGGAAGGCAGCAGGCCCGGGGAAATTGCTGGCAGGGCAACAGACCCAGCTTCTTGGAAAATGTGCCAGCTGTTTGCGGAGGGGAAGCAACACACACACATCCTGAGACACCGGCTCCGGCATGCAGTGGCAGGATTCCACCACCAGCCTGCAGGACACTGGGGCTACCTCCATTTGTGCAGGAGGTAATGCCAGAACTGGCTCTTTCTTGAGGTGGGGAGGATTGATGGGGGAGTGCAGCTGGGTTGCCTTGTGCCCCCCTGGAATTTCTTCACACACCCCCGGCGGGGCAAGCCCCCTGTTTGGGAACCTATGGTATAAGCCAAAAGAGAGAACTTTGCATGCCAGTGTAGTGACAAAACACCACTGTGAGCGCACCAAGGGCCTACATTGCTAGTTTAATCTGACCCAGTCCCTGTCCCTCCTGGCAAAAGAGGTGCAGAGTGAGTATTGAAAGAATCTGCATGTTTCCACCACAGAACAGCAGCACTATGAGGGTCAGATGTCAAAGCTGCAACCTGGGCCAGAACCACCTAGAGGAGGGGTAGCTAATATGTGGACAATGAGCCAGAATCTAGCCCACGGAGCCTTTTCATCAAGCCCACAGAGCCAGCAGTGGCATCATTTTGAAAGCTGGCTGGGCAGCTCTAAGCTGCATGTGGCTCTTTAAGGAGCCATTTGCAGCTCCCAGCAGCCACTCACTCCTCTGGGTTCCTGCCCTGCACACTGAAAAGTAGAACTCAATTTAATTGGTTTAACAGCTGGCAGGAGGGATCCGACTGTTAAAATAATTAAACTGAGTCCCATTATTTCAGTGCAGCAGTGCAGAGAGCACTGCAGGTGGGGGAAGGCAATAGAAGGACTCGGGGGAGCCATAGAGCCATGCTGAGGAGGAGACAGCAGCCCAGCAAAGGTACAGGAGGGGGCAGCAGCATACGGAGCTCCTGTGTAAGGTAAGTTAATCCTGGGTTTGGGGCTGCAAGGGGTTAAGTCTGGGGGAGAGGGGAGGTGGTTTGGGGCTGCAAGGGGGTTAAGCCTGGGGGCAGGGGTGGTTGGAACTGAGAGGGGTTTTAAGCTTGGGACTCAGTTTGGGCTGTGAGGGGTTAAGCCTGCGGGTGAGGATTTGTGCTTAGAGCTGACAGGGTTAAGGCGGGGATGGGATAGGCAGTTTGGGGCTGAGAGGGGTTTAAGATGGGGGTGGGGAGGTGGGGTTGCAGCTATTTTGTGTTCCACCCCAGGAACATGCCAATGAAAAAAGGTTGCCACCCCTGACCTAGAGTCTGGCCTGGCACCTCTCACTGAACTGGTTTAGTTGTAATTTTCAAGAGTGGCATTTTTTGCATTGTAGGTTCTGGCTTGGACGATGTGGAGAAGGTAGGCCAGGAAGGGGCAGTTTGGGAAGAGAAAGAGAAGAATATATTAAAGCCCTAATAATATTCAAAATGGCTATGGAGCAAGCCTTAGAAGGTACAATCTCGGGTGGTGTTGGTATTGTGAGAAGAGTTATGGACCAAAGCCATTTTGCCCACCAGATTGGAAAAACAGTCTGAACAAAACCAGAGAGATAGCCGTGTGAGTTTGTATTCTAACAAAACAAATCTGCAGTCATGTAGAACTTTAAATACTAAAAAAATATACTACATGACTGCTGGTTTGTTTAGTCTGAACAAAGTGGCTGGAAAAAATCAATTAGTGATGAAAACCCAGAGAGGTGGAAAACTTGGCCAATCAGAACAGAGGGGGAAATAAAAGACAACGGAGTGGTACAGAGGTACAGAATCCTCTGCAAGTTGGCACCACGGGCAACCATTCTGCTCACTCACTCCTAGACTCAGCCCTGTTTATGGACAGCCCTTTGAGGCGGTGATATTTGTGGTAGTTGGTCTCCCTTGCTGGCATGAGGGAACTCTTTCTGGGCCATCTCAGGTCCTATTAGCAGACAGACTAACTCCAGCAGCAGGGTTAATGCCCTTGAATATAAGTAAGGTGGGCACAACTCAGAAAGTCAGGGCTGTTTAGAAGAAAGAAGCCACAGATACCAGCCAGCTACTGCATTTTCTGCTGATGAGGATTGCAGTTTTATGTTTCGTCATTTCAAGGAAGAATATATGGTTGAGAAAGGAAAGCAGCTGCTGTATACATGAGACCCACAAGGGAGGGGGCACTCTGTAGTAAGACACTCATCAGTTGTTTTTGTAATCTTTATTTATATATACACTAATTCATAATTACTGCTATAGCTATGCATAAATGCAATTTACAGTTAATTAATGTACCAAATCATTATATTTGTTAACTGGGAATCCATCGGAAAATGTTACTGAATTTCTTTCAGACTTGTGCTCTGTAATTTTAACAATTAACTTCCAAGCGTCCCCAGTCAGAAGCAGACTCTGCTACGGAAGGGGAAACCAGCTATTCAAGATCACAGGTGTCTGGCTCCCATCAGACTCCTACAAAATAGAATAATAGCCCCTTTCTCTTGTAATTTTAAAACTGTATTCTGGAGCTGTTCTTGTGATGCTTTATAATAGGTGCCAAAACTGAAGGCTGATACAAATGTGAGCCAGATAATAAAGCAATTTCTAAACCGCAGCAGCACTCAGATATGCCTTTTGTTACCTTCACCAGATATTATAAAGTTGCATTAACAAGCCTCACCCCATGTCCCAAGTTCTTTTTCTTTTTAAAAACCACCTTTAAATAGAATTTGGAAGTCCTTAAGGGGCATCCTTATCTGCCATCATAGGAAAGCTCCAAATACTCTGAACAATACAGAGCTACCAGCTTAAAACGCTAGTCTAAAGCTGCAAACAATGAAAATACATTCAGTGGACTTCTTGACCTGTTAATCTTCTAGCTGGAAAACCATTCTGAACATAAATGAACATCAATTGTTATTGCTCTGAGGGTGTGTTATGCTTGAGAAGGCAATAGTCATAGGATCTAAAGGGTCAGGTAAACTAGCGCGGGTTCCTTCTGTGTTTATTTTAAAGTTAAAACTTGTGCTTGAAAACATTTCGGAGGCAGTAGAATTGGAAAAGACACACGGAAGGGCTTTGATGGCTTATGAACTGTTAAAAATCTTTCAGCCTTCACTTTAACCTCAGGACTGCCTATCCAGCCTCCATGCCACAAAGAGTACTACACAAGCAAACAGAGGCTTGCGCCAGCTTAGCTCCCAGTAAATATACACTAAATAACTGAAGAAGCTAAATTGAAAGCAGATGGAAAACAATAATAAGACACACCTATTGTTTTAAAGAGAAAATCTTTAGTCATTTGGATCATAATAGGCGAAATAACTTGCCAGTATTGGGAAGAGGGTGAATAATTAGTGCTGCATATAATTGCCATAATTATTAAAACTGTATCCTAATGCATATGATTGTATACAGGTGCAGAGGCAACTTTAACTCTGACAGGTCCTAACTTTTCATTGGCTGATTTTGCAACTTGAACATCTTTCATGTAATTTGGGAGCTGTAATTTAATATCTATGTGGAATGAACACACACGCAAAGGTAACTCAGGTTTTCAGTTTTTCTAAGCAGAATGCGAAATGCACATGCGCACTGTCTAGAGAAGGAGTTATGCTTTTATTTTCCCAGAAAAAGGAAGGCACCCTCAGCAGATTTCCCCTGCATCACTTTGATACTGTGTTTGCTTTCATCTTTAACTTACTTCTGGGTTTGAGTCTTCCAGTACGCATCCATTGCTGTGTTCCCTTCCCTTGCTTTTTTGGAGCCTATAGTGCCAACTCAGGGGATAAAAATCTTGAGTCAGATCACACCTACCCCAGCACCCAGATCATCAGAATAATTAGATTCTAAAAAAGATATTGGTTTCTTGATTTTTGGACTCCCATGGCCCATCCACAGGGTGAGTATGAGTAATAATGTCACTCTCCCACAAATCCTGGAGCACGTGATTTGCCCCCTACTGAAGGGCACTCACCTCTGAGGTTCCATCCCTACCCAGCAATTGTCCCCCATCAATTCTGTCCCCACCCTCTCCCTTTGTTCAGCCTCCCTCAGTTCAGTCCCTCATCTCCCCACCATCATAACCCCTTTAGGTCAGCCCCCATCCCATCAACCCTCACTGCCCTCACAGGATTCAACCCACCTACTCAGAACCTTCCATCAATACAATCATACCACCCCATCAGCCCATACCCTTCTCACTTCAGATCCCCTGCAGCCCCAAGCCATCTGTCAGCCCTCCCAGCCTCTCTTCTGATCCTCATAGGCTTCTTCACCATCCCCACACCTGGAAAGCTGCCTGCAGAGGGTTCTCTCTCCCACTTCTGAGAGTGGTAGGGGAGCAGCCATGCAGGTCTGGAGAAAAACTGTCCTGAGATTTGCAAATTCTATCACAAGATCATGATCGAGGGTGAGCTTTACTTAGCAATCATGTCTCTTGCAATAAATTTGTGAGGTTTGTCATGTCTGCAATGATGATCTTGACTCTCTGTGTGCAATTGCTAAGGATGATTTCCCAACTGGAAAGGGAGCAGTGGAAGACATAAGTGTAAACAATTTAAGAAAGCAAATAGAAAACGCATGGGGAGGTGGGCTGTAACTAAAGTACTTCTTTCAATTCTAGTCCCTATCTGAACTTGTTAAAAAATGAACCCTCTTTTACTTCATGGTGGTGGTGATGTGGCAGCTCAGCATAAATAGGGTACCTGACTACTGTACAATATGCTTAGCTGCAAAGATTTTTTACATTTAAAATGAATTGAGTAGAATTGGAATGAGTAGTAGCTTACCCCCAATAGTATTTCTGCATATAATAAGTTAGAAGATGTTCTGGTGTTCTGTATCAGAAGGGGAGCCATGTTAGTCTGTCTCCAAAAAACAGCAAGAAGTCCTGTGGCACCTTATAGACTTACAGATTTTTTGGAGCATAAGTTTTCGTGGGCAAAGACCCACTTTATCAAATGCATCTCAGGTGTTCTATCCTCCCAGCTTTCTGTTAAAAAATTAGCTCAAGACTGGCTCAGCATGGGCCTGCCAATTCTTCCTAAGAAAACCTATAAGCTGGGCCTACACGTGAGCGCTCTTTTGTCAGGGCAAAAATCAAAGTTCGGCGGTCGAAATAGCGGCTGTCGAAAGGGAGCACCCGCTGCCATTTTTCAGATCGGCACTTCGATCCGCTCTTTTGAAGTGCCGTCAAGGTATTTCGAAAGAGAGTGTCCATGAGGCTCCAAGCCCTCTTTTGAAAGAAGGGAGGCAGGGTCCCATGGCTGACAAGCCCTGACGGGCCACAGCCAGCTGCCCCCTTTAAAGGGCCCCTCACTCTGCCCTCCTCTCCGCCCTCCCCTCTGCATGAGCCGAGTGCTGCCCAGCCTTTCCCAGCCCGGCAGAGCCCACCTGTGCCCACGATGGAGGCCCAGCGACAGCTCCTGCAGGAGGATGCCCTCATTATGGACGCCCTGCTGGCAGTGCTGTGCACCCTCGCTGCAGCTGCACCTGATCTCATTGGGTGGCTGGGCGGCCTCCCTGGGTGCCCCGATGCCTCTGGACCCACCCCAGCAGCACCAACTGGTGGGAGTGCATGATGCTAGGGGAGTGGGGCGAGGAAAGGTGGCTGCTGAACTTCCGCATGTCAAGGCAGACCTTCAATGAGATCTGCCACTGGCTCGCCCCTGCACTCTGGCACCACGACACCTGCATGCGGCCAGCCCTCACCCTGGAGAAACAGGTCGTGATCTCCATCTGGAAGCTGGCCACCCCGGACTCCTACCACTCAGTGGGGCAGCAGTTCGGGGTGGGCAAGGCCACCGTAGGGTCTGTACTGATGGAGGTAAGGTGGGGCCGGGTAGGTGCGGGGGCTGGGGCAAGGGGAACCCTCAGCTGCAGGGGGCCGGATGGGGCAGGGGCTGGATGGGAGGGGGGCAGGGGGCTGGACGGGGCAGGAGCTGGATGAGAGGAAGGACAGAATGGGCCCAAGGTGGGGGGAGATGGCTGACACACCCGCACTAGAGCACGTGTCCCCCTTCCTGCCCCCCGCAGGTTGTCAGAGCCATCAATGCGATGCTGCTCCATAGGGTCATCTGCCTGGGGGATCTGGGCAACACCATCACCGCCTTCCAGGACCTGGGCTTTCTGAACTGCATCAGTGCTTTGGATGGCACACACATCCCCATCCGCGCCCCGCCACACAGCGCTGGCCAGTACATCACCAGAAGGGCTACCATTTGGTGGTGCTCCAGGCCCTGGTGGACACGAGGGGACGGTTCACTATGTGGGCTGGGCTGGCCGCACCCACGATGCCCAGGTCTTCTGGAACTTCGGCCTCTGCTGGAGCATGGGGCCGGCACCTTCATCCCCCAGCAGGAGATCCCAGTAGTGGAGGATGTCACCATGCCGCTCTGCATGGTGGCAGATGCAGTGTACCCCCTGCAGCCCTGGCTCATGAGGCCGTACATGGCACAACTCGACCCCATCCTGGAGGCATTCCATCAGCGCCTCAACCACGCCCACAACGTGGTGGAGTGGGCCTTCGGGCGCCTAAAGGGGCAGTGGAGGTGCCTCCTCATGCAGCTGGAGGTTGGGGTCCTCAGTGTGCCCCAGGTGGTGGGCACCTGTTGCATCCTCCACAATGTCATGGAGGGAAAGGGGGATGCCTATGTCCTGGGGTGGGGGGGCCCTCCAGCCAGCACTGGCTATGAGCAGCTGGGCACCGTCCCGAGCTGCCAAGCCCACCGGGACAGCCACCACATCCAGGAGGCCCTCAGGCAGGCCTTTGCCGATGGCCACCTCTGACCCACATGCACACCCACATCTTTCGCACATCCGTCACCTACTATCCCTGCCACCCCCACCAGCACCACACCCGCACATCCACCACCCACCATGCCCCTGAGGAGCACAGCAAGGAGTGGTGAACAATAAAAGAAACATTTATCTGTACCATTTTCATTATTAACTATGTACAAGGGGGGACCTAACTTGGAGGGGGGGCGTGAGGCACTCATTCCAGGGCAGGGGTGTCAGGGCATGAGCCCTGTTGGCCCCTGGAGTGCCTGCCTCCCCTGGTGCGGGGTCCCTGGTGGGGAGGAGAGGGTGCAGGTAGCACCGGCAGATATTGCTGGTGAGTGGGCCTGGTCAGGGTGGAGGGTGTGGGCTCAGTGGAAGCAGAGGGGGCAGGCTCAGTGGGAGTTGGGGGGGGCAGGATCAGTTGGGGTGGAGGGGCAGGCTCAGCGGGGGGAGCAGCTGGGGGGGCCAGGAGGCAGGCAGGAGTGGCCGTATGCTCCTGAAGGGTGCAGCCAGTGTCCACCACGGTGGTCAGCAGCTTCTTCCAGGCTGCCCTCCTCCACTCCATGTTGGCCTGGGTGAGCCGCAGGTGTTGCTTGGCCACCTCAGCCTGGCGCTGGCTGTCTTGGTCCTCCTCGGCCTGTGGGTGGGCCCTCTGGCCACTGCCCCGATGGCGTGCTGCCTGGGGTGGTGTCCGGGCACCTCCGTGGTTTGCATTGGGGCTCTCGGGGACGAGGGATGGTGCAGGGCTGTCCTGGCCCATGGCTGGTGCAGCTGTGTGGAGAGGAGGAGAGCATGTCAGTAATGTGCCCTGGATGGAGGGAACCAGGCTGTGGCCCACCCGCCCAAGCCCACCCTATGGGGCCCCCGCCCTCCCAAAAGACACTGAGCCCACAGGGGGCACTGACCCGCCCCCCCCTCCACAGGCTGGGTCTCCCAGCCTGGGGGTGCATCCAGGGGTCTCTCCTGCAGGTGGCCCTTCCTGGCCTGTGGTGTGCAGGCCCCAGGCACTTTCTGGCAGTGACCAGCCACCACCCCGTGCGGTTTGTGGCATCGTCCACTGAGGGCGGGTGCTGCACCCCATGGACGGGGGGCGTGGCCTGTGTGCGGCCCGGGACCACCGGTCCTGTGTGTGGGCAACTAACCATTTCATTGTCCCCACCCTCTGCAGCAGGTGTGCGCCCCTCCCTGTACATACTGGAGAGTCCCTCCGTAACATCTGAGGATGTCCAGCTCCCGGCTGCCTGGCTGGAGGAGCAGGAGGGGAAGACGATGGTGAAGTTCCCCTCCTCACTCGACCAGTCCGTGGTCCTCTCGCCCTCCTGGGTCCCCGGTCCGGGCTGCTCCTTCTCCGGCTGCAGCTCCTCTCTGGAGGTGTCCAGGAATGCTGGGGGTGGGGAGATCTTCTGGGGCCCCGGGATGCCCTGGAGCTCCCGGTAGAAGGGGCACATGGCTGGAGCTGCCCTGGAGCATCCGGCCTGATCCCTGGCCCAGACATAGCCCTGCCGCAGCTCCTTGACCTTGGAGCGTACCTGCCCTGTGGTGCGCTCCAGGTGGCCCCTGGTGTGGAGGCCCTGCACCAGGTGGCCAAAGGCAGTGGCATTGCACCGCTTGACCCCCATCTGGTGCAGGACCTCCTCATCCTTCCACAGGTTGAGGAGGTCCTGCAACTCCCACTCTGTCCAGGAGGGGGCCCATTTTTTTTATCCCCCTGCGAGCCCTGGGAGCCCTGTGGGGGCTCAGAGTGGGGCCGTGGGGCTTGCGGGGGGGCTGGCTGCTGGCCATGCTGTGGCGCTGGAGTGTGGGGCTGGAGCACATGGGGAGGCTGCTCCTAGCACGCTCTTGGCTTCCTGCCACGGGTTTCCTGCATGTGTGTGCCTTTAAGGCAGCCAAATGCAGGGACCATAGAGCCCCGCTGCTGCCAGCTGGAGTGGCCCCACGCTCCAGCTGACCAGTGCCATGGTGGACCCGTATTTCGAAAGAGCGGACTGTGGAGTGTCTACACATGTGCTCTTTCGATTTAGTATTTCGAAAGGGAGCGGCCTTCCTGATACGGGATCGGGGTTTGGATTTCGAAGTCTGTGCCCCGTTCTTTCGATTTTCTTTCAAAAGACGGGTTTACACGTGTGGACGCTCCTCCCGCTCTTTCAAAAAAGGGCCACTTATTTCGATTTTTTTGTGAATGTGTAGACACAGCTATAGAGTCTATAAACTTGCAATGGGATGATAAAGAGTTGTACTTTAATGTGGGATTCCATGTAACTTCATCAATTCCTGGAATTTTGATGAAGTAAATGATGGCCCACATTATCACTGTCAATCTGCTCTGTATACCGTTCTTTCAAAAAAAAAAAGTCAAGAATGCCACATGACTGTTGAATATTCAACCTCTAAATCCATGTTTAGGTACCTACATATGTATCCTGACTTTCAAAATTAAGTGCCTGCAGCTCCCATCAAAGCATCAGTTTTCTGTGTGACATGACTAACTGGCCCAGATTCCCTGGGGCTCCCAGCAATACTCGTTCTGCATCTCTTTGCCAGATTGCAGGAGCTGTTGCTATCCCAAAGGGCAGTTTATAAACTGAAAAGAGTCTGTTACGTGCATTCAGTGTGGGCAGTGCGCAAGATTCAGCACTTGTCTCCATCTGTTAACGAACATAAGCTAAATCCAGTTTTGTGAGTGACTGCCCACCTCCTGTTTAGCAATATAACTTGAGAATGCTGAAGGGCCTTTCTGTGTTGTATTTTAATTTGAAATGACAACAAGCCCTTACAATCCTGATGTAGTTCAGACTGATCAGCTCTACTCTGCAGGCTGAATTAAATGCAGTTGCATTTATTATTCCATGCATATTGTATACATCCTACTTTCTGGTGATTTGAACACAGACCCCCTAGCAATGAGAGTGTTCTGATTTTGAGACTCGTTTGACCAAAGATTTTAAAATTAAGTCACTCAGTACTACACTGGGCTACATTGGCATTCATTGGTCGCTCTCACTCTGAATGTGGTTTGTTTTATTCATCTTTTATTTGCAGTCTTCATTGACTGAGAAACATCCAGAAGTTGGGCAGAAGTAAGATATTTGCACACAACTCTCTGTGGCTTATTGTCTCAGACCTTTCACTAATGGAACCCTCAAGACATCTTCCAAATTTGCTCTAGATTCATCCTACTGGATTTAATGTTTTCAGGTCTGCCATATTTATGGGCTCTGTGAGCTGCTGAGCCCATATGTAGTACCAGGAGGCAAGTACCTTTATAAAATAACTTAAATTTTGTTTTTCATTTTGGCTTCACTGGTGCTGTGGATTGAGTGTAGCAGTTGATAAGCTTTTCTTCCAATAGACTGGTATGCTATTAGCACAAAAAATGCTTTAGTCTTTCAGTATATGATTCACAGGATTCCCCTGCATCTGACGAAGTAGGTCTTTGCCCACGAAAGCTTATGCTCATACATTTCTGTAGGCTATAAGGTACCACAGGACCCCTTGTTGCTTTTGCAGATCCAGACTAACACGGCGACCCCTCTGATACTTAAGGATTCTTCTTGTGTCCAGTACAATTTGCCATTCTGTCCAGGCCTGGGATGATCTGTAGTCTTGAATAAAATAAAACATAGCTTCAAAAAAATTCCTCATTACCACTGGTTACTTCAGTAATTGGTAGGGAAGCGTACAGGGAGGCTGAACTCCTGTCTTCATTACCAACTGTAGCATTGTTAGATTTTATTGGGAGTGAAACCACCTATAGTCTAATCTTCCTTCTTACAGGGATTCTTTCTGAGCTTTTACAAGCTATTGAAGACCAGTTGAGAATGGCTCTCTCATTTTGTGCACCACAACTTTTCGTTGCCCAAATAGAGCAGGGGAAGGCAGCGGCAGAGCTGAGCACCCCTCACCTGGGAGCTCTGGGCATGCAACATGTTTGACAGTTAAGCTTTAGATGTCTATTGTAAGTGGGCACCCGAAATGAAGGCACCCAGAACTGAAATTTGAGCTTAATATTTGTGCCGTGTTTTTTCCCCATATTTAAAAAGTGGATAATAAGGCTGGCTTACCTCTCGGCTGTGTTGCAAGGAGTACTTAGCTGATATTTTTAACATGCATGGAGGGAAAAAATGAATGATGTGGGTACTAGGAATGACAGTATTACATTCCACCTGTTTTGAAGATATTTTAACATTCATAGACATGCCACTGTCGTAGGGTGTAACACAGTAGCTGGCCCCATTCAGTGAAACTGGGCTCAGCTGTCCTATTCCAGTCCAGGGGCATAGCTCAATCATAGCATAAGGATAGAGAAGAAAGCACAAAAAAGTATGAGAACTAAAGAATTTATAACAGTGACATTTCTGGATATTGACAAAGCTTGTGGTGTGATATGGAGAGAGGGCTGGTGTTTTAAAGTGGCTGCCCTGGGTATAAAAGGAAAAACGTGTGGTTGAATAAGAGATTTCTTAAGTAAAAGCACTATGCAGGTCAGAACAGGGGATGCCTGTTTCACTATATATCTACCATACATTTGAGAGAGTTTGTGAGTGCATCTGTATGCCTGTTCCCCAGCTAGGGACATGCACTGCTCCCCCAGCTGCACCCACTGCAGTGGCCTTGGGCAGGTGCTTTCCCACTTGGCCCCAAGCTGCTGTGGTGAGACAGGGCTGGGGTAGTACTCTTTCCCCGGGGCAGCCTGCATATGGAGCCCCACATCTCCAGCTCCAATGATTTACATGAAGAAAAACAATAGGATTTGTGTTAAGGACCCAATCAAATCTACATTTACAGATAGCACTGGACAGGAGACAGTCCTATCTCACTCAGCTTCATGATGATCTTCCAAGAGACAGGAACGCAGGATTAGGCATCACTTTATTTGCTGGTGACTGCCACAAGGGGCAAAACCAGAAATCCACAAATAGCTACCACAAGCATAAATGAAGGCCCAAAGAAGGGTGCAGAATGGGGAAACATCGGGAACTTCAAATTTTCAATTGATAATACTAAAGGAATGATATTCAGATAAGGAAAACTTCAAAGGTTATACATAGTACCTATATGGATGGCAAATAAATATAAGGTTCACATTTTAGGTGTGCTATTTGTAGCAAGTTCACTTGGAAGGATTACATTGAAAATGCAAGAGATAACTGTGAAGACTGAATCAACCTGCTGAACAGGATTTCTGGAACCGCCTGGGTGTGGATAAGAAAGCAGACATAATGCTAGACAAAATGCTAATAAGGCTACTTATTCAGTCTGGATGTCAGGCTTTCAAACTGGCATCAAAAACAAATTTTGAGAAAGCTTGGTTCAGTACAAGCTCAGGTGTTGTGAATTACTTGTGGTGCCTTCATCGCAATGCTGTTGCCTACTACAGGTAGCTGGGGGATGAAATGCCTGTTACTTTAAGAAGGAAGCTTTTAGACTTAACTTTTGAAGCTAAGTTACTGGAAACAGTGAAAAAGGAAACCCTAAGCTAGTATCTGGTGAATATGAGGAAGTGCCTTTCATAGGCAAGCTTAAAGCACAGACAAAAAGAGTCTTACTGCGAAAGAAGGACCTAAAAGCTTAAAATCTTTAGCTTTCAGAAAGTGCATTGGATTTGGAAAATATATATAAAATATACTTTCTGAGGCAGATACAGATTTGTACAATAAAATTAAAGCTGAAGAGTGATTTCTGCTCAGTGAGATGCTACTGCCCAATGTAACCAACAACTCCAAAGATGGAAGAACAGGAAGAATGGGAACATCATTTTGTGTTCCTTTGTTCAGAGTCAAGAAAGCTGTAAAGCTATCAAATGGTGCCAGCTTTGGCAGCCTTACTGGTAGGGCTAATGCTGGCTTTAAACTGAGACACGGATGTGTGCTCTGCTGCTGTAGTCATTCTGTCTGATGCCTTATCAGGACAACTAGTGATCAGAAATGATGTATTTAGTGAAATGGCGCTGTGAACAACTGAACTAATGTAGCTGGGTGTAATCACAGTAATAGAATGGACCCCAGGGCGTGTAGGGGTAATAAGCTTGTGGACAAAGTGGCAAAAAGCACTGTCAAAGCACAAGCAAGTTGATTTAGAGAAGCGGAGTTTAAAAATCCAGTTAAAATGAGTTGAAAAGAATGGCAGGAAATATGGGCAAAAGAAACAAAACGGAAAAGATTTTATATGTGCCCCAAGAGGCAAAACTGCTGATATAATCCAAAGCCCAGAGAGAAAGAATGATGTGGCTTCAGCATTTCGACTGGCCATTATGGCTGAAAGAGTACATTGTTTTAATAAACGAGCATAGTGGTAAATTATGGGGGATGTGCAAGGTCCAGGAAACTATTGATCATCTTCTCTGGGTGTGCAAAGAGTGTGCCATCGAAAGGGAGTATTTATAGGACACACGTAGCAGCCTTCAAGTATCAAAACTTTTGCTGCAACACCTAGTGAAGGCATCAGGAGAATGGGGGCTTCTATAAAGGAAGCATTTTTGCAGTGTGGTAAGAATACTGGGAAGAGGGAGACTTGAATTACATATGATGTCAGTGACTGGTTGTCAGAGGCAGCAAGTGAGCCCACTTCACCAGAAGGCACAAGAACAGTCTGAGTTAGTGAGCAATTGGGCAGGAAACAGGCGCTGTCAGAGACAGAAGGTGTTTCCTAGTAGAAGGTTAAAGGTGAGGAGTGGAAAGAGGAATTTGCTGGCTGATAATCCTGAGCCAAGGCTGAAGGTGGCAGCAGTAGGAGTGATTGGGTTGTTTTAAGCCTGACAGCCAGAATGAAGGACCAAAGAGGGCTGGGGGAAGGGGGAGAAGAGGAGTGACGAACTCACTGATGCTTGCTTGTGGAGGAGCTGGAGCCCAAGGAACACTGAGAAGATAAGAGGGGTTGGAGTTGCTCCCAGGAGAGAGGTGCTGTGAATGCCTGCTGGAAAAAGTGCTATCACACCCCACTAGGGAGGGTGGGGTTGCTACCCTGGCAGACAGAAAAAAGAGGACAGGTAAGGTGCCCAGTAGTGACCGAAGAAGATACTACAACCTCCCTAGGTAATTTATTCCAGCGTCTAACCACCATGACAGTTAGGAAGTTTTTCCTAATGTCTAATCCAAACCTCCCTTGCTGCAGTGTAAGCCCATTGCTCCTTGTCCTATCCTCAGAGGCCAAGGGGAACAATTTTAATCCCTCCACCTTGTAACCCTCTTTAAGGTACTTGAAAACTGCTATCTTGTCCCCTGTAAGTCTTGACTTTTCTAAACTAAACAAGCCCAGTTCTTTCAGCCTTTCCTCATAGCTCGTGTTCTCTAAACTTTGAATCATTCTTCTTGCTCTTCTCTGGACCTTCTCCAATTTGTCCACATCTTTCTTGAAATGTGGTGCCTGAAACGGGACACAATACTAATTAGTGCAAAGTAAAGTGGAAGAATGACCTCTCGTGTCTTGCTCCCAACACTCCTGTTAATGTATCTCAGAATCATATTTGCTTTTTTTTGCAACAGCATCACACTGTTGACTCATATTTAGCTTGTGATCCACTATGACCCCTAAATCCCTCTCCACAGTAGTCCTTCCTAGACAGTTGTTTCCCATTCTGTATGTAAGAAGCTGACTGTTCCTTCCTAAATGGAGTACTTTGCACTTGTCCTTATTAAACTTCATCCTGTTTACCTCAGACCATTTCTCCTGTTTGCCCAGATCATTTTGAATTGTGACCCTGTCCTTCAAAGCAGTTGCAAACCCTCCCAGCTTGGTATCATCTGCAAACTTAATAAGCATATTCTCTATGCTAATAATCTAACTAATTGATGAATATATTGAATAGAACTGGTCCCAAAACAGATCCCTGCGGAACAGCTCTTGTTATGCCCTTCCAGCATGACTGCGAACCACTAATAACTACTCTATGAGAACGTTCATCCAGCCAGTTATGCACCCATCTTAAAGTGACCCCATCTAAGTTGTGTTTGCTTAGTTTGTTGATAAAAAGATTGTGCAAGACCCTGTCAAATGCCTTACTAAAGTCTAGGTATACCACATCCACCACTTCTGCCTTATCCACAAGACTTGTTATCTTGTCTAAACAAGCTATCAGATTGGTCTGACGTGATATGTTCTTTACAAATCCACTCTGGCTGTTACCTATCGCCTTATTTTTTTCCAGATATTTGCAGATGAATTCCTTAATTATTTGCTCCATTATCTTTCCCAGCACAGAAGTTAAACTGACTGGTCTGTATTTTCGTGGGTTGGTTTTTTTCACCTTTTTACAGATGGGCACTATATTTGCCCTTTTCCAGTCTGATGGAATCTCTCCTGACTTCCAGGAGTTTTGAAAGATGATAGCTAAAGGCTCAGAAACCTCCTCTATCAGCTCCTTAGGTATTCGAGGCTGGATTTCATCAGGCCCTGTTGACTTGCAGACATCTAATTTTTCTAAGTACTTTTTAACTCGTTCTTTTTTCGTTTTTTAATTTTTACTTTTTAACTTGTTTCTTTATTTTACCCTCTAAGCCTACCAAAGAGTTACGCACTGCAGGCCCTTAACTATATAACATAATTATATAGTTCTGAAAATGTACCAGGCATTTCACAAAACAGCACATAACTTATAGTGATGAACCATAATTTAAGGCACAAGTACGAGAAAGTATAAATAAAATTGTGCTTTTAAACCTATTGCCGTGTTTCCTGACTAGTGTTCGATTTCTCAACCTTAATCTTGCATTAATGACAGTTTTTATAATATTTTTAAGCTATCAGCATCAGACCTTTATTCTATTTTAGATAGAATTTTAAAGTGCAAGTTTGTTTGGGAAAGCTCCAGGAGAACCAGCTTTGCAAACTCTTCTCTTTCCCCACAGAACAATCTGACTAGCGGAACCAGATTCCTCTGATTTTTTCCTCAGTGTTCCTCAATCCTGATCTTAAAGCATCGCCTCCCGGGGCAATAGGGTAAGTCAGTCTCCATGAGCAGCGAGTCAGTTGTTGAGACTGTGAAGGGTGGTCATTTTAGTCTGTAGCTTCACAAATAACAAGCAGTCCTGTAGCACCTTACAGACTAGCAAGTTTATTTATTAGGAATGCGTTTTCCTGGGTAAGATTTCCTCAGATTTGGAGTACACAAATAGAATCCATTCACTTTGTTATCAAGTTCTGTATAAATTATACAGTAAGGCTATGTCAACACATAAACTATTCTGGAAGAGATTTTCTGGAATAACTTATTTTGAAATAGGACTTCTACACAGAAAGGCTGTTTCTACACAGGCCACTTTCTTTGAAAGTGGCATGGTAATACACGGCCCGAAATATGCTAATGAGGCATGAATGCAAATTCCCCGCACCTCATTAGCATAACGTCAAGTGATTTGGAGTCCGGAAGACCGTTGGGCAGCCCTGCCACTCTTTATTGACAAAGCAGATCGCTCTTTCGATTTGATTTGCAGTCTGACCACAAGCTGTCGACAGAAGTTTTGTCTGATAGTAACTTCTGTCGACAGATTTAGCAACATATTAGTATACAAAGGGAAGATGTCTCCTCTGTCAGCTGAGCTTACACACTGAAGCACAAGGATGTTCCCTAGATATTATATTTTAATAGTATGCATTAGACTGGCATATTAATAAAGCACTGCATGGTCTAAGGTTCTCATTTCTGAGGCCTGGTTTATATTAGACCTTAAAGTTCATCATAGTCCAGCTATGGCAATGGAGTAGCTGGAATTGATTTATCTATGATTGACTTACCTGGCTGTACTCACTGGCTATGTCTACGCTAGCCAAAAACTTTGAAATGGCCATGCAAATGGCCATTTTGAAGTTTACTAATGAAGCACTGAAATACATATTCAGCGCCTCATTAGCATGCGGGCGGCCGCGGCGCTTCGAAATTGATGCGGCTCGCCGCTGTGCAGCTCGTCTAAATGGGGCTCCTTTTCGAAAGGACCCTGGCCACTTCGAAGTCCCCTTATTCCCATCTGCTCATAGGAATAAGGGGATTTCAAAGTTGCCAGGGTCCTTTCGAAAAGGAGCCCCGTCTGGACGAGCCGCACGGCAGCGAGCCGTGTCAATTTCGAAGTGCTGCAGTAGCCCGCATGCTAATGAGGCGCTGAATATGTATTTCAGCGCTTCATTAGTAAACTTCGAAATGGCCATTTGCATGGCCATTTCGAAGTTTTTGGCTAGTGTAGACGCAGCAACTGTGGAAGGTCAATGGAAGAAACTCTGCTGTTGACTTCCTTTACTCATCATGACATTGAGGTGTACAGAGATCGACTGTCTACTCCTGGTAGTTCCCACTAGGCACGCAAAATTGAACCCCCAGAAGATTGTCCCTGACCAGGTTGATCTACCAGATATTGTAGATGAACCCTAACGCTTGCTCTAGTTGTCTCCAGGATTTTTTTGTTGTAGTTGTTGTTGCTGTTGTTGTTACTGTTGTTGCAGAAAGTTGTTTGACTTTCTGTTGGAAAAAAACTGGAAACCCAAAAAAACCCATTTTTTTTCTGCAAAAAATAAATTTCTGAATAAATGAAAAAAAATAAAAATAATTTCTGAATAAATAAAATTCAAAGCAATTCCAAAAGCCAAAAAATTTTAAACCTAACGCTGCCAAAATCAGTTTTTTCAATCCAAAAACAGAAAATGATTCAGTTTTCAAACAAAAACATTTGGGATATTTTTGTTTGTTTGTTTTGTTGTTTTTTGAAGGAGTGGGCTTTGAACCATACACAATGAAAATTTTGGTGGAAAGCAGATGCTTCCTATGAGATTTCACATTCCACCAAACGTGCACTTTTATTGCAAGAAAGCCGCACCAACAGAGCCAGGACAATTCCCTTGCCCCCACTGTGAACGCCCATGCCATCCAAAGCTTGGACTCCTCAGCCACATGCGAGTCCGCAACCGATGAGCCTGTGCAAGCTCAAGACGACATCGTCGGACACGACGGACTACCTACTAGTGCTGATGGCAATTTTCAACCAGCATTATTCACCAGGAAAAGTCAGATACAAATTTTTCTTCATAGCTAAATCCTCATGACTTTTTATTTGTGACCCACAGGGCCAGAGTGAGGTTAGCATGTCTTGGTATAGAAAATACAGTACGTATGGAAGCTGCACTGCATCAAGGACATATTTCTTGACTGTATGTGGTTTCCCAATATTAGTGGTATTGCTGTCGGCAAGAAGCTAACTACACTTGCCTTGGTCTCTGCTGATAAGATAGTCCTTGTAAGAGGATTAATGAAAGCAAAATAAAACTGAGAATGATTTTGCATTATTAGACTTCTTGGGAAGCTTGGGGCACTTTAAACTGCTGAGTCAATGAAAAGTAATGATTCCTAAATCAACATTAGAAGATCTGTACCACCACTGTGCTGATAACCATAATTAGGTTGATGTAATACAATTAGGGGCCATTCTATTGATTGGTTTGACATTTGTACTTGATTTTAATGGGAGCTGGAAGTGCTCAGTATCTTTCAGAATTTCTCTCTTTAATTTATATTTTAAGCATGCCTGCGGCAGTTATTAAAGAACTTCATTAACCCCCTACTCTCTCATTTCTTCTGTACACAAATGTGCTGCCTAAACAACATCATGCTTTGACTCAGCTAGCATGGGGATTTTCCTGCTGGCAGATTTAGTATGTGTCATATTGTTGATAGCTGCTGACCCAGCCTTCAATGCATAGACAAGCATGCAAGAAGCCTCTCAGAAATAGATATCCCTTCATTAAACAGATTGTGCCAACAGGATGCCATATGGTCAGACAACGCCAGATGTACCATTAGAGTGAACTAGTAACATGCATCTGTGAGTTAAATTTAGTGAAATCATTTCCAAGTGATCAATTGCTTAAGGTGTCTGAGCACAACCACAGTAGGAATTGCCTTGCCAGAGCACACAGTAACAATCCAGCTAATCTGATATCCTGCTTCCATCAATGGCAAATGCAAGAGTCTCCTGAGGAAGGCATAACTCTGTCTTCCAGTGTATGCATCACTGTTAGAGCTGGCTGAAATTCACTCTAAAATGTTTTCAGTGAAAAAGGGCTTTTTTCAATCAAAAGAGAAATGCCCACCCCAAGTCTCCTGTTTTGAGGCACATTTTCAAAAAGCCAGAAACCGATCATTTTTTGGTTTCTCAATGAAAATATTTGACCAAATTTTCAGCAGAAATGTTTTGTTTTTATAATTCCTAGTTGAAAACGTAGACATGCTTGAAGAAAAGAATTTTCCAACCAAAGTTAGGACTGATATTAATTGCAAGTTTTTGGTAGACACAAAAAACATTAGATGTACTAGCTACGTGTTGCTCTGCCAGGGGAGGATGTTCCTGGTGATCAGCTGATTTCATACTCAGAAGCATGAAGACTTCAAATATATGCTAGCTAATTTTCCATCGTAATAGCATCAACCTGTCGATTTTTCTGAATTTGATTTTTTAAAGAAGACCCACAAACATATTGTTCTTATTCCTTAGAGGATATGCCCCCTCCCCTCATGTATATAATATTCCACTTCTAGCTATTTATAACACATGGGTAATTTTCCAGTTTCTGATTTATCACCTATTGGCCATTGCCATATATAACTCATCAGGAGCATGGTCTGGTATAATAAAGCCTGTGCCATACCATCCCAGAGCCCAAGTGATGCTTGTGGCCAGGGAAAAGCCATTGGAGCCATGCTGCCGAAAAGTTAAGGTGCCAGTGTGGGGATATGAGATATTGGGATAAACAGCCATAAAGATGCACCAGGCAAGCCTTCCCTGGTGGAATGAAGTGGGGAATCTCTGGGATTGGATCTCAGTGATAAATTCCCTGAACTGTCTCTCAGATTTTCTTGAGAGAGGGATTAATCTGGGCCTGTGTGTGGCTTTTGCTCGCTAGGCTAGTGTTCAATACAATCCAGCTTGAATTAATGACTATACTTTTAGTGATGGCTATTTAGAATTTGCCTGTATGAATATTACATGAATACATCTCCAGTTCTTGGTGGTGTTCCAAAAAGAGGGAATGAACAACACTCCGCTTAATACTATCAACTAATATTATTTGTTTGCTTTTAAATCCCTGGCCCTGTGATCTTTGCATAGCTTTACTTTAACAAGGATCTAAGACATGACTTCTGTTGGCTGTGAAACTGAACGCAGGAATTGCTGGGAACCTAGGAGGTGAAGCTCCCTTGGTTTCCAGGTCCTGAGAACTGCAGGAGCTTAATCCCAGTTACAGTTGAGCCCTGGGAGTACTTGACTCACTGGTATGAATTTGGCCACAGACAGTAATAAACAGAACTCATTACTGTGGGACCTTTGGTGGCCTGTGTGAAAATGGGTTTGGTGGCCTGAGTCCAGATTTACATTGCAAAAGCAAAACAAAAACAAAACCATCAGCCATGCCACTTCCAGAACTAATAAGCCTCCTTACTTGTATTTCTGGTCTAGTTGAATGAAAGTAATCATATATGACACTCAGGGTGTGTCTACTTAGGGAGTGTCTACATAGCAAAGTTATTTTGGAATAATAGCCACTATTCCAAAATAACTTTGTGAGCACCTACACAATGGAGCCACTATTTCAAAATAATTTCAAAATAGCAGACGGCTTACTTTGAAATTGGTAAGGAACTGTATGAGGAATAGGTATTTTGAAATAGGGGCTGAGTAGGCAGGGAATAGGGGCTATTTTGAAATAAGCCATAGTGCATCCAATGGCTCTGTTTTAACTATGCTCTTTTGTGTCTGGACATGCTGAGCTGAGGGCCATTTTGAAAAGCATTTTGGCTGTTTCTGCACAGGCCACTTTCTTTGAAAATGGCATGGTAATACACGGCCCGAAATATGCTAATAAAGCATGGATGCAAATTCCCCACGCCTCATTAGCATAATGTCACATGATTTGGAGTCCAGAAGACCGTTCTTCCAGACTCCAAAACACCATTTAGAAGCGTGGCCCCTGGGGGGTCTCCCGGAAGGAAATTCTTCTTCCGGAGGCCCCTTCCCAAAAATTTTCGGGAATGCCAAAGTGCCAAAGTGGCCAACCAGAAGCACAGCAGACAAGGGTGCCTGGTGTCCAGGAAGCCCTGTCTGTCGACAGAAGGCCCCCTGGAACATCCAGACTGGCTTTCTGTTGACATGTCTCTGTTGACAGATGCATTCTGACTCATGGGGGAGCAGCAGAATGCCATCAATAAAAGTGCCACGTTCTGTAGATGCTCTGCAGGTTTTATTACAAAATGCCATTTTTGTTGACAATACTTTCTAGTGCAGACATAGCCATCGTAAACTGCAGACTTGAGTTAGTGTGTGATTAGGCCCCGATTCAGCAAAGCAAAGCATGTCTTAAGAATTTCCTTAAGTCCATCCTATTTGGCAAAATGCTAAAGCACATGTTTATTTGCTACTGGCTATTTGTGATGATAGAACAAAGTGCTCCAGAATAAAAACTGTAGGTCTAACTAAGATGTCAGAGGGTGAAAAGCATGTGCTTAAGTCACAGTGAAGTCAGCAGAATTCAAGCATATGCTTAAAGTGGGTGCTTATGTGGTTTTTCTAACTGACCCCTGACTCACTGTCACTTATTCCAACACTCTAGCAGGCTGTTTGTTATACTGTGTTCCGTGGAACACTGGTGTTCTGCAGACAACTTGCAGGTGTGACACGAATGTCTGATGCTTTTTTGATATCATACACTGATGGTTTATATTTTCTGTTATTAAAACCAGGTACAATGTTACTTTTTCATTGTCATGATACTCCATTTTGTTATAAGTCGCTGTTCATTTTTTTATTTTTTGGTCTGACAATAATTTTTTTAAAGAAAATTTTCATCAGTGTTCTGAATACAAATATATTGTTTGGTATTCCATGGTCTCAAAAAGCTTAAGAAACACTGCTTTAGCACATTGCTGCAAACTTCAGCCTGCAAACAATGGAGTAAAGTCTATTTTAGGGCTCAATTCCTGCAGCTTGCTGAAGTGCCTCATGTCCCATTGATTTCAGCAATGAAAGCTGAGGACACTCCATACTTCACACGAGGTGCTCAGCACCTAGAAGAGTTAGGCCCGTTAAAAAAACTAAATAAAATTTTAAACATTTTTTTAAAAAAATGTTTATTAGTAAACTAAAAATTGTAAACACTAAAAATTGCCCTAATCATAGGGAACTCACTAATTGTCAGATGCTGGACAGCGGGGAACAAGTTTATTTCCTAAGTGTCAGGTTTTGAAGTGCTCTGCCTGGCATTTCACAGGTGCGCTGTTATCTCACTATAGAATGTTTCTGTACATTTGAGGCAATTGGGACCATGGGTTTGAAATCAAAATCAGCTGGAGTCAAATTGTATCAACAGTGAGCAACTAAGCTCAATATAATTTCCGCATCATTTTTTTCTAACATACTTCTGGTTAATTATATTTCCCAAACTGCTTGGATTAGAAACCCTACATTTTATTTAAGCTGATTTCAGATATGGTGTGTTTTAGTAGCTTTGATGGTTTGTGTTTGGATTGGTGGGTACTAGGCTGATGTAGTTGTTGTGAGCAGTTTCCCATGTGCTATAGAATCCAGGTCATAGAGGCATACTTTTTCTGAGCTTCCTTGTGCAATGTCAGATGTGGATAGGAGCAGTGGCAGAATTCAGAATCTTCATCCCTGCAAGTTTGTTTCAAATCTATATTTGTTGACGGCAACCAAAAATGGTGATTTGATTTGGAGCAATATATATTTTTTACCCAAAACATATTCAGGAATAAACACAGACACGTACCCTTGGATACATTTCTGCTTTGGACAGATTTGCAAATCGAGTCCCACAATTGCTTAGGCGTGCCTTTCCTCCGAATTATCTTCAGATTTTGTTGGTAGATTTGTGAAATGTTCTAGACGTCTTCTTTCATTTCGCTTTCTTTAGAAAAAAATCAGGACTATGACTGTATTGCTTACAGCAGTAAGTCTGTTCACACCCATAGGAAGACAGAATTCCATTGCAAACATCTGTTTTATATTTTATCACATGCCACAGTGCTAGATCCCACGAGTGCAGATGGGATCTGTTGAATTCCTACAGCTCACCTTCTTAACTCATTATATAGTACTTGTAAAACTTTTGAGTGGGGACCATTTAATGCCCTTGTTCCCTCATAACAAATACTGACCCTTTTCTCTCCCCAGTTTACACATTACAAATTCCACTGATCATCATGGAAACTCTCTCTCTAGCTGATTCCACCCACCTCAATAATAGAGGCCTGACGCTATAAGCCATTTTAACTCCCTATATTAGCTGGGACTGGCAAGAAATAGATTAGCATGTGTTAATATGCAGGGTGGGGGGAGGAGATAGCTCAGTGGTTTGAGCATTGGCCTGCTAAACCTATGGTCATGAGCCCAATCCTTGAGGGGGCATTTAGGCATCTGGGGCAGATAGATTAAAAAAAAATTTGTCAGGGATAGTGATAGGTCCTGCTGTGAGCACAGGCAACTGGACTCAATGATCTCTGAAGGCCCCTTCCAGCTCTGAGATGCTGCATACACCTCCACTTAATACAGCTTTCACCAGTGCAGTCCTGTACAGGCAGTCCCCAACTTACGAACACATCAGTTTACAACCTTTTGTACTTACAACCAACCTCCAGCTCACCTTCCCTCATGGGAGGGCTCCAACCACACACCTGAGGCTCCCCTCCAACCCCCATGGACCCTGCTCAAACCCCCCCAAACACCTGGGCCTCAACCTTGTGGACCTGGACCCAACCACCCACCAAACCCAATGTGGCCCCAGATCACCCCCCAATGCAAGGCTAGCTTAGCATGTGTGGGGCTCCAACCTGCCCCACCACTCAAACACCCTGCCCTGGTGCACCTCCATTCAACCCCCCTTCCCCCCAGCCCCAGCTCACCCACTCCCCCCATGCATGGGACTCTGACTTCCACCTGTGCCCGGGGCTCCAACCCCTCTCCACACAACCCCCCATTCAACTCACCTGCCCAGCTCAACCCCTCCCTCCTGTGGCCCCAGCTCACCCACCCCCATGCTTGGGGCTCCAGCTGTCAGCCGCCACTGGCATGCACAGGGGCTCTATCCCCCCTGTGAGCTCAACCCACCACACCCTGGTTCACCCCATTCAATCCCACCCCCCACCTGGCTCAATCCACCCATCTTCGGCTGACCGCCCCCCCCCCACAGCACACACGTGGCTCCCGCTGCCAGCCACTGCAGGCACATGAGGCTCTACTCCCCAGCTAGCGCCCTGCCTTGGTTCACCCCGTTCCACCTTCCCAATCCCCCACAGCCCCAGCTCACACTCCCCAGCACTTGGGGCCTTGACTTCAACTTGCACCCAGGGCTCCAGCTCCACCCCCCCTACCCACCACTCCCTGGGTGGGCTCAACCTGAACCCCAACCTCCTGCTGCCTGGGCCCAACCTCCTGCAAGCTCCAGGTCAACTGCACCCTCCCACCAACCCTGCCACCCTAAACCACCCCAGGCTTAGCCCCGTCCCCCTCTCAGGGCCAAAACACAAGCCCTCCCCAACTTATGCGAAATTCAAGGTACGCGAGGGTGGTGCGGAATGCTACCCTTGCATACCTAAAGGGATTACACTATAAGGGTATTTCCAACTTACGACCAAATCAAGTTATGACCAGGTGTTCGGAACGTAACCCGTTCATAAGCTGGGGACTCTCTGTAGTGTCTCTCCTCCTTTCAGCTCTTCACGTGGAACGTATTCATTTGGCCATCAGCACGTGACAATTCCACAACATATTAATGTTAAGTCAATCAGTTGAATCTTCTCCCCTAAAACTATTTTTTTTGTTTTCAAATCAGTATGTTTTTCAGTTTGTCATTTCTAGCTATGGCCCTTCTGTGAAAAGGCTACTGCATTACGGGAAACAATTTAATTTAGCACTCCACACAGCCAATATAGTAAGGGCTCTTTAAGATGGCTTTAGATATTACAGAGAACTGGAAAGAAACTACTTTTTATGAAGGTAAGGAATGAACAAATTAGAGATAACAGGTCCTGCCATAGAAATCAGTAGATTAATTTTAACAAACATAATTAGAATGAAAAGAGGATCACAGATTTCAGAGCAATATGGACTGTGAACAGTTAGAGACTTTAAGATAAGTGATAATTTTGCGGAGACAGTTTGTAATGAAGAGTATGATACTCAAGTGCCTCAACTGCCCTTATAACCTCTCAACACCCCTCCTCAATGCCCAATTTAAAGAGTCCCACTTCAATTCAAACACCATGAATTTTAGGTCAATTTGGCAAAAAGAATGTTGCCTGGAATAGCTCTTTACTGGGATTTGCTGCAGCAGAGGATATAGACACACAGAATGATATTTAGCTAGAGGACATCAAAGGACATAGGTACTTTTTTCTAGCATTTCCCTGGAAGATTAAATATTGAGCCTTTTGAGAAGCTGTAAATGGGCAAAGCAAAGATTAAAAATGAGAAGTAACATGCTTGCAAAGTAGGTAGGAAAAGATTGCAGATGTTAATAGGCAGCATTTAAAACCATTGTGACTTTATTACTGCAACTATTAGGTGTATTTTCCTACCATGACAGTTTTCATTGTTATCTTTCCAGTGCATTCATCTGTGATTTCAAATATCATTAAGATTTTCATGGTAAATTAACTTTTGATTATATTTAGTTCATTCAAAGTAATAAAGGACGGTAGGCACATCATACAGAATGGAACAGAACACTCATACCATGCTTCCTGATGGTAATACAGGGCAAGTTGCCAAAGACCTGTTAGCTATTAGAATTTGTAACATTATTTAACCCACCATAATGAGGAAAAATTGTTACTTTGCTTTCATCTTTAATACCCTGTTAGGGTAATTGTTGACAGCAAGTTAGAGGTGCCACCCAACATCGTCTTCTAAGAGGCTGAACGTACTGACGTACCTCTCACACAAACAATTCATTTCCCAACAAAACATCTTTTGCTGTAGGAACCACAGCACTTCTTTAATGGACAGATGAAAGGGTAGGACCTTGTGGGATCTGTGATTCAGGAGAAAATAATTGTGTGAGTATTATTTGAAAGGTTGTTGGTGTAGATGGTAACAATTAGAACAGCATTTGGTCATTTTTATGTTTAAAACTTATTTAGGGCCGAAGTTTGCTAAACATTTTTATGGGAGGGGAGCAGTTTGTTAAATAAAATAGTCTCTTTGACTTCATTGGGATTATTCATGTAATAAGGTACTATTGAACATGAGTAAGGTATGGGAATCTGGCCTTATTTAGTAACTGGAGTAAGAATTCTATTTCATCAATATGTTGAAGATTTAGGAGGGCTTTCTAAAATTCAGTGCATCATTCAGATGAAATGAACAAGATGTTTTCAAAAAGATCAGGAGGTCAGACATCAGTGATGTACTTCTCTGTACAGTCTTGATTTATTGCTGTTAATAGTTAGGTGGTTTACATTTTTTGTTGGTTAGTTGGCAGTTAATGTAATAGAAATGTACAGGATTTTCAGCTTGTTTACCTTGGATAGGATTGTGATGGTTTCAGTTTCTCATCATGATGGGGCTGATAATAATAACATCTCTGCATTTTGCAAATACTGAGTATATGTGTGTGTGTGTGTGTGTTTTGAAGCAGTGGGCTTGTTCTGACCTAGATATTCTCAAGCTGTGTTGATTTCATAGTTTATATTTGTTAAAAGAATATTGTCCTTAAAACTAATATAGGGTATATATTATAATATTTAAAAATTGTATCTTTTGTAGATACAAACAACGTATGCTTTAATTTGTGTCGATTCACCAGTTCTTGCAAAAATATCATATAGATTGTAACAAGTATAGCGAGGTAGCTGAACCTGGCATCCCTCAACGGAGAGGTGTTGGTGGAGGAGTAGTTTACCCATCATAACTTCCTGTTGCAGGTCCTGTGAAAGCTAAGCAATCTAGGTGGATAGTGAGATGGGACAAGGCACTACATCAAAGGCTGAGAAGAGTAATTCACCAGTGCTTCTGCTCTTTCACTTCTTGATACAGTAGAGTTTGCTAAGATGTCATTTTTAGAGTTTGGGCAGATCCAAGAGTGTTTGTTTGTTTATTTATTTATTTTGAGGCAGAACATGCTGCTGCCTTCTGTGTGCCTTGCAGTGGGGTGGGGCTGGGTAGGGGGAGGGGGTTGGTTGGTGGAATGGGAAGTGATCTGACCAGCATATGGCATGTTGTTACGTTTGTACCCACAGCCAGCCTGAAGGTCCAGTCCAGTGTATGACTAACTGTGTATAAAATTACAGAGGTTGACTGTCAGGAAACGCAATGAAGAAATTTCATGTAGTAGGCGCCCTACCAAATTCGCACTCCATTTTGGTCAATGTCACATTCATAGGATTTTTAAAGTTGCATATTCCAATATTTCACCTATTTAAGTCTGAAATCTTGCAGTGTTGTAATTTGAGAGTTTCCGACCCTAAAAGGAGTTGTGTGGCAGTGACGAGATTGTTGTGAGAGAGTTTTCAGTGCTGCTGCTGTCGGTTGTGCTGCTGTCAGAGCTGAGCCGCTACAGAGCAGTAGCTGCTGGCAGGGAGCCCAGCTCTGAAGCCACCACTACCAGGAGAACAGACGAAAGGATGGCATAATATGGTATTGCCACCTTTACTTCTACACTGATAACTGTAGAGCTGGGGCATCAGTCAGTAGCTGACACTCTCCAGCCCCCCAGCTTTAAAGGCAGCATAGAAATAAGAGTGACAATATTCCTAGGATAGGTAGCAATGGTGGCCCTAGCCTCTGTTTGGCAGAGATTGGAAATGGATGACAGGAGAGGGATTGTTTTTGTTATTACCTGTTCTGTGCACTCCCTCTGGGGCATCTGGCATTGACCTCTATCAGAATACAAGATACTGAGCTACATGGACCTTTGGTCTGACCCAGTATGGTCATTCTTATGTTCTTAATACCACAGTCCCCTACCCCCTTAAAATAACCTTGTAAGATGTCTGCAACTCCTTGTTTGGGAAATGCTAGTGTGTCTCCCCTCCCCCCAACAACATCTGTATAGTACAGGGTAAAATCTCAAAAATAGATTTCCCTGGGCTGGGGTGGAGGAGCAGATTTCATGAATGTGACACATTTTTCATGGCTGTGAATTTAGTAGGACCCTACCTATAGGAGATTGTGATCTATTGTATTATTTCATGGATACTGAAGTCTCCAAGGACAAGGAATCTTGTGAACTCCATTACTCATCAGATAACATCTGTATTACTTCCTCTGAGAAGTCTTTGATGCCTGGAGGTATATAGAGGAGGTATATAGATTAGAAGGACACTTGTCTCTGGGCTCAGATTAAACTGGTGCACTCAAAGGATTTTCAAAACAAAAAGCAGTCAAGTAGCACTTTAAAGACTAGCAAAATGGTTTATTAGGTGAGCTTTCGTGGGACAGACCCACTTCTTCAGACCATAGCCAGACCAGAACAGACTCAACATTTAAGGCACAGAACCAAAAACAGTAAGCAATATTGAGTCTGTTCTGGTCTGGCTATGGTCTGAAGAAGTGGGTCTGTCCCACGAAAGCTCACCTAATAAACCATTTTGCTAGTCTTTAAAGTGCTACTTGACTGCTTTTTTTTTGATAGTCTATAGACTAGCACGGCTTCCTCTTTGTTACTATTCAAAGGATTTTGTTTTTAATTTGAGTTAGTTCATCTGAGCCTACCAGGAAATAAAATGGTTATGCTATGACTGCAAAAATAAATAAAACCTGGCAGTTTTTTAAAGTAATATCAACATTCGGGGCTCAGTCCTGCAGCTACCTCCCATGAAAAACAGATATTCAAGACAATGGTGACAACTTGTCTGAGTGATAATTACAAGATTAAGGCTTTGCAGGACTGAGTCTTTCATTTTCCTATAATCTATGATTTACCTATAAGGCTTATTATAAATACCAGATATGTCCTCTCTCATACACAAAAGAGGAATTTGGCCAGGTCATCATTTTAGAACAACAGATTCTGACATGAATTATAATTCAATCCAGTAAACTCAATAAAAAAAAACTTAAAAACATTATTGATTTGTGGGGAAGTGTAGGGGGAGACTATGTTACTGGTGATGCAAGATCAGAAACTCCTAATCTGTAATAGTTATTTTTAATGTCATTATTATAATTAGCTTCTCCAGTATCCTTTTTTCAGATGTTTCATGCAAACTGCAGTTGCTTATGGAGTGGAGCACAGAATCTGATCCAAGAGGTAGATAACTGCTCGGAAATATTGAACATAATGTAATAAAATGTAACATCCTTGTGGTGGATAAAGCACCCCAGAAATCCAACGAGGTATCATTTAATTTTGGAAAAGAGAACTACACAAAAGTGTGGTGATTAGTTAAACAGAAATTAAAAGGTAGAGTGCCAAAAGTAAAATTCCTGCATGCTGCATGGAAACTTTTCAAAGATACCATAATAGAAGATCAACTTAAATGTATATCCCAAATTAAAAAACATAGTAAGAGTACCAAAAAAGTGCCACTGTGGCTTGACAACCAGGTAAAAGAAGCAATGAAAGATAAAAAGGCATAATTTAAAAAGGGGAAGTTAAATCCCAGTGAGGAAAATAGGAAAGAGCATAATCTCTGTCAAGTGAAGTGTAAAAACATAATGGTTACAGTTACACTAGTGAGTTTTGCTGACAAAATCCTGATTTTGTGTACAAAACTTGTGGCCTGTGCATACTCAAAATGGAATTTGCTGGCAGCATTCTTTCTCAAAGCTTTGAGGCATAACGCTGTTGTCAATGGAGTTTGTCAACAAAAAAGCTTTGTAAACACCCAAAGGGGGCATCTCTTGACAGAAAGGACATCCAAAACTATGGGCAGCCCTGTCTGCTGTGGTTCTGAGTGCCTGTTTTGTTGACAGAATAGCTGGGCAGTCCAGCTGCTCTGTCCATAGTACTGAGGGTTCTCCTGACTTGCTTTTGCGTGTGGCCGCACTCTGTCAACAGAAGTTTTACCAGGAAATCTCTTCCGACAGTGACATCTACTGCCAGAGTGCTGCAGTGGTAACCATAGCCAACAAGAAAAGCCAAAAAGGAGCTTGAAGAACAGCTAGCCAAAACCTCAAAAAGTAATAGCAAAATGTTTTTTAAGTGCACCAGAAGCAGGTAGCCTGCTAAACAACCAGTGGAACCACTGGATGATCGAGATGCTAAGGGAACACTCAAAGATAAGGCCACTGAGGAGAAACTAACAGAATTCTTTGCTGAGGTCTTCACGGCTGAGATTCCCAGAGCTGAGCCATTCTTTTTAGGTGACACATCTGAGGAATTGGCCAAGATTGAGGTGTTGTTAGAGGAGGTTTTGGAACAAATTGATAAACTGAATAGTAACAAGTCACTGGGACCAGATGGCATTTATCCAAGTGCTCTGAAAGAACTCAAATGTGAAATTGTGGAAGTATTAACTGTGGTTTGTAATTTATCCTTTAAATCAGCTTCTGTACCTATTGACTGGAAGATAGCTAAAGTGACACCAATATTGAAAAAAAGCTCTAAAGATGATCCTGGCAATTATAGACTGGTAAGTCTAACATCAATATTGGGCAAACTAGTTTAAATTATAGTAAAGAATAAAGTTGTTACATATGTAGATGAACATAACTTGTTGGGGAAAAGTCAACATGGTTTCTGTAAAGGGAAATCATGTCTTACTAATCTACTAGAGCTCCTTGAGGTGGTCAACAAGAACGTGGACAAGGGGGATCCAGTAGATATAGTGTACTTATATTTCCAGAAAGCTTTTGATAAGGTCCCTCACCAAATGCTCTTAAGTAAAATAAGTTGGCATGTGAAAAGAGGGAAGGTCCCATCATGGACTGAAAACTGTTTAAAAGATAAGAAACAAAGGGTAGGAATACATGGTAAGTTTTTTGAATGGAGAGAGGTAACGAGTGGCGTCCCCCAAGGATCTGTACTGGGACGAATCCTATTCAGCATATTTATAAATGATCTGGAAAAAGGGGTAAACAGGTGGCAAAATGTGCTGATGATACTAAACTGCTCAAGATAGCTAAGAACGAAGCAGACTGTGAAGAGCTTCAAAAAGAACTCACAAAACTAATTGTGAGTCATCAAATTGGGCATCAAAATGACAAATTAATTTTAAAGTTGATAAATGTAAAATAATGCACATTGAAAAGAATAATCCTAAATATAAATACAAAATGATGAGGGCTAATTTATCTATAATCACTCAAGAGAAAGATCTTTGAGTCATTGTGGACAGTTCTCTGAAAACATCCACACAATGTGCAGCAGCAGTCAAAAAAGCAAATAGGATGTTAGGAATCATTGAAAATGGATAGAGAATATGACAGAGAATGTCTTACTGCCTCTATATAAATCCATGGTACACCCACTTCTTGAATATTGCATACCGATGTGGTTGCCTCATGTCAAAAAAGGCATCTTGGCACTGGAAAAGGTTCAGAAAAAGGCAACAAAATGATTAGGGTTTGGAACAGGTGCCATATGAAGAAAGATTAAAAAGACTGAAACTTTTCAGTTTAGAAAAAAGGAGACTAAAGGGTATGATCGAGGTCTATAAAATCATCACTGATATGGAAAAAGTGAGTAAGGAAAAGCTATATACTTGTTCCCATTACAAAAGAACTAGGGGTCACCAAATGAAATTAATGGGTAGCAGGTTTAGAACTAACAAAAGGAAGTTTTTCTCCACACAGTGCATAATAGACCTATGTAACTCCTTGCCAGAGGAGGTTGTGAAGACCAAGACTTTAGCAGGCTTCAAATAAGATCTAGATAAATTAATGGAGGTTAGGTCTATCAATGGATATTAGCCAGGATCGGTAGGAATGGTGTCCCTAGCCTTTGTTTATCAGAGGTTGGAATGGATGTCAGGAGAGGGAATGCTTTCGTGATTACCATTTCTGTTCACTCTCTCTGGGGAATCAGTATCCTGTCTTTATTAGGAGACAGGATACTGGGCTAGAAGGACCTTTGGTCTGATCCAATATGGCCATTCTTATGTTTGAGTAGGGAATATTGGCACTGAGGAAAATAAAACTTACCACCAGTTTTCATATTCTGTTCCTGGGATTCCTGATATGGTGGAGCGAGATAAGTCAGGAGAGTAATTTACTATAGATCAGGCTGGAAATTATATTAGGAAAATTTTTGCAAAAAAATGTTTGGGAATCTCGAGCTCATCTAAATGAGCATAGCTTTGTTGAAGTAAACTGTACTGGGCTGACTTACACCAGCAAAGGATTATAGAGTTTCTTTCAGGAATTAAATTTACTGGGAAGGGGGTAAATTAATGTTAACCCCTAAGCTGGTGACAAGTCCGTAGACATTCTCACTTCCTGGCTGAAACTCGATGGTTGACATTGTTGCAGATGCTGAAAAAAACTATGAAGAATATAAGCTGACCAGCCTGATATAGGGATGAAGGTCAACTTAACTGAAATAAGACTTTGATCCAGGGGCATAGGCCTGGGGGTGTGGTGGGGCACCAGACCTGAGGAAGTACCCGTAAACCTGCCATGGCTTCCATATGGAAGATGGATGATGCCTGAGAATCTAGACATGTATATAAGCTCATCATTGTTTTCAGGCTATGTTTCCCCTGCAATGCTTTTGTTCTGAATAAATAATACTTTACTTCTGAAGATAGGTTGCCATTGGTCAAGACTACATTTGTCCCTGAGAAAACAGGACTTCAAGTATTGAACTAATGTCAGCCTTGCTGAGGTGATCACAGCCAATTGTAGTAAGAATGGAAGCCTAAATCTTCGGTTCGGAAGGACAAAGTCACAGAATGCCACCCTGAGACGGATGGGAAATAAAAGCTTGACACCTAAGTTGGGTACTTTAAAAGAGGCCACAAAGGTGCAGTTACCTTGAGAACTGTGACACACGCACATACGCACAAACCCTTAACTCAAGTGAAGTAGTGCTTTTAACTTGAGTCGACTTGTGTGTTAGGGGCTAGGGACTGAAGTCTAAAGTTTAAGTTACCACAATTTACCAGCTGCTAACATGACCACTGTGTATGGTGGGTGCTGGCTAGTGCCACTTGAATGCCATCAGTCTTCCAGTACCTTCCCACAGTTTCTCTTGCATGCATAGAAAGAGCAGACAAGTTCTCTGGGAATTCACTGGGAAAAATCCATATAGTGACTCAGCTCACTGGCATACTTAGGTTAGAGGGATGCCCCCACAAGTCTTAGAACCTTACCTGAGTGAGTGAAGCACCAGGTTGGAAACATGCATTGTTTTGACATTTGGCTGCTCTTACTTGAGCAAGACTACCTCGAGAGAAGTAACTTGAGTGTACAGAACTAGAGTTACTATTTCAGTGAAAACATATACCTTAAATAAACATGAAACTGAACCTAATTCCCAATTGTCTGGCACCTTGTAAAGAAATTAGTCAGTGTCTTTACCATGGTGAGCTGTGGGACAGATTGGAAGGAGAAATAGGTGTTCTTCATACAAGGTAAATCCTAGTGAAGACACAGCAGTTGGCAGTTTTCACATGTGTTAACTCCACTATCAAAACTACCTTGAATAGTACACCTTTTTCCTCCCAGGTGATAAGGCCTTGCTTCAGTGTGAAGTAGGGAAAATGTAATCTTTGATGTAGTAGCCTTCAGTACTCCCTTAACACTTGTGCAAATGACTACACAATGTGCAGGGGTGCGGAAAATCAGACTGATGGTGTCTTAACTCCTGTCTGATGTCCCACATTAAAAGATTCTTGGTAGCTAAGTAGTTAAAATGATACATTAGGGAAAAATCCCAGTTTGTGAGGTTGTTTGAAGGTTGGGTGACACTTAAGACATATAAGCTGTGTCTACACGTGCACGCTACTTCGAAGTAGCGGCACTAACTTCGAAATAGCACCCGTCGCGGCTACACGCGTCGGGCGCTATTTCGAAGTTAACTTCGACGTTAGGCGGTGAGACGTTGAAGTCGCTAACCTCATGAGGGGATCGGAATAGCACCCTACTTCGACGTTCAACGTCAAAGTAGGGACCGTGTAGACGATCCGCATCCCGCAACGTCGAAATTGCCGGGTCCTCCATGGCGGCCATCAGCTGGGGGGTTGAGAGATGCTCTCTCTCCAGCCCCTGCGGGGCTCTATGGTCACCGTGGGCAGCAGCCCTTAGCCCAGGGCTTCTGGCTGCTGCTGCGGCAGCTGGGGATCCATGCTGCATGCACAGGGTCTGCAACCAGTTGTCGGCTCTGTGTATCTTGTGTTGTTTAGTGCAACTGTGTCTGGGAGGGGCCCTTTAAGGGAGCGGCTTGCTGTTGAGTCTGCCCTGTGACCCTGTCTGCAGCTGTGCCTGGCACCCTTATTTCGATGTGTGCTACTTTGGCGTGTAGACGTACCCTCGCAGCGCCTATTTCGATGTGGTGCCGCGCAACGTCGAAGTTGAACATGGACGTTGCCAGCCCTGGAGGATGTGTAGACATTATTCATCCATGTTGCTACATCGAAATAAGCTATTTTGATGTTGGCTTCACGTGTAGACGTAGCCATACTGTTATAATTATATTGGCCATGGGTGTGAAAAAACCTGCACCCCAAACAACAGGTATATCAAGAAAACTCACATTGCAGATGCAACTATTCTGATGGAAGAATGCTTTGGCTGGCATAGTTAATGTTATGCACAGAGGTGGTTGCTCCACACTGGCAGAAAAACAATTCTGTTGGGTACTGTAGTGAATGAGTACAGGGAAGGGGTTAATCTCTTCCTGACGTAACTTAAGCTCAGGTGAGCCAATGGTTGTGGAGCAACTGTTTGAACTGAGGACAATTGCAGTTTAAGGGGTATTTTGTCTGCTGGGGAAGCAGAGAGAGGATGGAGGGAGAAGGCTGTCTCCCAGGCAATTGAAATGAATCCCATACATATCCTGGCCATCTCAAAATCAGCCATAGAGATGTAAGTAAAAGAGAAATGAATAGTTAGATGCAATCAGGTTATGGTTATTTTGAATTTGGTTGGACTGGCTATCTCTTTTTTCTTGTTGCTTGTTTTGTTGTTTTGCTGCTCTGTTTTTCTTTGTTGCTTTGACTTGATGTTTCCCCCCTGCAATTTGTTAAGCTGAATCCCAGACAAATATTTTCTCTGAGTGCAACCCCCATGGTTTATTTTCTCTTATTTTTTTGAATAAATTACCATTTTTAAACAATTGATCTGATACCTGTGTCCTGACAAGGGTCTCTGAATGTGTATGCCTTGGGCTAGAAGGCCAGCTACTAAATTACAGTACTTTGTTCTAAGCTCTCTCCAGAGGAAGGGTTAAGAGCTTGGGGATACCCCCATGGGAGGATATTTCCAGGCATGGCAGCATACGCCTCAGGGTCCAGGGGATCTGTGACCATGGAAAGTTTTGAAGAAAAGCCTGTGTATAGGTAAGGGGTTTTAAGTTTTTGCGGGCCCCCACTTTCTGCACTCACAGTGCCAGAGTGGGAACAGAGCCCTGACAGGTACATTGTGCCTATGCTAGGAGATGATTCTGGCAAATGCACTGTAGTCTATACATAGCTGTTATCTTTTACATTTCTTTCATAAAATTGTGCATCTCTACTTTAATAATACTTTGAAACAGGAATTTTCATGATCATACTTAAAATTCCCATTTTTATATGTCCTTATTTCATCCTACCTCATATTGTTCATGGCTATGTGTTTCCAGAATTCAGAGTATAATGCTGAATATCATATGCACCCTGAAATCCAAGTACAGTTATATGAGGGTTTTAAATAAATCAGACAAAAATCATAAATCTGGTCTTTGAAGAAAGCTCAGAAGACATAAGAGCTATGGGAATAACAGGAATAATTAAACCATTAGTGCCACTGAGAAAATAGCAATATCGTAGGCTAGTGCTATAAATTAACCTCTGTAGTCTCCATTGAGCTTTAAATTTATAAAAAGAGTTGAAGACCTCATGAAGATATCATTGCAGCAAATTTACCGTAATGCATCACTGAAATGGCACAGACAGAGTAAAAAGTTGGGAAATGTATTTCTTGTTCTTAACTGAGTTCTTGTTCTTCCTTACTGCTAAGTTTTGTCTAAACTATTCCACATTGGAAAGTTGTTTCATGGTTTAAAATTATAGATAAAACTTTTGGAATTGCTATAAACTCTCATGCTTCATGGCATGAGCCAACCTCTGACTCACGGAAGCTGGGAGGAAACATTCGCTGTGGGTAGATTATTCTGTAACTAGTTTTTGAAGGTTTTCTTGTCCTTCCTTTTGAAGCAGCATGTTCTGGAGACTGACAGAGGTAGGATATTGGACTAGATGCATGGGTGGTATGTCTGTAATGCAAGGGAAGTCAACTGCCTTCCCACACAGGTGCTACAGAAACACCTGCTGGTTCCATGCTCTGATGTTGTTATGACTCATGCAGGTTCCAAGGCAGCCCTGAAGGCTGAGTAGCAGGGAACCTCCTCTTCTGCATGCCCTGGAGCCTGCATGGAACATCCACACTCACATTTCAAATGCAGGGCTGCCTGGGGTGCCTGTTGGCTGGATCCTAGTGCCTGTTGGTCTCCCCCTCTATCTGCTGGGAGGGGAGTCTTCCTGTTTTCTGTGCCTGCAGTGGAGTTGGGTTGAAGGGTGGGGGTGGGCATGGGGGAAATGAAGGAGGGGGGCTGAGGAGATGGGGAGAAACAACAGTGGGGAAGGATGGGGAGTGAGAGGAATGAGGGGAAGGGGAATGGAGAAGAAAAGGTGATAGGAAAATCAGCAGGGGTGGGGGAGGGGTGGGGGAGTCCAGCTGCAGTGTCCCCTCAGCAGGAGCTGGAGCTCCCCAATAAATCAGGCCCCTCTAACCCTCACCCCGACAGGTCCTGCTTCCCTACACCTGGACCCATCCAAAAAGAGCCCCACACCCTACTGAGCCCCAGTAAGCTGCACATGGACCCCCCATCCCATCATGCCCAACCTGCCCCTTAAACCTTCCACTGAACTCAACAACAGTCCCATTGCCTCAACACCCAGAAACACCCCCAACAAGCTCATGTGCATCCAGATCTCCCACTGAGCTGCCCCCACCAACTGCCCCACATATGGATTCCCCCACATTAAACCCTTCCACACTTTGGCTCATGCTGGGCTGAGCTGCCCCAGCCACACCTGGAACGCATGGCACAGAGGGGCAGAGACAGCCCTGTGTCGGGGTCAGGTCTAACCTCACTGCTGAGTTCCTGTAAAGGGAGAAGTGAGGTTTTCTTATTGGCCCTCCTGTCACAGACTTCCAGTATGACATTGGGAAGTCCTGTGGCGCCTTATAGACTAACAGATATTTTGGAGCATAAACTTTTATAGGCAAAGACCTGCTTTATCAGGTGCAATGTAGTGGAGAGTCCAGAGGTCTAATTATACAGGCTCATGAAAAGGAGATGGTCCCAATCAAGAGGAAGGCCAGAGTTGAGGAGGTGAATTCAGTCATGGAGGTGAGGCCCACGTCCAGCAGCTAACGTGGAGGTGTGAACACCAAGACAGGAGAAACTGCTTTTGTAGTTGGCCAGTCACTCCCAGTCCCTGTTCAGTCCTTTACGGATGGTGTCAAATTTACAAATGAATTGCAGCTCTGCGATTTCTCTTTGGAGTCTGTTTCTGAAGTATTTTTTGTTGCAGGATGGCTACTTTTAAATCTGTTACTGATTGTCCATGGAGACTGAAGTGTTCTCCCACAGGTTTTTGTATGTTACCATTCCTACTATCTGATTTGTGTCCGTCTATTCTTTTATGTAGAGACTGTCCAATTTGGCCAATGTACATGGCAGAGGGGTATTGCTGGCGCATGATGGAATATATTATATTAGTAGATGTGCAGGTGAATGAGCCCTGATGGTGTGGTTGATGTGGTTCGGTCTGGTGATGGTGTCACTGGTGTAGATATGTGGGCAGCGTTGGCACCGAGGTTTGCTGCAGGGATTGGTTCCTGAGTTAGAGTTACTGTGGTGTGGTCTATAGTTGCTGGTGAGAATTTGTTTCAGGTTGGCAGCTGGCTGTAGGTGAGGACTGGCCTGCCTCCCAAGGCCTGTGAGAGTGAGGGATCATTGTCCAGGATGGGTTGTAGATCAGTGATGAAGTGCTGGAGAGGTTCTAGCTGGGGGCTGTATGTGATGGCCAGTGGTGTTCTGTTATTTTTCTTCTTGGGCCTGTCTTGTAGCAGGTGGCTTCTGGGTACATGCCTGGCTCTGCCAATCCATTTCTTCCCTTCCTTAGGTGGGTATTGATTGTAGTTTTAGGGAAGCTTGGTAAAGGTCTTGTAGGTGTTTGTCTCTGTCTGAGGGACTGCAGCAAATGTGGTCGTACCTTAGTGCCTAGCTATATACAAGTATCAGAGGGGTAGCCATGTTAGTCTGGATCTGTAACAGCAATGAAGGGTCCTGTGGCACCTTATAGACTAACAGAAAAGTTTTGAGCATGAGCTTTCGTGAGCACAGACTCACTTCATCAGATGCTGGTCTTGGAAATCTGCAGGGCCAGGTATAAATAAGCCAGAGCAAGGGTGGGGATAACAAGGTTAGCTCAGTCAGCAAGGGTGAGGCTTACTACCAGCAGTTGATCTGGAGGTGTGAATACCAAGGGAGGGGAAGCTGCTTCTGTATTTAGCCAGCCATTCGCAGTCTTTGTTTAAGCCAGAGCTGAGGGTGTCGAATTTGCAGATGAATTGTAGCTCAGAAATTTCTCTTTGGAGTCTGGTCCTGAAATGTCTTTGCTGTAGGATAGCTACTTTTAAGTCTGCTACTGTGTGGCCTGGGAGATTGAAGTGCTCTCCTACAGGTTTTTGTATATTGCCATTTCTGATGTCTGATTTGTGTGCGTTTATTCTTTTACGTAGAGACTGTCCAGTTTGTCCGATGTATATAGCAGAAGGGCATTGCTAGCACATGATGGCATAAATTATATTGGTAGATGTGTAGCTGAATGAACCCACGATGGTGTGGCTGATCTGGTTAGGTCCTGTAATGGTGTTGCTGGTGTAGATATGTGGGCAGAGCTGGCAACGAGGTTTGTTGCATGGATGAGTCCCTGAGTTAGAGTGACTGTGGTGCGGTGTATAGTTGCTGGTTAGGATTTGCTTCAGGTTGGCAGGTTGTCTGTGGGCAAGGACTGGTCTGCCTCCCAAGGCCTGTGAAAGTGGGGGATCATTGTCCAGGATGGGTTGTAAATCCCTGATGATGCGCTGTAGAGGTTTTAGCTGAGGACTGTAGGTAATGGCTAGTGGTGTTCTGTTGGTTTCTCTCTTGGGCTTGTCCTGTAGTAAGAGGCTTCGTGGCACACGTTGGGCTCTGTTGATCTGTTTTTTCACTTCCTCAGGTGGGTATTGCAGTTTCAAGACTGCTTGGTAGAGATCCTGTAGGTGTTTGTCTCTGTCGGAGGGGTTGGAGCAAATGCGGTTATAGCTTAGTGCTTGGCTGTAGACAATGGATCGTGTGGTGTGTCTGGGATGGAAGCTGGAGGCATGAAGGTAGGCGTAGTGGTCAGTAGGTTTACAGTACAGGGTGGTATTGATGTGGCCATCGTGTATTAGCACCGTGGTGTCCAGGAAGTGGATCTTCTGCGTAGACTGTTCCAGGGTGAGGTTGATGTTGGGGTGAAAGTTGTTGAAGTCCCGGTGGAATTCCTCCAGAGTCTCCTTCCCATGGGTCCAGATGATGAAGATGTCATCAATGTAGTGTAAGTAGAGACGGGGTGTTAGTGGACGAGAGCTAAGGAAATGCTGTTCCAGGTCAGCCATGAAAATATTGGCATATTGAGGGGCCATGCGGGTACCCATAGCTGTGCCGCTGATTTGAAGGTATATGTCATCGCCAAATCTGAAATAGTTGTGTGTGAGGATAAAGTTACAGAGCTCAGCCATCAGATGTGCTGCAGCACCATCAGGGATACTGTTCCGGACAGCATTTATTCTATCTTTGTGTGGGATGTTGGTATAGAGAGCCTCTACATCCATGGTGGCTAGGATAGTGTTTTCTGGTAGGTCATCAATGTCTTGTAGTTTTCTCAGGAAGTCAGTGGTGTCTCGGAGATAGCTGGGAGTGCTGGTGGCATAGGGTCTGAGGACAGAGTCCACATAACCAGACAGTCCTTCAGTGAGAGTGCCAATGCCTGAGATGATGGGGCATCCAGGATTTCCAGGTTTGTGGATCTTGGGTAGTAGGTAGAATAGCCCCGGACGGGGCTCTAGAGGTGTGTTGGTATAAATCTGTTCTTGTGCTTGTGTAGGGAGTGTCCTGAGCAGATGGTGTAGTTTCTTAGTGTATTCCTCGGTGGGATCTGAGGAAAGTAGCCTGTAAAATTTGGTATTGGAGAGTTGTCTGGAAGCCTTCTTCTGGTAGTCAGACCTGTTCATGATGACAGTAGTTCCTCCTTTATCTGCCCCTTTGATTATAATGTCAAGGTTGTTTCTGAGGCTGTGGATGGCATTGCGTTCCGCACGACTGAGGTTGTGAGCCAAACGATGCTGTCTCTCCACAATTTCTGCCTGTGCACGTCGGCAAAAGCATTCTATATATATAGGACCTATAGAATGCTATATATAGAATGCTTTAGGTGTTTTGACTTATTCAAATTCTGTGATGGGCAGGGCAAGGGGACAAGTATCAGAGGGGTAGCTGTGTTAGTCTGTATCTGCAAAAACAAAAAGAACTCCTGCGGCATCTTATAGACTAACAGATTTTTGGAGCCGTAAGCTTTTGTGGGCAAAGACCTGCTTTGCCTGATGGGTCTTTGCCCACGAAAGCTTATGCTCCATAAAATTTATTGGTCTATAAGGTGCCACAGGACTTCTTGTTGTTAGGGTGGAGGGAGAGATTGTCTGGGGAGGGCAGACAGCTTTACTGGGGAAAGCCTAGGGAGTGAGGGCTGTGGAAGGAAGAAAGGAGTTTCAGAGGAGGGAGGGAGAGGGTGCCAGGGAGGAGAGGAGGCAGTGGTAGGGTAGGTCTCATCTATTTTCAGGCTCAGCTCTTTTCAGTGGATGAGAGACTACATTTTCCTGCAGAGAACAGGGCTGGGGATTTGGTTCCTTCACTCCTGGGGATATTGGGCCTGCCACTCTGGTACATTAAGCTGTCACCATAATGCTGCCTCAGTGGTACATTTTCCCTTCTTGCTTCTGTGAGCTGAATTGGGAGCTATTCTTGTTAAAATACCAGCCAGCCTGCAGTTTACTCACAGGATCCATGTCCCTTGGCAATTCTTATTCATTGCCTGAGGTGCTTATTGCTGTTGTAACGATAAACATAGGAAGGCCTCAACTTGTTTGCATTAAGAAGTGAAAATGAGGTGGCAACTTTTACAGGCTGATTCCAGCCATTTTCTTCCTGACAGGAGGCAAATGCCAGTTGATGGTGAGGCCTGACACCTTGTTCTTTTGTGTGAAGAGAGGAGAGAGATTTCTCAATTAGCTCTAACTGCTGCTTGCCATTATGTGTGTCCCCAGGATGAATGAGAGGGGTTGGGGGCATTTGCAAGTTGCTTGAATGTCAGATATCAGAGTATATAAAAAACACTGTGTCTGACATTTCTTATTTCCAAATTTCATGCATTTAATTAGGTAACTTCTGCATATCTGGCACATGGCACAAAACCTGCTCCATTTTATTGAGAAAGAAATTGGAGAAAAGGGGAGGATTTTTTTTCAGAAATAATTTGCTTGGGGTCCAGGATTTGTCTGGAAGAGGAATAGCGCACCATGAGCAGGGACACAGGAGCTGTGTCTACACGTGCACGCTACTTCGAAGTAGCGGCACTAACTTTGAAATAGCGCCCGTCGTGGCTACACGCGTCGGGCGCTATTTCGAAGTTAACTTCGACGTTAGGCGGCGAGACTTCGAAGTTGCTAACCTCATGAGGGGATCGGAATAGTGCCCTATTTCGACGTTCAACGTCGAAGTAGGGACTGTGAAGACGATCCGCGTCCCGCAACGTCGAAATTGCCGGGTCCTCCATGGTGGCCATCAGCTGGGGGGTTGAGAGATGCTCTCTCTCCAGCCCCTGTGGGGCTCTATGGTCACCGTGGGCAGCAGCCCTTAGCCCAGGGCTTCTGGCTGCTGCTGCGGCAGCTGGGGATCCATGCTGCAGGCACAGGATCTGCAACCAGTTGTCGGCTCTGTGTATCTTGTGTTGTTTAGTGCAACTGTGTCTGGGAGGGGCCCTTTAAGGGAGCGGCTTGCTGTTGAGTCCGCCCTGTGACCCTGTCTGCAGCTGTGCCTGGCACCCTTATTTCGATGTGTGCTACTTTGGCGTGTAGACGTACCCTCGCAGCGCCTATTTCGATGTGGTGCTGTGCAACGTCGAAGTTGAACATGGACGTTGCCAGCCCTGGAGGACGTGTAGACGTTATTCATCGAAATAGACTATTTCGATGTTGCTACATCGAAATAAGCTATTTCGATGTTGGCTTCACGTGTAGACGTAGCCAAGATGTGCAGGGAAGGGGAGGAAAGAGAGGAGGCAGACAGTGGGAAGGGGTGGGACCTGGGCTGGGTAGGGCAGAGCAGGGCAGGGGAGCTACTGCCTCCTCAAGTGGAAGCTTCACCCACTGCCCATGACTGGATGGACTGCTCTCTCCTCTGGTGGGGAAATTCCTGGTTCAAGCAGCCACAGAATTTCCAGTACACCTCAGGAACTGGTGACCCTTGCTACAGAATTTAGGTTCAGTGCGCTGACGAATTCATGGATGGTCACTCACATGGCCTCACTCTGTAGCCTCACCCTGGCTTTTTGATTCCTTTCTTGTCAGCTAGGAGAGGACTGAAAATGGAAAGCTCCACATTTCTTTGGGGGTTTTTCCTCACTAACTGTGAATAAAGACTGCGTACCCGAAGGTAGTAATGGTATAGTCTGTAGCAGAAAATGTTTAAATGTGCCATTTGATGAATACAGGGCAGCTGGTAACAAGAGGGGTGCACCAGAGAAGAAATGTTTGCCATTTTGATCCTATAGATGTGTTTGCAGCAGCCACTTCTGCATTGGAAGATTGCAAATGCACTGCCTATAACACACAAAGGACATGACTTCTCAAATGACATCCCAGGCAACTACTCCCTCCCTCCCTGCCTCCATGCCCCACTTCCGATCCACTGGAACGCTCCAGAGTTTGAGAGGGACAAACTCTTCTGACATGGAACAGAGAGGTGTCTTCTCAGTGCTTCAGAATCCCCAGGGCACCCCAGTTTTGACTCTCTTTGTTTGCTTCACCCCAAGACCCCACATAATGGTGATTGCCATTCCAGCTGAGACAGGCTGCTCCATTGGAGACTATTCAAAACTAATCCTGAAGAGGCACAAAGTGTTGCTCTTTTAGTCCCCAAGGGGAACCTATGTGCTCTGTTTCCATAGTGATCCCAGCCTCTGAGAGGCAGTGTGAACGCAAGGCAGACAGATAGGCAATATAAGCTCCAGACATTTCCCAAGAACTGTATTTATAAATACTATTTAATAGCCTGTAGTCTTGACATGCTAGACAGCAAAATAGCTATGTTCAGCTTCCAGACCTTTGGGCAAAAGGAAAATAATTTCTACTCAGTGTCACTGTAGATGACAGAATATCTATTGCCAGAGACAAAAGCTAAAATGACTTCACATGGCAAATTCCTTTTTACCTCAGTAAATTTGTGTTGCTGTCTGTTGTGGGTGAATAAGCATTGATTGGACTGAGAACGTCCAAGAGAAATATTTGTCCTTCATGTGCAGAACCTTCTATTATTATTATTTGCTTGGACTTGGAAATTAAATATCAGTAGAATTGATGGAATCAAACCCATTTAGAGACTATTGGAATCATTCTTGGTGGAAATTACTTCTCTCCTAACACAACACTGATGGGGTGTATTGAGCTCTGAGGCCCCTTGCTGGCAGCCTCACAGCCCTACCCCAGCCTACCACAGGAAAGAGAAGTAAATAAATGGAGCTGCTGGACAGAGCAGGTTCAGTTGATGGGTGGAGCCAGGGGAGCAAGCCAGGTGTGCCTGGGTGGCTGCAGGAGCACAAGCAGGACTTCAGTCCTGATTGAGGGGTAAGATGCCAGGGCTGTGGGGAAGTGGCCCAGGGAACACTGTTTGCAGCAGCAGCGGCAGCAATGTAGTAAAAAGGGATGCAGCAGATGCCTACTATTCTTAGGGCCGTTGATTGGGGCGTGGAGTCATGAGCAGGTCTATGTCCCACCATTCTCCCCATTAGGGAATGGCTTAAACCCAGAGAAGGGAGTTTAACCAAGTCCTGAGAAAGGGGGTTTACCGATCTTCTGGAAAGGGCGGGAGGTCCAGAAGAGTGCCAGTGTTTGCAGAACTGCTTTAACTACGGAGGAGGGTGAACTGAACTTTAAAGAGTGACTCTGCTGGAGAGTTGGGTGACTGATGAAGAATCTCCAAGAATGAAGCCCAGGGAGCACTTTTCCATGCCAGCACAGGGGCAATTTAAAAGAGAGCTCAGAAGGGGCTGAGAGGAACTTCAGTAAGAGACCCGCTAAGGGGACCGTGATTGGTCCTGTTGGAACTGAACCCCAGAAGGGCGTTCATTTTGTTTACATATGGAGTGTGTGAGTCAGCGCAAAGGCTGAGTCATCAGAGATCCACTTGAGAAGGGCCAAGGAGAGGCACTGCAAGTGGTGCATAGCAGAAGGAATGCAGGCACACGTGTACCTGATGGGGAGTGCTTGTGGGAGATGGATGGACCCCATTACAAAGTGACTTGTGGAATGGGGTCCTAGGCTTAAAATGTAATGAAAGGCCAGTCCTGTTTGTTATTTTCCTACTGGTTATTTAAAAAACATTGGGGCAGGGTGAAGCCAGGGGAGAAAATACTAGAAATAAAGAGAGGCTGGTTTTGAGCCGGCAGTCAGACAGAGTAGGAGCAGCTGGGGAGGAGGCTGCCCTAAATCAGTTGGGGCAGGTGGTCCCACTTAAAGCTACCTTTAAAACCATCTCCCCAGCAGAGCAAGGGGAGAGCTTGTGAGGTGAGTGGACTGGAGCTGTGGAAGAGAACAGCAGAGGTGGGTGAGGAACTTCAGCAGTGAGTGTGTGGATGTCCTAGTCCTGGTCTCAGCCATAGGCTGGGAGGAACTTGTCACTGAGCTGTAGCAGACCCAGAAGGAGGACTTACTCCTGCTTTAGTTTGAAGAAGGTATTGGAGAATTCTCTGGGGAAGTGGCCCAGAGAGAAGAGCTGCTGTGTCAAGGGCTAAGGGAGTCAGCTGTTCCCACTAGCAGTTGCAGGGTCCCTGGGCTAGAACCTGGACTGAGTGGGCAGAGGCTGGTTTCCTCCCAGATCACCCCTCACCCCAGCAAGGGCAACTGGGCCCTTTTAAAGTTAAACTGGTGAACTAGATAGAGGCTTGGAGCCCAGGGATAAGACTGACTGTCACCCACCCTGTAATATATTTAATGCTACAGATCCAATCTACCTCTTGCACTAGTAATATCAAATGTTTTCCAAACCACCCCTTTTTCTCCCCTGTCAAATTCAATAATACAGTAAAAATTATTGCAGCATCCAATGACCATTAAAAATGTAGGAGCAGTGTAAAATAGAAAATACTAAATTAAATAACAGAAGAGATACTGCACTCATCAGAGTATTCATTTTCTTAGTTAATTCAGTATAAACCTCCTCTTTACAATTTATCTGATACTGCCTCAGAATTGCTAATATGCTAACCTGGTGTGCTATACAGAGGATGTAGGTCAAAGTTGCAACTGAGAACACGTTGACTATGGCAAAGTTAATTTTTTCTTTCAAGTAGATTTTGGTAACGAAACCAAACACCAGGGCATCTGATTATTTTGTTTTAGATGGTGTAATTTCTGGACAAATAGAAGCTGTAATGAACACTCTTATACCTAACCAGTAAAAGCATGATGGACTGAATCCTGGTGTAGTCCCATGAGTAGCTCCGTTGACTTCAGAGATTTTGCCATCTTCAAGCCAATATTGGGTTGTAAGATGTCACTTTTTGGAATTCTGTCATTGGAGACACAGGCAAAGATCATAAATATCTTGTACTTTATTACTTTCCAATGAGAGAGCTGGACTTGCCTTTATGATTTTTTTTCTTTTCCGCTTAATATTTGTTACAAAATCATAGCTACAAGGTCAAAATTGGTTGTGGAGTAAGCACATGCTGCTTGCTTTCAGTGGAATTTAAAATTCAGGTCTAAATTTGTTCCACTGAGATGCAGGTTGAACCTCTGTAGTCTGGCACCCTTGGGACATGACTGGTGCCAAATGAGAGAATTTGCTGGACCATAGGAGGTCAGTAGTGTCTAGCACATTACCAACACTTCCAGTGTTTACTGGGCATTTAGAAAACATCTAGGGGTAAATTACAGCTAAATAAGAGCCCAGAACGCTAAGCGCCAGGGCAGGTGACTGTAAACAAAGTTTATGGGAAACTTGGCCTCACCCACGTTAAGTGGCTGTCTGGCTAACTAAAATCAAGATGGATTATAGCTGCTGAGAATGAGTATTCAGGATTATGTTCAACCTTTAGGAGCTGGGGGGCGTGTGCTTCTAGTACAGTGAAGGACAACCAAGGCTAGTGAGTGGGCCAGCTCAGTGGGCTGTGAGATTAAACTCCTGTGGTTGTCCAGCTAACTAAGATCATGGCAGATTATGGATGTTGCCAGACAAGCAAGTACTAGAGAGGTTCAACCTGTAGTACAATTCTATGTGCAATATGTATGGCTAATTCTGTCTCTTGAATTCGCATAGAATCGGGAGCTCTCTGCTGTTGTTTGTTGGTAGACAGAGATGAGAACAGCTGCAGAACTTCTGTAGCTGCATAAGATATTTGCCCAGAACTCCAGATGAACAGATACTTCAGAAGTGAAGGCACTCTGCCTGATCAGGATCAGTAGGTCTTCAGGGAGCTTGATTTGCATGACCTTTTGCCCCAGAATTCCTCTTGTGACACTTTGGGCATTAACAAACTATGTGCAGACTTGGAATTGGTCAGGAAGTGGAGCTGAAATGAGAGACAGAAAGGGGATGCGCACTCCTGTTTTATTGGAGAGACTGCTCAAGCATTCATTGGGAGACTTCTTTTTGTAGTAGAGAATGTAAAAAGGGGGCCCCTTTGAAACCACTGAACACAGCACTGCAGTTGTCTTATGTAGCTGGCTTAAATGATGGAGCCTCAGTATGGGAACAAGCAGCACTTCCCATGTGCATGCAACCCAGAAGCTCTGAAATCAATATAATTTTCCCACCAAATAGAGTGGGGCTTAGTGGAGGAGGGAGGGTCATGAGAGAGGATGTTTGGCTATTTGCAATGATGGTAAGTAATTGAGTTAATGGACTACTGCCAAAGTTACAGAGGATTGTTTTTAGTTAAAAATTTTTAGATACATTGTTGCTGTGTGGCTTTTCCCCCCCCAAGCTGGTATTGTTCTTTTTCCAACACTTTTGCTTGTTCCATTTAGACTTGGTGCTTGCTAGTGGGGACACATTTATTAAGGGCACTCAGAGGGTGCTTAATGAGACCAGAAATTTTGGGTCTGGACTTCAGCTGGTCATGTTTCTCATCTTTAAGATGGACCTCTATTTGAACCCAGCCCTTATTGCTACTGACAACACTTAGCCAAATGGTTACATACCCAAAACATGTGAACTTGGACATGATTGCACATTATGTAAGGAAAAGCTCTTGAATGTGTCTGGATGAATGCTTGCTTTGTGTGATAACTGTTTTCCATTTTGATGTTTAGGCTTTTGTTTGTGTATGACTGTGTGTTCAACAGGCTGAACTCAGATCTGTTGGTGACTATCTTCCTCTACATGCCACCCATTAAAGATGCAGGTGATAAACAAAGGCCAATCTTCATTAAGGCTAATAAATATCTGGTTTTTAGTGCCAGTGATCATCGATTTTTTTCAACAGAAGGTCAAGTTCTATTCACATGTGAAATTAAACACTAAAATTAGCGGTTCTTAACTTCTACTGCAGTCTGAACCCCTTTGGTTTTCAAAATATGTTCTTGCACCCCCTTATCAAAAATGGAGATGGGGGAGCACCTGCAAACTTTGAAATACATATTAAATATAAGCAAGAGTTTTATTACTCACTACAAACAATAGTACAGTGGGCATGCAAAAATATGTTTAGAGCATGAGCTTTCGTGAGTGAACTCACTTCTTCAGATGCTGGTCCTGGAAATCTGCAAGGCCAGGTATAAATAGGCCAGAGTAAGGCTGGGGATAATGAGGTTAGCTCAGTCAGGCAGGCTGAGTTGTATTGTCATCAGTAGATCTGGAGGTGTGAACTCCAAGAGAGGGGAAGCTGCTTTTGTATTTAGCCAGCCATTCACAGTCTTTGTTTAATCCTGAGCTGAGGGTATTGAATTTGCAGATGAATTGTAGCTCAGAAATTTCTCTTTGGAGTCTGTTCTTGAAATTTCTTTGCTGCAGGATAGCTACTTTTAAATCTGCTACTGTGTGTCCTGGGAGATTGAAGTGCTCTCCTATGGGTTTTTGTATATTGCCATTTCTGATGTCTGATTTGTGTGCATTTATTCTTTTACGTAGGGACTGTCCAGTTTGTCCGATGTATATGGCAGAGGGGCATTGCTGGCACATGATGGCATAAATTACATTGGTAGATGTGCAGCTGAATGAGCCCACAATGGTGTGGCTGATCCGGTTAGGTCCTGTAATGATGTTGCTGGTGTGTATATGTGGGCAGAGCTGGCAACGAGGTTTGTTGCATGGATGGGTCCCTGAGATAGAGTGACTGTGGTGCTGTGTATAGTTGCTTGTTAGGATTTGTTTTAGGTTGGCAGGTTGTCTGTGAGCCGCATTTGTTCCAACCCCTCCGACAGAGACAAACACCTACAGGATCTGCACCAAGCATTCCTGAGACTGCAATACCCACCTGAGGAAGTGAGAAAACAAATCAACAGAGCCAGACATGTGCCACGAAGCCTCCTACTACAGGACAAGCTCAAGAGAGAAACCAACAGAACACCACTAGCCATCACCTACAGTCCTCAGCTAAAACCTCTACAGCGCATCATCAGGGATCTACAACCCATCCTGGACAATGATCCCCCACTTTCACAGGCCTTGGGAGGCAGACCTATCATTGCTCACAGACAACCTGCCAACCTAAAACAAATCCTAACAAGCAACTATACACCGCACCACAGGAGATGATGGTGGAGGTGTCAACCTTTATGGTGAAACTTGTGTCAGTAGCTTCAGTCTCTTCTTTGTCTTTCGAAGCCTATCCTTAAGGACCCAGAAAGAGGATGCAGAGTGGAATAGCCCATCTCATTATTTTTGTCCTCCAATTAGGCCTAATATCCAACTAACTTGGGTTCACTGGGCTCTGACTCTGCATCAGCTTTTAAGAACCATAGTTTCAACAATCATTATATGCCATTAAAGTATTTTGGCTAGTTTAGACTAAATTAGCTTCTCAGGTCTGTTCAGACATCTATAAGGTTATTTTTTTTGGAAATAAGTTGACCCACTTTCCATGGTAAATTTCAAAGCAGGAAAAAGTTAAAGACCAATTATCACAACAGATGTGCAAGGAACAGTATGTAATATTAAGCCTAAGGTGAATAAAAAAAAAATCTGTTGCTGATTATAACGATGGGGGCGGGGGGGGAAATTCCTTAGTCTGTGAATTAAAATCAACCATGTGAAGTATAGTTTTATACTGGTTAGTGTGTTACTCTGCAAGTGACTCCACTGAAATCAGTATGACTACAGAGAAAGTCAGTTGCTACTCAGAGCATGAGTAGAAGTGTCTAATGATATGTGTAAGGACAGGCTGGTGAATGGAACAACGGAAATGAGCATATGTGAGAAGATGAACAAATTGCTGTAAAGACCTAAAGACAAGAAATAGAAATTGGTCAAAAATTCAAGAGGGCTGTTCCATGTTAGTGCGATGATGGACACAAAAAATGAATGGGATGTCTTCTACAACATAGAAGAGCCAATAACATTAGTGTAGGATACAAGCAGGGTCTTGATTTGGGAGGCATAATAAATGGGGTAACATGGGGCTTGTCTGCACTACTTCCCTACTTTGAAGGGAGGATGCTAAGCAGGGAGTTGGGAGTTTGCTTAATGAAGTGTTGCATATGCCTTGCAGCACTTAATTAATAAATTCCCCCCTCCCCATGGCAACTTCCAAGTGTTAAACTTCGAAGTGCTGGCTTGTGTCTAGCCATGGCTCGCCCACCAGTACTTCAAAGTGCCTGGGGGAGTAAATGGACTTTGACGTTGCCCAGGCAGTTCGAAGTACTGGTGGGTGAGCTGCAGCTAGACACAAGTCAGCATTTTGAAGCTTAATGCTTGGAAGTTACCGTGGGGGACGGAATTTGCTTAAAGAAGTGCTGCATATGCACCACAGCACATCATTAAGAAACTTCCAACACCCTGTTTACCATTCTCCCTTTGAAGTAGGGAAGTAGTGTAGACAAGCCCAGTGTCTCAAAAAGAAAAGGATACATGCTTCTGAAGAAGCAGGTTTACCTTAACTATACCCACAATACAAATTAGTTAAAAGAAGATGGTTTAATTATTCACTGGGAATAAGACGTGTTGTGAATTTAGCCCTTTCTGTTGCTGAATCAGTCCTGAGTTTATTCACTAGTCTATGCTGAACAGCCTACCAGGAAAAAAAAGTCATGGGTTGTCTGAACCATAGAATCCTAGGGCTGGAAGAGACCCCAGGAGGTCATCAAGTCCAGCCCCCTGCCCAAAGCAGGACTAACCCCAACTAAACCATTCTAGTCAGGACTTAACCTCCTAGGGATGGAGGTTCCACCACCTCTTTAAGTAACATATTCCAGTGCTTAACCACTCTCCTGGTTGAAATAGTTTTTCCTAATATCCAACCTACACCTCTCCCTCTGCAACTTTAGACCACTGCTCCTTGTTCTGCCATCTGTCACTGCTGAAAACAGTCTCTTTTCACCCTCTTTAGAGGCCCACTTCAGGAAGCTGAAGCCTGCATTCAAATCTGCCCCCACTATTGTCTTCTGAAAACTAAATAAGCCCAGATCCCTCAGCCACTCCTCATAGGTCATGTCCTCCACCCGCTAATCATTTTTGTTGCCCTCCACTGGACCTGCTCCAATGCATCCACATCCTTTCTAATATTGGGAGTCCCAGAACTGAACACAGTACTCCAGATGTGACCTCACCAGTGCTGAATACAGGGGAATAAAAACTTCTCTACATCTACTGTAAATGCTTTGCCTAATGCACCCCAATATGTCACTAGCCTTCTTGGCTACAAGGGTACTTGGTTGACTCATATCCAGCCTGTCATCCACTGTAATCCCCAGGTCCTTCTCTGCTGCACTGCTACTTAGCCATTTGGTTCCCCAGCGTGTAACAGTGCATGAGATTCTTTCTTCCAAAGTGAAAGACTCTGCACTTGTTCTTGTTGAACTTCATTTCATTACTGTTGGCCCAATCCTCCAATTTATCTAGGTCACCCTGGACCCTATCCATACCCTCCAACATACCTACATGTCCTCCTATCTTAGTGTCATCTGCAAACTTGCTGAGGGTGCAATCCATCCCCCCCCACATCCAGGTCATTAATAAAGATGTTCAACAATTCCAGCCCCAGAACCAATCCCTGGGGCACTCCACTTGAAACCAACCAGACACTTGAGCCATTGATTCCTACCTGTTGGGCCTGACCATCTAGCCAGCTTTCTTTCTAACTTACGGTTCCTATGTCAAATCCATCCTTCCTTTACTTATGGGCAAAAATATGGTGGGAGACTATAGCAAAAGCTTCACTAAAGCCAAGGTATAGCACATCCATTGACTTCCCTATGTTCACAGAGCTAGTTACCTCATCACAGAAGCTAATCAGATTGGTTTGGCATGACTTGCCCTTGGGGAATCCATGGTGACTACTCTTGATCACTTCCCCCTCTTCTAAGTGCTTTGAAATGGGTTCCTTGAAGATCCCCTCCATGACTTTTCCAGGGAGTGAGGTAAGGCTGACCAGTCTATAGTTCCCTGGATTGTCTTTCCTTTTTTTAAAGATGGATGCTATATTTGCTTTTTTTTAAAGATGGATGCTATATTTGCTTTTTTTTTTTTTTTTCAGTCACATTGGACCTCTCCTGATCTCCATGAGTTTTCAAAGATAAGGTCCAAAGGTTCTGCAATGACATTTGCCAATTCCCTCAGTACCCTTGGGCTATGTCTACACGTGAAGCCAACATCGAAATAGCTTATTTCGATGTAGCAACATCAAAATAGGCTATTTCGATGAATAACATCTACACGTCCTCCAGGGCTGGCAACGTCGATGTTCAACTTCGACGTTGCGCGGCACCACATCGAAATAGGCGCTGCGAGGGTACGTCTACACGCCAAAGTAGCACACATCGAAATAAGGGTGCCAGGAACAGCTGCAGACAGGGTCACAGGGCGGACTCAACAGCAAGCCGCTCCCTTAAAGGGCCCCTCCCAGACACAGTTGCACTAAACAACACAAGATACACAGAGCCGACAACTGGTTGCAGACCCTGTGCCTGCAGCATGGATCCCCAGCTGCCGCAGCAGCAGCCAGAAGCCCTGGGCTAAGGGCTGCTGCCCACGGTGACCATAGAGCCCCGCAGGGGCTGGAGAGAGAGCATCTCTCAACCCCCCAGCTGATGGCCACCATGGAGGACCCAGCAATTTCGACGTTGCGGGACGCGGATCGTCTACACGGACCCTACTTCGATGTTGAACATCGAAGTAGGGCGCTATTCCGATCCCCTCATGAGGTTAGCGACTTCGACGTCTCGCCGCCTAACGTCGAAGTTAACTTCAAAATAGCGCCCGACACGTGTAGCCGCGACGGGCGCTATTTCGAAGTTAGTGCCGCTACTTCGAAGTAGCGTGCACGTGTAGACACAGCTTTGGATGCATTAAATCTGGGCCCATGGATTTATGTATGTCTAGCTTTTCTAAATAGTACTTAATCTGTTCTTTCCACCTGGAATGATGCCCATCTTCTTCCCATACTGCATTGCCCATGCAGTAGTCTGGGAGCTGAACTTGTCCATAAAGAGAGGCAAAAAAAATCATTCAGTACGTTAGCTTTTCCCACATCATCTGTCACTAGGTTACCTCCCTCATCCAGTAATGGCCCCACACTCTCCCTGATAACCCTCTTCTTGTTAACATGTCTGCATAAAAATATTCTCCTTGTTGCCCTTCACATCCCTGGCTAGCTGCAATTCCAATTGTGCTTTCACCTTCCCGATTACACCCCAGCATTCTCCAACAATATATTTATATTTCTCCTTAGTCATCTGTCCAAGTTTACACTTCTTATGTGCATCCCTTTTGAGTTTAAGCTCACCGAGAATTTCCCTGGTAAGCCAAACTGGTTATCTACCATATTTGCTTTTCTTATTGCACATCAGGATGGTTTGTTCCTGTGTCTTCAGTAAGATTTCTTTAAAATACTGCCAATTCTCCTGAACTCTTTTCCCATTCATATTAGCTTCCCAGAGGATCCAGCCTATCAGTTTTCTGAGGGAGTCAGTCTGCTCACCTTTCTTTCTTTTGTCAGGATCCTGAAATGCACCATCTCATGAGCGCTGCAGCCCAGGTTGCCACCCACTTCTATTTTTCCTACTCGTTCTTCCCTATTTGTGGACAGCAGGTCAAGCTGCATACAGCCCCTGGTCAGTTCCTTCAGCACTTGTACCAAGAAGTTATCCTTAACATTCTCCAAAAACTTCCTGGATTGTCTGTGTGCTGCTGTATTAGTCTCCCAACAAATGTCAGAGTAATTGAAATCTCCCATGAGAACCAGGGCCCATGATTTGGAAACTTCTCTTAGTTGTCTGAACTTAGTTGTTCGAGAGCTGTTCCTTCTGAGCATTTGCTGTTGGCATACAAATGGCTAAGTCACAAAGTAATGTTTGTTTTTGTCTCCTGGTGTGGATGCTTTCTAAACAGGGCTGGGGGGGAACCAAAAAAAACCCCTAAAACCTTGGCATGAAAATTTTCACAAGTAGCTGGGTGGTATCGAAATACTGTGTTAGCACTAATTAAAGTGAACTGAAATTGTCTCCTTGTTGAATAATAAGTGAGTCAGTTTTTGTATCTGCAGAACTCTAGGTCAGAGTCTGAATTTAAAAAGGGAGGATTATCACTTATGGGCATGACTGGTAATTAAAAACCAGTAATTACAAATGCTTATTTATACATTGAAATTGTCTCCATCCTATGGCTGTTCTGTTGCCTAAGTGAAGTAAATAGGTTCATATTGGTAGCTAGTTTGCGTCATGTAACAAAACGTGTCTTAATTTGCTTCCGTGTTGCATAGGACTATGTGTATAAACAGAGGTTACGTGAAGAGTAATAGAAGCCAAAAATGCCATTTTCCACTCTGATGTGATATGTACATTTTTATCCCAAAAAAAGAACAGGCTAAAAAGCAAGGTTATAAGCTAGTAATTTTATATTTCTGTGAATATAAATAGTGTTTTTTGTCTTGAAAGTTTGCATACAGGAACAATTCTAGGCTGCACATCTGTTCAGGTACAGCAACGGTTAGAACTCTGAACAGCCCAGTTCCATAAATAAGTCTGCTATATATGTTTTTAACACTTAAAGGATGTCTTTTGATAATCCTGTAGAACGACCGATCTTGTCAAGGAATCATCCAGCCACCTGGATCAGTAACAATGGAGACAGGATCTACCTGTGGAGACTCAGAAAGATAACCACTACCATAGATGTTGTGCAATTTCTGTCCCTAGGCTCCTGCCAATTTTTACAGCAGCTTAAGCATTAATACAATTGATATAATCTTCTTTTAGAAGATAATTAGTATTAAGGTTGTTTCTTTTTAGCATGATTAGGTGCTAAGCTACTTTTGTACTCAATTTGTTTTAAATGTATCTTTCAAAGCATTTATTTTTAAAAAACGAGTTTTAAATTCCCATTGGTGCATTATTTATAGGATTCTCTTTTTCAGCATTTATTAATATCATTTTGGGGAGTTGGGGTTAAAGTGAATTTTTGAGCTTTCTGTGGCTACCTATAAATCTGGGGATGCCAGGGCTGTTTCTTTTCATATCCTGTAATGAGTTCTGTATCTTTATATAAATTATTCAACAGAGTAGTATATACTATGGTAAATAGCTTCTTGTAATGTTCTCTAATGTGATTTCACATGCTCTTTCAAAAAGCACTATGTTAATGCTCATTAGGGAACCTCAGGTCCTCACCAGCAGGCTCTGGGTAGACCAATAAATGTGAAACACATCTGTGCACTTTCAAAATCATACTTAACATCTGCATTATAGATTGGTATAGTCAAACACCCATTTTTGCTGTTTATTGGATAACTATAGGTTTTTTTGTTTGTATGAAGGATGTTAAAAGCTGTTTATTGGCTACCTAAAATCAGAAACCCTGATTATTTAACAACGTCACTTTTTTCCAGCAATTCATTGTCACAGTTTCTGAATCTTGGCTGGTAAACCAGTACTGCAATGCCTGGCTTATTTCAAAGTGATCCTCAACGGGAGTATTTGGCATGGTGCCAGAGACTTGATGTAGGACGCCAATGGATGCCGGAAGGCCAGAGGATTCTATCTGAGCCTTTAAATGATCTAAGCCTTCCATATGTATCAGAATATCTTAGCCTAATTCTCCCAAGAAGGACAGATGAGAGCAATTAAGCTTGCTTGCTTGCCAGTTTTCATTTATGTTCATGTCTGTTTTACCCAGGGATATGGACTGTTGCAGGTACAATCCTCAATGACTAGGATAGAGATTTGAAAATTTCCTTTTACAAAAAAATCCACTAATATATTTTCACCATTAAATAGTTTTCATTTTTATGGCTCTTTATCCCATAGTAAAAATGGGCACATGCTTATCTAGAAAATTCTAATCTAGTCATAGATGAGAGGCTTTGAAATATCCTTGCAAACAGAGCCTCACTCTTCCAGTTCCAGATTATAAATGCTTTCATGTTTATTCATTTACAAATGTGCAGATTACAGCCAAAGTTAAAACCAACGTTTCAATCTGTGTGGCCTTTGATGTTGATGAAGACATTTATTACTGGAATGGAAGAAGCCTTATTGCTGAAGTTAATAACAGCCACAGAATTTTGGAACAGGCATCCTTTAAACTGGAAAATGAAAATTGAATTCCTGGCATTGTTGAAGTCATGGGAGTTTTGTCATTGACTTCTCTAGGCCAGGAATTTGCCCTAGGAATGCACAGAACATCAAATGGCAGCTGAATAGTAACTGGAAATAGTACATGGCTTAAAGCAGAGGTGTCAAACCTTTTTTCATCGGGAGCTACATGGCAATTTTTTTACATGTTCTGGGGGTCTGAACACAAAATAGCCCCAAACTATACACCCCAGACTTAAACCCCTCACAGCACCAAGCCACCTGCCCCCAGGCTTAGACGCCCTGCAGCTGCAAACTGCTACCAGTCTTAGACCCTCTGCAGCCCCAAACCACCCCAGTGCCCCAGCATTAACCCCCCTTGCAGCCTCAAACCACTCTGCCACTGGTCCTACACCTCAGCCAGATGCCCTGCAGCAGCCAGCCCTGTGGGCAGGATAAAAAGGCTCTGTGGGCTGGATTCTGGGCACCCCTGGTTTAAATCGAACTAGAAGCTAAGTGGGAAAATAAATGGATAATCACACATTTTGTCAGCTAGCTTATTCTGGCAACCTATTAGTAAGCAGTCCAGCACCAGTAGGCAGGCATCCTCCTGAGCTTAGAAAGCAATCTGTTAGCTAGCAAGCACTCTTCCTGGTCTATTTTATGAATAACTTCATATAGAACATAAACTAGTTTGTCTTTTAAACTTTAGCCTGCATTCTGAATATAGACAGGCTAGCAGGAGTTACTCTGGGGCAAGGTGCTGCTGTCAGGGCTGCCTCTGTGCCCTGGAAGGGGTGGGTCCAAAGGAGGAAAGGATGGTACCTAAGGCAATCAGCCGTCAGTGGCCCCCAGACTGTGGTGCTGTTCGCCCTCCTCTCCCCCCCGCCCCACTCAGCTGTGTGCAGATGGAGCAATGCTGCTGCAGCACTTCAAAGGGGCCCTGAGCTCCAGCCGCCACTACCAAGGTAGTAGCAGCAGCAGCTAGAGCTCTGGGACCCTTGGAAATGCTGGGCCCAGGAGAAACTGTCAGTCACCTTCCCCCGCCTCCCCCCATCTGATTGGTCAGCTTGGGGGTGACTCTTCACACCTCTGAGCAACATAAGTTATATTAACATAAGCAGTAGTGTGGGCCAGCCCACGGTTCAGAAGCAGACGGCACTATCATGAAATTTTAGGAAGAACTCCTGCGTAATACAGGCCATGGGACTTCCCTGAACTAACTCCTACTCCAGGGACAACAGCTATCATTGAAACTGAGCATTTCTTTTAGCATGAGAGCCAACCCCAATTTAAAAATTGCCAGGGATGAAGAAGCTGCCCCAACCCTGAGTAAACTGTCACAAAGGTTAGTTACCTTTTTTTAAATCATCCCTGTTGCAATTTGTGCCAGTTTACTAGCCTGAATTGGTCAACTTCCACTTCATCTTCCAGCCTTTGGTCTGTCTACTAGATTTGGGGCAGCTAGTGCTGGTGCTAAACTTAACCATCTGTGTGTAGGTTCCCCCGCCCCCAGCAAAAGTAAACACTGGGGCGGGGGCAGCTTGTGACTGCATCTGCAGGCCTGCAATAGGCACAGGGCGCATGAAGCTTTCATCAATTTTGCCTTCTGGAGCCGTGGCCTGCCAGAATGCCCACTTTTGCTTGGAAAGAAACAGGAATAGCTGTTCCAAGCCATTAATCATAATTAATGTGAATCTTCCATGATGGTATTTTGGCAATTAAATATGTTCTGACAAGAATGACCTGTCTGAATAAAATGAATAGTTTGGGATTTCTGGAAAAATGGAGGCTGGAAAGATTGTTACCCCCTGTGCCCTTTTACCCATGCTGTGGAGGGTTCTGCTGAGGATGCCCCTTGTGATATGATTCAGCTCTGGGCCTTTTAAGTAAAGGTAGTTGGCAGTGGCTAAATATGACAAAATTGAGAGCAGAAGAAAGTGGCTATAGAGCCATAACACTAGCAAGTGAGGGAGAGCTCAGTGGTTTGAGCATTGGTCTGCTAAGCCCAGAGTTGAATTCAATTCTTGAGAAGGCCATTTAGCATCCTGGGGCAAATAGACTTAAAATTATCTAGCAGAGGTGGTGTTTGGTCCTGCCAAGAGGGCAGGGGACTGGACTGAATAACCTCCCACTGCCCCTTCCAGCTCTATGAAATGTTTATCACCATATATTAATATTAAGCCAGAGATAGAAGGGCAGAGGCTGTTGTCTGGTACAGTCTTTGTGGAAATGCAAAGGGAACATTGCCTTCTTGCCTTTCAAAATGTGCCACTACAACACACAGTGTTGTCAGGAACAGCTGGCAGTCCAAGGGGCATATCCTCGGCTGCTGTAAATTGTTTTCCGTCAAACAATGGCAATTTACCCTAGCTGAAGTTCTGCACTCGGGTGCCTTCCATCCTTACAGCAAGACAGTTTGCTTCATTTAATTTGCCTCGGAACAACTTTAGTGTTGCTGTATGTTGCCTGGAGCTCACAGGAATTCCTTTTGTCTTCAGACCTCATGGTATTGCTCCACTCACAGTATGTGTCTGAGGAATGCGCACAGAGAAAGGGATCTCTGAGCCCTTAGGAAAATATTCAGGTGCCAAAATAATTCATGTTCTCCTAGCAGGAAGAAAGTGAAAGGAACAGCATGTGGTATCTAGCACCGTGAACCATGGGACAAGGATGCTTTCCTGCAGGTCCTTTGTTTTGCTCAAATGTGTGCCACCCACTGCAGAGTCAGCGTGAGATCTGCCATTAGGAGACTGGAAACAATTGGAAAAAGAGAAAAGGTTGACTGTTCTCTCTGAAATTCTACAGATCAACACTAAAATTTTAAGCAGGAGTGTGTCAGTCAAATGGTTTATATTGGGTGCAGGGTAGGGGCGTTTCTTATAAAACATCCTTGCAGGATAGTTAGTTTAGTGATGGGAGCATTTCACCTCTGCAGGCTTGTTCCAGTTAATAACTGGATAAGGGAACAAGTGCGATCAATGCAGAGTTTTGATTTAGGGACCATCTCTGAGAGCCATAAGCAAATAAACAGTCAACAAAAACAATTGCCACTCGCATCCCACCCTTTTCGAAAGCCCCTGCCAACAATGAAATCCCTTTATTCCTATCAGCTGTTGGCAGGGTCCTTTTGAAAAGGACCCCCCCACGTAGACGAGCCATGGGGGAGCAAACTGCAGCACTTCTAAAGTGCTGCAGCTGGCAGCATGCTAATGAGGTGCTGAATATTCATTTCAGTGCCTCATTAGTATTCTTCAATTTGGCCACTAGCATGGCCATTTCAAAGATTTTGTAAGTGTAGATGTAGCCCATATGATTTATTGTATGTGCTTATCATAGTTGGAAAAGTTAATAGTATTAGCTTGTCAACATGAAATATGTTTCACCCTTGTTCTGAAAATTCACAATGTTTGCTCTGAAAGGTTAACAAACTGTTCTAAACAATAGCAACAAGGAAAGGGATTATTAAAGCACTTCCATCAATACTCGTTCAGGTGAATGTTGTACAGAGCAGAAATGCCTGTACAAATTGAACTCGAAAAGAAAATTACTGGGTTGCTCACAATAAATGGCCTTTAAATGCTCACAGGGGAGTTGTAGTAAAAGGCACAGATTACATTTAACATACTTAACCAAAATCTTTCTAGGTAAGCGGTATTGTGTAAATGAAGCTATGAGGTTGGTTTTTTGGGTGCAAACGATCTCATCCTAAATGTGGGGGATGGCGTTCAAATGTAAATACAGGTGCCAGAAGTACTCCTCTTCAGATAGCTTGCCAATGCAAGAACTTGTAATCTTAAACTCACTGAATTACTTCTACTGAGAACATATCTCTAGGGAATGCTGCTGCACACTTGTGTTTTGTGGCAATAGCAGATCTGTGCTTGGACTCTAAATTCTATAAAGACTTATGTACAAGTTTTGTTTTAACAAACATAAGTTCACAGATCTCAAGTTAAGCACAGGTATAATCACGAGGGCCTTAAAAGGATAAGACATTTCATTCCTAACCTATAGATAATATCCTTTGATTCCAGGAGAGTCCAAATCTTGGAATTTAATCACTATTTTTCAGTGCTAAGGTTTATGAGATTTGTAATTAATCCCCACAATGCTGTCTGTGAATAAGTCTCCCTCCATTTCCTGTTCATGATCTACACTAAAAGCATTTTTTTTTTGAGGAGTAGGGGGGCTTTTTACTCTCCCAGTAAGTTTATATTGTCAATAAGCCACAAGTGAAAATGTGGTTGCCCCATAGCGTGTGATGAAAGCTCTATCTCCATAATGCATATGAATTAATAAGTAAATTTACTGTTTTCTTCTATTTTTGTGTGGTTTTTTTATATTGCTGGCTAGAACCTGCATCAAAGTACTAAAAAAAGCTATAATTCCTGACCCACCTGTGACAGAAAAGTGCTTGGTGTGTGTGTGTGTGTGTGTGTGTGTGTGTGCACGCGCGCGCGCGCCTAAGCCCAGATGAAAAGGGAGGAAGGTTGGGCATTGGGCTAGTAACCCGATCCCGTAAAACCTATCAATCACTACAGAAACAACAAGTGCAACCAAACAAAACCTAATTTGGCACAAAGGTATCAGCTCTTTTTCTGTGATGGTGCTAAATGAAAGCCGAAAGGAAATTCAGTGCCTGATGCAGAGCTCGATCCTAAGTGCCAAAACCATGACAAAAGTTGGGACCTGGAATGTACGGACATTATACCAGTGTGGAAAGCTACTGCAGTTACTTCACGAATTTGACAGCTACCGAATGGACATTCTAGGTCTTAGTAAGATGAGGTGGTTAGGAAGTGACAGGATAGTCAGTGATGGAAATACCATTCTATACTCTGGAAATGACGACCAACATGTGCACGGTGTAGGTCTGGTATTCAGCAGAGATGCAGGCATTAATTGGCTGGAAGCCCATTAGTGAGTGTGTTTATCGTAGCAAGGTTCCAGTCAAGGCATGCAAAGACTACCATGATGCAAGTATATGCACCAACTGAGGATGCCGATGAAACCGAAAGACACATTTTATGACCTGCTCCAAGACACTATCAGTGGTGTCCCCAATCACAACATGAGACTACTTACGGGCGATATGAATGCACGAATAGATAGCAAAAGACAAGGATGGGAACACATGATTGGCCCATACGGATCAGCAACACAAATGAGCAATAATGGAGAGCGCCTACTGCTGTTCTGTAGTATGAATAACTTGTGTATTGGAAACACCTATTTCGCACACGAAAATATTCATGAGAAAACATGGTGGTCTCCTGATGGCATCACTAACAATGAAATCGACTATCTCTGTTATCAAACACTGGTGATCAGCGCTGTTAGATGCAAGAGTGTATTGTGGAGCCGATATTGGATCGGACCATCATCTTCTGATGGCATCGCTCCGCCTTCACTTAAAGAAAAAGAGGCAACCAGTCCAGTCCTTCACAGCTGAAAAGCTGAGCGATCAAGTACAAGCTTGAACTCAAGAATCGGTTCCAGCAAATGCATTGTGAAAATGAACTCGAAGACCAGAGGACGCAGTTCAAACAAGCTGTGACTAAGAGCGCGGAAGAGACGATTGGACAGAGAAGAGGCACGCAAAGAGACTGCTGGATACAAGACAGAACCTGGAAACTGATAGATGAGCGTAAAATCACAAAACAGCATAGAGACCAGGCAAAATCACCAAACGAGATAGCAGAGGCTCTTGCAAAGTATCAATCACTGTATCGTCAAGTTAAGAAAAGCTTCTGGGCTGACTAAAAAGAATGGTTGGAACGTAAGGGTGCTGAAGCAGAAGAAGCAGCTAAGAAATGTGACACCAAGACACTGTATTGTATTGTCCAAGAATTAACAGGTGCAAGATGCAATTCCAATGCTCCCATCAAGGATAAGAATGGGAAGATCTTACTTAGTAAAGAAGAGCAAGATGCATGCTGGATAGAGCACTTCAAAGAGATATTAAACCAGCCAGCTCCCACCACAACCTACAATTTTAGTAATTCCAATCCTTCTGATGAACTAGAAGTAGACCTAGGCGTGATCAGATTTGAAGAAACTGATAAAGCCATTAGATTGCTGAAGAATAACAAGGCCTCTGGTCTTGACCAAATCACAGCTGAATTACTAAGGTATGGGGGCAACAGTGTTGAATGCATGCTGGTGAGCAGAGTGTGTCCCGAGTGATTGTTAATTACCAAAAAAGGGGAATGTCGCCAATTGTCATAATTGGACAGGCATTATGCTCCATCAGTCCCAGGCAAAGTGTTGTCCTGCTCAGGAGGCTTCTGGCCACATTGGATAATACACTGAGGGAGGAGCAGGCTGGATTTTGGCACGGACACTCATGCAGCGAGAGAATTTTCACATTGCACAACATCGTTGAACAGAGTAGTGAATTTCAACGGCCGCTGTCAATCAACTTTATTGATTTCAAAAAGGCATATGACAGTGTACATAGTCATTGTGGAACATAGTACATAGTTATCGTATCTCTCTATGCTACATTAACACCTTCCAAAATCTCTACCTAAACTCCAGTTGCTGTGTGAGGACCGATAGTGGTATGACTGATTTTTTCTTCTTCAATATTGACTCTGGTGTGTGGCAAGGGTGTGTTCTATCCCCATTCTTGTTCCTTTTGGCTGTGGACTTCATTATGAGGAAAGCAATGTGCAGGACAAATTTTGGTATCTCTTGGGGAAAGCCAGTGCCGGCTCACGGATCTGGACTTCGCTGACGGTATTGTGCTGCTTGCAGAAACGGATGAATGCTTGCAGGACATGACAAGTTTAGAAAAAGAAGCAGGTAAAGTTGGGTTGAGGATAAACAGCAATAAACCAAAGGTGATGTGGATCAGAAAAGCTCAGGCAAACACGCCAATGGTGGTCGAAAGTCAATCCTTAGATGTCCAGCAGTTCCCCTATCTTGGCAGCACTCTATTCAACAATGGGGATGTTGAGGTGGATGTCAACAGCAGAATCAGGAGAGCGTCAGCAGTGTTCCAAAGACTATGCCCAATCTGTTCTGCATCAACAATTGGCTTTGCTACAAAGCTTCAACTCTATATCACTATTGTCGTCATGTCCACTGCAATCTACGCCAGTGAAACATGGAAAAAACGCTGCAAGAATATCACATAGCTGAATGTGTTCCACCAACGATGTCTGCGTAAGATCCTTGGTGTTACCTACATGGATCGCATTACTAACGAAGAGATTCTACAAAGATGTGGTCTGCGGAGACTTCAGGATGTTGTGGCAGAGCGTAGATTGCGTCTTGCTGGACACATCTTGCATATTTCAGATAATCTTCAGCCAAAGGTAGCAATGCGATGGACACCAGCTAGAGGAAAGAGAAAGAGGGGAAGACCACTGAAAAAGTGGTGGTGCATGGTTAAAGAAGACTTTGAGAACATTGGTATAATGTGGGAAGAAGCAGAAACGGTGGCATCAGACCAAAATCTCTGGAGAGCACTTGTTGCCCAATGTGCCCAGACGCACAGGCGGACCTAAGTCTAGCCTTTCTAGGTTTGCACATCATTCATTTGCATTATTCTCTTAGAATGCAGTGATACTACGTCATAATCACTAGTGATTTGTCCTGTTCTTCTTGGCAGAACACCCATTGGCTAAGACAGTGAAGGGCGTCTCTGATCAGTGACTGTGTTAACAGAGCTTGATTTGTAATTCAAGTTGGTTGACAGAGTTGTTTTTTCACCAGAGTGCGCTGTTTTGACAAAATTGAGATTTTTCCATGGGAAAATTCTGAACTCCTTTCCCCCTGCACCAATCAGGAAAACCAAAATGAAATAGTTGATTTGGGGTCATTCCAACAATATATTTTGGTTTGTCAACCCAAACTGAAACCATCATTTCAGGTCAGTTTAACATGAATCTGTGTTTGCCTGAGGTCCCATGTTGCCTCATGGGAATCATACTTTAGGTGCCCCAAGCCCACCGTTTTCTTTTATAGATTGTCCTGCTCCCCAGGCTGTAGTGAAGTGGATGAGCCCAATCTCCCTTCTGCTTGAACTGCAGTGGTGCATCCTCAGTCTTGTAGTTGGGTCCAGGAGCTCAGCACATAGAAGGCTCTAGAATCGTGAGGCACCCAAATTACAACAACCATGTGGCATTCTGATAGCTCAACGGGGCACATTATTTTTGACCCAAGCTAATATTGATTCAGAAATGTGAAACTTTTTTTTTTTTGATGCAGGTATAGGACTGTGGAAGACAGATGCACTGTCAGTATTGTTATATTATGACAAAGCAAGACACAACTTATCCATAGATAACAGCTGATAAAGAAAGACCTTTAACATTCCCATAGTCTGCATACGTACACAATCTCAGTATTGTTTCCATTTGGGCAAAACCCACCACTGTTTCTGGTCATTATAAGAACCAAGCATTGCTCTGCTGAGTGATCCCCAATATGCTTGTCCCTCACGCTGTCTTTTTCCCTAACAGTATGCCATTTGCGTTTAGTGCATGAATCCAGAATGGAACAGTTTTGGGGGAATAGGGGGCGGGGAGGGCACGGGGGGTTGTTTACTATTTTGTTTCTTGTCTTTTATTTTCTCAGCTGTAATAAAGCTGGATGCACTTGCCTGAAATACACTTTTCTTTTTTAATCATCCTTATTTTACATTGGTCCATCTGTTTTGAAACTTCCTGTCATTTGTGGGCCCTTAAATGATTGAAGCCTTTCTATGTTTGTGTGCTTTATTTTCCTTCATTACTCATTCTTCCCATACTTTATCATTTAGACTTTGTGGCTGGTTTGTCCTCTTTCCCCCCCTCTTCTTGGGGCTGCTTGCAAATCTGCTTTAGATTTCCACTCATTGGAGATTCCCACACCTCAGACTTTGTCATTGAGGTTGGATGTGAAACTTTGTCAAAAACGCTTTCTCAAGTGAAAACAACTGTCATGATAAAATGATATTTGTAGATACCTCCTGAAACATCTCTTTTAATCTTCAGGGTTCTTGTAACATTCCTGATCTGTAACCATTAGTTTATTGGAAAAAAGCTGCAACAGTTAAAGAAATGGGATTTGATAGTGTGGGTTTATGTGCAGGTGTGTGTTTAAAATGAGGAGACTGTTTGCACCCTCCAGTCATCCCCTCCCATCCCAGAACAGACTTTTTTTCTCTGGATACCCTGATCATTATTAGGTCCATGTTTTATTGCACCATGCCTCAAAGAGGCATGTAATGAAAATACTATTGTGGGTATCTGTGTCCAATCCCTAGAGAAATGAAGAAAACATCAGCTTCTTTACCAAAAGACCCTTGCTTGCCTGTACTTACTGGATAATAATAAGGAAAAATTTAGAGGCTGGGCTGTCTCAGGTGTGGAGGGAATCAGTGGCTTTGTGCAGAAAGTAGATAAAATGAATGATGGAGGTTACTGGGCTGCAATTCAGCATAGATACAAATTTCAAGATATATGTATGCATTACACATAAGAAGAGCTAAAAGTATATTATTTTATGCATGTACATACTAATATCTGGCATCACTGAGCTTGGTGGGGTAAATATCATCACTGGAATATTGGTATAGAAAGACATAGTGCTGAATAATACATCAAGAATATATTTTAGGTCAGAAGGAGATGAGAGCCAGACTACATGAAAAGCAGGGAAAAACAGGTGTGATGTGATATGATAAACTCTACTACAGATTGTTCAAGGGGGAGATGGATATTGCTTTTCTAAAAAAAAATATAAAAACACAACCGCTATTAGCAATGGTGAACTTTTCATATTATCTGCTTTAAAAGTAATATGACAAAACACAAAGCTTATGTCTACACTAGAAGCATTTGTCAACAGAAGTTACTGTCAACAGGGGAAATCTCAACAGAACTTCTTCTGTCAGCAGATTGCATCTACACACAACTTGCACTGGTGACAAAGTGGAATGGCAGCTCTGCAAAGAGGGCTGCCCAGCTCCCGGAAGCCCCCTCTGTTGACAGAAGTGTCTACACAGCACTTTTGTTGACAGTACTATGTCCAGAGATTGTTATGCCTCACATTTTTGAGGGGTAATACTATCGAGGCAAATGCAGAGTTCTGTTGAGAATCTGACAGAAGGGTTTAAGCATCTAGCCGCTTCCTGAATTATATCAACAGAATGCCCCTTCTGTCAACAAAACTCTTGTGTAGACCAAGCCAAAAAGTCCAATAATTTCTTGGAGTCTGTCAGACAACTTCCTTCAGAATGTCCAGGAAGTAACCAAGGCGAAAGCCATGTTAGGCTTAATTCTGACTAGCAGGGAATTGGGTTGCAAATCTGAAGGTTAAGGGTAATTTGGGTGAAAGTGATCATGAAAAGGTAGGTTTTATGATTCTAGGAAAAGGAAGTGGTAAATGTAGCAGAATAGGACAATGGACTTCAAAAAGGCTGTCTCAGAAAACGGCAAACTCAAACAACTGGCAGTTAAGTTGCCATGGGAAGAAAATGAAAAGTAAAAAAGAATTTTAGGAGAGTTGGCAGTTTCTCAGTCAATATTAAAGAAGTAATAACAAACTGAAAGCAAGTTGGGAAGAGTAGTAAACTGTCAATATGGCTCTTTAATTACCTGAAAATCATACAGAAATTCTACTAAAATGGAAATGTGGACAAAGTACTAAGGATTAGCATAAAAGAACAGCAGAAGCATTTAGGGATAAAACCAGAAAGGCTAAGGCTAACAAAATGAATTGCGCATAGCAAGGGATGTAAGAGGCAATAAGAAGAGTCAGTAGTGTGATACTGTTGTGAAAAAAGCAAGCATCATTATGGGATGCTTTAAGAGTGGTATTGTAAGCAAGACCTAAGAAATAATTCTACCACACTACTCTGTGCTGATTTGGACTAAACTAGAATGTTGTGTCCAGTTCTGTGCATCAGATTTCAGGAAAGGATGTGGACAAATTGGAGAAGGCTCAGGGAGGAGCAACAAAAATGTTTGTCTTTTTAGACACCACGACCTGTGAAGGAAGACTGAAAGAACTGCGGATTTGGAAAAGAGAGGAGTGTGAGGAGACATAAAAGTTTTAAGTACCTAAAAGGGTGTTAGAGGAATGGGGGGAGAAAATTATTCTTATTCTGTGGTGATAGGGCAAAAAGAAATGGGCTTAAATTGTAGCAAGGGAGGTTTAGGTTGGCCATTAGCAAAATCTTCCTGTCGGGGTACGTACTTACTGGAAATAAATGGTTTAGGGAGGCTGGGGAATTTCCATCACTGGAGATTTTTAAGAGCAGGTTAAACAAACATGTCAGGGATAAAGTAAGCTCTCCTGTAGCACTAGATAGTGCTAAGTTCTGCTGTGAGTAACGGGAACTGAAATTTATGACTTCTCCAGGTAACTTCCAGTTCTAGCATCCTGTGATGCTATGACTAGGAGCAAGAGATAGATAGGTACAGGGCCACAAATTAGTGGGAAGAAGAATTAATTATGGATGAAGGCTGAGGTGTTTAATGCCTGTTTTTGCTTTAGCCTTCACTAATAAGTATCTGGGTAACCATTTATCTCAACACACTTAATATGATAGAGGTAAGGAATACAAGTCAGAACAGGAGGAGAACAGGTTAAAGGATACTTAGATGTGTTCAAGTTGACAAGACCTAATGAAATGATCTTGGAACCATTAGCAATTATTTTTGAGCACTTGTGCAGAACACTGAGGCTCAAGAGGACTGGCAAGGAGCAAGTTACAGTATCTACCTTTAAAAATGGAAAAAAGAAGCACCCAAAGAATTGTAAATTGGTCAGCCTAACTTTGATGCTCATAAAGACACTAGAACAAATTGTGTAATAATCAATTTGATGTACAGGGTAAGCAGTATTCAGTCTAGGCTCTGAGGCTTCAGGTCTGATATGAGAACTAGCCAGGTAACCTTTGTCCCATTGGAAAAAAATCTTAATTTGTTTGAGCTTAAGGCAGTACAAGATTAAAGAAGGATAATAATAGAGAGGTATGAAATCATGAAACACTAGAAGACCCTTACTGAGTTAGAAATTACAGCAGCTCAAGCCAAAGACCTGCATGTACCACTGGAAGCTCTCTGCTCAGTGTGTTTCAGCAACTGCAAAAAAGAAAGCAAAATATTCAGATGCATAATTAACAGGATGGCAAACAATACTGAAGCTATTAGGATGCCATCAGCATGATACCATGTGTAGTTCTGGGCCTGGGCTGTGAAAAGGCTGTAGCAGAAACAGAGGTCATTCCACTTAGGGCAACAATCATAGTTAGAGGCATGGAAAAACTTTCATCTGATGAGAGAGATTAAAAGGTTGGAGCCGTTCAGAGGAGATGAAAAAGAGGAAACAAAGTTAGTGGGATACAAATACTGAACAGTAGAAAAGGAAGAAGATATTCTGTATTAGAAAAAGAGGATGAAGGGCATCATCCAAGGGCTGAAAATGGAAAGGCTGAAAACTTGAGGGGTGTATATGTGTGTGTTTTTTTTGTTTTGCTTTTTTTTTTTTTGTTAAACAATGGAGGGACTCATTGCCACAGGATATTAGAGGACACCAGCTGTATTTATTGGAAACCTGATTAGATGTTTGTTTGTATGATGAATACATCCACATTTTAATGGCCAGAACTGAAAAACACACCCCAAAGAGTAGGTGAAAAATAACTTCTATGAAGAGCAATGCTGCTGTGCTGGATCTTCCGGAGTTTGATTTAGTGCGTGTAGTAGGGACATGCCAAACTGAACTTCAAGGCATCTGCATCAGTGCCAGTGCTCCTGCCCCTTGTTAGGGGTAAGGGAAGGTTGATGACCTCACTTAGTGGAGATGGTGTGGAAGTCTGAATTAAGGTACATCAGCTCCAGCTACATAATTAATTAGCTGGAACTGTGTACCTTAATTCAGCTTTCTAACGAGCATAGGCCTGCCCTCAGTTTGCATTCAGGAAAGCATCCCTTATTCAGGACAAGAGTTAAGTATGTGCTTAAGTGCTCCCTTGACTAGGGATAGCCTTAAGTGCACGCTTAAATATTTTCCTGTATGCTTCAGAACATAAACCAGCCTGTAAGTGATAGGTCATTGGGAATAAACTTCTCCCTGGGGGCCGGTTGTCTTCTAGTTGCCCACTTATGGGTTTCTTGCTCCTTTGTTTGGATCAGCTGTTTCTGGTCAGAGGCACTGAAAGGATCCTCAGGATTTATGGGGCCCTATCCAGGGTTATTCAACTGGAGTGTGTGGAGGGGGCACGGCTCCTGCATAAAACCTGCTCAGAGGCCAGGTTGCTCCATACCAGCCCATCTACTCCCCTGCCCTCCAGGCAGAGCCCCTGATATGAATTATCAGGATCTGAAATTTTTGTATGAAATTAGGACAAATTTGAAAACTGTTTAAAACATGTTAAATAAAAACTATAGAAAAAACTTTAATACATGTTATTTACAGTGTAATTATTCACCCCCCTGAACTACATTGGACCCACATACCTCCTTAAATCAGGGGTGCTGCTGAGGGTGTGGGAGATGAGGCTGGGAAAACTAATTCCCCCCCTACGGGTGCTGGTGGTTGACTTGAGCGAAACCAGGTGGCATGGGAATTCTGTGTTTGTCAGGTAAATCCCCTGGAAGAATATTGGTTTTCTTTCTTGAGTAAACAAGAATTTTGATTTCTGCTTCTTATATATCAGTAGAGTAATGTGGGTCCACCCTCAGTGATACGACATATAATTACTAGATTGTAAAGTAGCAAAAAAGGCAGCTTTATTCTAAATGGATTAACTTTTTTTTGTTATACAGATGACTTTGGATTAATAATATCACCATGTGCTCAGCCTAATCACCTTTAATGCCAGAATGTCTCTTATCTGATGTATTTTTAATGAATGCATTAAAAAATGAAGGTGCTAGGTTTGATAAGTCTGTGTGGTTTCCCAAAGGCAGAAAGGCAAGGGAGGGTTGAGGGATTAGGAGCCTGATTAGTGCATAATGAGGAACTTTTCATTCTAAAATAAAATCGGGGTAATTACGAAGCGACATACTCGCATATCAACCCAATGACTTCACCAAGGTTGTCATACTGCCAGAGTTCATAAATATGCAGAATTACCATAAATTGGGATCTTATGAGTTTAATGGGCTGAAATATTCATGCTGTAGAATATCTGCATCTTGTGCTCTGAAGGAGTAAGCAAACTCACTTCCCAATGCACTTCATAGAGTACAAAGGGATACAATCATCTCTGGCATAAACAAGATTAACTTCATTGCTTTGAATGGAGTTGTGCCCACTTATCTCAGTGAAGTATTTAGCCAAAGATGTTTTGTAAAGGTGCTGTTTCCTTGCTTTTCATTTGATTACAGTCACGGCATGCTGAAAGTGCAGCAAGCTTTCTCTTCCTCCTCAGTCCCCGCCAACCAGTGTCTGTTCCCTAAGTCTTGTTACTTTTTCTGAGTGTATACAGACCAACCACTGTGTACATTTGGGCCACAAATACCACATGTATTTTCTTTTATGTTGACACATTGCCTAGTGCAATGGGGTTCTGTCCGATGACTGGGGAATCTAGGAGTTACAATAATGCAAGTAAAGAACAATAACAAAACAGTAATGCCCTAGAGATTGAATTCTGAAAAGCCATGTGTGATGAATTATCCTCTGCTGTATTGTCCTGCAGATGGATATGAAATAAACTTCTTCTAGAGGCTGTGCATTTTGTTACCTGACTTGTTGCACACTAGTGACTTGAATCATATCTCTGTCCCCAAAGTGCTCTTTTAGGGCCTGATTCAACAATCGCTGGAGTAAATAGATTCGCATTGACTTCACTGGAATCTGGTCAGAGGGCTGTGAAGAGGTCAGAGATGTGGTGTGTAAAAGCCTCAGAAATGAGGGAGTAAAAGGGAAATGACTGATTAACCCTGCCGTCTAGGTGAACTCATGTTTTCTCTCAAGTTAAATGATCCAGGCTGTATGTAACCAATCCTCCTCCTCCCAGCTTCCCCAAGGTGCAGGGATCGGGGAACCGGGTGGCAGCCGCTGGTGCACTCTTGGCTCCCCATTCCTTGGGGAGTTAATTGACAGCCGCATGGGTGGGCTTCTGACCCCTGCTGCCTCCAGTAGGTGGCAGGTGCACCGGTGTGCTCCCAGTGTCCTTGAGCTGTAGAGAGCCGGGAGCCAGGCAGCAGCTACACCATCCAGCTCCTGCCTCCCCTGAGCTGCAGGGAGCTGGGAGGCAGATGCATGGGTGTGCTCCCGGCTTCCCTAAATATGGGGCAATTAGCCCCATTTTAAAAATGAATTGGGAAGCCTTCCTGGTGCCTAAAATATGGGGCTGTTATAGTGGAAATAGGACATATGGTAACCCTGATATAACTTCCTTGCTGGGTGTATTAGCAAATGCAGTATCTATTACATCAATACTTAACTGATTTATTTTCATATTCAAAGTGTTTGAAAATAAAGACAAAGGTCAATGCTATTCTGGCCTGTAGGTCTACAGTCCAAATTTCTCCCCTGCATTTCATTGCTGGTGCTAAGCTACTTATTAGTTTGATCCCCAAAACCGTTTCAAATCCATTGTATCTTATTCAAAACATCTTTTAAAAAGATGAGGTGCTGGGATGTCACAATGTTTTCATCAGACAAATAAGAAAGAAGTAGAGGACTGGTTTATACTGGAATTTTGGCTCATTCTTCAAGTGCCACATACATCATTATGCAGGAACATAAAAACTTGCCTGGAGAAGAGAGAGAGTCATTGTTGTGTGCACATAATGCATCACTACAAAGACAGAACTGTGACAAGAAGCCAAGGGTTTGCTTGTGAAATTCTCAGAAATTATTGCTCCTCTAACTGCTTTTTAATAATATCTGTGCAAAGTAGGTGGCGGATGACCACCACACAGATGAATCTCCAGGCGTTTTAGTGGGAAACATCAACAGAACTAAGATAGTATGATTCCCCACTATCATTCAGACATGAGATCGTAAGTCCTCACATCATTTCATTTTTCAGGGTTATTAGCTCCTGCTCTAGCTCATCTTCCTAAACAGAAGATTGAGGCAGGAGGTGGCCAATTATCCCAAAACAATTTTTAAGGCAAAAGGCCTCTCTCTTCAAATGTTCAAAGCAGAGCTGTTTCTCCTGCTAGCAGTACAATGAATCCTGTGCAATACAGGCCAGATTGTGCCCCATTCTGTACACTCCAGCTAATCTCACCGCTCACTGCATTGCACGGACTCCCTGCATAGCTGGAAAGCAGCGTCCTCAGAGCTGCTACTCATCTTCCCATACAGATGGACTGGGACTGGAGCCAATGCAGCTCTGGTTGTACCAGGAGACAAATAACGTGTTGGGCATAGGGCTGGTTTAAGACGCCAGCCCTTAGATTCTGATGTCTGTCACATGCTATTTCCTGGGCTGCTCCTGGACAGAGTAACTAATGCTACTCCATTATTTAGGTTTTGTGGCAAAGCCAGAGCAAAGTGCCATTCACTGGCTGTGTCTACACTGGCTCACAACCTTGAAGGGAGTATGGTAAGCAGGGTGTCGGGAGATTATTAATAAAGTGCTGCGATGCATGTGCAGCACTTCATTAAGCTAATTCTCCCCTGTGACAACTTCGAAGCTGCAAACTTTGAAGTGCTGGCTTGCGAGTGGCTGTGGCTAACCTGCAGGCATTTTGAAGGGCCTGGGCTACTTTGAGGTCCCTTTACTCAAAATTTTGCCACATGCAAGTCGACACTTCAAAATTTGCCACTTCAAAGTGGTTGTGGAGGAGAATTAGCTTAATGAAGTGCTGCATATGCACTGCAGCACTTCATTAGTAATCTTCCAACTCCCTACTTACCATGCTCCCTTTGAAGTTGGGAGCTCGTGTAGACGCAGCCAGTGTGAGTTAAGGTGTCACCTTAAGAGAGGATAATATGTGACTGGCAATGAGAATCCATTTTGTGTCTAATTTGCAAATTCAGGGCTGGGTTGTAAATCCTGTAATCACATTGGTAAACAGTTTTTCAGATAAGCAGTCCAAGTTGAGTTGGTGGGAAATGAGACTAAAAGTGTGAATAACCGGTCATGGGTGTGAGTAAGGAATTCACAGTCCAGTTCTAGAGTTAGCATATGAGAGAATACACTCCCTGTCAGGAATGTATCTGTATTAGAATCTACCAGCACTATTTGTATTACTGAATCTTGGTCATGGGGCTGCTTTCCCAGGCAGACAGTATTGATTAAAACTGACATGATTTCCCTCCAAGCGTGAAGTTTTGAATTTTCTTTCCATTTATTGACACTCAGAATTCTGAGGCCTACCTCTGCTTCTGCTGCTGTGTAGCATGAGTTTTTCCTGATGATAATATACTCACTGGATCCATCACAATATTGTTACTGAGTAACTCACTGCACTGAACATTATCATGTAGTATAATCCAAGATGTGCTTAAATAGATCTCAAGGAGACACTTTTACGACATTTCTTATTAATCTGTGTTTGTATAAAATAGGATGCTATGCATCAGACTTGAGCAAAAATAATCTTTTTTACAAGCAAAAGGGAATTTTTGTTAGAAACATTCCTCCAGATTTTAGAACAAATTCAGCCCTTTGGTGTTGTTTGCTGTCCACACAAGATTCTAGCCAGAGGATGGACTAAATGATAGTGGCTCTTCCATAGGGTCTTTCTTTTTATATGTCCAGCCCATCTCCCCAAAAGGCTGAGCTGATAGCCAGTGATCTTCTGCAGTCCTCATTCCAGTCTCTGTCAAGAGACCTGCCAGCCCAGCACTGGCTAGTCTCTGGCTTTTAGAGCCAATTGCTCCAGTGATGTCTGGGGACACATGGAAACCATCCATTGTCCTCACTGCCCTTTTATGAGAAGATATTTTATGGCTGTTTTTGCCATATGAGGATGGTGCTTTGAAGTTTGTGGAGAGTGTTTTTCAGCTGGATCACAATGATCAGTTTAGATCTATCAGACAACCCAAGTGATTTTCCTTAGGGTGCCCTAATCACAGCGTCAGCTAGGCAGCCATTAACTTAACAGCTTTCCTGCAACAACCTCAGCTGCAGTCAAGGTAGGTGTGGCCTTCTGCTATGGTGAGTTTCAAACCCGGGCGTCACTTGTGTCCCCACTTCTTACATTAATCATTCATTAGCAAGGGATAATCTACAGTTCTGTGTACACACACACACACACACACACACACACACACACACACACACACACACACACACACACCCCCCAAAACCAAAATAGTGCAGGCAGCCACACGATGGTCCGAGTGTCAGAATCACTAGGAATGCTGGTAAAAACTGCATGGGAAACAGTTGTTCTACAAGTGACCCAGGTTGCTGCGATGGGAAGTTGTACCCACTGACATGGGGAACACCTCCACAACATTCCATGAACCTCCCTCAGCTCTGAGTGGTGAAGCTTTGTAGAAACACCCGCTGAATCCTCCATGATTTGCTGTTCTCTACACAGCTGATGGTTTGGCACAGCAGTGGCACTTCTCACGTCCTATGCAGGTTAGTAGTTCGCTGCACCTCTCCCTTGTGGTAGGTGATCAGAACAACAAGTTGCGGCGTGAGTTGTCTGAATATAAAGCTAGACTGGGACTTTCATGTTGAACACACCCCAGGGTGGCGCTTCTGGCTTATAACATCAGAGGAGGGTTTCCGCCCGGTGGGGGTAGTGGGAGGGGGAGGGAAAAGGGGGTAACTGCCCCAGGGCACCTCTGAAGCCCTGCAGGGCACAGTGCTGCTGCTCCATGTGCAGTTCTGAGGGAGCGTGTGGGGGCGCAGGGCTGACTGCCTTAAGCCCCACCCTTTCTTCCTTTGTACCTGTCCCTTCCAGGGGCGAGGAGCTATGACCCCCACACACTTTTGCCTCCAGGGCTACAGCAGCTATCAGTGCTATGGTTCCCCCTGCAAATTCAGAGTCCACTTCAAGGGTGGCTGGTAAAGGAGGTGGCTTGTCCTCTTCCGCCCCAGTGCTGAGGGCTACTGTGGGCTGAGTTGGCCGCTTGTGCAAGTGAAGAGAGCCCTGTGGGCTGCCCTAACTTGCAGCCAGGCTGACAGCCTCTACAGGCCTTGAAACACTCATCATATACAATGGCCTTTCCAGTTGCCTCAAAGTCAACATATCTCCAGTTCTGGGGTACCTGTGTGGGAGTGGGGAGAAGGATTAGAGCTGGCAGAACAGGCTTTGCAGCTCTGTAAGGGCTCCCCTTGTCTTTAGGGTTGTTTTGCCGGGTCTTTGTGTTAGCAGCACATGGTGAATCTGGCCCTGTGTGTGCAGAGCAGCAGATACTATGCAAAGCCTCTTGAAGTTATGACTTTGCTCAGTATCTTTGTACGCAAATGTGTGGGTTTTTTTCAGTGCTGGCGTCTAAATGGATATGGACTTAAGGTCTAAGCAGATTTGTCTGGATGTGAGTGAGTTATATCCCTGTTGTGAGGAACAGATCCAGAAAACTAAATGAGCTTTGGCGCTACAGGTGTGACCTTTGCATTCATTACTCTGTAGTATTTGGTCTGTGCTGTCAGTCGTCTAGCCTATACATTTTGTGTCAGGTTTGCTTTTTTAAGATTTATCTGCTAATATGTGCATCTGCTAATATGTTTATCCATCATCTCAGGAGTCTGCTTAGTCAATTTATGGGCTTCATTGTACCTTTGTATCACTCAGCTAATGGAGAGCTAAACTAAATAAGTTTCCCTTGCTCAGCTTACTCAGGTCCCAGCCAGAAGTAACAAGGTGCAGCCTTTGCTTTCTCAGTACCATCCACATCTGTGACAGGGTGGAGAGTGGTGTGGAAGGAGCAGAGTCCTGATTGTGTTCCCCTCTTCCCCACTTCCAGGCCAGAGTGATTCCATCCTATCAAGGGCTATTATAATTCATTTCCTCCCTATTTGCCTCTAGATATGGTGGGTGGGTGGAGCAGAGGAGTCAAAATTCCTACTTAGTTGCTCCATCCCAGGTGTGCCACACTCTATGTAAGGCTGATCTGAAAAACTATTTCTTATGTGTCATTGTTCAATAGTGGGTCTATGCGGCTAAGAATGGGATATAACGTCTGCTCTCACCGCATTTTGAACATATAAGGAAAGCTATGCAGAGAGGGAATTAAGTCCCATATTTCTTGCATTTGCTTGCTCAGTAGGTTGTGCCTGTGTAGTGCTATACACAAAATTAGAGGCTAGTGGAATAATCAGTCAGTGGCGTGAACAAAGTGCATCTGAAGCCCGTCTCTTAACAGAACACTGACGGGCTTATTCCCAAGTGTATGGCTAGATTTGCTTCCCATGAAGCTATACATGTCCGTACCTTGAATGTATTAAAAAAACAAAACCCAGGAAGCAGCTGTTATGAAGGAGTCAGTTTAACAATACTGGATAGAACTGCCTGATTAACAAGACCATGAAGTAATTGGACTAAATGGGCAGAAACAATTAAGTTGCTCTACATCAAAATACACACTGCAATACCGTAAAGTGAATGTCTGAAAGAACTTAAAGGACCTGATCTTCAGATTGTGAGGGAAGCGGGAAAAGCAAATGGCTGTACCACTGTTTTAAAAGCTTCGTGTATGATGACTGGAATTTAAAGTGCTCTTTCGGGTCTTTTGCTCTGAGCCCCCTAGTCAAATTGTGGTTTTGCTGAGAGGGTCCTTGGCCATAACTTGGTATAGTATAATCCTTTCCCACATACCTAAAGCTGTGTAATCTAAAGAGAAAATGACACAGATGAAGTAGCTGAACCTGTGCCCAGATGCTCTGAATGCAGTTAACAAAGGAATGTGAGTGGTGGAACCCTACTTGTTTTATGGGTGTTTAGCATTTATGGGAAAAATGAACAATGCAATTATCTATGTGCTGAAGAGAGTGGCTCTAATTGAGACTTGGGTGTCTAAGTCAGTCATTGACTCCCTACCTCGGTGTGCATTGAGACATGACTGTTGGTGAGGTGGTGGGCATAGTAACCCTTAACCAGGCACAAACACCCGTGTCAACAGCGGTGCAGCAGTACAGGATGCAGTCATGGGGTGGGGGTGGGGTGAGTGGAGATGAGCCAGTGAGGGGAAGGGATTAGAATCCATCCAAAGGGAGCAGCTGGAAAAACAGTTACTAGAGAAGAAGCGGGATCTAGGTCAGTGTTTCTTAAACTGTGGTCCATGGAACACTGGTGTTCCATGAACAACTCACAGGTGTGCCATGAGCATCTGATGCTTTTTTGATATTGTACACTGGTGGTATATATTTTGTTATTAAAACCAGATTCAATGTTACTTCATTGCCATGATACTTGATTTAAATTACATAAAAAACTGAATGAAGTTTATGTTGCTTTTTTTTTCTGGGGGGCGGGTGTCTGGAAACAGTTTTTTGGGGGGGGAAAAACACACCAAAACTTATAGGTGTTCTGCCAAAAAAAAACAAAACAAAACCTGTTTGGTATTCCATGGTCTGAAAAAGTTTAAGAAACACTGATCTAGGTGCTGAGCTAGCAGATGAACACGAGCTGACCTCAGAGAGGAGGAGATAGAATAAAGGAACATGAGAATAAAAGTAGGGGACTGGGAAGTGATGCGGAAGGAAGGAAGGAAATTAGGAAAGGTTCCAAGTCAGGAGAAACACAAAAATATTAAGCTGGCAATGTGAACAGCCACTGTTGGAGAAGGGTAATAGCTGGAAACTGACAGATGTAACCAAGAGTATCAAGAAAAAAATCTGAAAGAAAATATAACTGGTGAAGAGGGAGTTGATCAAAAAGCTGTTAAATGAATACAGATCCTGAAAACAGTAAACAAGAAGCTCCCCCCAACCCAAATATATCCGTTCAAAGGGAGCGTAATTGACAAGTGAGGGTCCACCAGGTGAAGAAATCCTGCTTGTGGATAAACTTGGTGGAAAGAGGAACAGTCACAGGAACATCAAATCTAAGGAACATTTCAAGCCGAAGAGAAGCAAAGGATCGGACAGCAAAAGTGGAGCTGGACTTGAAGCCAAGGAGAAGAAATGTTGATTCTCCTCTGAAGTGAGTAATGTAGTGTTTTGAGTGAGCTCTTTGCCAATGTCCAGGGTGAGGGAAAATAGCATATGTGGAGGCTCCCTACACTTAGTGAGGTGGTAACCTCTAATTTATTATTGTAAATAGTAAATCTTGGGTACATTCTATATTTATGCTCTGGGTACAAATGGGGGTTCTCTCTTGTAAAGGTCTGCATGTTTAAAATGCTCCTGTTCTTTTTTTTCCTTTGGTTTTACTGTACCTCTCTTCATAGTTGATGTACTCCCAGCCTGACCGGTGGTCTCTTTTTGGTTGCTGAAAGCCCATATAAAAATGATACTACTTGAGAGAATGTGAGGGTTGAGGAAGAGATCACAGCCTATTACTACTGAGGTGAAGCAAATCTTAGGTGTGAATGAGAAATGAGGTGGTTTGGGTCAGGTGACAGTTCTTGTTGGGAGAGCAAATACCAAGCTCTGGTGGTTGTGCACTTAAACAACCAACCATTCAAAGTGTTCTTGGATCCAGGTCAGAGACCGTGTTAAGGTCTTTTTCCGCTAGTGAGCAGCATAGTATAACAGACGTAGTTGTTGCTGTTACAAATTAATTAGTTCATAAATTTGAAGTGCCACGCCAAGATTTAATACACTGCACTTCTGGTATCATAAGCTCTTCCTGCTCAGGCTTCATGATGATTTTGAGGGGTAGACTGTAAGAGTTCTACAGTGGTGTTTGATAGTCTTTTCCTAACTTGAAATTCCAAGAGGATTATAAATACAGGAGCCACTTTTAGAACAATGACAAAAGTTTGTTTTTTACCAGACAGATGCTTGATCACGTTAAAACTATCTTGATTTTGAGTTGCCTTCCTTTGAATCCGGGAATGGATAATAGCAAAATATTCAGCAGCTTCTCTTTACATAATTGTACTGCAGCAGTAAGTAACTTTCTCTCAGAAACCAAATTTGTGCTGCAGCCTAACCGTTTAAGTAATCAAATTTAAGTCTAAATTAGGCATAAACTAATCCAGAGAAATATTCTCAAATAGTCTAATAAATTATGGCAAGCACTGTAAAGAAGTGTATATCGGTTTGGAATTTTTATACTCTCAGATCAGTAAGCAAATGAAAGTGTCTGCTTTCGTACCAATAGCGTGCTTAGGAGTAAAGCAAAACCTGTTCTGCAGTGGACTTGCACATTCAGTATCGATTGAAAGATGGATTAAAGCATGATGGCTGTACTGAGAACTATCCTTTCTTCTGCCTTAATGTAAATGTATTGAGAAATGCTGAGGTGGGTCACTAGGCAAAATTTCTGCATTTGCAGATTTAGAACTCTTTTTAAGAGTAAATTTGTTGGCATAAGTAAAGAATTGGGAACAAGCTCCTGGGACATGCCCTACTTACTATTTAGGTTAGGTACTGCTCAGGAAGGGAGTAAAGAAATGCTTGCTTCTCCTTATTTGAATATCCCTATAGAGCCTTTGGGAGCCAGGATTCATCATTTGTACATTAATGAGTGGTTAATAATTGCAGTATGCCACCAGATGTCCATCTAATGTAAGGTTCTGTATGTAATAGGATACTGGTGCCATTAAAAAAAAGAAATGTGTGCACCTTGGATAAGACCTCATATTTTCTGTTCTTCATGGATAATAAAAGCAATATAGTGCATTAAACTAGTATATTGTTTGCAAATACCAAATTGTGCAAATTCTGCAGTTTGTGTTCTTTCTGTAACAGTACTATACTGCAATAGACAAGAGGTTGACATTTCATTTCCTTTTTGTCAGGGAGGGAGAAGAATGAGGGAGAACAGCATGTCAGTATTTCTTCCTCTGTCTTTCTCTATTTCATGCTTCACATTAAATAGTAATGGCTAACGTGACTTAAGAAATCAGCTCTGGGTAAACTTGCTTCTGTTCTCTGTCCTAAAGCTTCAGAATCATGGCTCCTGATGATATGATCTGCTACTAAAAAAATTACACTTGTCAGTCTCCTCTGTCTAATGTCATGTTATGCCCCACAGGCCAAATCTTGGGAGTACTGAATCAGTGCAAGTTATGAACAGTTGGGAATCACAGAGTTAGACTTCATTGGGATTTGGCCTTAACTATCAGAATCTGATTTCATCTGTTTTACAGGCTGAATCCTTAAACAAGCCATCACGGTTTCTTCCCATGATAAGCACTGCTGCGACCATACAGTGATGAGAAAAATTAGTGAATAGGCAGGGCAGGAATGCTTAGCTTTTAAATATAATAACGCTTGGTTGAAACAATGGTAATATTCTACCAACAAAAAATTGTGTGCTCAGATTACTGTGTATTTGCGGTTACTATTCATGACAGGTGAAGGAAGGTATACAGAATAAGAGGCCCTCCTGTTAGCCAAAGATCAGGTGAGATGCCACTATGCCCTTGTATTAATATAAGATTCCAACTGCCAGGGCAGAGCTCACTAGTGACCAGGCTGATAGCCGTTGAAAAGCAGCTAGGTTCTTTGTTTTTGTGTTCAGTTTTGCACAGTAACAGGAGGAGTCAGGTTACCACTTAATTACTTTGTTTGTTTACCTAACACGTTAATCTCTTACTGTTACAATGTTGCTTTATTTGTTTACCTAGCGAGTTAAGCTCTTGTGGTTACAGTTGTTAAAAGGTTTATACTTTGATTACAAATAGCTAGCATACACTCTAATTCATAGATCTATACTTGTTAAATGCGCGCAAAAAGAAATGAAAAGTAAAATACCTAGCAGGTCTTATTCTTACCCCTGCATTATCAACGTGGCTTGGCCAGTTTTTCTCTCTGTCCCTTGGGAAGAAGTCCTTTGTCCTTTTTTTCCAGGAGTTGAGCGTCCGCAGGGACCTGGGGAGACCCTCACCCTCCTCCCTGGCAGGAAAGATGATTGGAGCTCAAATAGGGGGTCTGCTGGACCCCTCTTTTATACCCATTGGGTCACGTAGGCTTCTTCCATGGTTTAATTGAATTAAACTGTCTGATACTGGTTCTCACAGGGAGTTCAAGGGTGTAGCTCACCTGTGAGGTAGAGACAATAAGGGCATTTGTGTCTTAATGGGCTGGAGATTTTTCCTCGTGTGTGGGACAAGTGTCCTGGTGAATCAACTGATGGTAATTAGGCAAGGGCAGTCCGAGGCCCGGCTGTTAATTAGCCCATTGTTCTTAGCTTTGCTCCAGAGCTTCAAAGACGGTGGCTAAGATAAGCCCATCTGTGCTGCTGGGCATTCCAGGGCTGGGTTATTCCTTTTAACCCTTCCATGCTCTGAAGCACCTAGGGAAGGCAAGATGGAGTAGAGGAAAAAGGCGGGGTTCTGTCTAGCTACACCTCCCCAGAACCAAATGAACATTTTGAACTCTTGTTGAAATTAGAGAGTGCTGGATTAATTTTCTATTTAGCTTGTTTCATTTTGTTACCCTTTGCCCTTCTGTCTTCTGGCTGAGAATAAAAAGTACTGAAATTACGCAAGAGGGCTTGTTTTCTGCAGAAAGGAAGTTCATAAACACGGAGTTGGCTGGGAATTTTCCATCCACAATTTCTGATGGAAAATTTGATCTCCACATTAAATTTTGCCAAAATTGTCAGGAAAGTTTGAAATGAAATATTTCATCTTAGGTGGCATTGCCACAACCCCACATCAAAAGGTTATGTTTTGAGACAATTCAGCATTAGCCTGTCCGGCTGAGCAGCTGTGAAGCCTACTGCTCCCCTTCTCCGAGTCAGCTCCCTGCCTGGACTACATGTCCCATGATGTATTAGGTCTTGCCTCTGACTGAACTACTGCAGTGCAACAAAGGAATCAAATGACTATAATGCACGGGGGGAAATGGGGACATGAAATACCTGAACTTCATAGCAACTTAGGTTGATACAGGTCAATGGAAAAAAGTTTCAAGAGTTTGGCAAATTGTAGTACTACAATGTGACATTTCCAAAGCAAATATTTTTACACTTTTTTCATAAAGAAAATGGATTTTTTGTTCCAAATTGTGTTTAATACATGTGTTAAATTATTGGACTTCTGAGGAAGTTTTAAAAAAATCAGCTCTACTGAAAGGCACTTATTACAATGCTTGTTGTCATAAGGTTTTTTTAGACCCTAAACGTTTAGCTAAACTTTGTTCTACCATCTTATTACCATTACTCATCTTATTTGAGGTTACTATGTAGTTCAGAACGTCAAGTAATGATAGGTTATTTTTCTTGATTTCTTAATCTGTTGTGAAGCTGTAGTTTACAAGTGAGAAAAGCCTTATTAGTATGGTAGTGAAATTCATGTGACCAATAAATAATCGCAGAATAACAAAGCTGTTTCTTTTGCAATGTAACATGCAAAGCAGCTGGACAACCTGCTTCCTAAGGAAAAGGCCATTTTCAGAATGTAAACTCCACATGAAATGATTATTGAGAGAACCATTATTCTATCTGAAGAAAGATAAAAGGGTACATTTTTCTTGAATATTTCCAATAGAGTTGCTCCTGCTGAAAGCTTCCTGAAAGTATCTTTTCACATAATCAGCGAAGGCCAAAAATAGATCCCAGCTTTAATAGTCTAAAAGAGATAAAATTGGACAGTTACTTGTCATTGTTAATCTTTTTCACCAGGAGGAAGCGGCTTTGTATCAGATCTGATTTTCAAGTATTTTTCAAGATACTGAGTGCATGGCGGGGGGGAAGGGCAACGTAACAATTCCTAGGGAGTGCTTCCATCATTTTCTTCATCTGCATTCTCATGAAATCTGATTACTTAACTTATGAAGCTATTCAAGTGTATGTAAGTACTTCACTAAGCCCATGTGAATGGTATCTGCATAAACAATTTGGCAGTGAGTAGTGAGAAAAGCTTTCAGGAACTGTGGGATTCCTCCAAATGCATGAATTTGTAGCTCAGCATCTGTTAAAGGAAGAATGGATTTTCCATTGCTCTCAAACTTGCTTCTGGGCTCAAGATTTCACTTTGCTTTGGAGGACTTTAGTTCCAGCAGGTGTTTGATTGACTAGCACAGTTTAGTGAATTACTTTAGGAGGGCAGAGGTGGTTTCTGACAGGTGATTTAGAACCAGCAACTTGGAAGCTCATTCTCAAGGGTGGCATAACCAGCTCTTGTATAAGCTCCTTTGAGCCTTTTGGCTTCTGATTTCATTTGGGGCTTTCTGAGTTAGAGAAACATGACTAATTAGTTGAGTCATCTGAGATTTTCAGGTTTCTTTTCAGATGGAATCTCTTTCATCCGGATTTGTGATCCATGTGTGTGTTAAGGGTCAAATCCTGGGCTTACAGGAGCTTCCTTGGCACTCTACTATAGGATTTTTTTCAATGAGCCACTGGGCCATCAATTAATACTGCCCAGCTATGATCCTAGTGATCATAAGCAGTTGTGCTGTGAACATCAGACATCCTGATGACTTCATATGACACTGTTGTGAAGCAGAGGATGAAATACCCAGTAAACTTTTGTTAGGTCACAGGGGAGTTGCTACTTACTCCAGATTTGGTCCTTGCCTTTAGCTGACTGTTTGCATAATGAGTTGCCTCTATAACTGATTATTTGCAACAAAACAAAGCAGCAGAAATGTAGCACTTTAAAGACTAATAATGATTTATTCAGTGATGAGCTTTTGTGGGACAAACCCTTTTCTTCAGATCAATTTCATTTCCAGTTCAGACTGACATAAGTACAGAGTTCCAAAAAAAAAAAAAAATTAAAATAAAAATCAACAAATCAAATAGGACAGAAGGAATGGGGTGAGAGGTAGGGGGAGGTTAATTGTCCTGTCTGAGATAATTACAAAGGTCAAAGGAAGGGAAGCAGTCCTTATAATGAGTGATGTAGTTGGTCTCTGTTCATACCACATGTTAATGTGTCGAATTCAAATATGTACTCTAACTCACAAATCTCTTATTCTAATCTGTTGTGTGTCCTGGAACATAGAGAATTTAACATTCTCAGGTCTTCAACAGAACAGCTCACCCCACTGACGTGTTCACTGACCAGCTTATATGTGTTGAGATTTTTGACGTCTGATCTGTGCCTATTTATTCTTTTGCGAAGACTTTGCCCAGTTTGTCCAATGTCCATAGTGTCAGGGAATTGTTGGCCCACAATAGTGCACATAATGATGCTGGAAGTGCACAAGAATGTGCCTTTGATCTTGTAACTAACATGAGCCGCATCTACATGAGCCGGCTACTTCGAAGTAGCCGTGCCAACTTCGAAATAGTGCCTGCCACGTCTACACCTGGCGAGCGCTATTTCGAAGTTGAAATTGACGTAAGGTGGCAAGACGTTGAGGTCGCTATCCCCAACAGGAGGTGGGAATAGCGCCCTACTTTGACGTTGAACGTCGAAGTAGGGCACGTGTAGACGATCCGCGTCCCGCAACATCGAAAGAGCGGGGTCTGCCATGGCGGCCATCAGCTGAGGGGTTGAGAGACGCTCTGCCCAGCCCCTGCAGGGCTCTGTGGTTGCCGTGTGCAGCAGCCCTTAGCCCAGGGCTTCGGGCGGCTGCTGCTGCCGCCATGGTGCTTCCATGGGGTGTGCGGGCTTGTGGCTCTGCAGGCTGTGTGCTGTGCAGGCTGAGTGTGTCTGGGAGGGGCCCTTTAAGGGAGCGGCTAGCTGTTGCCCGGGAAGTGCTAGTCCGCCCTGTGACCCTGTCTGCAGCTGTTCCTGGCACCCTTATTTCGATGTGGGCCGCTTTGGTGTGTAGACGCTCCCCTGCAGCGACTATTTCAATGTGGTGCTGCCCAACATCGACGTTGAACGTCGATGGCACCAGCCCGGGAAGATGTGTAGGTGCTATTCATCGACATAGCTTCTTTCGATGTTGCGACATCGAAATAAGCTATTTCGATGTAGCATCCCAGTGTAGACGTAGCTATGGTTAGGTCCAGTGATGGTATCCCCAGAATAAATATATGGACAAAGTTGGCAGCAGGCTTTGTTGCAAGTAGAAGTTCCAGGATTAGTATTACTGTGGTGTAGCCTGTGATTGCTGGTGAGAATCTTTCTCGGGTTAGGAGGTTGCCTATAGGTAATTAGATATATGGGTAATTTCTGGTAAATAAAGAAAAGCTGCTCTTGTAAGTTACTCCAGTGCAGAGTGAAGATCAAAGGGTTAAAAGGAGAATTTTATGGGAAGGGAAGACATGAGCAAAAACCAGAAAAAAAACCAGTAGTCCAGACTTCAAAAATGCATCCCTGGATAGGCTTTACAAAATGCCTGTATCATCATCTCTTAACAGTATTAAATGCACCAGTCACTTGTTCAGGAGTCAGCCACAGTTGATATATTTTGTTTTTAATTATTAAAATGTTTATTATTGCATCAACTTATTTATAAAATTAAAGCTCAATTTAGCTATGGTTATTCAATTTGGTTTCTATTTAAGAACTCTTACTATTTATTTGAGAAATGTCTGCAGTCATATTGCCAGGAAATGAAAGACAACATGATACTTTTTAAAAGGCCAAACCAAATCTGCCTCACCTCCTACCTTAAACTTTTCTTTGAGCAAGTTTATTTGGGTGGTAGGTTTCTAAGTTTGTAGCTGTTTCCTGGGACATAACTTCTACCATTCTTGGAAGGATCAATTTCAGGCATTGCAGTGTGTGCTGTGCCTCTAGTGAATGCGCTACCACAACGCTGCATCTTGTTTTTTGTGTCTGTCTCTAAAAACGATGTTGGAAAAATTGACAGGGTCCAAAACAGCTGTAAGTCTTATTCAAAATCTGGAAAATATGACTTCTTGAAGAGATGATTAAGAGGCTTAATTGTAAGTTTCCTGAGGTAAAGTTAGACTCATAGAAATATAGGACTAGAAGGGAACTTGAGAGACCATCTAATTCAGTCTCCTGCACTGAAACAGGGCTATGTAATATTTAGACCATTCTGTTATAGTCCTAGTCTTTTTCTGTGTTTTAACAGTGTTAATTACAATGGGGCTTTGGTCCCTAAATGGTGCTCTTAGGAACTACAAAATAAAAGTAGAAATCTAATCTAATCTATTTTTCCTTGTGAGGATAATTTAAGCACTGAAATATCTGAGCAGGGGATGTGGTTGATGTCTTTAAATTTTAGATTGGACCATACCTTTTAGAAAAAGACAGCCAGTGTTAACAAAAGCTATAGGTCTTGATACACAAATTACTGGTGTAGGCCTATGGGAGAGGTCAGACAAGATAAACATAAAGATACTTTTTTGGCTGAGCATCTGTGGAATCAATACCTGTGTGCAATTCAAGATGTGCTCAAAACTTAGAGGTGACTTCTGTTAACAAGGATATCATAGGCCTTCCTCTTTCACAATGTTAGTAGTTACAGTACATGCTGTAGCATTTGACAATGCTGTACATGCCTCAGACCTCTTAACACATAAAAAATAACACAGTTCTGGACATATGGTCATGACCCATTCTGTCAATGACCTAAAGGTATGTGTGTTACTGAACAAGAATTATCGCACCATTCTGGAAAGGGAAACAGCCGAGCTGGCTTTTATATTCAAATTCGGCACATTAACACATGGTTTAAATCGTGATGGGAACTTTCTGAGTCACTATATAGCGGCTCGTCTGCATACTTGGCTCAGTCTAATTCTTGACCTTCCCCGCCCCCCCACCCCTCCACTCTCTGATTTGCTCACCTTGATTATCTTTTTCTGATTTGTCCTCCTTGCTTACTGTTTTTGGTTCTCTGTCTTAAATATTGAGTCTGTTCTGGTCTGGCTGTGGTCTGAAGAAGTGGGTCTGTCCCATGAAAGCTCAGCTAATAAACTATTTTGCTGGTCTTTAAAGTGCTACTTGACTGCTTTTTGTTTTGATAGTGTATAGGCTAGCACGGCTTCCTCTCTGTTACTGTTTGTTCATGTAGTTCATCATCTCATTAGGGAGCAGAACAAAACATATGACTTCAGTGACCAATCACTTACCATAGTGAACTGCAAAATATATAGTCAAAGCAAACGGGTCATTAACAGCCAGTAGGATGAAACATGTTTGACTAAAGTGTTCACAATGCATTTACAGTTAATGAATACATTGTAAACTTAAAGGGACAGATTCCTTTTTTGAAGACAATAAAAAAAACCCACAGGTAGTACCTCCCTGATCCAGCACCTGAGCAGTTCTGAATGAGGAAATTTGCCAGACTGGGGGGGATCAGGCCTCTGGGCTTATTTAGGTAGCCATCGGCCTTCTGGCCAGGCTCCTCTCTTGGCCAGCAACTCCACTTGCTGCCACCAGGCTGCTGGTGTGGATCTCTGCCCCACGGGCTGGCTATCGGCAGGGCTTCCTCTTTCCAGCCAACCAGCGGGGCTCCTTGCCCCAAGGGTTGCGGGACAGACCATGGAAACATGGATGTATCAGAGAGTGCCGGATCAGAGAGTTTCAACTTGTATAAGCAAAAAAACAAAACAAAGGCTAGATGTATATAAATTACATCAGGTGTTGGGAGGGGTGGGGAAGTGTCAAATTTCTTAAATTGTTCTGTTGTGAGCAGCTCACTCAGCTCTTATGAGGTGATAACTCCCCCTAGAATACAGGGAGAAAAGAAAACAAAGAATTCATTTAGTGATCTTATCATGAAGCAGCATTTGAAATATATGAACCAGAACCTCAATTCAGCATGCTTACAGATGTCCCTAGTCAGAAAAGTACCAAGTATCTTTCAAATTTAACATAGGCTTAAATACTGTGCTGTACAAAGGTATATATTATGAGGTCTTTTCCTAGTGTGTGTGTGTGTGTGTGTGTGTGTGTGGCTTACCACACTTATGCCTGTTGGGATGGTAATAAATGAAACAATATTTAGTTAATCTTTTGCATACGTAAAGTGTTTCTGGAAACCAAACACAGGTTTTCTTGTTTGTTTTTTTCCCCCAGGATAGGAAACAATGCCCAAAAGGAATGGCCCAGCAAAAACTAGCAAGAGAAAAACCTTTAACGGTGGAAAAAGCTGTTTAATTTATTAGCTGTATCATTCAAAATGTGGGAAGTAATTTGTAATAAGAGTATATGGGACAATTATGGTCCACAAGGAACAAAAGATTAACATCTGAAGGCTAGTTTCACCTAATGAGGGACAGTAAAAAAGGATGTGATGTTTTCTATCCCTGCTAGCAAGGAAGAAAGCAAAGGTGGTTCAAAGGAAGCCATATTTGCGTTCTGTTGTATTATTCTGTTTCTGAATCTCAGACATGAAAGTGGCTTTAAATTCTAATGCCTGTGCTTATCTGAAAACTGAATTCCCTAGTTCCTCTTTTTATAGTACACTCTGCAAACAGATCAAAGGCTGACCAGTTTGGACACAAGTAATTCTCTGAAGTGTGTGAAATAGAAGGACTGACCTAGGTAGCTCTTAGAAGACATCTGGCTTTAGATGTAGGTTTATTCTGACATCACACCCCTGAACAAGAAAATCAATTTTTGTGTCTTCTTCCATCATAAAATTTATAGATACAATATTTAAGTTTACATTCTCTTAAATAAGACTTAGAATCTGTGCGAGATCATCTTCTGACAAAATATTTTATTCAGACTGCAGAATACTGTAAGCTGTCTTTGCTGTCATTGACTGTGAAGTGTTTATTAGGTATGTGCTGCCTATCATGAACAGTTGGAGTCCCTTGGGAGCAGCTCTGCTTTCTTTATGTACAGGAGGACCCAGAGTGTTTGTGGGAAACATATCACCTGCCCTGAAGGTATCTTGGCTTTCCAGTCTCTCTTTCAGGTCAGAGTGTGTGATAGGTTGCTGAAAGAGTTGGTCAAACTCGGTCTTTCCATTTGACTGGAAATTTCAACATTTCAAAAATTTTTCCCATTCAGTACAAAGCAAATATTTTTCAGATTTGCAAAAAAAGGAAATTTCCAAAAAACGTCAGTTTTCCAAAACAATTTTTTTCAGTTTTGCACTTTGTATTTTTCTTTTTCTGTACATTATTTCATGACAAGTAATAGTTCATACTAAGAATAATCCTATGTACTCCTACTAATTGAAATGACAGAGTAGTTGAAATATTTCACTATTTGATTTGATTTTTAAAATCATTGAGAGTGGCTTCTGGTTAGTCCTGATGGAAACATTTTTTTGTTTATAAATGTTTCTTCTGTTTGTGTTGCAATGAAGTGGTTTGACACTGATGCTGAAAGAGCAAATTCTTTGATTTAGAAACATCAAAAAATATAATTTTTGAAAAAAACTGAAATTTTCTAAAAGGGTTTTCTTTTCAATTTTATTTTGTGTGGCATCTTTCATCACACTGATCACATATTCAAATATTTTGATTTTAATGGCAATGACATTTTAATCTTTGACCAGCTCTGCTTGTAAAAAGACTTGAGTTGAAATCCTCCTGCACTGAAGTCAATGGGAGTTTTGCCATTGGCTTCGCTGAGGCCAGGATTTTACCTATGATCTGCAGTTCTTCCAGCACATTGATAGCATATATATCTGTGCTTCCATGTCATCTGACTCTACCAGAGCAGTGGAGCGAATGATCCAGTGTCTGCAGAAGATTGTAGCATGGATGAAGCCTAACTGACTAAGGCTCAAACAAAATAAGAGTTAGATAATGTTAGTTGTCTGGGGGAGACAACCAGAGCAGCTGATGAAAATTTTATTGCTGTACCCAAAGTTAAATGGGAGCTTTCATGCTCTCTGGCACGGGTTTATTATTTATGGGTATTTAACCCTAGGCTGTGACTGCCTGCTGAGAAACAGCTGTGGCTAAGTGTCCTCAGACATGGATGTTGGTGAGAGCACTAGGGTTAATAAAGTATAAAATGCATATTCATTAAGTAAGTTCATGGGTCTGCTTACACTGTTTCTTATGAATCTGGCATTCCAACTTGGTTAGCTGAAGTTCAGGCTCAAGACTTCTGTGGAAGTGTTAGTAAATAGAACTTCAGAGATGAGTAAGAAATTGCAGAAGGTAAAATGAAGATGGTTATACCATTTTTTACAGTTTAAAATAATTTAACATAGGAAGTTTCAGCTATCCAGAAATAATACAATTTGGTGCTTCTCAAAGGTGGCAAACTTAGTACTACAAGTTGGATCTCTGTAATTCAGCACCCCTGGGACCTGACTAGTGCTGGATGACAGAATTTGCTGGCCCACTGGAGGCCAATATTGTTTGGCAGCATTATCAACACTTTGGCTGGCTGTGTCTACACTAGCCAAAAACTTCGAAATGGCCATGCAAATGGCCATTTAGAAGTTTACTAATGAAGAGCAGAAATACATATTCAGAGCCTCATTAGCATGCGGGCAGCTGCGGCACTTTGAAATTGACGCGGCTCGTCCAGACGGGGCTCCTTTTCGAAAGGACCCCACCTACTTCAAAATCCCCTTATTCCTATGAGCAGATGGGAATAAGGGGACTTCGAAGTAGGTGGGGTCCTTCCGAAAAGGAGCCCCATCTGGATGAGCCACACGGTGGCGAGCTGCGTCAATTTCGAAGTGCTGCGGCCGCCTGCATGCTAATGAGGCGCTGAATATGTATTTCAGCGCTTCATTAGTAAACTTCAAAATGGCCATTTGCATGGCAATTTCGAAGTTTTGGGCTTGTGTAGACATAGCCTTCCACTGCTTACTGGGCTCTTGGAAGACATTTGGGGTAAATGACAACTAAATAACACCACAGAACACTGCGAGCCAGAACTTGTGGCTGGAAACAAACTTCATGAGAGCTTGGGAAACTTGGCCACATCCATGATAAATGGTCATCCAGCTAACTAAAATCATACTGGATTATGGATATTGCCAGATGAGAGCATTCTGGATTAGAGAGGCTCAGCCTGTGATATTATACTGTCCTGATTACTGTACCAGCATTCAAGCCTATAAATCATTGCTTTTATTATAACTGAACTTAATATTGTATTGTTTTGTCATTATCACATTGCACCTTACTATGGGTATGCCTTTGACACTCGGGAGCAGACCATTCTAGCCGAGTATTATAGTAAATTAAATTCTCAGACCACTCTGAACCCAAAGCTAATAAGAAACACAGTTGCCTGGTTATGAAATGAAGTCTTGCAGGCAGCCAAGGTAGCTCAATGTAAGTCTAAGATGCTGACTTTACCTTTCAAATCCTCAGTCATTTGTTACCTGATTTAGTCTCAGGCTGTCTACACAGTACAGCTTTCCTGGCAGATCCATGCTGATGAGCAGCCTCAAAATTGCAAATGGTTGCTCATTAGTATGGTCCCGTGGCTCAGCATAGCCACGCGAGAGCTCAGTCCTGGCAGAGGGGAGTGCCAGCAGTAAAGAGGCCATGTGAATGTGCCCCCGCTGGCAAAAAGCCCCTCTGTCAACAGACCCTTATGCCTGAAAAAATTGTGGACCGGGGCAAGTCCACATGGCCAATTTACTGCCTGCAGTTCCCTCTGCCGAGACTGAGCTCTTGCATGCCTATGCTAATGAGCTGTGGGACCAAGCTAATGAGCAGCCATTTGCAATTTCGAGGGCGCTCATTAGCATGGATCTGCTGGGAAAGCCGCGCTGTGTAGATGCAGCCTCAGTGCATGGGCTGGCCAAGTCCTGCTTTTGTCTGGGGGAAAGCCATGGATGAATCTTCCCACGTACTGGCCAGCAGAACTAATTGAGTGTGTGCAAAACCAAGGCATACCTCAATGTGACGCAATAGTGAGTGTGCATTGCCACCTGTGCAAGTCTGTGCCTTAGAGGCATGATTTGAGCTCTGAGTAGGAACTTCAGGGTAAGTTCAGGAGTGGATATATCATTACTAAAGAGACATCTGAAACCTTTCCAAAACACATGTCAAAGCAGCACCCCCAATGAGTGTAACCATGCACAGAATGTCTTGCAGGGAAATTCCTATTTTAAATCCCAGACTCTTGCTGCTGCTTTTTTAACACAAGCATATTTTTATTCCATAGTCCTGACAGTTACCATCCAAACAATGACTGTCCTTAAAGGACTTTTTAATTGATCAGTGAATACTTGAGGGATTTTTTGAGATACTCCTACTGTGAAAACTATTTTCTCAGTCTCAAACACCAGGGAGGCCAGTGGGTGTTTTGATGACCTATAGCACAGTATATTGCAGTTGTCAACTTCCCAAATGTCGTCTTTCTTATAAAGCCTATTGTCAATTCGTAGAAAAAGTCCTTTAGAAACCAGCACTGACTGACTACGTGGCAACTAGTATGCCTTTCCATTTCATGATTAGTAGTGACTTATAACACTTTCGCATAGTAAATTATCCCCAGTTTATTCTTCTGTTGCACTGGAAATACATATGTGAATCAGCAGAATTCGTGTGTGTCTCCACATAATTATACCTTTTCTTCTTTTTAAAGCTGATGTTTCGTATCTGCCTATCTATTTTGGTATTTACTCACATGCATGTTTCCTGCTATAATGCAAAACCTGTGGCAACTAAAAGTAAATTTAAGCCAGGTCTGTACTAGGAGAAAATACCGGTTTAAGATATGCAACGTCAGCTATGAGAACTGTGTATGGTAGACCCTTGATTTGTGCGAGAATTACATTCCTGGGAAACCAGGCATAATTTGATGTTTGTGCAAGTTGAGGGGGGGTGAGGCTGGCAGCTCAGCCCCAGCAGCCACCGCTGCAGCCAGGGGCAGGGGATCCCCTTTGTTCTGCCAGCTCTCTTCCCCTTTGACAGGGGGATTGCCTCCCCTTGCACCACTGCAGCAGCTCCCTGAGGATGAGCTGGCGGAGCTTAGCCAGCAGCTCTTAAATGGACCCCTCTGATGGTGGCACCCCAGGGCAGAGCTGGCAAAGCAAAGGGCTCTGCCAGCCCTCTTCACAGGAGGATTGACTCCCCTTGTGCCACAGCAGCAGCTCCCTGAGGCTGGAGCTTCTTGGGGTCCCCCTCCAATCGTACAAATACGAGCTACACGCATGTCAAATATTCATATCTCAGGGGACTACTTTACCTGTAGTCAACACTTCTGAAATCGATTTTTGCTGCCTCCCTCACAGTGGGAGGTCAATGGGAGAAACTCTCCCAGTGACTTCCCTTACTCCTTGCAACTGTGAGAAGTACTGGGGTTGACAGCAGCAACCTGATTGATTGTTTGTTTGGTTTAGCGCAGCTCCGCTCGGCACTAAATTGAACCCTGGAAGATCAACTGCCAGCACGTCAATCTTCTGATAAGTTATAGACGCATCCTTAGGGTGGTTTTCAGTTTTCTTAATTTTTTGCCTGTTTGTCCCAATTGGAAAGATTTTTAAGAGACAGATTGAAAATATACAAGGGAACCTTTTCATGGTGTTCTCGTTACTTAACTCATGCCTCAGCTAAAGGAGTTTTGTCATAGCCAGGATTTATGTGAACGGAGGTGATTTTTAGTCATTTGCTAAGCATTTGATCTTTTCATTTGGATGCCTCTGGTGTACTACATCTTCATAAGATTCACTTTTGAAGAATCCCTAAGAAATAAAAAAAAAATTATCTTGGAATGGATTCATAATATCCAAAAGCTAAAACAATATGTGTATTTGAGTTCTAACAAGCATTTTTAAAGGGTTTAGGAAATGTGCTTTCTGATTTACTGGATCTGGGAATAGGATAGTGTAGTACAAGTTGAGTATTTGTAAATGGTTTTATGTTGCCTTATAATATAGGGTCGTATACAATACAATTCAAAACAAGTAAAATGAACTAATGGTTTAACAAAGCACAACTGTCTTACAGTAATGCCCTTTGTTATGAGAATTCTAAGCTTCCTTATGTTGTGTTTTGTCCCAGAGTATTAGTATTAAGGACAATGATTGCATGTTGGCAGTTAATATAGCTATTTCGTAGTACAGTGGAGCCCGTAATAGTGCATACAGATACAGTAAACGTCTTGAATTGTTTTGGTACTTTGCAATATGCAAGCCACAATTTAATGTATAGTAATGCTCCGTTTAAAAGTGATACTGGGCCAGAGTGAGCTCTACCATACCAACCGTTGGGTCTGACAGCCACTGGGGACCCCAGGGCAAGGTGTGTGTTTGTTTGTGGGGGAGGGCAGCTCTGCAGAAAGAGCGGGGCTTTGGGTGGAAAGGCTGAGGGCAGTCAGTCCTTCATGTCACCCAGGCCCTGGCACCCCTCAAAGCAGTGCTCCGATGGCAATTCAAAGAGGCTGGGGCTCTGGCTGCTGCAGTAGTAGTGGGGGAAGCTGGGAGCCCCAGGACTTTCTGGGAATTTACCCCCTTTGCCACTCACTCTCTTGCAGAAGGCCTGATACCAACCTGAATCTGAGTAATCAAGCTTAATGTAGCTAAAATACTGAGGGGTCAGAAGGTGAAATCCATACCTCAAAGCAAGGCCACGTTGCAGCGCTCCATACCAATCCCCTCTGATTAGTATTCTACACCCGGAGGGACACATTTTGGGGAAAAACATGCACTCACTTCCCCTTACAGGTACAAATGTATTGGCTTGGGCTGATTTTTATGGTGGCTCATCTAGACAATAGATCTATTCCGTGCAAGACACAGTGGAGGTTTGGATTCAGACCTAAACTTCTTGTTTCAGGCTAAAATGGCAGTTATATGTTAAAATAAAATCTATCCTGAATATATTGGACCCTAAAGACCACCTAGCAGAGGCATTCATTTATATAATTTTGTCATGTCAGACAATTATGAAGTCAAGTTATTAATACGGTGTGATTAGTGTAGACAAGGGAAAGCTGTATTATCTGCTAATTTTTATAGTGAAGAATAGGCCTTGGATAATTCATAGCTTATCCGGCCAGAAAGGACCATTTGTGATTATGTAGACTGTCCTCCTGTATAAAGCTGGCCATCTGCAGGGTTTTCCTGAATTAATTTGTCTTTCAAATACAGCACGTCATTTAGATTTTAAAATGTCCAGTGATGAAAAATCCATGATAACGTTGGGCAAATTGTTCCAATGATTAAATAATCTCTCTGTTAAAAATATACAGCCTATTTTTGCTCTGAATTTGCCAAGCTTCAATTTAAACCCTCTGGACCTTGCTGTATCTGACTTCTGGGCCATTTGGGGGTTAAGATAAAACTCTGCTGTTCCTGGCTGGTAAGCCTGAATCATATCCCTTTTTTTTTTTTTTTTTTTAATTTAAAAAAAAAACAAACTACTGTTATGACTCTTTGCCTTCCTCCAGAAAAGCCCATCATAACAATTTCACTTGCTAACAGTGTATTTCATTTAAAAAAAAAATACTGATTTTTATCCCATTGCTCTACACTGGAAATCGTGATAGCATTGTGCTATAGTAGCCCAAAAGGGGACTTTGCAGGAGTTTATGTGGCTGTTTGGAGCAGCATGGGCACCAGTCTGATGGGCATCAATAGGACCTCCCAGGAAGGCCTGATTCTGCACAACAGCCCCCAAATTTTGCAGAGTCCAGTTGCCATGGAGAAGCTTCTCCAGGACTGGGAGGAGAGGGGCCTTGTTTGAATGTGGAGAGGTGTCGTCATTCCCCTTCTCATTACCTGTCCCTCAGTTTTCAGGTCCTCTACCCATGGAGTTAGTAAGAAAAATGTGCCCATAACGTCCATATCTTTGTACAAGTTACTTGATGGAAAACAATAGCTGCAGTATCAGTATATCTGTAGATATATAGGGGGTGTGTATGTGTAACCTGAAGAATGAAAAATTATAAAAAAGTGAAAAATCAAATATACATATGTTGAATCATTATTAATATTCTCTCCTCCCCTTTCTGCTTTTTCAAAAGAAAATTGCTGTGTTTAATTCTTTTCTGGTGTAATAAAACAAAGCCAAACACAATAGCAATAGGTGCACATGTTGCAGAGCAAACCATGTAGACCATACACGAAATTAATTCATCACACAACTGTTGTGTTGAAGAAGAGAAGTTCAGAGCTGCACTGCACAAGTTATAGTCGGACTATTCCAAGAGTAATGTGCATGAATAAAAATAAACTTGTTCTCCTACTTATGTTTGCACATTTTGTTCCTGGTGTAAAAAGCAAGAGCTAAACAGTGCTAAAACCACTTTGTCTGAGTTTCTGTGGGTTTTCTCATGATTCATATACTCCACCCTTCCAGTCTCAATGATTTTATCTCCAGCTAATGAACTTTTCAGCTGGTTACTCTGCTAATATTTTTTTAATGAAATAGCTTTGTTATCCTGATTCCTCTTTCAGAGCAAGCTAGAAATTTTCCTTAAGGTCCTTGCTAGTTAAATTATCCACAGTAGACTGAGCACACACATTCTTCAACTTTTACTTCCCCATCCCTTGTGTTTTTTTTCTTTGCCTTAAAAGTGGTTTTATTATACCTGATGGTTCATCACCACCCTGTGGGAAATGAATTTGCTCTTTCTGTGTCCAGTTAATGTCCACCAAACAAAAAAAAAAATCATCAATGAATCTGACATTAATTGTGGATTGCTGTTGAGAGCCTCTTCAGAGTGGCCAGGGATAGAATAATATACCAAAATCAAACACTCCTCTTTAATTGTTGTCTTCTCTTGTCAGACGTAACTCACAGTGGTGGAGCAGTTTGGGAACTGCTGTACCATACTGTACCTGGTGTACGGGAAAAACAAAAAATGTAGGTTTCCAGCAGTCGGTCTCTTATGAGCGCAAGACATTCACATTTATCTTTCAGAAGCACTAGCTCACAAACACGTTTAGAGGAAAGAAGTCTTTTTGTTTGTATCCCTCGTCCCCCACTAGAGCCTGCACTGTGACCACAAGGCTATATTTCAGGCAAGGGAGATTAATTTAAATTGCAAAGCTTCCATTAACTTCAGTGGATCTAGTAATTCACCTGTGGAAATAGACAGACAGATGTACACCCCAAACACTTGCAATCTTCACAGGCAGGTTAGAAAAGGGGAATCAAGAATGCAGGGAAGTGAGGTAACTTGCCCAGGTTTACAAAGCAGTTTAGTAGCGGAGCTGGGAACTGACCTTGTGTGTCATGGTAATAGTCACATTTCTCTATTTGACAGTTGTTTTCTGCACTAAATATCTAATGACAAATATACTATTACTTCTGTGAGTCATGCAATATAAGAATGGACTGTGTGTCTTACTGAAAAAGATAAAATTAGAACTGTTATGAATTACACTCACCTAAAAAACAATGAGAAGTCCTGTGGCACCTTATAAACTAACAGGTTTATTGTAGTATAAGCTTTTATGGGCAAAGACTCACCTATCTATCTCATGGAACTGGAAGGGACCTTCAGGCTGTGTCTACACAAGCTCCCTACTTCAAAGGGATGCATGGTAAGTAAGGTGTTGGGAGATTATTAATGAAGTGCTGCAGTGCATATGCAGCACTTCATTAAGCTATCAAAACAAAAAAGCAATCAAATAGCACTATTCTCCCCCGTGGCAACTCCAAAGTGTTAAACTGCAAAGCGCTAAACTTCAAAGCGCTGGCTTGCATGTAGCTGTGGCTAACCTGCTGGTACTTTGAAGTGCCTGGGCATCTTCATTAATAATCTCATGACACCCTACTTACCATGCCTCCCTTTGAAATAGGGAGCTAGTGTAGACACAGCTTCAGAGATCATTGAGTCCAGTCCCCTGCCTTTACAGCAAGACCTATCACCATCCCTGACAGGGTTGGTTTTGGTTTTTTTTTTTTTTTAAATCTGTTTGCCCCAGGTCCCTAAATGACCCCCTCAAGGGCTGAACTCGCAGCCTGGGGATTACCAGGCCACTGCTCAAAACACTGAGCTACCCTGCCCCTCCCCCCCAAAACTCTTCTTTGTAACAATTTTGTAATCTGGAAATGAGACAAAGGCGATGGGCCACATTCTACTCTATTAAGTCATCATAAATCAAGAGCAATGCCACTGAAGTCAGGAGAGCTGCTTCAGATTTAGACCAATGTAAATGAAAGAATGTGACCTACTGCCTTCATTTTGTATTGATAGTCTAATCTCATGAATGTTTGTGTAGCAGTAAACATCTACATGCAAAGAAGCCACAATGACTTGACTTTTCTGGATTTCAAGAATGAAGGGCTGTTTGTTTAGAAGTACCTTGCAGTAAATGGGGAAAACTAACACTGTTTGTCCTTAAGAAGTTGTCTTTAATGCAGTTAATTTGTGCTATTTTGAAACTATAAATGGCTCCCCTGCAGTTCATTTAGAAAATGCAGGTGCTTAGCTATTGTAATCCATGGGGCCATATCCATACTTACAAAGTTTCCTCATTGTAGGAAAGGTGAAAATTCAGTGGAGGCTTAATGAATTCCTTGGAGGTGTTTCTAAGAAAGCGAATTCTTTTTAATTGCTCTGGACTGAGAGCGTTCCCTTCTCTCCTTTCTGTATTACTGATTCTTCAACCGCTGAGAGACTGAGGGCAGGTTTCACCCTGACAGCAATGGCAAGAGCAGCCTTTCCAGGATATCATCATAGTTGGACTCACAAGAAAACTGTTTCTGCAGTTCTTCCTCCTTGCCATCCAACGGACCTTTCCTTGTCATCTTCGTAGTCGAAGTCCACCATCCTCTCTTTAGGGTCTCAGATCCTGTCCCCTATGCTTGTGCTAATCCTCAGGACATGGGGGAAAACATGTAACCATAAGCAAAATGTAAGTGTGTTTTCTTTAATATTGCCAGGTAAATGCTGCAGTGTCTGGAAAAATCATTCTGTACCTCCTCTCTCTTGCTCAAATTAAGGGCTTCATTCAAGAAGGTAAGATACTGCAACACTGATGGGAGATCTGTACTGTCACTATGGCTGATCTACCTCTGGGAGAGGTGGTAGCTATATCATTGGGTGATACTCCCCTTCACCATAGTGCTGCCTGCCTGGGGGTTAGATTGAGGTAACTGGATGTGGATTTTTCACATCCCTGAGCAATGTAGGTGTAGCAATATACGTTTGTAGCACAGACCTGGCCTAAGGGGATATCTGGGCCAACGGAGGTTGTTAAGCTTTAACTTGACTAGCATCCACTGAAGTGTACACTGCCTTGTTCCTGTTAGACTTGCAAAACATGTTAGCTAACCCTCTCTGATACCACATCTTAAATCTTTGTCTAGACTGACCCCATCTGTATCAACTCTGAGATTTCCATGGGAGTGACTGGAGCTGGCGCAGTTTCCGAACACACCACCTCATCCTGCAGCATCAGGCTGCAACTAGACTGGCAGATTAGCTTATATCCTGTACACACCACTTCCTTTCCTAGCCTCAGATTGCATGGCGCACAAAGATCAAAATACGTCTTGTTCAATTTGAAAGGAATAGTCATTCCCTCAGAATTAGGGGTGTTTTTTTAAAAAGCTCTTCAAAGGCTTTCACTTACATTGGTTGTAATTTATTATTGCAATCTTTTACCCAATAGTGAACTGAGTTTTCCCAACCCTGCCCCACCTTTCTTGAGTTGTTTTGCTTCCATCCCTGTCTTGGTAGCTATTGGTTATTTAAAAATGCCAGATCAGCAGATTGGGAAGCCCAGCTTTTCTTTACCTATCAGTGGTCATTTAGTATTGCTCTTGCTTTGAGTGGAATGGCTTTCAACCATTTAAAAAAAAAAACAAAAAACCCTTTGTATTCTATCAAGGAAAACAAGAAAAGATTTGTTTCTGCAACATGACACCAGCGCCAAGGAGGAAAATAGCCAAGCTCAGATGAATTTAGAACAATAAATGTGGTAGTGCATTCATAGTCTTTGATGCCTTTGCCATGTTAAGGAGATAAAAGAAGTTTTCAGCTGAGACACAGCACTTGAGGCTGCCTGGTATTGCTGTACATTTGTAATCATTGCAATGTCTTACACTCTGCAGCATCTTCATGCTGTCCATGACAGTTCATGGGGTGTAATTGTTTTGATCAGATACTAACTTGTGATTTAAGAAGGAGGCTAAGTAGGAGCATTTCCACAGTGCATGCACTGACTTTGACAACCTGATAGCACTTTACTTAAGTACTTCATGCCAAGGGTGTGGAATCTTTTTTGTGTCAGAAGCCACTGACCCACAGAACCACCCCGACTGCCCCCTAACAAACTCTCACTGATGTTGTCCTTGACTGACACCTCACTCCTCCCACGGGTTCAGGAGGGGGCTGCTAGGGAGCAGGTGTGGGATCTGGATAGTAGGGAGGGTGCAGGCACAGGCTGAGGGTGAGCACTTTGGGTGGGAGGGAAGGGTACAGGAGTGGCACAGGTTTGGGTCTAGGTCTGCAGATGACAGAGCGAGAAGACATTTTTTTCAAATTTGGTTACAAAATCCGTACTTCAAGAGCCGCAGTGCATGTGAATACAAGACAGTCCTTAGTAAATAACCTCAGACCGTATTTTTGTAACCCCTAGTTTAAGAACAGCACAGGCAAAATGATTTGTACCAGTTAGAAAGTTGTTCCCCTATCTCTAGCTTAACCCCCCTCCACACCCCTGCAGTACCAGGATTTACTTGCCTCAGGTGACAGCTCTGCACGCTGCCCACCTCCCCTAGCTGCTGAGGTACGAGAAGGCAGCCTGAAGCCGCTGCCCACCCTGCCCCCCATCACCGCAGATGGATGGTATAGTCTGGGCAGTGGTGGCACTAGCACTGGGTGCTGCAGGTGGGCGCTTCCAAGCTGGTGGCACCAGGGTAGGGGGGAGCAAACAGCTGGCAGAATGATAACACTGTCCTATGAGATGAGAGGCAGCTATATCCTAAGTTTTTCTAGATTCTTGTTGGGAAAAGGACTTTTCATAGCAAGCTCTCTGTTCCTGTTTGTTCTGTTAAAAGGGACATCAGCTGAGAGGAATAAGGGGATTTCAAAAAGTGCAGGGTCCTTTCAAACACAACCCCGATGTAGCCGAGCTGCGCAAGTTCAAAAGAGGCACTTCTGGAGCGCTGAGGCCAGCAGCATGCTAGTGAAGCACTGAATATTCATTAGTATTCTTTGATTTGGCAATTAGCATGGCCATTTCTAAGTTTTGGCCAAGTGTGGCCACAGCCTGAGAGATGTTAATCCAACATAAGCTGCAGTGAAGACACTGCTAGGTCAATGAAAAAATTCTTCTTTTCACCTAACTACCCCCTGCTCAAAGAGATGGATTTATTACTGTAGTAAGTAAAATAACTTCTAACTTTGGTGAGATTCTGTTGGGATAAGAAGAAGGTGGTTGCACTCTTCAAAAAATGGCTATACTTAGCTACTCTACTCAGACTTGGCTTGACAATAGCCTCCAAAATTACAGGCACCACAGATGTCATTGTCTCAGATGCTGCCCCTGGGAAAGTTGCAGACTCCTAAGAATATGAAGTCAACTAATAGTCCCTCCATGGCTTTTGTAGTTCAAGATAGATTTCAGCAAAGGTACAGAAGGCCTGTTGGGGTGTGGGAGACACATCTGAATATTTCCAAAGCCAAAAATGCTTTGAGATTTTGGGCTGAGCTCAAAGTCAGTTCTCACCAAACCTAACCCAATTCGTTGAATCTTCTTTGTTTGGAGGACCACAGGTTGTGTGTGTAGGCAATCAGCTTAATCCTGCAAAGCATCAAGATCTCGCTTGGCCAGGACCCCCACTGACTCCTTCAGTAGGATTGGCTCCTCTGCTTGTTGCCTCTATTCTTACTTGTCCTTTGCAGATATACCTTTAACAATCAAAGCTTCTTGCTACAATGCAGCAAGCGAGCCTGAAATATATTTGGGGTGCAGATGTGCTAGCATGCTTATAGCTCTGCTTCTATTTCTTTGGATCCAAACAGAATGGCTGGGAAGCATGGATTTGTTTGGTAGGCCATTTGTGATTTTTCAACACTTTTTTTTTTTTTTCCTCCAGGGTTAATTCTACAATATTATTTATGATAGGGTGAAGAAGCTAACTTCTTACATAATGCATAAACATGAAAAAAATTCCAAAATGTCTGCTAGTGACATTGTAATCCTAATTAAAATTGAAGTTAGAAGGAGAGGGAATGAACTAGTTCTGACTTATTCCCCATCACAAAAAATTTTGCATTCCAAAATGTCCCTATCTAATTTTGAGCCAGCCTTTCAGGCTTCACCGTGAATGACAGGCTGGGAATAGAATGTCAGGCAGCTTCTTTAGAGAATTTATTTAAGGTGCTTCTGAGCCGTGAAAAGGATTTGTCATTGTCAGTATCAGCAATACGTTTGATCAGAGCCATGATGAGCCTTGTCATCAACGAGGAAATGGGATGGAGGGGGAGAGACAGACCAACTACACCACAACCTAATTGTATTCATCTATGCTGTTTACACATGTATCCATTCTAGTCATCACTTCACTAATTTCTTGGGAAATCAAATAAGGTAACCATTGCTTACTTTTTTAGTTTACTTACCAAGGCACTTAGGAGACACGGCTATGTGGGACTTCTGATGCCCGAGGGAACAGAAAAGCACAGCTCACTTATGAACTATTGGGTGTTAAATGTTATGGAGTTTTATGAGCCAGTTTCAGGAGCCCTGAAAGACACTAGTGATGAGCGAGGGAGGTTTGGCTCGAGAAAGCATCAGAAATTTGTCTGAAGCAGTTAAAACTCTTTGGTCTGGAAACTGAGCTAGGAATCATTTGAAAACAGGTGCTTGTGTGAGACTTCCAGTGCTTTACAATCCTTGTCAGCTGTGGTCTTTATTACACTTGCTTCCTGGCAAAAGCCATGAGGTATGCAATCGCTGGGGAAAGTAGGATAACAGAAAAGTTAATTCAGTTTTCTCAGTGCCCAAAATATAGACAAGACGTGTATCTGCTAGGGTGTCTCCTAATAGTATCTAATTTTCACTTCCTTGTTACAGCCTATTCCTTCTCTTTCCTATAATTTGGGCATTTTGCTGCTATGTAGTTTGAACATTTAAAAATCATAATTAGCATACCAAGAAGTCACTTGCCTATTAGCTAAGGATATATTTATAATATAGTCACCAGAAGACAAAACTGAAATACATCCTTACCATGGTAACAATAAAAAGGTATCTAATGCTTATTTCACACTTTCCATCAGTAGATCTCAAAGCACTTTACAAAAGAGAGATTTTATAAATATGAATGCTCAAGATATACTCTCTCAAATGGCCATGTGCCACTGCAACTAAAAATTGGAAAATTAAAGCTAACTGTTGTTGCACTCTGAAAAAGGAAGAAAAGTCAAATATTTTAAAAATAGACAATAAATAAACCTAACAGTTCAAACTAATAGTGAACACATAAAGGGGATGGCTTCTTTTTCATATACAAAAGTATTTTTTTCCAGAGCAAATAAACTCCATCATTTAATGGGGGGGCGGGTTCACATTTACATAAGTTTCATGTCATGAAATGGAAATGTGCAAGCAACAGTTGTTAAGAGCCGCTGAAGTGAGTCACTTATCTCATACAAATAATTCAGGAATCATTAGATTGTGCAGTAGATGAATGAATTATTAAGAATTTTTTGAGCAAGTCCTCACAAAGTGGAATGTACTAACTTAAGCACGTCACAGGTGATCTGACCTTTCTAACTTGGCTTTCATGCTGTTCTTGATTCAGCTTAGAACCAAAGCATTCTGGGACTGATATTGGAGATGGACTGAGGGGAGTTCTGGAATGAACAACACTGCATGCTAGGAAAGGGATCAGAGGTCGAAAGGAAGTCACTTGTCCTTTAGCCAAGGATATGTTTACAATGCAAAACAAAACCTATGGCTGCAAGCCTCAGAGCTCAGGTCAATTGACTTTTTGGCTTTCAGGTGGCAGGCTACAGGCCTAAAAATATAAGAGTAGGTGTTTGGGCTCATCCTGGAATCCAGGCTCCATGTCCCCTGGTTGTAGCCTAAGACTAAACATCTAGGGTGTGTCTACATGGGCACAAATCTTCATAATAGCCATGCTAATAGCCATTTTGAAGATTACTAATGAGGCGCTGAATTGAATACTCAGCACCTCATTAGCATTAGGACACTTCCAGCTGCAGCGCTTCAAAAACCCTGCTTTTGAAAGTGCGCATCTCGGCGCGGCTACAAGGGGGTCCTTTTCGAAATCACATTATTGCAATTGGTGAGCGGGATAAGGGGATTTTGAAAGGTGTGGGGTCCTTTTGAAAAGGACCTCCATGTAGCCGCGCCAAGCCACGCGCATTCGAAAGCAGGGCTTTCGAAGCGCTGAGGCCAGAAGTGTCCTAATGCTAATGAGGTGCTGAATATTCAGTTCAGTGCCTCATTAGTAATCTTCGAAATATGGCTATTACGAAGATTTATGCTTGTGTGGACACAGCCCTACAGCCTCAGCCCTGTGGCCCCAAGTCCTTTGTCCCAGGCTCAGAGACTTGGCATTGTGGGGTTTTCTTTTCAGTGCAAATATACCAAGGAAGAGGATATTGGATCTTTTTAGGCAAAGGATTTGGGAGAAATTTTGGAAGTGCCAAAGTTGTCTGAGGGTAAGTCCAGGCTTTCAACTTAGGCTAATGTCTCACCACCTTCTGCCTACCCAAAAATCACACTATCTCAGAGCTCAGACCCAAGAATTCAGGACTTGTGAGCCTCTCTGAAGTTGGACCCACGGTTCAAGCCCTGTTTTGCAGTGTAGATTCAGCTCCATTGGATTTGTGCTCTGGAAGTCCATCAAAAGTATCCCACAATCCTTTGTCTTCTGGACAGTCAAGTTTGGTGAACACTGAAGTTTTCGCACTCTGCACTATGAACAAATGGCTAGAACAGCCATATTTTGGGAGAATGCTAGGAAATCTGGGATATATGTGATTGGATTCAGGCCTGCACAAAGCAGTGTAAATGATGTAACCCCAGTTTGGGATCCAGGGATCCATAATTCCTATTCTGGAGCTACAGAAGGGTGCAAATGCTGAAACCGTAGGTTAACAATGTTAGGGTCTGCTAACTTGACCCTGGGTTTACACTGCATTGTGAACATATTCAGAGGGGTTGCAGTGGAAGCTGGAAATCGGTGTCCAGGATGCAGCAGAAGATGCTCAGATGTCTCCAACAAAGGCCTCTGTTAAAATTCTGCTTATGAGACTTAATTGTAAGATTCTAACCATTGGAGTGGCCTTTTGGATTCTGTTGCTGTTAGATGCAAGTTAGACCAGCCCCTGTCTGTTCCCAGAAACAAAGATTCATAAATTACTCCTCCTCCATGCAGAACAGAGCTTGGTTATACCTGTTCTAGATGGGACTGGAGCCACTGGTGAAAATAAAATTAACTTCTCAGTACAGGATGGGGGATGAGGGAGCCTTGTGAGACTCACAGCTAAATTTAGGAATAAAGGGTCAATTTTCAACATGGCTAAATATTAACTGTGGATAATCAAAAGATCTACATTAGGTCCAATGTTGTTTATTACTAGAGCCTGATTAAGTGGCTCATTAGTTGACATCTGAAAGTTCAGTGGACATAGTTTGATTTTGATTATGTTCTCATACAGCCGGGGATGGTTTGCTGGAAATTGGCCTACTTACCTACTAGCTTGCCCTGCCCAGTTCCCCAGCAGCCTTCTTCGGCTATGTCGACATGACAGCCTAAACTCAAAAAAGGCTATTTTGTCAAGTGTATGACTTAAACCCTTGTACTCTGGATGGAGCATAGGTCATCTACAAGTCTCCTCGACTCAAGACAAAACTTCTAGCTGACTCCAGGAACAGCCCAGTTGTTGCCCTTCAGTCTCAGTAGATCTTCTCCACATTGTCTGAGGTGTTCCTTTTTACATTTTCCTTATGGGTTCCATGTGAGAACTTAAAGGTCTGTGCTGGATGATGGTTGTCTGAGAGTGTAGCCTAGCCATCCTGAATTTCTTCTCTTGATTTGAACGTCAAGTGGTTCTTGTCCTGCTCTGTTCCAAAGCTCCTCATTTCATAGAATCATAGGGCTGGAAGGGACCTCAGGAGGTCATCTAGTCCAGCCCCTGACTTCAAGCAGGATCAACCCCCACTAAGTCATCCTAGCCAGGACCTTGTCAAACTGGGACTTAAACACCTCGAGGGATGGAGAATCCACCACCTCTCTAGGCAACGCATTCCAATGCTTCAACACTTCCCTGGTGAAGTAGTTTCTCCTAATATCTAACGTACACCTTCTCCTCTTCAACTTCAGACCATTACTCCTTGTCCTGCTATCTGAAACCACTGAGAACAGTTTCTCACCCTCCTCTTTAGAGCTCCCCTTCAGAAAGTTGAAGGCTGCTATTAAATCACCCCTAAGTCTTCTCTTCTGTAAACTAAACAATCCCAAATCCCTCAGCCTATCCTCTTAGATCTTGTGCTCCAGCCCCTTAATCATTTTTGTTGCCCTCCACTGAACCTGCTCCAACACATCCACATCCTTTATATAGTGGGGGGCCCAAAACTGGACACACTATTCCAGATGTGGCTTCACCAGTGCCTCAAACACTTCTCTAGATCTGCTTGCAATGCTCCTCCTAATGCATCCTAATATGCTGTTAGCCTTCTTGGCTACAAGGACACATTGTTTACTCATATCTAGCCTTTCATCCACCATAATCCTTAGGTCCCTGTCCACTGTACTTCTGCTTAGCCAGTCAGTCCCCAGCCTATAACAATGCTTGGGATTCTTCCATCCCAAGTGCAGAACTCTACACTTCTCCTTGTTGAACTGCATCAGATTTCTTTTGGCTCAGTCCTCCAATTTATCCAGGTCACTCTGGATCCTCTCTTTACCCTCCACTCTATCTGCTTTTCCCCCCTACCTTAGTGTCATCCGCAAACTTGCTGAGGGTACAATCCAGTCCCTCATACGTGTCATTAATACAGAAGTTGAACAACACCGACCCCAGAACCGAGCTTTGTGGCACTCCACTTGAAACCGACCGCCATCCACATATTGAGCCATTGACCACTACCTCTTGGGCCTGACTATCAAGCCAGCTTTCTATCCATTTCATAGTCCAATGATCCAATCCATATTTCCTTAATTTGTTTTGTGACAAAATTTGTGACAAAGTCTTGCCTTGGTGGGCTAGCAAAGTACCCAAGGCTCCAGTGGCTGCAACTTGGGGCAAGTCACCAAACAAACTACCCAGAGCTTTGGCTTGATTCCCTTGCATGGAAAATCTCAAAATTTTTAGTTTTTACTCTCAATCAGAAAAAATCTGCATTTTGAAATATTGAAATCTTCTTTGACACAGAATTACCATCCTCCAGGCAGCTCTAATCATTATTAATCACTTGGAAAATAGGATTTCGTTACCGTCGGGTGGCAAAGGTGATTATAATCAAATTATTTAGAATCTGCAAAAGATTGTGAAGAACGTATAGGAATTTAACCCAGCTACGTAGAGATGGCCAACATTATCTCAGCTGAGTTTTGGACAAAATGTTTCCTCAATAAGTTTGATTTTTGTGACCAAAAACCTCCCAAAAGTTCTTGTTTTTCCATCTGCTGAATGAGCAAAATGATGGCAAACAAAATGCACTGTTGACAAACTATGACAAACAAATTCGCTGGCACCCTGTTGGGTTCTAAGTTAATGGTAAGCACATAAGGAAAACACACATACAATCAAAATGTCTCACTTCATTTGGTTCACGCTTAATAAAAAAGCTTGGGGGTTGGGCAAAACAAATCTTGTGACATTTGAGGTCCAAATAATTTTATTTTTCTGGAGACAGTCATAAAATGTGAAAATAAGGCCTACTGTAGCATGGCCTCCCTGAAGCCTTAACCAACCAAATAACTAGTCTTTCACTTTACATACATGCTGTGGGAAAGGTTTTCCCTCCCAATTGTAGTACAACTGCCATTGGCCTTAAAGTGATATTTAAATGTGTTTAGTTTCTGGCATATTATCTTATTGAAAGAAAAACAAAAACCAAGTGCAGCTCAACTTCCTGACATCATCCGTGGGCTTGCTGCATTGTGGGATTTTGCTGTGTCAGCATGGTGGATGAGCTTTAACACCAGCAGCTGGTGGTTGGTTTGTTTGGTTTTTTTACAAAAAGTTTTCTTCTGAATGCCATATCTATGAAGGAATATTACTTCAGCCCACTAATTTTGCAAAATGCAAAGAGGGCTTAAAATGTTCAGAAATAACAAGTGATTTTTTTTTTTTTTTTTTGAAAGTACTGCAGTTTTTTGGGTGCCCAATGTGAGGAATTTTAAAGAGGTACAATTTTCAGAAGCTAGGCCCATTTCTGATGTTTCACCTCGGGCACCCTGACTCACTGGTCACTTCTGAAAAATTAGGGCTCAGTTGTCTTTTGTTTGATTTCACTTTAATTTTTGCCTTGTTAATGATATACTGGTCATTCCTAATGGTAGATGTCCATAATGAACAGAAACTATAACTTGTTTTTTGGGGTTTGTAAATACTTTGTATATAAGCGTAATTGCAGTAAGTGGGAAAGAGATCTGTATAAATGGGAGCTTCTAAGCATTGGGAGTTAAATGCAATACTAAATGGGGGGAAATGTTGTCCTTTTGTTTTTTTTAATTTAGAGACTAGATTAAATAGCTTAAAGCTTAAAGAAATATATATTTATTACATGATGTTTATCAATCTGTGGCAGGCTTTTGTGTCAAAGTCACAACGGAAGCTGATAAATAGTCTTTTGCAGAACATTTTCTCATATGTAAGTGCATTTGAATTAGTTAAGGGGAACAGCTCTTCCTGGACCTCCATGGGAACAATAGATCTCACTGAAAAGTGAAAGGTCACCCTCTTCAAAGCGGAAATGGCCATAACCAATGAAAAAGTTAGGGATTCATAGCAAAGTAAAGTCTGAGTTATTTGCTCCTATAATTTCTAACGAACAAGACATAATTTACCAATCCCTCCTTTTAGTACAAATTTAAAAGTGATATGGGCAATGGATAAACAGAATTGCTATATTCAAAAGTGCCATTCCATACCACCAGTGATGTGGCATTTTCATACCAAACCATTAACTGTGTTTTTATGTAATAATAAATATTCTAGTTTTCTATCAGAGATGTGTGAAAATGTTTTGTAAATATTCTTTTGAATTTGGAAGCAAGCTGTTGAGGTCAGAATCTCTCTCTCTCAAAAATACTCTATAGAAAAACATTCCAGTGCTCAAGCTTACTTGCTCTGGTACTCAGGGATAGTGAATTTTTAGCTCAGATATTCATTAGCAACAGAATATGATTTTCTTTTTGTAGTAGGAGTCACATTTTGAAAATCATAGTGCTTGGTTAGTAACCTGAATAATTTGATGTTATATGCATTCCCTGATGGGCTGATTTAGATAACCAGGTAAGGTAGCATGAATTAGAAATACGACTGTTCAATAGAAAATTCCAATTATACTGTGTTGATTTGGTGGTTACATAAATTATAAAATGTAACTTATTCAGTTGTCAGATTAACAGTAGTTTAAATGAATTGTGCACTAAAATTGTTCCTTAATGCAGAAGGCCAGCACAAGACACAGACATCAAGTCCCTTCCTTCTCCATAGGGTGAATTTCACCTGGTAGTAAATCTCTGAATAATTCTGAATAGAAGTCAAAGGAGATTTGGGGTTTTCAAAAGCTGCTTGAGCAGAAGGTTATGACCACTAGGTATCACTGGTGTTGTAAGTTGTGAGCTCAGGCTTCATCTTTGTTTGCAGGGGCATCAGCACCGTCCAATTGTTTGCCTGTGTTTCATATAAAATGAACTTTGGTCACAAGTCTAATGGGGAGAGAGTACTCCAGTTTACAGCCTTAGCTTAATTGCTGATGCAAATTTTGTGGATGCACATTGCCCTAAAATAGAGGCATCTGAAGTAGAGGTTTTTCTTTCAGGGTAAGTAAAGTATTGAAGCATAGAGTTCAGAAGGTCAAAAATGTTGGCCCGCTATCATTTTTAAAAATTTTGCGAGTTTGAGGTCCTTGGGGAAAATATTATCCAGACACATTAATATTCAATAACCTCACAGCTCCCTGAAAGCAAAGGAATGTGCATTTAGCAAATGGTAGGTTCACTTTTTCACCCAACAAACCACAGGAAGATAATGAACAGTATATGTATTCCATTGATTTATTCAGGAAGCAGAAACTCAAAGTGCAACTAACTAATCTAGGTCGCACCTTGATTTTAGTCATGTTTGTGATATACGCAACACCACAAGATGCCAAATCCATTGAGGAGAGTGTTTAGCAGAGTCTAGTTTGTGTTTAGTGGTCTCTGAAGGTAAATGGGATGTCCAGATTTCCAGGTATTTACAGCTCTTGGGGCCCCATCTAAAATTCCACTCTTGAAAAATACTTCCCAAGAGAGGGATAACCACACAGATTTTGGCCAATTAATTTGCGATTCTCAATTGGAGGCTTTAGGACTCGATTAAGGTCAGGCAATGGGGAAATAAAATAAAATATCCAGCTGGGAATTGAAATGAAGAGAATTGTCAGCATGTGATTAGCACAGTTTAAAAAACAGACACAGAGAATTATTTTCTAATCCTCCTCCTCCGCATTAGGCTAGGTTGTCTAACGTAAGCCACAAGGAGTTCAGAGCTCTATTAAACAGTAGCAAAAGCAAAGGACAATCTTGATGAATATTCCAGCCAGGAGCGAAGAGGGTGGAAGAGAGGTGTTACAAGGAAATTATGCCTCTGGCACTGAAAAGAGCTGATCTGACAGGGGATTCAGAGGCTTACTATGCTGCTGGACAGTATATACTAGGGAAAATAAAGCAAATCATCCATTTTCATTGTTGGGACTTCCATTGTGCACAGTTCAGAATAACTAAACATTTGTGGCGTCATTAAACGTATCACTGAGTTATCATTAAATGGTCATTTTGTTCATCTTTTGTAATGTGCATGAGCGTAAGCACACACCTGTACGCAGGGCATCATTCTGCTCCAGCAGAGTTAATGGGAACATTTCCATGTAGTGGAGTGTGAGAAGCAGTAAGCTAGTGTGATACGAATTCGTAGATCCACAGATTTCCAAGGCCAGAAGTGAATATTTCACCATAATGTTATGTCAGAGAGTGAACCCATAGCTCTGCCGTCCCAGGGAGCTTGGCCTGGAGACACCACAGTCCCTGTGAATGGAGCCTAGACTGAATGCTCTCGTTTTATATGCTGATTCACCCACTTTGATCTCCTGTTATCTCTCTTACTACACATGTAGGCACCATCCTTCCCCTCAAAGATCTGACTGAAGGAGGAAAACTGAGTTTGCCATTCAGAATATTAAAACACAAGGAATTATTTTAAACCTTCTGCACTTCTAGGAAAGACAAGTACATGTGGCAAATACAATACTCCAACCTATTACATATGTAGCATTTTCAGTGTTGCTTTTTGACTTGTCATAAGCTTTGAGACAGATGGATGTGGGGTTGTGTACCATGGCAGGAGAACACAAGGGCAGCCAGCCAAATACAACTGTGATGAATGAAACAGATTTCTGATTTTTAGTATTTCTGTTGTCCAGTGTCTGGCTGTCCTTCTCATTGCCTCATCACATGGCATTTGGATATCTTGTTTTCTATTGTTCTGTCTAGTGCTTCATTTCTAAAGAGAAGCAAAAGTGATCTGGATTCATCACAGAGAGAGCAGACAATTGTTGAATTTTAATTGATTCTTTTTTGTGATAGGACTAGATTCTCAGAGCCTTACACTGAGTATCACCTTATTTCATAAAACGTGCTGTCTAAGTCAATGTAGACTAACACTTAGCCTTTTCCATGCTGCTGTTAGAATTCAACCCTCAGCAAACTCCCGTGTTGTCGACCAGTGATAGTAACGAAGATATTTTATTCTTTCTGAATAAAGAAAGTGGGGTCCAATTCTCTGCTGGAACTCAGTGGCAATAACTACAGTGGTAGCAGAGATGTGCCCTTAATAATTATCATTAACATTTAAAAGAGTTTACATTCAAATGCTGCTCTTCTCTTCTCTCCTGCTACCCTGATGAGGCTACTGCTACACTACGGAGTGGCTTTGGAATAAAAGGCACAGTTTTGAAATAACTTTGCTAGCATCTAGACTACACATACGCTATTCCAAAATAAAATTGAAATAGTGGTTGCATTATTTCAAAATTGGTAACTCTCAATGCAGGAGGAATAATACCTGTTTCAAAATTGCTATTTCAAAATAGGGGCCATTAAGACACGGCATAGCGCTGGGTGCTATTTCAAAATACACTTTGTTTGCAGTTGCATTCTTTTGAAATAAGATATTTCGAAATAGCTATCATGAAATCTCTTTTTTAATAAATAGGGCTGCAGTGTAGCCATAGCCTGATACAAGTAAGTTTATCTTGAGGTATTCTTCCCAATCTCCTTCCTACTAATTTCTCTCTACATACATTGTTCTCATGGAAGTCCTGAATTTTGCCATCATCCTTCTGACCCTAAAGGAACTGGATGGGATTCTGTTTGGTGTCATTTCAAACAGACTGATCATTGTAGAGTAGTTCACTGAACTCCTTGCTCCCCAAGGCTAACCAGTTGACCTCCATGGCACTTCCAGCTCAAACAGGAGTTGGGAGGTGAAATGGCAAATAAACTCAGGCCACTCGAGCTGTGTGGAAAATTTGGACAGTGAATTAAACCCTTTTCCATTAAACAATTTTATAATATTTAACATGCCTACTTATTTTCTCTTTCCCTTTGGCTCAGTTGCTTCCAGATTGCTTATAATGGTGGCCATAATGGCTTATAAATCTTTAAATGATGCTTATAAAGCTAACCTCCAGTGTGGCTCAGATTTTATTATCAATAGTAATTTAATAAATTGCCTTTTATTTATATATATTCCTAATATGGAGTGGTATATAGTGCAATCATCTACAAATATCATTCAGAGTAGCATCATTCCTCATCCATGCAGGCTAAAAACCTCAAGGGAGCAAGCTTTCTCATGCACTTCCAGGGCTTCTGCTTTAACCTGTAGCTAATGGCAGCAAGCACAAACTAAAAGTTCATGAATGAATAAAAGAATAACTAGCTCTTTCCAAAACTCAAAAAAAGTTCAAAATCAGGTAGGTTTGCTACTAGATGAAATGGTCCCCCAGTAGGTGGTGTTCCTGACACTTAATCAGCAATGAATGTGCAAATAAATGAACAAATAAATAAATCCTGAAACTAAGTTGTAGGAGCCAAAGAAATCAAAACACCCGGGTTTGGTGTCAGTTTCAGTTTAGGTGTGTATTTTAACCACTGGAAAAAATACATACTGATAAAAATGAGTTCGCAAATAATTAATAGACATAAAACAGCCTTGGAAAATGCCCAATCCCTCCTAGAATGCTGCTTGTATAACCCATAAAGGTGCTGGGTGTCGTTCACTGTCCCATGCAGTGGCACTTAAATCACTTACAAAAGGGAAGAATGAGTCTCCTTTACAGCCTTCACTGAAAGCCAGCTGGCTTTTAGCTTAAGCTGTAAAGGTACCAGGTTTGGTTCCATCATCAGCTGTTATACTTGATCCCACATGTAAATAAGATATTGAAATATGCTGCTCTAGACTGGTATTTCATTGATCTGTGCAATGTTTTAGCTACATGGTATAGACCAGTTTTGGATGTCAAAATGTAAGGATTTGCAATATCATTCTGGGGGTAAAACATATGCTTATGTCCTTATATGGAGAGAGAAGCAATCTCCTTGGAGCGTTTTCAAATATTGAACGTAAAAAGTAAGAAATTCTGAGGACATGCCATTCCCTCTATGTCTGACATACTGTATGTTTGCCTGTGTGAACCGTTACATAGTTTGCTTGTAAACGGTCAACATGGTTTGAAACAGAAGAACGAAAGCAGCAAATGTGAGGATTCTCCACAGAGCTCATAACTCTCGTACATTCTATATGGACAAAGGTGTCTGATAAATTAGTTAAGGCCTTTAGCAATATTGAAAAAGCAATTGAACCTTTTAGCCTTCAAGCCTCTACTTTTGCTCTTGGGATTCATTCTAGGAACCTGTACCCAAAAGCAGTCAATTCACAGATTTTTAACCTGGCATGTTTGAAAAGGAAATGTTTAATTAAAGCTGTTTTAAAAAAAAAGGAAAGGCTAATTACTAGGTCAGGCATTGCTTGTTTGTTTATCAGTTAGAACATAAACACATTGACTTTGACCTATAACTACAACAACTGAGAAAACTTGAGATAGCAATCTTAGAAGAAAAAATGAACATATTTTTCTTCTGGGCCAGCTCCTACGCAAAATGTATCATGAGAATTTAGGGACTGAGAGATAAGGGAGTTGTTTTTGTGGACCAATCTATGTGGAAAATGGCAGCTGCATTGAAGTTCAAATCTTTTCTTCAGGCTTCCTATCTACACTGCAATAAAGGACCTGCCAGCTACAGCTGCCTCTGCCTTGCAAGATTCAGGATACAGGGCTATAAAATTGCCGTGTAAATGGTCAAACCTGGGATGGAGTCTTGGGTCTGAGATCCTATCTGAGGAGTGGGTTGCAGAGCCTGAACATCCGCCTCACTAATTTTAGCTGCAGAGCACAAGTCTCCTGACATAGGCTCAAACACTCTGTGCCATGGGTTATTTATTGAAGTACAGATATATTAGACTGAAATGTGGTGATCCTGGAGATGCTAAGCACAGCTAATGTGAGGGAAGACGGCTGATCACCGAAAGCTGGTCTCTGATGCCTGTGCCCTGTGAGTAGTTGGGACTATTTGTGAGGTGCACTGCCACCCAAAGGTGGGAATACTATATAACCATGACAACCTGCCAACCTGAAGCAAATCCTAACCAGCAACTATACACCACACCGCAGTCACTCTAACTCAGGGACCCATCCATGCAACAAACCTTGTTGCCAGCTCTGCCCACATATCTACACCAGCAACACCATTATAGGACCTAACCAGATCAGCCACACCACCGTGGGTTCATTCAGCTGCACATCTACCACTATAATTTATGCCATCATGTGCCAGCAATGCCCCTCTGCTACATACATCGGACAAACTGGACAGTCTCTACGTAAAGGAATTAACGCGCACACATCAGATATCAGAAATGGCAATATACAAAAACCCATAGGAGAGCACCTCAATCTCCCAGGCCACATGGCAGCAGACTTTAAAAGTAGCTATCCTACAGCAAAAAAATTTCAGGACCAGACTCCAAAGAGAAATTTCTGAGCTACAATTCATCTGCAAATTCGACACCCTCAGCTCAGGCTTAAACAAAGACTGTGAATGGCTGGCTAAATACGAAAGCGGCTTCCCTTCCCTTGGTGTTCACATCTCCAGATCAACTGCTGGTAGTAAGCCTCACACTTGCTTACTGAGCTAACCTTGTTATCCCCACCCTTGCTCTGGCTTATTTATACCTGGCCCTGCAGATTTCCAAGACCAGCATCTGATGAAGTGAGTCTGTGCTCACAAAAGCTCATGCTCAAAACTTTTCTGTTAGTCTATAAGGTGCCACAGGACCCTTCGTTGCTGTTACAGATCCAGACTAACACGGATACCCCTCTGATATATAACCATTGTGTTCACTCGCCAGAGTTATTTCTTCCAGGATGACGTTTCCTAGCCCCCCGCCACCAGTTTGACCGCATTAGGTAAGCTTCTATTTGAATAATCAGAATGCAAAATAAGCCCCAATCTTGAATAAGCTTTGAAGGGACCTACACGCTGGTCATTGGAAGAGCCATATCTAAAATGAACATTCTTCAGTTCAAGAAGAATTTAGCACCAAGCTGATGGAAGCCTTTTGACCTGATTCTGCAAATCATTGCACATGTGACTAATCCCTGCCCACATGCATATTGCCCCTGAGTTCAAAACCAAATGTGTGAGTGACTTAACCAGGCTGCCATTAAGAAGGTTTGCAGGGCTGCTTCCAAAAGTCTCCACACTTGGGAACTTGTCTTATCCTTCGTGAGCACTCATTGTCACTTGATCTGTTGCCAAAAACAACATCTTTTAAACTGACCAACAGCCATCATGAAAACTGATCCATTTAGCACTCAGTTTGTTATTTTATTGGGCCAAATCCTGAGGCATACTATTAACGGCAGCTCCCACTGAAGTTTTTGCATATATCCTTGAATCTTAGCTTTGGTCTTCCTCTTTTTCTCACCTCACATGACAGTTCACGGAAGAGGACTTCTTTGGGAAGACGTTCGTCACTCATTCTTCTCACGTGACCCAGCCATCATAGCCTTCTGCTGTTGAGGATCACTCTGAGGCTGGGTATGCCAGACCTTGACAGAACGTCCGGACTTAAAACTTTACCTTGCCAGTTGATATTCCTAATTTTGCGGAAGCAGCAAAGATGGAAGCTGTCCAATTTTTTTCTCCTGGTTTAAGTAGGTGGTCCATGTCTCAGAACCGTGTAGCATGATACTCAATACACATTCCTGGTAGATTAGTCTCTTAGTTTTCATTGTCAGCTTAGGATTGTTCCATGCTCATTTCACAAGTCTGCCAAAAATAGCACCTGTCTTCCCAATTCTGATGTTCAGGTCTTTGTCCGTGGATAGGTTTGTGGCAACAGTAAATCCAAGGCAACAGAATTGTTGAACCGCATCTAATGGGCTCTTATCCAGAATGACATTGGGTTTCTGGACTATACCTTGAGTGAATACCACAGTTTTCTTCACACGTTATGTCAAGGAAAAACAATTTGCAGGCTCTGGACAGCAAATCCATCAGTGACTGTAGTGTGTCTTCATTACAAGTGATGAGAGCTGCATCATCTGTGAGGAGGAGTTCCCTAATGAGTATTTTCTTGACCTTAGTTTTGGCCTTGAGTCTTGCCAGGTTGTAGAGAGAGCCATCTAATCTTGTGTGGAGAAATGCATTGCTGTATGAGTGTTTTTTGAAATGTGCAAGTTAGTAGAACAGAGAAGACTATGCCGAGGAGGGTAGGGACAAGAACACACCTTGTTTGTCTCCACTTTTCATCACAAATGGTTCCAATTGGAGATCCATCATATTACACTGTTGCTTTCATGTTTTCATGAAAGGATGTTATGAGCTTGCGTAGGGTCTGTGGGCAGCCAACTTGGTTAATACTCCATATAGTCCTGATCTACTAACTGTGTCAATGCCTTTTGTTAAGCCCACAAATGCTATGAATATGATTGCCAGTGAAAATGAGGTAAGATCTGAGGCTGAAATATGGAAAGAACAAGTTAAAAAAAGACTTAAGCAAGATGATAATGCGCTGATTGAGATCTCTGAGCCATTAGTGTATATCTTTAAAAATGCATGGAAGACATGAGAGATTTTTTTGTCAAGGTAACACGCATTTGTGGGGGGAGCAGTAGTGGTCGTATATCTTGTCTTTAGTAAGGCTTTTGATACTGTTCACATAATCTTTTTTTTTAAAGAAACTAGGGAAATACAGCCTAGCTGGAGCTACTATAAAGTGACTGCATAACTGGTTGGAAAACAGTTCCTAGGCAGCAATTTCTAGGGGTTCACCTTCAAGGCTGGAAGGGCATGTTGAGTGGGAGTCCTGTAGAGATCAGTTTTGGGTCTGGTTCTGTTTAATATCTTCATCACTGATTTAGGTAATGGCATAGAGAGTACACTTACAAAGTTTATAGATGGTACCACACTGGGAATTCCCTCCAGTCCTACATGTTTATGATTATCAAATCAGTCTGAGAAGTGAGATACATAAATCTCTAAGAGACACTTCAGTGGTTTGGGGGAAATGGATGACTGGCAGTTTCTACAGTGGTGAGGACAAAAAGGGTGTTTAATTATTCATAGTGCCATTAGTTCAAAAATTGTGGTGCCACTACTGCTGTCCAGAGCCAATATTGGAGAATAGCCTCTGTATCAAAAAAGCTTTTCCCACAACAAAACAGAGCTCATCAGAGAGTGGAAAGCTTGATAACCTGAGAAATAGTGACAGAGTTCCCATCAGAGACAGTGACTCTTGTACGAGTGTCTGCAGTGCATTTGGGACAAACTTAGAAAATATGGAACTGTCTTTAAGTACAGCTTTAACCCCTAACTTCCTTGAATTCTGCTGTATGAAATTGTACTTAAGAGTTGGATCAGACATGTGCCTTTTATGTACCATCAGCCAATGGTACTATAATAAGCAATGGAAAATCACAGAAGTGTGGGAGTATAAGTCATCTAGTCTAGTATCCTGCACTCAGGGCATGACTTCATAATTAGATGAATTCTTACTGGTGTTTTATCTAGCCTGTTCTTAAACCTCCTAATGATGATGAAGATACCACAACCTTTCTAGGCAATTTGTTCCAGTGTTTAACTACCTTGACAGAAAATTTTTTCTTATGTTCACCTAAACCTTCCTTGGTGTAATTTTAAGCCCATTGCTTCTTGTCCTATCTTCAGACGTTAATAAGAACAATCTTCATTCTACTTCTTGTATCAATATTTTATATCCTTGAAAACTATTATCATATCCCCTTTCTTCTCTTCTCCAAACCAAACAACCCCCCCTTTTTTTTTTCTTCAATCTTTCCTCATAGGTCATATTTTCTAAATTTTAAATAATTTGTGTTGCTTTTCGCTAGATTTTTCTCCAGTTTGTACACATATTTCCTGAAGTGTCTTCCCGAGACCTGGACACAATCAGGCTTGCCAATGTGGGGGCAGGGGGCAAAAGAGGCAATAGCACAGCATTTCAAAGGTACCCAGATCTTCAGCCCCCTTTGAAACACCATGACACCACTGCTCCACAAGGTACTTTGGGGTGAGGGCAGTGGTGTTAAGGGCTGACTGTCTTAAGCCCCACCCCTTCTAGGGTCATGGAGTTAGGCCACCTTCCCATCTTGTCCTGGGGCCCATGATGGCTGTCGGCTTCTCTGAACACACTACTCTAGTTGAAACACTATCAGCACAGAGTAGAGTGGAATAATTACTTCTTATGTCTTATGTCTTGCTTTAACACGCCTGTTACTACATCCCAGAATGATTTTTTCCTCAGTATGTTGACTCTCTTTTAGCTTGTGATCCACTGAAACCCCCAGTACTTGTTCATTTCCCATTTTGTATCTACACAACTGATTAATCTACACAGGGAGGAACACATTGCATTAGTCCTATATTGAATTTCATCCTATTTACTTCAGACCATTTCTCCACTGTGTCCAGATAATTTTCAGTTTTAATCCTATCCCCCAAAGCACTTGCAACACCCTTCCAGCACACTTTTTTTATATACTTTCTCTGTCTGCCATTCTCTAATTCATTATGAAGATATTGAACAGAATCAGACCCAGGAGGACCAATTCCTATGTGACTCCACTCAAGATGCACAGCTTGACTGTGAACGATTGATGACTACTTTCTGGGAATAATTTTCCAACCCAACATGCACCCATTTTATAATAGCTTTGCCTAGGCTGTTCTTCACCAGTTTGTTTCATGATATCATGTGAGACAATATCAAAAGCTTAACTAAAATCGAGTTATTCTGCCCGTGTGTGAAATGAGTCTTAACTGATGGCAAGTAATTGCAATGTTATTTTACTTGTGCATCTCTGTGGTGACTGTGTCTAGCTGTGATGCCTATCTAGACATAATTATTTTCTACTTTGGGGAACCTAAGGATGATTTCAATCTGACTGTATCAAAGTGTTGTCCTGCTCTGAAAGCAGATTGGACCAGACATATACCAGCAGAAGTGATAACTGCACATCTCAGCAGTCACTGCAGCAGCTGTCACACCCATATTCCCTGAGTATTCTGCTCCAAAAGATGTTGCTGAATTAGGATCCGAGGCCTCACTCCAGTAGAATATGATCAGGAGAAATTACTGCATCAGTCCATCTTCAGAGCAGCTTACTTCTGCAGCTTCCTTTTGAGAGCTCCATTACTTAGACTGCCTCAAGAAGACCACAAACTTTCTGAAACAATATGGAGGATGCCTACTGTATTTCACACTGATAAAAGTCCAGTTTTGAAAACTTTTCCATGCAAATGGTCCTGTTACTTCAGAGGAACTACTTGCACGATGAAGCGAGACCCATCATGAGTAAGCATTGCAGAATTGGGACCTTACACATGCTCGGTATTTCTTCTCTTTCCCTGTCATAGAACTGGACAGTCCGTTCTCTAATCTATTATTTCTGTCCAGGATAAGCTGCTGTTTAGAACAGTGCTTAACAGCCAGGTTTGAAAGTCCTATTTATGGTGTTAATCAAAACCCTTCAGGATCTGAATGAGCAAAATGCCTAACCTACTGACCCTGCAGGCTTCTGAACAATTCTGTTGATTTGCATCTAAGCTTTTCAGGCCATCTGTGTTTTAAACACTCTTTACTAGGTTATGTTTTCTCTCAGTTGTATTTGGTGAGACACAGAGATGTCATCTTAATTCCTAAAATAAAAAGTTGTTCCAACTCACACTCTTTTAAACATACAAATTCCTTAGTTCCCACAATTTCATGATATACTTTTAAACGCTCCATTATTTATTTACTACTGACTGGATGATAGAGCTATTTTTAATTAAACGATCTTTTCTTCCTGCTTTCATTATACCAATTTCCTTGTTGATGATGACAGTACAAATGTGTATGAGAGGGTGGAATAATGAGCCTGCTGAATACCGAAAAGCAATAAGGTCAAATTTTCCCCTACATAAGAACATTGTCACACAGCTAATATAATTGATGTTCTTCCTTGCTGCCTTTTATCATTAAAATGTTCACCCATCTCTTCCCATGCCCAATGTATTTCCTGAAAACAGGGATAACTTTCAATGGTGATTTTTCAGGCCCTCTCCTAGTAACAACAGCAAAAGCCATTTTGACAAAGTAATTACTAGCAACCTCCAAAAATTTTAAATTATTCAGACTCTGGTGAAATTTTCAAAGTTCTTCTGATCAGTGTGTTGTCTGCTTAACATGTGGTTGGCCAGCTACTTCCATTTTTCTTGACAGTCAAATGGTATAATCAGAACACACATGACATGTTTGCCTTTCTTTTAATGTTCCATCATATCTTTCATCTGGAAACCAGTACTTGTCCTGCTATTCAAATATAGCTACCTATTCAGTAGTCTGTCAAAATGTCTATAAATATGGGATTTGTTTTGAGCAGAGAAGGCCTAATTTGTGAAATGAAAATATTTTTCTGTTGCTCCCTACAATGTGAACTGTGATAAATGCAACTGTGTTTCAAGATACATTTAAAAACAAGTAGTTACAGGTACTTCCCTGGTTGGCAATTTGAAAGACTGTCACACAAATTACGCAGCTGAATGGAACTGATATCTCAATGGAAATTCTTCTGAAAATGGCTGGACATAAAACCTATGTAACTACACAAACTGGTTGAAACCCATTTTCTTAGTCTTTTCAGTCTCCAGGGCACATCAGCTCAGGCCAGGTGTAAAGGTTTTCCATGTGATTTCCTGACCCATGAAACTCCATTTCATCCTTTCCATCATGTACACTTCTCCCCTCATTAGGCTGCAGTGAACACCTTCTGGTAGCTAAACTAGAGGCAATATAACTATTTTTGTTTCTTTTCTTTTTAAAGGGCAGCCACTTTAAAATCTGTCCTACTGTACAACAGCAAGAACATACCCTGGAAGTAGAAGAGTGATTAAACTGATTTTAGCAAGAGAAGTTATTATTGAGGTCATTTGCTGTTTGAGCATAAGGGATAGCTTTGAAAGAAGCTAGACGAATCGCAGTGCAGAAGACTGTCACCCATAAACCACATGGTTCATTGTGTGCTCACATGCAAACGTTTCTAGCTGCATGTACTGACAGCCTGCAGAGAATCCTCACCAACAGTTTCCTGAGTCATGTCCTTGTGAGCCTGCAGGAATGTGTGTAAAAGGGATAATGGGTCATTTTGAAATTTAAAGCTCCAGTATCATAAACAGAAACTTATTCATGCGAGAAGTGGGGGACTATACTCCTCCAATGATCCATTGACCTCTTCTGGCAGAGTATGCAGTCACTAGAACAGAACCACTGTGGGTATCTCTTTTTGGTGTTGACAAATTTTGACTGATATGTATTGTAATTTTTCTACCTCAGTGGAGTGTTAGTGAAGCATTGGAAGATGGAAGGATACAGCTTATTTCATAGCATGCAAGGCCACGGTTCCTTTGCAGAAACAGAAGCTACTTCTTGCTTTGCTGTACCAGTATTTTGCTGGTGACTCTCCACTGACTTCAGTGGGACTAGTGGCCTTGGGTAAAGATGGGTGATAGGTATTTCCTTCTTGCAGGGTCTTCATTACACACTTCAGTGAGGAAATACAAGTAACACAAAGCCACTGAACTCCTACAAACTTCAGTGGAGATGCATCAGGCCAATTTTGTTTGCAAAGAGGTACCACTGTATGGGCAAAGCCACCATCTGTCACGGATATAAACATGTTATTGCTGTTGTGCATGACAAATATCTAAGCTTTGAGTAAGAATCAAGACTGCCAGCAAGGATTGGATGTGCTGCACATTAGTATTATATGCCACCCTTTATGTGAGCCACGTTCGTGACAATCAATGCTCTGTTTTTCAATGGAAAGAACTCGATCTACTCTGAGTGTGCTGCCAAGACATGAGAGTAGGGGTGATGATCCTAGAATAACTTCCCAGTGATGTAGGTCTGTGGGAAGGTACAGCATGTACCAGAAAACATTTGCTAGTTTTGAAATTTCACATAGAAGAGTCCCAGCTCCCCCAAAAGATAGTAAACAGGGCACTATAGTAAATTGCTGTTATTTCCTAAATGTCTTGGATTGCAGTTTCCCCAAATTTAACCTGCAGTGTTCCCCATTTTCTGAGATGGGGCAATCAGATATGCATGCCGTATTTTGTCTTTCCTAATGATTCCCAGCTTCGTAAGTTTTTGATTTCACTGTCACCTGAACATTCTTTGAGACCACAGGGCATATGTCTGGTATCAGTTTTTCAGAATTGGTTTCTAATTTTGGATTTCCAAATTTGCATTCCCCCCCCGCCACCATTTATAGATGCTAAGCCAAGTGTGTATCAGGAAATGGGACATTTCCCTTGTTTCATACGTACATATTCACTGTGTAGCTATTAGTCCATATCCAACTACGTGATCTGCATTTTAAATTCCTATTTACAGATATAAATGTTGTGTCCTATTATGGAGTATGGCTGGATGTCAGCTAAGTCTTCAGTCCATAGTAAACAGCTGGTGACAAGCTATTAATGAAGGAAAAGTGACAGATTGGATGTTGGTGAGACAGCAGGCTAGACAGTTTTATTGCAGCCATGTTTACCGTTTGAAGGAAACTGTCTGATATCAATTAATGTCATGCCAAAAAAGTCCGTATATTAGTTCTGCCCATATCCATTTTCAGCTGTAAGGACAACCATCAATTGAAAAGTACTGGCACCTTGTCTGAGGAATTTGGGAGGAGAAAAGGGGGAGCCAGTACTCCCACTAATTAAAAAGGAAATATAAAGCTCTAGAGAAAAATCAGCAAGAACATGTAAGCTAAAGCAGAAAACAGCCAGGCAGTTTTGCCCTCATTACTTGTGTATATGTTAGGAAGGAAAATAAACAATGTTACACTGGAACACTCTTACACCCTGTACCATGGGTTAAATGTCTGGGGAGAATTGGAGGATTCTTGTCTCTGAACCTTGCAGTCTTTTGTGGGCAGAGTTTGAGGTCTCTATGAAAGATGCGTTTGTTCACTCTGGCTTTTTCTTCATTCAGTCCTGTAGTAGAAATCTGGCTGAAGAGTGACACTAGTGGAGTCTGAGGTGGATTTTATTTGTGCCACTTAATAATTTTTTTTTTAAATCTGTAATTCTCAGATTAGAAGTATGTAGTATAACTGCTTTTTCAGTTCATGGGCTGTACAAAAAAAAACCTTCAGTTTTGAGGGGAAGTTTTTCAAAAATTGTTGATGAACCAAGAAGAGGAGCAAGATGGGACAAATGAAATGGTTCATTCAACTTGAAATGAAATGTTTTTATTTGGCTTTCAAGATTTTTAAAATGCTTTTGATTTTGTTATATAAAATTAAATGTCCAAACAAAGTAATTTTGAATAAAAACAAAATTTTTTGAATAATCAAAACCAAATGCTTCCCTTTCCAAGCTTCTTTTCAACCAAAATAATTTGGTCAATTTGACATGAACCTGTGAAATGTTTTTGTTGATCTGAAGCTGCATATTTCATTGAAAAATGTTAAATAGTGTTTTGCAGACATCCTAGTGAGATTTGCAAATAAATAGGGCCTTCCCAAATTCAGAGAGAAAAACATGTCACACACTATGAAATCTGGCTATTGCAGTGGGTGGGGGGTGGAGGGGTCACAGCATTGCCACCCTTACTTCTGCACTATCTTCACTGCGTTCTGGATGCCGATCTTTGAAGGTAGCTTCACCATTAGCAGCAATGCAGAAAATAACCTGTTTAACGTACACATCCCGCTCACGAGCCCTTTTTGGGTCAGGCCATCCATAGTCACGACCTTGAAACTTCAGATTTAAGAGTCTGAAACTGTGAATTTAAGATTTTTATCATTCTGTGACTGATTTACCAGAACGCACAATGAATTTGGTACTGCCCTACAATAAATTTATCTGCCAAACTGTTAATTCCTGAAATCTGAAGGAAAACTCGCCTTTATTTTAAATTCACGTAATGAGACTGGCCAAAGCTCAGAATGAGAGTTCAACCATCCCATAGAATAAAAGAAAGGGAATTCCATAACAGACAGGTGAAACAAGAGGTAGGGGACTTTTTATTCCTCAGCAGTCAGACATGCACTGTTCTGTTTATCCCAAAGCATAAGAAGAATTGAGAGATATGAGATAAGCTCTAAATAACCAACAGGGGTAGCAGAAATCCAAATTTAACAAAAGCAGTAAAGCAGTAGACTAGGGGTTATATACGTTTGAACAATCCAGATAAATAAAATGTTTTAAATTCAGAACATTCTCTGGTAAATGAGAACAACAGTTAAAAGGAAAGTTTAAACTAAAGGGAAACCATTTTTTAAACAAACATTTATACATAAGAGTAGGCAGTTGGAACAGGGAAATAGCAGCGTGTTTTAAAAGTCAGAAAGTGAAGTCTAAGACTTGGGAAGAGAACTTGCTGAATATCCTGAATTAGTCTACATTAAACCTCCAACGCTCTGCCCTGCCAGAAGCCATCACCTGAATAAGTACAGAATCTTGCTATTGGGGCTTTTCGTTGCCAGCAAGTTGAAAATTTCTGGCCATTACATTATTTTGCTAAGACCTTCAGGAAGGCAGGGCAGGTGGTATACCAAAAGGAAGGGAACAGAACTGGATGGTAGTAGAACAGAGTCTGAGCATGAGGATAAGTAGCACTTTAAAGACTAGCAAAATAGTTGTTTTGATAGTGTATAGACTAGCAGGGCTTACTCTCTGTTGCTATTGAGCATGAGAATGTTTGGAAAGCACAGCAGATGAACTTGGCATTCTAAGTTTCCAGGAAGCAAAACTGACATCAGCAGTAGATTCTGACTTACTGAGTCCTCGCAGACTATCAGTATGAATAGTTATCGGCAGTATGACATGTGGCAAGTGTCCCTCTTTCCCTTGCCAGTCTATGGTTAGTAGCTATTATCTGGGACAGGAGTGCAGCTACTCCCTCTAGGCTCTCACCTGGCTATCTTCCCTACTCACAGCAGCTAGCGCTGTTCCGGTCAGTCGGTTGGTTGGTTGGTTGGTTACCTGTCTCTCATCTTTCCACTCACGGGCAGCTTTTAAAAGGCCCAATACGGACCTTCAAAAGGCCTTTTGAAACAGGCCAGCTGGTTGTCATCTGCCTGGGCCAGTTCCCTGCCAGCTGCTCCTGATTGCCCTGCAGCAACCTGCCTCCCATTAACAAGGGAGTTGACCCTTCTCTCTCCCTTCTTGGGCTGCTTTTCCCCCTGCTGTATCAGTCCTCTGTCCTGGCCCTGTCACAAATAGCTAATTACAAGTTTTCCCTAGCTTAGCTGTTTCTGGTGAAAGAATTATTAAACACTGGTTTCTGATGACAAGCATAATGAAACTTCAGGGAAATGGTCATGAAATTGCAAAATCATAACAGAGTGGAGGCTTTGGTCTGGGCAATAGATGGCATCTTATGAACTTAAGGGAGACATAGCATACAGCGTCTTCAGTGCTTCATCAGAGGAGTCAGCCTAATGGGCTCTGAAGCTTATTCTTAAGGCATCTGATTCCTGTCCCAGATAATAGCTACTAACCATGGATTGGCAGCAGGTTCCCACAGTTAGAGGCAGCTGAGCAGTGACTTCAAGTTGTCAGCCCAATGTGACTTTAGAGCCAGATAGTAAAAGGCACTTATGCAGATGCAGAAAGCTTTACCCTAGCCCTTATGTAGCTCTGCAAAGGCCAAACAATAGCAGTCTCTGAACTCTGGGCAGAAAGGATGCTGAATTGGAAGTAAGAAGTGGGCAGAGGGAGGCCAGTGCTTGGTGGGGCAAGCAACCTGCACCATCCTGCAAATAGCGTAGCCCATCCCTTGTATGCTATGCCATCTGGAAGAGATTATACCTTTCTGAGCCATCCCATCAGTGATGCTCTTCACCAGCCTGTGGAATAAATCCATTGATTTAACCTTCAGTGCACAAGCATTTATGATCATTAAACTTTATCATAAACTATGAAGTGTCCTTCCCCATCTCCATTCAATGGATATGTAACCCTGGACTAGTAAGGAGACATGGGTTGTGCCATTGTTTTAGAACTGAGAGTACCTAGTTCTGGGTCTCCATCTCATCCAGCTTTAGCAGAGCTATTGAATGAGTTGCCCACTGATTGTCCCAGAGATGGACTGCAGTTTGAATGTAGAGTTGTGGACTAAGGCTTAATCTAGGTCACAGAGGCAACAAGGGGATGTTGGAAGAAGTACTTTAAAGAGTTGTTAGGGGTGACTGAGGTAATACGGTCACCATGTATAATATGGGCTGCACTAGAGAATGCCTTGAGACAAAGGTAAAGAATCCCACAAAGAGTTGTTTTCGTCTAACAGAACAAGAAATTTTCTTCAAATAAGGAAAATGGTATTATCCCTAAAACTAAGCGATCCGTCTGTTCCTCATACAGCGCTTGTGTCCAGAGTTGATTCCAGGGCCACTTCTGTGTATTTTCCTGCTACGAAATTTTAAAAAATGATACGCACATCCTGGGAGATCTTTCTAGATCCAGAGCTTCTGTTAGACACTCACATCAGCTGCTGTCACTAACCTCTGTATTGGCAGGGAGCTAGACTAGGTCTTGTGGCCCCTTCTAAACCTGTGAATCTACAACTCCTAATACACACGTTCACTGGTGCCTGCACTGAATGGTGTAACCCGTTATTGAGGATGGGAACCTTGCGATGGTCGTCTATCTTTTGTTACTGACACTGGACTGCAGTCATGTATTTTACCTGGGGAAGCTGACTCTGAAAATCTGACACTGGTTAAAAAAAAAAAAAAAAAAATGTGGAGGATCACTTCCTCAGGCAGAGTTTCATGTCCAGAGTATAGAATACCTGTGATCTGCATTGGCCGTCTGTTGGTTTTAAGGTGAAGTTCAAAGGTGTGTGAGGATTTTACAAGTCAAAACCAGTAATTTGGGACCGTGCTACATGAGAGAGAGAGAGACCGAGACCATGTCCCATCCTGCATTATGCCACCATTGCTCAGAACAACTGAGCAGCTTCATTGGAAAGAGGGTTTGTTTTAAACTGGAGGGAGCTGTTAGCAGGATGCTCTCTTTGAAGGCACCTGGATTGTTTTTTCTCAAGCAGTTATCATAAGATGGAGCCTGGGGGCTCTGGGACTCCGAGTTACATGCATGTGATTTATTCCAGGTTGCTAGGTGGACATTGATTTCAACGAGGTTAATGTATTGGGATATACTGGGCAGGGTTTTGCTGTTTTGTTGTTACTATTCTCATATGCTGTTCTAATAATGTATAAGTACCTTGAGTAATTCAGATGGGTGGTTATTAGTATGCTAAATATAAATACAAATGCATAAAGGTACATGATTTATGTGCCTGTAACATCTTAACAAGCACTCAGGCGGCATGTTGGTGAAGGTGGAGCCACAGCACTTCCATTAGTTTCCTAAGCAGCCAGCTCAGACTTCTGGGAATTCACATGAGGCATGTGCAGAGGCTTACCACAGCTATACACTTTTAGAGATGTTATTATTGTGCTTTCTGTATACTGCACTTTTCAGTGTAAGGCACCTTCCTGCTTGTGTGCCAGACAGAGGGAGGATAGTGCTGTGAGGAATCCCAAGCATAGTGCGAGTCAGCCCCTGAACTCTTTCCAGTAAGGTTGTCACGAATCTGTTCTTCAATCGGAATGCCCAGTTGGAAAGGGATCCTCTTGGCTCCAATCAGCCCCAGTGACCAGGACACTAAATATTCAGTCAGTGGCACATCAGGGCTAAGGCAGACTCCCTGCAAGTCCTGGCTCTGTGTGGCTCCTGGAAGCAGCCAGGATGTCCTGGCTGATAGGAGCAGCTACTGGAGCTTTGCATACCTCTCCCACCCTGAACACCAGGGACTACAGCCAATGGGAGCTGTAGAGGCAGTGGCTGTGGGTACAGGCAGTGCGCAGAACCCTCTGCCTTCTCCTTTCAGGAATTGGACATGCCAGCAGCATCCTGGGAGCGTTCTGAGGCACCTCAAATCAAACCCCCATTTGCACTCCAAACCCCTGTCCCAGGGCAGAAGCCCCTCCTACACTGTAACATCCTACCAGAATCCACAGCTTCTAACCCTCTGCCCCAGCCCAGAGCCCACATTCCCAGATGCAGCCCGTGCCCTAATCTCCTGCTTCCACCCTGAGCCCATTGCTCCCAGCGGGAGCCATAGCTTGCACCTTAATTACCTCATCCCCAACCCCTCCCAGAGACTGCACTCTCACCCTGAGTCCCCTTCTGCACTCTGAGCCCCTCACTTCTGGCAGAGCCCTGGAGCCCACATTTCCAACCAGAGCTTTGATCCCGTTACACACCAACCCCCCAATCCAGCCTGGTGAAAGTGACAGACAGTGGCAGGAGGGCAAGCATAGGAGGGATGGAATGAGTGGGGCAGGGCCTCAGAGAAGGGGTGGGCCATAGGCAGGGCAAGAGTATTTGGTTTTGTGTGGATAGAATGTTGGCAGCAATATTTCCTATTGAAGATATTTGTTCTGTTTCTGTAATTTTTCCTTGACCTTCACAAAATCTTCTAGACTTAAAATGCACATTGGCTCCTTGTGTATGAAAAACACAACACGAGCAACAAACCCTACTTCAATACAAAGAGGGGAAGGATGATCTTGCAGACAAGGCACTGAATTCTTACTCTGAGAATCTGACACAGAACTTGTAGTTTTTGTGTGATCTCAGGCAAGTACCTTAATTTCTCTGTGCCTTTTACTCCTTTCTGTGAAACGGGGGCAAAAGTCTTTCTCTTTGTTTTGTCCATTTGGATTATAAATTCTTTGGGACAGGAACTCTCCCTTGCAATGTTTATATATAGTCCCTAGCACAGCAGAGCCTCCGTCTTGGTGGGGAGGAACTGTTGCATATAGTGACTGATAATAAAAACCTACTCTGAATGCTGGAAGACTTGCTGTGAGACAGCCTGTGGGAAGCTGACTGGCTGCCTGTTAGTAATCTAGGGAGCTGGTTCAGCAGATTTCCTTACCCCACGCACAGGCTAGAAAGTCTGCTGAGTTAGCTCCCTTGATTAGCTCAATACACCATTATGCAAAATTTTCTAGTGTCCCTCAGGACCATTGGATAATTGGGTATTTTACTGGATTTCTTAAGACCTGAACATTATGCACAGTTAAGAGGGAAAATCTAATTTTTTGAAATGACCACCAACATCTTTCTCTCTTCGTGGTGCAGTTTCTGCTGTCATGGAATCTCACAAATGCTCTGTTCCTGTTTCTGCTTCTTTGTACATAAAAAGCAGCTGCAGCATGAGGCAACATCTTTTCGGGCAAAAGATGTGCTTTAGAATGTGGTGGGTCCTCTGCTTGATTAGAGGAGGAGGTGGTTGTTTGTTTGAGGGACTCATTCTAGAAGCAAGTGCCTTATGAAACTTCCCTTCCTTTCTAAATACGCTGGTTTAAATGTAATTGGTGGATACTTTGCCCTTTCCTTTCCATTAAATATTTGCTTGGGTGAACTTGTGGTGGGAATCTACAAAACCAACGGCCACTTCACATACAAATTGCCAGATCTCATGGTGTTACCATGAGTCTTGTGATACTGAGATGTCAGATGAAAAGTGAGCATGTTTGTGCCCCCTCTTGATTTGCGGAGGAAAACTTAAAACTATGAATTGAATGCACCCTAACAGCTCAGAAACAAAAAGGCAAGGAAAGAACACAGCATTTATTATTTAAAAACAATTATTTTAGCCTCTTTCATGGTTTTGGCAAGTTTGGAGATGGCAATAAGAATAATACTGGTTATATGGGATTTTTCATTGCTAGATCTCCAAATCTTTACAAAGGTTATTAGGCCTATATCATCCATCAGAGGGATGCTAATACAATACATTACCTTTGAAGACAGCTGGGCCAAATTCTCTACAGGCTGAAGAAAGTGCAATGAGCAGGAGGTTCTGGAAGCCACTGAGAGTTTTTAACTGGACTATCTGTCATTCTCTTTTGTGTACTCCAGTTGCATTCCATTGCCAGCTACATGTCACCTGGTGGTTTGGTTTTTTTTTTTACATTCTTTCATAGTGTTCAGTCACACAGTATGTACATTTAGTACTGCAGGAAATGCCCTGGCTTTTCAGAACTCTCATCCCGTGGTGCAACTCTTTTCCAGTAAAAACGATAAAGTACACATAGATCATCAGGCTTAGGGTTCACCAGAAACAATTTGCTACCATCCACCTACCAAAGTGATGTTACTGGGAAGAGAGAGTGAGTGGAGGGGGAAGGGGGAAAGAAAAAGGTGCATGATGTCACTTACTCTTCACACCTTGATAAGTATTGTGGATAGCAGAGAGAAAAAATTAAATGCAATGCCACATGGTAATTATTTCTGTGTGTAAATGCATGCATTCTTGACTTCTTGTCCCCCGCCCTCTTATTAAGCCCTATTCTTCTTTATGAATTTTCTTTGTATTTCCCTGTGTCTTCTTGCAACTACTTTTAATCTGTTGTATCATCAGCTTAGTTCCTGTTTTCCTCACCTTACTTCTATAGAGGGGCCCAAATGTGGGCAAAATTCAATGTATGTCCAAATTCTGCAGCTTAGGGCCATCTCTGCTTGGCATTGTAGTGCCTAAGATGCCCATGCAAGAATGAGGGCCAAATTCTGTGAGGTGATGTACAGACAAGTCACACATGTGACAGTCTCTGCCTCACAGGGCATACACATTTTATTCAACTAATGCTAAAAATTGACATCATGCACAGGGTAAGAAAAGAATGTCTGTACCTCTGGGAGCAGTGCTTAGATGGGAGCTGCCTAACCAGTGGGGATTTGCAGACACTGAAGCAGAGATAAGTTATAGGTAGGCATCCTTCAGTCTGCATAGACTATGGATTGCACCCTTTATAGTTTCAATTGAGGACTTCATTTACAGCATCTACTGTGACTATGAAGACCCACACGAGAGTGACAGTCCTTGCTGCATCTCTTGCAGATGTGGTGGGTGTCTGACAAGTCCTTATTGTGCTTCCTCTGCGTTCGCTTCTCCTCTGCTAGCTGTCTGATCCTCATCTCACCCTTCTGAAGGCCCTTGTGTAACCCCTGCCTCCATCTGCTGCGGTCATCTGCTAGTTCTTCCCAGTTGTCCAGCTCGATGTCTACCTCTCTGAGGTGTCTCTTGTACACATCTTTGTAGCACAACTGGGGGCGTCCGGAAGGTCTTTTGCCAGAGGCTAGCTCACCATACAGGATGTCTTTTGGAATCCTTCCATCATTCATCCTGTGGATGTGGCCAAGCCAGCAGAGCTGACGCTGCCTGAGGAGGGTGTGCATGGTTGGGATTCCAGCTTGCTCGAGGATGGCGGTGTTGGTCACTCTGTCCTTCCATGATATTCCAAGGATGCGCCTGAGGCAGCGCAAGTGGAAGACGTTCAGCCTCTTTTCCTGGCGGGCATACAGGGTCCAAGTCTCGCTGCCATAAAGGAGGGTGCTGAGGATGCAGGCTCTGTAGACTTGCATTTTGGTGTGAGTGTACAGCTTGTTGTTATTCCACACTCTCTTGCTGAGTCTGGACAGAGTTGTGGCCGCTTTTCCGATCCTCCTATTTAGCTCAGTGTCCAACGACAGGGTGTCAGTGTTGGTGGACCCAAGGTACACGAACTTGTGGATGACCTCTAACATATAGTTGTCAGTGCTGATTGATGGGGATTCAGCAACATCCTGACCGAGTAAGTTTGTCATCTTTAGGCTGATGGTAAGCCCAAAGTCCTTGCACGCTTTGGAGAACTGATCCAGCAGTTTTTGAAGCTGGTCTTCTGTGTGAGACACTACAGCAGCATCATCTGTGAATAGCATGTCTCTGATGAGGACTTCTCGCACCTTAGACTTAGCTTTCTGCCTTGCAAGGTTAAACAGTTTCCCATCAGATCTTGTGTGCAGCAAGATGCCCTCTGTTGAAGATCCAAAGGCATGCTTCAGGAGGAGTGCGAAGAAGATCCCGAACAATGTCGGAGCAAGCACACATCCTTGTTTGACGCCGCTCCTGATTCTGAAAGCATCCAATAATGCGCCATCATATTGGATGGTTCCTCTCATGTCTCCGTGGAACGACTGGATCATCTTGAGTAACCGTGGAGGACAGCCTATCTTGTGGAGCAGTTTGAACAGACCATCCCTGCTGACCAAGTCAAAGGCCTTGGTCAGGTCAATGAAGGCTATGTAGAGTGGCTTCCTCTGCTCCCTGCATTTCTCCTGCAGCTGCCTTAGAGAGAAGACCATATCAACGGTAGACCTCTCTGCACGGAATCCGCACTGCGATTCGGGGTACACCCTCTCAGCAATCTTCTGGAGTCTGCCAAGGATGACGCGAGCGAACAGTTTACCAGTGACGCTTAGGAGGGAGATTCCACGGTAGTTGTTGCAGTCGCTTCTGTCTCCTTTGTTCTGATACAATGTTACAATGTTAGCGTCGTGCATATCCTGTGGAACCTCACCCTCTTTCCAGCACAGGCACAGTAGCTCATGTAGGGGTTCCAGGAGTGTGTCCACGGCACACTTGATTACCTCTGGTGGTATACCATCCTGGCCAGGGGCCTTTCCTGCTGCAATGCTGTCGATGGCTCTCTTCAGTTCATCCACAGTCGGTTCTTGATCCAGTTCATCCATTACTGGTAGGAGCTCGACAGCATTGAGGGCTGCGTCAACCACAACGTTCTCACGTGAGTACAGCTCAGAGTAGTGCTCACCCCAGCGCTCCATCTGTTTGGCTTTGTCAGCGATGACTTCACCAGATTTGGATTTCAGAGGTGCCATCTTGTTCTGGGTGGGTCCTAATGCCTTCTTCATACCCTCGTACATTCCTCTGAGATTACCAAAGTCAGCACAGGTCTGGATGCTGCCGCATAGCTGGAGCCAGTGGTTGTTGGCACAGTGCCTGGCTGTCTGCTGTACTGTTCTGGCCGCTCTAAGTGCTTGCTGGGTACTCTGGCTCAGTGAGAGTTTGTACTCCAGGGTGCAGCGCGCTTCTTTTCAATGACTGGAATCATCTCATCGGAGTTAGCTTCGAACCAGTCGTTCGTGTTTCCAGCTCTTCTTCCAAACACTGACAAGGCTGTGTTGTAAACTGTATCCCTCAGATGTTGCCATTTGGATGTCACATTGGCGCCCCCATGGCCGCTGCACAGATTTTCCTGGAGGGTCTCTCTGAACTTTTCAGCTTTCTCCGAGTTTGCTGTCTTTCTGGCATCAATGCGGGGCCTTCCAGCAGGTTTAGAGCGGTACAGCTTCTTGGGTCTCAGCTTGAGCTTGGAGCAAACTAGCGAGCGATCTGTATCGCAGTCAGCACTATGATAGCTGCGTGTCAGAAGGACGTTTTTGAGGTTATTACGCCTAGTGATGACCACGTCTAGTTGATGCCAGTGCTTCAAATGTGGGTGTCTCCACGACACTCTGTGCTGTGGCTTCGTTTGGAAGAATGTGTTTGTGATGCACAGATTGTGGTATGTGCACAGTTCAAGGAGACACTGTCCATTGTCATTCATTTTTCCCACACTGAAGTGTCCTAAGCAGGAAGGCCATGAGGCCCAATCAGCTCCAACTCTTGCATTGAAGTCACCCAAGATGTACAGTTGTTCACGAGTTGATATTTGCGCTACAGCAGCACTAAGCACGTCATAGAACTTGTCTTTTACTTCTGGTGTGGCGTACAGGGTTGGAGCATAAGCGCTGATCAGGTGGACGGGACCGGCGCGAGTTTGAAGCGTGATCCGAAGAAGTCTTTCTGATCCGCCCATGACTACTTCCACCATTTGTAGAAGGGTGTTTCTGACAGCAAAGCCAACACCATGCTCTCTGGGTTCTTCTTGGGCTTTACCCTGCCAGAAAAAGGTGTAGTCCTTTTTCCTTTAGAGATCCCGAATCTGTGAGTTGCATCTCTTGCAGTGCAGCGATATCAACTCGGAGCCTCTTCAGTTCCTCGTTGATGACAGCGGTCTTTCGGGTGTCACTGATGGCCTGAAGATCTTCAGTCAAGCCAGTCAGCATGGTCCGCACATTCCAGCAAGCAAGCTTAAATTGTTGATGTTTCTCATTTCTTGTTGATTTTGTTGACTTTGTTTAGGGGATTTGTGTTTTTATTTTGGTTCCTTCTCCAACCTTTCCTGGTTTTATTTGTCCTCTTCCTCTTTGGACTCTAAGTTTTCAGCAGGATCAGCAGCAGTAAATTTTACACAGGGAAAGACAGCTGAGTCTAGGGCTGAATTCAGCGCTCAGACATACATCTTCACCGTCACAGGGTCCAGAGTTACAGTGCTGTAGCTCATAGAGCTGTTGCTTCAGGCTTCCTAACATACTCAGATAGGCATCACTCCCGCACATGCAAGCTTTTCATTGCATCCATTAGGGGCTGGATGCATATTTTGTAAATGAAAGGTAGATTTCTGATTCCATTCTGTGCCGCTGCAAGCTGGGGCCCTAAGCATGGGCCTATCATGCCTATTCTTTAATCTGACCCTGATGGAGGGCAAATGGAAGTGAGCTAGAATCCAGTTTCTCCGCCTGAAAAGTTTCTACCCTTTGTGCGGAAGGAAATTGGTGCCTCCATTTGATTCTAATCCTTGACAGATGAAGCACGCCCAGCCGTTCTCTATTTCAGCGGCAATAATAGCCGTAGAGTTCTTCTGAGGCCTTCTCCTGCTTCCCCCACCAAACTCCTCATCCTTTTTTTTTTTTTTTTTAATAAATTGCTAGGATTCACCAGTGCTGTTGCCTATGTAGAAGAGAAACACAGAAGACAAATGATTTTTTCCTTTCCCCTTGCAGCCAGCTCAGTCTGTAGAAGTGTTCTGTGGAAATCTAACTGCCCCCACTTCCTCATCCCCCCCATGCCTGATCCTGACCAGGGCTGTGAAGGATTTTACATTTGGGAGGGGTCTCTGATATTTTCATAACAAACAATCAAAAAAGGAGCATATAACAGAAGAAGATGAAGGTACAGACTGCTTGGGCAGCTGCTGCACAGACCTGGGGGATAGCCTGTTTCTCAGGGTCACTTGTTTCAATAATTAGCACCATGTTCTGGCAGCAAGCATCTCATTAGCATGCTTACTCCCAGTCAGAATTTCTTATGTCCTTAATAGCTTTTTTTCCCCCATGTCATCAATTTCTCAGCTTGGGAGGTGGGGGTGGGGCACTCTACAGAGGATGGATTTAGACACAGAAATAATGCTTCGGTAGCAATCTCATAATGTAGGCTGAATCTGAGTTTAATACTGGCATAACTGACAAGAGTTGAAGCTAAAGAACATGTTGGCTGAATTCTTTAGAAATTATCTTAGATTCATAGAATTCGAGGGCTGGAAGGGACCTCAGGAGGTCATTGACCCTCAATCCCTGCCTAAAGCAGGATCAGCCCAATTGCACCAGCCCAGCCAGCCAGGACTTCAAAACCTCGAGGGATGGAGATTCTACCACCTCTCTAGGTAAAGCATTCCAGTGCTTCACCACCCTCCTGGTGAAATAGTTTTTCCTAACATTCAACCTAGAACTTTCCCTCTGTAACTTTAGACCAATTGTTCCCAAACTCTTCAGCATCATGCCCCGTTTTTGATTTTTGAGGAAACCCTTACGCCCCCTCCACCTCTTCTTTACCATCTTCCAACCCCCTTTTAACAAAAAATTCAATTCATAATTTAAAATAAACACACAAACATGGTATAAAAATTATTTAAAATTAAAAATAATCACAAATATTTTTCTTGGCCCAAAAATTTAATGAAAATGTAAGTTAACATCAGAAATTGCACAAACTCATTTTGTTTTTGCTAATGTGAAGGATGATGCATTTTTGTCACGAGTAGGGAAATCCTAGGTTTGAAAGATGAAAGCGTGCAATGCAAATAGCTTTTTATGCCCAGTCGATTTTTGTTTCATTTTTAATGTGACTAAACTTAAAGTTTTTTTCACAAAGGTACGTTGACGAAAACAGAAGAATAAGACGTAGAGCTTCTTCTCCAACTTTCGAGTACATTGGGAAATATTTAATCCAAAATTCCTCCAAGCTTGAGTTTTTGAAATTCTTTCACACTGGCATCATATTTTATTTCAAGTGCTTGTTCTTGCAATACTTCTGGCAATTTTAATCAACATCAACATCGAATAGATTGCATACTAATTTATGAATGGGGTTGCCAGAAAAGTTGTCTGGAAAACAGAGCCATAATCCATATGTCTAATCTTCCACGTGGACTAGCACTGACAAACACATGCCTGATAATGACTGCATGTGTGATCAAGTATCGGAGGGGTAGCCGTGTTAGTCTGGATCTGTAACAGCAATGAAGGGTCCTGTGGCACCTTATAGACTAAGAGAAAAGTTTAGAGCATGAGCTTTCGTGAGCACAGACTCACTTCATCAGATGCTGGTCTTGGAAATCTGCAGGGCCAGGTATAAATAAGCCAAAGCAAGGGTGGGGATAACAAGGTCAGCTCAGTCAGCAAGGGTGACCTTGTTAACCCCACCCTTGCTTTGGCTTATTTATACCTGGCCCTGCAGATTTCCAAGACCAGCAGCTGATGAAGTGAGTCTGTGCTCACGAAAGCTCATGCTCAAAACTTTTCTGTTAGTCTATAAGGTGCCCCAGGACCCTTCGTTGCTGTATATGTGATGTTTCCAGTTGAGACTGCAATACCAGTATTTACTCTGAGATAGTGAGCTTTATTCTAGTGTCATTTTAACCTTATTTCAACAAAAAGAGTGTTGATAGACTAATATCACTCAGGTAAGTTGGATGGTATTGCTTGGAAGAGTTAACAGAATGAAGTGAAAGAAGATGCAGGAGCAAACTGTCTTCACAGACAACTTTTTGGTGCAAAACCTGTTTAAAAAAAAAAAGTTGGTTGTGCAAAAATTTGTCATGGGGGTGGAGTGTATGCCTGTGGCTACAACACCTAATTATTTCAAAATAACAGTTATTTCAAAATAGCATAGCTGTCATTTACATTACGCACACGCTATTTTGAAATAACTTTGAAATAGCAAGTGTGTTATTTCAAAACTGGCAACCCTCAAAAGGTGCATCTACACTAGAGCGCAACATCCATGTACCAAGCCCAGCTTTGAAATAGCACGTGCTGCATCTACACACGGCACGTGCTACTTCAAAGTCGAAATTGAAGTTAGACGGTGAAATTGCTTTTCCCATCAGAAGATGGGAATAGCACCCTACATTGACGTCTAACATAGATGTAGGATGCATCCTGCTACTTCGAAATAGTGGGGTCTGCCATGGCAGCAATCAGCTGTTAGGTGGAGACATGCTGTCCAGCACCTGTGGAGCTCTATGATTTCTGCACCCAGTGGTTCTTAAAGTCACACGGACCCAGAAACCCCACAGCAGGAAGCTGAGACCGTGCAGGCAGCAGCCATGCCACAAGGCACCCCTGCACAGCCCAGAGGGAGACCATGGCAGCAAGCCAGCCCCACAAGCATCCCTAGGGCTCCCCATCCCAAGCTATCCCAGGGCTTCCAGGCGTCCAGACATGGACCAGCTCCAAGCTCCGTGCCCTGCTGGGGCTCTGGGGTGAGGAGGAGGTGCTCCACATAATGGGGTGCAAGCGGCCGAATGCAGAAGCATTCACCCAGCTGGCCAAGGGCCTGACCAGCTGGAGTCACCCTGCCCACACTCCCGACCACATCAGGAGTAAGGTCAAGGAGCTGCAGCAGGGTTATGCCTGGGCATGGGACTCTGCCAGCTGGTCTGGGTTTGCCCCTGCCACTTGCCCCTATTTCTGGGAGCTCAGGGCCATCCTGGACCCCCAGGACACCTCCTCCCCCCGGCCTCCCTTGACACCACGGCCAAGGAGCCGCAGCAGGCCTTGGAACCAGAGTCGGGTCTGTAGCCCAGCCCTGCACCTACCGGGCCAGAGCCAGGACCATCCACCCCGGCCATGGAGTTGTCCAGCAAGGAGGGGGAGCTGGTGCTGGGCATCCCCTCCCACACCTTCAGCTGGACATCTGCCCAATGGGCCTCCCCCAACCATGGCAGTGGACTGTCAGGTATGTACCCTACAAGGCACACACCCCCAGTGCATGGGCAGGGGCATCCCATGTGACTGGGGGCCCCCACATCCCCAGCAGACCCCAGCCCACCAGGGCCTGGGCAGACCACGGCCCAGGAACAGTGCTATGGCCACCAGTGCCCATCAGCACCCTTACCCATGGACAGCTCTGTGCTCTGCCCCCGAGGGGAGATGGGAGGGGGTGGACCCCAGGCAGGGGCCACCCATACGGCCATCACATGCACCAATGGAAGACTGGGGATGGGGACCAGACACCCATGGGGGGATGGGGAGCATGGGCCAAGGGGCAGGGCTCGGTACTCACGGCCTCCCTTTCCCCCCAACCCTGTTTCCGCAGCCACACCATCCAAAGGCCAGGACAGCATGGCACTGTCAGTGGTCCTGGACAGCCCCCCCAAGATCCCTGGACCATCACCACCAGGAGGCACTGCTGGCACCAGGACAGGCCCACCCCCGCCTGGGCCAGAAGCGCATCATCCATGACCCTGAGATGGCCAGTGCCCTCTGGCACCAGGCAGACATCATGGAGCGGAGGCTCTGCTTTGAGGAGTGGGAGGCCACCTGGTGCTGGGAGGCCTGCTGGGACTTTATGGCCACCTTCAACTGGGTGGCTGCCACCTTTGAGAAGCTGGTGGTCCGGCTGCCCCCTCCGTGCCGCCCTGCCTGCTGCCCCATCTGCCACCCTGCCTGCCAGCTCCACAGGGCAGGAGCCCACTGGGGCCTACGACTGGGCCAAGGACCTGCCTTGGCTGTACCTCCCTGTCCTCCCATCCCCCAGCCAGCCTTGCTGGGGACCCCAGCTGAGGGGAGCACCTGCCACACGGACACGGTGGGGGTTGAGCCCATCCACCCCTGCCACAGAGTGATGGGCCGATGGCTGGCCTGGCCAGGTCCCACCTGTGTATATAGTCGTCCGCCTCCACGTACATGGTTATTCATGATTCTGTTTGTCAGAGGCAAGGTTTTTTGTTTTTTTTTTGGTTATTTAACAAGGAAGCAGTTTTATTTTTCAAAAACCCCTGTGTTGCGTGTGCTTTCGGTGGGGGTGGTGTGCAGGGGACCCACCAGGGATGGCCTGGGTGGCACTCAATAGGCCCCCTGGTCAAAGTACTCCTGCAGGGCCTCCTGGACCCAGACCCCATCCTGGTGGCCCTGGTGGCTAGGGGCAGTGGCCAGCTGGAGGTAGCCTGTTCCAGCCTCCAGGGTCCAGCCCTGCATGAAGGCCTCCCTCTTGCTTTCCACCAGGTTGTGGAGCGTGCAGCAGGCACCCACAACCTGGGGGATGTTTGGGAGGCCCACACCCAGGAGGGCCAGGAAGCACCACCACCAGCCCTTCAGGCGCCTGAAGGCTCTCTCAACCACTTGGTGGGTGTGGTCCAGTTCGGTGTTGAACTCTTCATTACTGGCATTGAGGTGGCCTGTGTAAGGGTGCATAAGCCAGGGCTGGAGGGGATAGGCCACATCCACCATGAGGCAGAGGGATCTTCCTCTAGGGGATATAGGTCCCCACCTCCAGCCTGTGGCATAGTCCCAAATTGTGGAATACATGGGTACAGTCGGGCCAGCCCACATATGTGTCCTGGAAGTGGCCACAGCTGTCTACCATGGCCTTCAGGACCAGGGAGTGATAGCCCTTCCTGTTGATATAGCGCCCACCACTGTGGTCCAGGTCATGGATGGTGATGTGGGTCCCATTGAGGGCCCTGAAGCAGTTAGGGAACCCCATGGCGGCGAATCCCACAGTGGCCCCATCCAGGTCCCTGACTCAGATGACCCTCTGCAGCAGCAGGGCTTTGAGCACATGCACCACCTGTGGGGAGGGGACATGGGCACCCTTGAGGGTATGTGGAGTGTGCCCTGCCCCCCTCTCCAGGCTCCCCTCCCTGACCCTCCACCCTACCCCCCAGTGGGTGCAGACCCAGGCCTCCTTACCTCCCTCACAACAGCCCTGACTGTGGCCTTGCCAACACCAAACTGATCGCCCATGGAGCGGTAGCTGTCTCGAGTGGACAGCTTCCAGAAAGCTCTTGTGACCCTCTTCTCCACAGGGAGGGCGTGCCACATCCGGTTGTCCTGGGTGCCTCAGGGTGGGGGTGAGCTGCTGGCAGAGCTCCATGAAGAGCTGTCGGCTCATGTGGAAGTTCTGCAGCCACTTGTTATCACCCCTTTCCCCCATGACCAGGTGCTCCCACCACTTGGTGCTGGAAGGGTAGCTCCAGATCTGGCAGGGCACCCAGTGGGGGGAAGGAAGCAGGAGGGCCCAATGGTCCAGGGATTCCCCTTGTGCCCCTGGGGAGGGCTCCCCTGCCAGGAGCTGCTGGGCAGCCACCCATGTAGCATCTAGCAGGGCTTGCCCCACAGGAGGCAGCTTGGAGGGCTTCCAGCTGCTGCTGGTCATCCATGTCTGCAGCCTCGAGGTCTGCGAGACTTGTGTCACCAACGCAGGGCTCATGCAGTGCAGGCCGAGTGTGTCTGGGAGGGGCCCTTTAAGGGAGCAGCTTGCTGTTGCCCGAGAAGGGCTAGTCTGCCCTGTGACCCTGTCCACGAGCTTTCTTGGCCCCTTATTTTGAAGGGGGATGCTTGTATGTGTGGACACTCCCTTTTGATGTAGCGTGGCACTAGTTTGATGCTAGTCAACGGTGCTGGACCCGGAGGATGTGTAGATGCTATGCGTCCATGTAGCATATTGCGATGTTGCTACTTCGAAATACACTACGACGTAGCATGCTAGTATAGACATAGCCAAAGTGAGAGGAATAATGCCTAATTCGAAATTGCTGTTTTGAAATAGGCGCTATTAAAACACAGAATAGCGCTATTTCAAAAAAAGGCATAAAGAGCTCCAATAGCAGTATTTCAAAATAGTGTGTCCAGAAATGCTGTTTTGAAATAGCTGGTTTCTATATTATTATTTGCTATATTTCTTATTTCAAAATATCTCATTTTGAAATAGGACTGCAGCATGGCCTTAGCCTATGTGTGATTCACACCGCAATCAGCTCTAGTTACAGATCACGTTAAGCTTTGCTATATATCATAGGGACTCAACCATGAGCACACTAATTGGTGCAGTGGGCCTCAAATCAATTGTTTGGTGATGGTGGGAATCAGTCCTTCTATCTAGCACATGGGACAAGTTTCCACATACAGGAGAATAAAAAAATCACACTTACAGTATTGATAATTTACAAAGATACGAAGTGATGCATTTTGGAGGCAAGGGATGAGCAACAAATGGAGTTGGTTCATTTTCCACCCTGTGTTCCTGTGCAGCTTTGTTTTTTTTTAAATTTAAAATGTTGACAATGTCCTAGCAGCCACTTGAATGTTTCGACTTGTGGCTTGTATTATGAAACCTATTGAAAAGCTCTAAAGTCAGTGTCAGCTGTGCTAGAAGTGAATTCATTCTGAGTAAGTGAAGTGTGATTCTGGAATTACTCTATTATAAATTTGCTTGGATAAACCTATATGCTTGAGTATTGAACAGAATAGGGAAAACAGTGCCGCTGTATCTTCATTCTTAGACCTTGGTTTTGTTGATTGCTTTTGTTTGTTTTATGTTGTGTTGTAGTCATGTTGATCCCAAGATACTAGAGAGACGAGATGCATGAACTATGACTGAATGCGCACCGTACTTACATCTTGCACACTATGGTAATAAACTTTGCATAAAATATACCTTGTTATGCATCATTTGAAAACTAAGAACTCACTAATCAATGCCATGATGACATGTAGGTAATAATATTACATCATAGGATCTAGCCCAGTCCCCTGCACTCACTGCAGGTCTAGGTATTATAGAGACTGTCCCTGACAGGTGTTTTGTCTAACCTGCTCTTAAAAATGTTCAGCGATGGTGACTCCACAACATCCATAGGCATTTATTTTAGTGGCTAACTATGCTGACAGTTATGAAGCTTTTCATGATGTCCAACCTAACCCTCTTGCTGCAATTTTAAGCTACTGCTTCTTGTTCTATCTTCAGAGGTTAAGAAGAACAATTTTTCTCCCTCCTCCTTGTAACAACTTTTATGTATTTGGAAAACTCTTATCAGTCTTCTCTTTTCCAGAGTAAACAAACCCAATACTTTCAGTCTTCCTCATAGGTCATATTTTATAGACCTTTAATCATTTTTATTGCTCCTCTCTGAACTTTCTCCAATTTGTTCACATTTTCCTGAAATGTGGCGCCCAGCACTGGACAGAATATTCTGTCAGAGGACTAATTAGTGTGGAATAGAATGGAAGAATTATTTCTTATGTCTTACTTACAACATTCCTGCTAATATAGCCAAGAATAATGTTCACTTTTTTTAGTAGCTGTTACATTTGTGACTCATATTTAGCTTGTAGTCCATTATGATCCCTTGTAATGCGGTCCACCTGCTCTTGAGCACCCCTCTGAAGCAAAGGGTACCATGTGAGGTCTTGACTATTGTCTTCTGGGTTCTGAGGGTGGAACCTGGCTAACCCTGTCCAGGGTGCTGTCAGTTCCCCTATTAGGCTTGCAGCCAGTCTCCAGCCACAGGACCTGGGTCTTGCACAAGTCTTAAATTCAGCTCACACGCAGAGCTGTCCAGAGTGCTGCTGGTCTCCCAGGCAGTATAGAGATCTGCCTAGATCAACTCCCTGAAAGGGACTGCCCTGCCTTAGCCCAGCAGCTTCTTTTATATTAACCTGTTGGACTCTGATTGGTTGCAGCAGAGACAGACGCTCTATTCTGCCTAGAGGACCTCTTGTTTACTCCCCTTGCTGGGATGGGGAGTGGCAAGGCCTCTGCCCTCCTGTAGGGTTAGTCCACCCCATCATACCACTCAAATACCTTTTCAAAGTACTCCAGGTTCTTCTGGCCTGAGAATTTGGTCAGCAATGTTACTGAGAGCATGTGGTAGAAGATTGCATCTTAAATCAAGTCTAGTTTAGGTTTTAGTACTCGGAAGTGTTTTATCTTTATTCTCTTGTAACCATTTCTGACTTTAATGCCATATGCTTCTACTCTCTTAATATCCATCTCTTTGTAGTTAAGTAATGTTGTTTTATTCTTTATCAAAACTAATTCAATGTTGTGAATTTTTTCAGGTAACTCTATTTGAAGTAGCACATTGCTGGATGTTTTTCCCTTTGAGGGGCAATGTACCTAAAGTATCTGCTCTATCCAGGAGAGGACTGGATGGTGCAGAAGACATGTTTTGGGGTAGAATATGGGACTGAGAATGCCTTGGGATCACCCTGCAAGTGGCAGCTAAATCCGAGTATGACTAGAGTGTGAGGACAGTTTGCACAGATTAAGAACATGTGTTTCACATCCTCAGGATCTGTTTGTGAGGAGCCCAAGTTGGGAGCTACAAATGCAAAGCATTGTGAGGCACCTTAGGTTGTATATAAGGCTGGATTTCACTCTGGAATATCATATGAGGTAATATCTTTTTACAGGCCTACCATCTCTTAATGAGAGAGACAAGCTTTTGAGTTTACACAGATCTCTTCCTCGGGTCTGGGAAATGGGCTCTCGGGGTACATATCCTAGACTTGAAGAAGAGCTCTGTGTAAGCATAAAGCGTATTTCTCACCCACCTTTTGTCTTGTTTGTTTTATGGCTTAGAATTAATGAATATGGCTTTCTTGAGATTTCCGTTTCACCACCTCAGATGGCTGTTTGTTTAATAAAAGGACTTAGATCTGAATCCTGTTCCCTGCTCGCTGCATAAGTAAACAGGCTCTGCACAAACTAATTCCCCCAAGAATCCTCCCCTCAGTCGACAGAACAGCATTCACTTCTGCAGGCAGCAGTAACCTCTTGTCTTAATGTAGTGACACAGGGTTCAGGAGCATCTGCTATACCCCTACCACCCTCCCAGTCTGACCTGCACAATACTCACCATAGCACACACTTGCCATTTTCCCTCAGTGCCCAAATGCCTCCGAGCACGCCTCCAAAATACATGATGTAGGGAAAGGGGTTCTCTGTATATAGTCCCCCACCCCAGGCAGCAGGACCACAGTGATTCTGCTGCCTGTTGGGCCGCATGCTGCAATGGCAGTGTTTACAGGGCAGGCATCTTCCTCTGAGTTAGCCTTAATCGGCTCTGTTATGTTATGCAGTTTGTTTGGCAATTGATGCTAACGGTTCAATTATTTTGTGTTGTTAAGACTGATAAATATACTGAAACAACAGCTGAGGTGTTTGCCTCCTGTGAAGTGATGGCTTTGGAGGGTCATAGACCCCCTCCCTCCCCCCAGACCTTCTACCCAGACCCCCAAGTGGGCAGGAAGTCTTCACAGAATTTGTCAAGAACAGAGGCTGTTTAGGGAGCCTTCACATCCTCCAGAAACTCAGGAGAAACTCCTCAGCAGCAGCTGCCAGCAATTTCTAAGCAGCTCCTTGAAAGCCTCAGGAGTTCTGGTGATGTTGACACTTCCTGGAAGTGTCACTTCCTAGGAAGGTTCCTGTGGAAACCTTCCTAGCTCCCTTCCAACAACACGGGACCTTCAGCAAGTTCTGGAGGACATGGCACATCATCACTCTGGCTCCTGCATGCTGCCTCATCCACAAATGCCATGCTGACACTCTCATTGGCTGCAGTTCCTGCCCAATGGGAACTGCAGATCTGGGAGCATTGTGCAGAGCCCCCTGGCTGCCCCTACTCAAAGGAGCCAGAGGGAGAACATGCTGCTGCTTCCAGAGGCTGCATGGAGCAGGAAAAGCTCCTGGCTCCTCTCCCCAGCTGGAGCAAGGGCAAGTTCCCATCCCTGCTCCCTCAGGGGCCAGATTAAGAGGTCTGAGGAGCTGGATGCAGCCTGCAGGCCATAGTTCGCACCCCTCTATACCAAACAAACGTAATTGGCATAATGTTCACAGTCACCTGTCCTAGGGAGCAGAAAGGATTGTAGCGGGAGACAGTGGCGTACCCAGAACGGCCCACTTGGATGGGCCCCAACTTTGGGTGGGTGAGCATTCACGGGTGGGGATTATGCCCCAGTGCCCTGGTTGTACACCGCTGCTGCAGTGCCAGGTGGGGTAGATTTAGCCTCTGCAACTCATCCCCATTCCCTGGCTGCAGCACAGAGCAGACTGGTGGAGCAGGGCAAGAGCTAGGGCAAAAGGAGAGCCAAGGGGGCCTGCAGGGGTGGGCCTGGATGCAAAGTGGGTGGGCTACACCTGACTGAGGCCCACCTGAGGCTGAGCCCCTGGTGTGGGCATGGGGGCTGCCAAATAATTTTAAAGAAGTTTAAAGCTCAGATTCAGATGCTGGCTCATTCTGACCACACCTTCAGACCACAATCAGTCTTTCTGGATTGCGGTGGGGCTGCTATTGAAGGATAGCACTTATCAGCGTGAGGCTAAAGGTATCAGCATGTGGGCCTGTGTGAGTCGGAACAATCAAGTTGTACACATTGTTAGTCTCTGTAACTAGATGTTCTTATCACTGATATCCTCCTCCTCCTCCCCTTCCCTCATTGTTCCTTACATTCCCTTGTTATGTTCTCACGTACATTAGATTGCTTGGTGCTGATGGAGGCTATTCTTAATTTAGTCCTAAATTTGAGCACAATCTGGTCCAAAAGTTGAATATAACTGAACAACTTTGTAATAGTGACCATAACACAATAAAACTTAGCATCCCTTTCAGGAGGGAGGGAACACTCAGTAGCCCTCCTCAACGTTTAATTTCGAAAAGGAGAATGCCACAAAAACGAGCAAACTAGTTAAACAGAAATTAAATGGGGCAGTGCCAAAAGTGAAATTCCTGCAAGCAGATTTTGCAGGTTCAAATAAAATGTATGCTCCAAATTAAAGAATAAAAGTAAGAGGACCCAAAAAGTGCCACTCTAGCAAAACAACAGTTGAAAAAAAATAAAAAGTAAAGAAAGATGTGTGAGAGCGGGAAAAAAGACACATTTTAAAAGTGGAAGTTAAATCCTATTGCAGAAAATAGGAGCATAAACTCTGGAAACTGAAGCGTAAAGGTATAATGAAGGCCAAAAAATTTGAAGAACAGATATCCAAAGATTCAAAAAGGACGAGCATTTGTATTTAAATACATCAGAAACAGGAAGCCTGATAACAACCACTGGGGCCACTGGAGAATCAAAATGCCAATGGAACGTTACAGGGGAATAAGGGCATTGCAGATATGCTAAAGTCTTTGCATTGGTCTTCTTGGCTGAGTGTATGGGGGAGATTTCCGCACCTGAGCCATTCTTCTTAGGTGACAAATCTGAAACTTTCCCAGATTGAGGAGTCATTACTGGAGGTTTTGGAACAAATTGATAAGCAGTCACCAGGGCCAGATGCCAGTCAGGAGAGCCAGACTCAAATGTGAAATTGCGGAACTGCTCACTGTGGCATGTAACCTGTTATTTAAATCAGCTTCTGGAGCAAATGATAGAGGATGTGATGCCAATTTTTTAGAAAGGCTTCAGAGGCCCTCCCAGCAGTTATAGGCTGGTAAGCCTAACTTCAGTACTGGGGAAACTGAGTGAAAGTACAGTAAAGAACAGAATTATCAGACACATAGATGAACGTGATTTGCTGAGGAAGAGGCACTATTATTTTTTAAAGGGAAAACATGCCTCCCCAATCTTCTAGAATTCTTTGAAGTGGTCTACAAACCTGTGAACAAGGGTGATCCAATATACATAGTTTACTTATATTTTCAGAAAGTCTTTGACAAGGTCCCTCACCAAAGCTCTTACGTAAGCTTTCATGGGATAAGACAGAAGGTACTCTCATGGATCAGTAACTGGTTAAAAGACAGGAAAGAAAGGGTAGGAATAAATGGTCAGTTTTCACAATGGAGAGAGACTGTGCAGGGGTCAGTAATGTTTAATATAGTCATAAATAATTTGGAAAAGGGGGTAAACAGTGAGGTGACAAAGTTAGCAGATGATACAAAACTACTCAAGTATCAGAGTAGTAGCCATGTTAGGCTGTATCCACAAAAACAAGGAGAAGTCTTGTGGCTATTCACGCATCTGACAAAGTGGTCTTTGCCCACAAAAGTACATGCTTCAAAAAAATCTGTCAGTCTATAAGGTGCCACAGGACTTCTCATTGTTAAAACTACTCAAGTCCAAAGGAGATTGTGAAGAATTAAAGGGACATCAGAAAATGGGCAGCAGAATGGAATATGAAATTCAATATTGATAAAAGCAAAGCAAAGTAAAGCATATTAGAAAACATAATCCCACCAATGCACATAAAATGAGGGGGTCAAGGTAGGTGTTACCACTTAGGACAGAGATCTTGGCATTGTTGTGGTTAGTTCTCTGAAAGCATACCCTCAACGGGCTTGTCTACACTACCACCTTTCTTCAAAGGAAGGATGATAATTTGGGTGTTGGGAGTTTATTAATTAAGTGCTGCCGTGCATAGACAGCACTTCATTAAGCAAATTTCACGCCCCCCCTGGCCCCACGGCAACTCCGAAGTTTTAAACTTCTAAGTACCGGCACGTGTCTAGCCTCAGCTCACCCGCCGGTACTTCAAAGAACTTACTCAGGAGTAAGGAGACTTTGATGTGGCCCCGGCACTTCGAAGTACCGGCAGGTGAGCGGCAGCTAGATGTGTGCCGGTACTTAGAAGTTTAAAACTTTGGAGTTGCTGCGGCGTGTGGGGAGGGGGAATTTGCTTAATGAAGTGCTGCCTATGCACGGCAGCACTTCATTAGTAAACTCTCAACACCCTAATTACCATCCTTCCTTTGAAGGAAGGTGGTAGTGTAGACAAGCCCAACATGTAGTAGCCGTGAAAAAGCCTAACAGAATTTTGAGAGTCATTAGGAAAACAACATACAAGACAGAAAAAATAATATTGCCGCTATGTAAATCCATGGTATACCCACATGTTGAAAACTGCTTGCAGATCTGATTGACCCATCTCAAAAAGGATATAATGGTACAGAGGACAATGAAAATTATTAGGGCTACGGAACAGCTTCCATATTGGGAGACATTAATAAGACTGCAGCTTTTCAGCTTGGAAAAGAAATGACTGGGGATTGGGGGAGATGTGGTAAAAGTTTACAAAATTACAACTGGTGGGCAAAGTTGGATAGGGACATATTGTTTACGTCTCATAATATGAGAAGTAGAGATTATCAAATGAAATTAGTAGGCATCAGATTTAAAACAAACGATAGGAACTAGCTGGTCACACAACATGCAGTCAACCCCTGTGGAACTCTTTGCCAGAGGATTTTGTGAAGGCCATGATTCGGAAAAGAATTAGGCAATTTCACAGAGGATAAGCCCGTTGATGGGTATTAGCCAGGATAGGTAGGGATGGTGTCCTGAGCTTCTGTTTGCCTGTAACTGGGAGTGGGTGGTGGAGGATGGGTAACTTGGTGATTGCCTGTTCTGTTTATTACCTCTGAAGTGCCTGGCATTGGCCCGTGTCACAGGACAGGATACTGAACTTTATGGATCTTTGGTCTGACTCAACATGGCCATTCTTATGTTCTAACAGAACTAGAACCCCAGTCCTGATTGAAGCCCCCAGAGTGGTGATATTTACTTATTTGTCCCCACTCCCCAGCTGAGTATTTACTTTTTGAGGGGTGGTGTCTAGATTTCCTTATGGTAACTCAGTACACTGTTGAGTTATGGTATAGGTATTGGAAGGAAGAACAGAGGCAAAGAGACCATTCTGTTGAGTAAGTGCTCATCAATGCAAAGAAAGATTACATCACTCAGCCTGCATTCTGATGCATTGACTACCTCCTTAGGGATTATGTGCATCATTTCAGAACGATGGTTCACACTTACCAGGAGACTATATGTGTATTTGTACTAATGTTAAAAGGTCCAGTACTGCTCCTAGAAATGTGTCACCTTGGGGTCCTGGGAGCTGCTCATTTGTATCCCAACTGCAGGATTATACTTTTTAAGGAAGCAGCGCCTAAACCCAGTCCACCCAGCTCCATCTGCTCAGATTATTTGATGTATCCAATTAGTGGTCTCTCAGCATTCTGTGTGACATGTACTATATATAACCTTTTGTAACTATTCATATTTAAAATGTGGACTCTTTGGCTTTGAAAGCGATATTTTATGAGATGCTAAGAGCTATAGAAAAACTAGGATTGTTCAAGGGGCAAAATATCAAAGGAAGCTAACACAGAAGTCAAAATGAAGTTTCAAAGGAAAATCAGGAGTAGTAGGAAGAAAGAAGAAACACAATAAAAGGAACACAAAAGAAAACCTGTATCATCCTCGCAAGAAAGCCTCTTCAGTCAGACCCTCAGCAAATAGAAACACATTGAAAAATCTCACTTTTAAATGACCTACAAGCAACACACAGTCAGTCTTGGTTTGGTCTTTGTTAGAATTATGATGCATTAAATAAAGCAGATTTTCACACTATTTGACAATCTAAAGTGCTGCCTTGAATCTGACTGCTTTTTACCAGAACACTCCTTCACTGCTACATTGAAGCAAATATATTCTGATTTTTTTTCTTCTTCCTTATCCTCTCTTTAGCTAAAGGCAGTTGATAAACAATGGCATTGTTTGCTGCCTGGATTTTCAGTATTATCTCATTTTATCGAGACTCTGACTGTTCATGCATTTCTGCACATAGGAGTTAAATGTCAAATTTGACCAAAAAGGTGTCTCAGTGGGTGAAGAAGGAAAATCAGTTACTGTATTGGTCACAGAAGATCTGCCGGGCAGAGGCAGAAAACCTTCACATTTTGGAAGTGGACTGTTCAAGTGTGAGAAAATAATGGAACAAGATCCAACCTCCATGTCACTATCAGGGTGGAAATTGGGATGAAAAATCACTTTTTAAGGTGTTGATATGCTACAAATACAGCAGCTGCAAGGCTCCCACAGTGCATAGCTGATAGTCTAGTCCACCGCTAGATATGCTGCAGCAATGCAGCCGCATCTATGGACTCTCTCCCACTGACACAGCGCTTTCCACACCGGGGCTTCAGTAAATTACATCACTTGGGGAGGCAGGGGAGTGAGAGGCTAATTCACACCCCTGAGGCTACGTCTACACTAGCCCCCCCGCCTTTAGAAAGGGGGATGCTAATGAGACACTTCAGGATATGCTAATGAGGCACAGTAATGAATATGCAACACCTTGTTAGCATAACAGCGGTCACAGGACTTTGAAAGTGCCACTTTCAATCACGCACACCTCTGCTACATGGGGTGCTTTTTGAAGGGACCCAGCACACTTCCAAATCCCCTTATTCCTATAACCAAATAGGAATAAGGGATTTTGAAGTGTGCAGGGTCCTGTCAAAAAGGACCCTCTGTAGACAAGCTGCGTGCGATCGAAAGCAACACTTTCAAAGTGCTATGGCCACTGTTATGCTAATGAGATGCTGCATATTCATTGCAGCACCTCATTAGCATCCCCATTTCGGAAGAGGGGGTTAGTGTAAACAGAGCCTGAGTGACATAAATTATCCTGACATAACCTGTCATTGAAAACAATGGTAGATTGTCTCCCCAAGGAACAAAGGGGAGAATCTCAGAGTTTTTCATCCAAAAACATTGCCTAGTGAGAGAATTTAATTTCCCATTCTGAACCTTATCAGTAGCGAAAGCAGCAAGTACTCAGATAGTAGCAACAACAGCATCTTGGCTCCAGTAGCTAAAGCAGTAACTCACCTGCCAAACTGGACACAACTAAAGACACACAAATGCTTCAGAGTCCTTTGTTAAATAAAACTTTCTAGGAGGGAGAAAACAGAGCTGACAATATGTAATGTTCTGCATCTGAATTGTAGCCAAAAATGAGAGTTTTCTTCTCCTTTCCAAACAAGGGTGCAATCTAAGGGGTGGGTAGGGAACATCTGTAGCTCCCCCTAAAGTTTGATTCCCACTGCATTTCATACTTGAGGTCTGCTTAAAGTGCATGCCCTAGCTCTGTCCTGCTCCCAGCCTTGCTTTGGGGCAGGGAGTTTGTTTATAAACAGAGGGAGGCAGGGGGATTAAAATAACGTAAGGCTTGTCATTCAAATATATTGTAGAAATGAATGGAATTATTAGGGCATAAGCTTTTGTGAGTAAAATCCATTTATTCAGATGGACTGAAGAGAAAATACAAAAGCAGGTTTATATATAAGAAAATTACTCCAAAAAAGTTACTATCCATTGTAAATTAAGGTGATCAGTCAGGGGGATTGTGGCCATTCAATGTTGCTGATGAGGAGAGGTGAATGTCCATTGAGGGGAAAATACTTCTGTATAGCGTTAACCAATGATAATCCTTACTGTGGCCTAATTAATTGGTTAACATGCTACAGGTTTTACAGATACAGACTAACCTAGCTATCCCTCTGAGGCTGGCCTTACACTTACCTTGAATGTTGACAGCTGCTATGTAATTTTAGGTATACCAGTTGAGTACCAAAAACTGATGTTGCAGCCATCGATATTTGTCCCTGTCTTCACTGCAGAATGCCGATGGGAGCACTCCACCCTCTGACATTCCTTAACCCTCGTAGCTCACCAGGGCTACATCGACACTACAGCGATCTTTCTAAAGAAGTCCTTCCAAAAGATCTCTTCTGAAAGAACTTCTCTGGAAAGAGTGCATCCACACCCAAAAAAGCAGATCAAAAGAGTGATCTGCTCTTTTGAAAGAGTGTGTCCACACATCCCCAGCTCTTTTGAAAGAGTGGGCCAGGGATTGAAAATGAAGACTGTTCTTTCAATGGAAGGGTCCTGTGGAGCATCTACACGTTTTCCTTTGGAAGAAGCTTTCAAAAGAGGGTACTCTTCCTGAAACGGGAAAGGAAGAGTGTTTTTTTGAAAGGAGCACCACATTCTTTCAATTTACTTTTGAAAGAATGCTTTTTGTGTGTAGACACTCCACCAGCTCTTTTGAAAGAGCCCCCTTCAACTGAAAAATCTTTCAAAGAACTTGCTAGTGTAGAGGCAGCCAAGGAGTTCTGCGGTTGACATTGACCCCAGAATGCGCCGTTTCGCACATGCACAAAACAGCATCTCAGAAGATCAAATCTAAGTGTTCGATCGTCCATGGAAAGTGTAGACCCAGCCTGAGACTTGTCATTAAGTGAAGGATTGTTATGTGATCATGAAAACATTGTCGGGTACTCCACTTAAAAGTTGGGGTTGGGGCGGGGAAAATACCATTGGCATATACAGTGGTGTGCTCCACAATCTACACACACCTCTGCCATTCTACTGGTTCATAAATGGTCCTGACAAAGGGATAAGCAGTAAGGTGGCAACACTTGCAGATGATACTAAATTACTCAATATTTAAGTCTGAAGCTAACTGCGAAGAGTTACAAAGGGATGCCACAAAACTGGATGGTAGATTGGGCAACACTGGGACAGATGGAATTCAGTGTTGATAAATGCAAAATAAAGCATGTGCAAAATATAATCCCAGCTATCGATACACAAATCATGGGGTCTAAATTAGCTGTTTCCACTCAAGAAAAAAGATCTCAGAATTGTTGTGGATAGTTCTCTGAAAATATCAATATTCAGTGTGTAATGACAATCTAAAAAGCTATCAGAATATTGAGAATCATTAAGGAAGGCATAGATAATGAGACAGAAAATATCCTATTGCTTCTACATAAGGTTATGGCAAGCCCACATCTTGAATACTGCATGCAGATCTGGTTGCCCCATTTAAAAAAAGGTATATTGGACTGGGAAAAGGTACACAACAAGCAACAGAAATGAGGAGTAAGGAACAGCTCCATATGCAGCTCTTGTGGTCAAAAGTTCTGCTTCAGAAATATCAACATCTTTTTTCTACAAGGGGAGAATGCCAGCTGGGGATAGAAGCTTCATGGTCAGGGAAGGAAGAAACAGCATGGTGCTTCTGAGGAGAATGAGAAACACACACTAGGGCTGTGTCTACACTAGCTCCCTACTTCGAAGGGAGGATGGTAAGTAGGGTGTTGGGAGTTTAGTAATGAAGTGCTGCAGTGCTTACTCCTCAAAAGTACCCCGGGCACTTCCAAGTACCGGCGAGTGAGCCGCAGCTAGACGCGAGCCGGCACTTTGAAGTTTAAAACTTCGAAGTTGCCAGGGGGGGAATTTGCTTAATGAAGTGCTGCATATGCAGTGCAGCACTTCACTAGTAAACTCCCCACACCCTACTTACCATGCTCCCTTCGAAATAGGGAGGTAGTGTAGCCACAGCCTATAGGATCTACACATTATGCTTTGAGGACAGAGGTGTTTTTTATTTGGAGGTTTTGGAAAAACTGGTTTTCTGAAACAGAAATTTGGCTGGTGGAAGTCATGTTTTCACAACTTTCAACTTATCTTGTAGCCTACTAGAAGCATTGCTACTTTAATCGGCTACGAGTTACACTATTCATACTGTGTCTATTCAAAATCTCTCTGTACTCCTTAACCACGGCACATTCTGCACTTACTGTGTTTCATAACCATATTTAGCAGCACATCTACAATGTGTCAAGTGCCAGATTACATAATTATCACAATATAGACTAGATCTATGATGTGTGTTAAGTCTCTGACCTCATACTGGGGAGAAGGATGGTAGATGCCAAGAAATATTGTTACACTGGAATGTGTTAGTAGCTGACTGCAGGTATCGCTTTGATCTATAGGCAATCACAGGCCCCATTGAAGCTGATGAGCACGTCAGACATCTTCATTTGGGCTAACTGGAAGACGTAATCTAGTTCTCTTATGAAGTAAGATAAACAGTAGAAGCTACTGCCCAAGGCTCTGGGCTGCATGTGAAGGAAGTAACCCATGGACAATAAGAGGGATTTCCCTGAGGCTTATTACAAACACAGCAGGCTTGAACATGGATTGGTTACTGCTGTGTTTGTCTGTGTAGGTCTCAAAACAGAGACAGATTTATCACTGTTTTGTGTTTGGAATGTATCAATTTAAATGTTTTTGAATTAGTTGGTTATCTGAAAGTAAGTGATGAATAGTTAATTCTCATGTTCTGGGTCTATCTGCCTTTTATCTTTGACTTTTATAAGACGTTAAAAGTCATAAATAGAAAGCTTTAATAAAAAAGCAGAGATAAATGATTAAGTGATACTATAACTCCGTTCTTATTTCATTTTGTGCTTGCTCAGTGTGGTTATATGAATTGTTCCTTATAGCTTTCCTCCAAGAATTCGTTTCAATTAATGCTGTTTTGCCCCTATACCTAGCTAGACATTCAGTAAAACACACAGTTCGAATGCCATGTGGTTAAAGGGCTTTCCACAATGTTCATTATTAACAAATATTTTTCAGCTTCTCACGTTGTACTGTAGCAGCAAACTTTCCCTTTGTACATCTGACCTTTAAAATATTCATAAAATTTAATGAGTTGAAAGTGTTTTTAAAAAGAAATTTTGCCAAGCCACATTGATTGGGACTTTTATTTAACAAGAACCGCAGTAATGAGAAGGACCAGAGCTGCATCTATCAGTAGGGCACAAAAATTGCCTGCACTGTTTCCAGCAGCTGCGATATTTTACTGCAGCAGTGTGTTCAGTTCACTGTACATGAGGGACAATAAGGGCAATGCACTGTATCAGGCAGCCAGTGAAGCTGCCACCTGGAGAGGCAAACTCCCCAGCCTTTGTGACTGGGCATATACTACAACCCTGCTCCCACCCTGACTCTGCTCAAGTCCTGCCCACTCTCCACTGTCTCCCTCCTCTCTACCCTCCCTGGTCACCCACTTCCAGCCAAATCTCTGATCCAAAATGTAGCAAATGACATTTGAAGGAAAAACAAGAACAACCCCCCACCCCACACACACACACTTCTACAACTTATTTCTAAAGAAAATGGGGCACGATTTCTATTGTATGCCAGATTGTGAAGACTGGACATGCAAAAAAGTACTTAATTGAAAGCACTAAATTTGGGAGTAAGATAAAACAGGCAGTCTCCGTTTGTGTGTGTGTGTGTGTGTGTGTGTGTGTGTGTGTGTGTGTGTGTGTGTGTGTGTGTGTGTGTGTGTGTGTGTTTATATACACCCTGAAGTTCGTCAGACTTTTATTTGCAAAAAGTTTATTAAGGGCAAGTCAGCTGTCCTGCTGAGTGCCACATTAAATATTATAGGCTACTTCAGGGTCTGCAACAGAAATAGTGAGAAGAGCCATTTTTTTTCAAATTCAGTTACAAAATCAGTACTTCAAGACCCTCCATGCACGTGAATATGACGCTGGTCCCTAGTAAATAATGTCAAACCACATTTTGTGTCACCCCATTTTAAAAATGGAGCACACACAGAAAGTTGTTACCCCCATCTCCAGGCTTTACCCACCTCAGACCCCCAAATCCACCCCATGTCCCCAGGCTTTACCCCCCCAATCCTGCAAACTTGCCCCCACCCCCCCATCCCCAGACTTAACCTCTCTCAGCCCCAACCTCCCCACCTTCCCCAGGCCCCAACCTCCCCCCATCGCCAGGCTTAACTCCTCTGGGCCCCAACCCCACCCCACATTCCCAGGATTAAACTTTCCTCAGCAGGCACAGCTTCTCTGTGGTTGCTGCCTCCTCGCCGCTGTTCCCTGCTGCCGCCGCTGCCTCCTCCTCCTCCTCCTTGGCATGGCTGCGCAGCTCTGACAGGGGCAGGCTCAGATGCCCCTCCTCCCAGCTCTTCTGCTGGATTAGAGTTCCCCCATGTGGGGCAGCTCCCTGCCCTGCCAGCTTTCCCTTCTGGGGCTTCCTGACCTGCCACAGCTGACTGTTCAGTGGCTCCAGAAGCTGATGCTGCTTAAGCAGAAAAAAACTAAATTCAGTTGGTTTAAAGGAGGGCAACTGAATTGTCGTTTATTTTTTTTTCTTTAAACGGGCAGCAGCCTCCAGAGCTGAAAGAGGAATCAGTGGCGGCTGCCCTTGGAGCTGCAAATGGCTCCTTAAAAAGCCACATGCAGCTCCGGAGCCACAGGTTGCCAACCCCTGGACTATGTGATGCAGCTTGTCTCTGCTTCATACTTTCTTCATCAGTGTTTCTGACCTGATTTTATATTTTAAAGGTACTCTTTAGCCTTCATAAGGTAATCGTTCCAGATTGCTACATATTGAACATGCTGTGCCAACAAAAAAGCAGTCATGTAGCACTTTAACAAAATAATTTATTAGGTGATGAGCTTTTGTGGGACAGACCCACTTCTTAATATAATAGCTGTACCAGAACAGACTCAATATATAAAGCACAGAAGTCCACAAGTTGTTATCAAGATTGACAAATCAGAAAAATTGTTATTAAGGTTGGCAAATCAGAAGAGCAGAGGCACGGCTGGAGTGAGGGTGTGGGGTGGGAAAGTTAAGAGTTAGGTAAAACAAAGTATGTAAAAGAGTCCTTATAAGGGGCCAGGTAACTGCTGTCCTAGTTTGTAGGGAGAAAATTCCTCAGGCAGGCCATGGTTTGTGCTAAAGACCCCCTATTCAATTCTTAAAGTCTGGAGTAGGCCTATAGTATAGAAACCCAGCTAGCATGAGTGGAAAGATACCTTGCTGGGACCCCTTCTCCCTTATCTCTCTCACAATACCTAGCATCTGATGAAGTGAGTCTGTGCTCATGAAAGCTCATGCTCAAAACTTTTCTGTTAGTCTATAAGGTGTCACAGGACCCTTCGTTGCTGTTACAGATCCAGACTAACACAGCTACCCCTCCAATACTTAATACCCAGAGAAGGGCAGGAACGGCCTTGAAGTCTGAAGGGAGGAATAGCTGCTTCAGCAACTATGTTCCAAGGAGAGGCCCTGCATGTGGAAACCAATTGATAGTGCTGTATGCTTTTAATGGCTTTTAATGGCTTGTGCTTTAGATCTTCTAGATAACACCCCCCCACACTCCCCCCTCCATGCCAGTGTGAAGACATTGCCACATTCTCTATCCTAGCCTATCTCTTGGTCATTGTATATCTGTTTTGGTTAACATGTAGAGGAAATCACCTGTACTAGAGATAAGCTATGGGTAGGGATACTCTGTAACCCTTTTAGATTATTGGCATACTGTGCTCATTTCATCTTGCTGCTAGAACCTATCCAGGCATGGGTGACACCCATGTCCTAGTTTCCACACGCCCATCAATAATCTATATAATCAGCTGTAATCTATTGTCTGGCAGTGCTTCACTGAGTCCTGATGGGCAAAGTGGCACTCCACCAGTGCTGTGTGTAATAAACTTTCCTGCTTGCTTCATACACGGTGTCCAGACTTTGTTCCAACATGGTTCAAACCACGTGTTAATGTGTCAAATTTGAATATAAATGGCAGTTCTGAGCATTCTCTCTGTTAAAAGTTGTTAAAGTTCCTTTTCACACTGTGACAAAGATGTTACTTTAAATTAATCAGTCAAAGAGGTTTAGTTTGTTCATAACAATATAAATTTATTTTGTGTGATTTCTATAACAATAGATATGTTTATGAAATTTCACCACGGCTATGTCTACACTAGAGAGCTTTGCTGAGAAAACTCGCAGAGCATCTACACACAAAATGTGTTTTGTCAACAGAAACTGTCAACAAAAGAGCCATATAGACTCTCCAGGGGGCCCTTTTGTTGACAGAATGGCTCAAAAGATTATCTGCTTTGATGTGTAGATGCGATCTGTTGATAGGAGTTTTGTCAGAACTTCTCTTCTGACAGTAACTTCTATAGACAGATGCTTGTAGTGTAGATGTAGCCCATATATTTATTTTAAAATTATGGCATAACAAAGTATTTTACACCTTACTAACACAACAAAAAAGCAGTAAAGTAGCACTTTAAGGACTAACAAAATAATTTATTAGGTGAGCTTTCGTGGGACAGACCCACTTCTTCAGACCATAGCCAGACCAGAACAGACTCAATATTTAAGGCATAGAGAACCAGAAATAGTAATCAAGGTTGACAAATCAGAAAAATATTATCAAGGTGAGCAAATCAGAGCCGTCTCAGTACCTGGTACAATTCCACAGCTTCTGGTAGCAGCACCATTGGTTACAGCCGTCAGTGTGAGTAACAAGAACAAACACATTGCAATTATACATTTACAATGCTCTTTGGTATACCACAACCTTTGTGAAACATATTTGAGAATCTGGCATTTTGGGGCTAAATGGCTGAGGCCTTTCTTTGCACCATCAAGATCTAATCTTCTCTTTGCCCCCCCACCCCCCCAGGGGTGGAAATATGATCTCTCTGGGTGTGCCTTCCTTTCTAACAAGAGCTAAGCCATTGATGATCCTCAGGGAGACTTCCCCCTCCCAGCCAGTCTGGAAATTTGCATACCAAACTGCTCTCTGAAAGTTGATTTGAGAGTCCCAGATGCAGAATCCACATGAAGGAGTCACTGCATTTCCCTTAATGGTCCACCAAGCCCACAGCTCCTTTGTCCTTCCACCTCCACCTTCTGCTTCCCATGGAATTAGAGGTGGAGTCCATCACAAGAATAAAAGTGTTCCCAGCATCTGGAGATGGGGAATTGCTGGACCTCTCATGCAAGTGACCTGGCTCAGTACCACACTCCCCGGTACGCTGGTCACACCCAGTCACTTGGTTATTACAGGGCTGCTCAGAATCCCTTATAGCTTTCACTTTAGTTGGACCAACTTCCAGTTCCTCAGAAGCCCTTACACTGCCTGTTTTAGATCCTTCCAGAGCACAGACAGTGGTTTCACACTCAGGCAGGTCCCAGCCATCAGGAACTGAAACAAACTTCTCCACAGGCGAAGGGCTGCCTCTGGCTCTTACAGACAGGCACTTTTCCTGTTCACTTTCCTTCACTTCACTTCCATTTTATGCAGTCCCCACAGATTGCTCAGGAAAAGTTTCGGGGAAATTCTCTTCCTCCAGAGCTCCCTCAAGCTACAACTCATCCTTCTCTGGCTACACAGGGGCACTGCTCCCTTGAGCCACAACCAACTCCTGGGTTTCACCTACAGCCAGGATCATTTCTGACCCATCAGGCGGATTCCCACATAACCCCCTTTCAGGTGGACAGCTAGTACCACTAGACAAAAGGTTAGGATCACTTTCCTCCCTTCTGCTACCATCTTCTTTATTTTCATCAGGCAGCATAACTCCATTGCCAGTCTGCTTTTCCTGTGTCCTGGCTAGAGGATGACTCTGGGCAGACAGAGTCCTCTCACCCCTTCCCAGCAACACCCCAGCATCAGGCAAAGAACAAGTACCAGAATTGTCTGGTCTCTGGGATTCCCTGATGATACTAACGGGATCAGACAGAGTTAAAGCATCATCCTCCCTGAGAGACAGAGAGGTAGGCCCACTTCCCATCTGGGCTTCAGCTGCACTCAGAACCAACTCTGGGTTCTTGGCCCCATCTCAAGCCCCCACAGGCTCAGACAAAGGATTCATTTCCCTAGAAGCAGAAGCACCCTTTCTCGCACCAAGGACCAGCGTCCTTATCAGGGATGCCACTGCGCATTCCAGAGATACTTCCTCTGTTCCAGCCCCCATGGCTGGATTCAGAGTCACATCTGGAATGCTCTTTTGGGGTTCCAGACTGGAGGAGTCTTCCTCAGGCAATGGACTAGTTTCCTCATTGGCACCTTTTTCAAATGCAGGCTCTGATCTCTCTACCCAGGCATGCTGCTGCTATTACAGAGAATCAGAGACACTCTCGCCTTTGTCCCAGTCCCCATGGCTGGTCTCAGACACACGCCCAGAAGGTGAGGCAGCTTCTCTCACAGACAACCTCCCATTTCCAGTGGACAAGCTGCTTTCCTGCACAGACATACAGGAATCTTCCTCGGCCCAGGCCTGGAAACTCTTCACTTGTCTGTCTTGGCCACTAGTAGATGATGGGCTGGAATCGCTCCTTCCCTCCTTAAACTGTGGTGGGCCGCTCGGTTCAGAGCTCCATGCAGTCCAGGGTTCCCTGCCCCAATCTGGGCTCACCCCTGCAGGAGTTTCCTTAACCCTCAGCTCTGCCATTGTACATCCATGCTGCCTTGTCTAGCTCCTTCAATCTCAATTCAGTTTCCAGGTGCTGCTGCTTCACAGTGGAGTTGCTGAGTGTGGTTGCAGACCCACTGCACCCTATGATTCCTGGAAGAATCCCTTCAGTGTGCCAGACTCCTTGTGGATCACATGTTCCTGGGAGTTAGGCCGTCAGCACCTCTGCCTTCTGGGATCGATTCCAATGGACTCCCAGGAGTAACACCTCCTCAGGTGTGACACCCCCTCTCGAGGACCATGACCGCAGTTGCTCAGGTTCAGCCACATGCCCCTCCACCTTGAGGAACTGCACCTCACTGCCTGTCAGTATACCTGGGTCTCGCTGGCCCCCTTCCTCCTTCTGGGCCCCCGTCACTTACTGCTGGATGCTCCATCCTTGGGATGCAGTACATCCCACTGCTCACACCAGTGTGATGGTGTTCAGGGGTTCCCAAGCTCTGCACCCTGTCTGCAGGCAGGAGTGACTCTCACTCAGCAGGAGAACAGTGGGTTTATTAGCTAACAGTACACAGCATCTTACAGAAGAGTCAGTATAGGAGGCAGAGACAACCAGTCCAATCTATGTTGGGGAGAAGAAGCCCCAAGAGGCCCCCAGAGCCAAGGCCTTGCCCTCTTCTTTGTCTCTCTGTCTTCCAGCCCAGACTAACCACTTTCCAACTCCCAGTTCCAATCCAAACCCCTCAGACTCCATCTCCTCCTTTGTCTGAGGTCCAGAGGTGTCACCTAGTAGCCTAGGTTACCCTCAGCAGTAGCCCCACACCCTCTGTGAGCCACTCACGTACACACATACCCCCCCACTACATCACAATATGCAAATACTGTGGTCTGCAATTCTTCATATTAGATCATTTTAGTTTTAACATGCTGTATGTCAGGCTTACATTATGAGAAAAGTGATCAGAACGGTTCTGAAATTTCTGTTCTGCCAGTGAAAATGGGAATCAAGAAATGTACAGAATAGTCGCAGCAACACAAGTTTGGTTTGATTGGTTTGGATTGTACCTGAACAGGTTGCTAAATCCCCATAAATATGACAACAGAAATGTATTACTCCTAGCATGTTTCCAGCAGTTTCCTAAATACTATGCAAGAGCTACATAGTTATTATGATGAGTTAATTGCTGACAAGGTCTTCAGAGCTGTGTAAGACATAACAATTAGGGAATACCTGCACTGAAGCACTTACAGTCTTACAGGAAGAGAAAAAGGAGGGTACACCCGAAAGAAGAGAAGAACAAATAACTGAGAGGGGTGTATTTTTTAATGTCATTCACTTCAAGGGGACATCACCGGAGAAGCATAACTTCAGGAGATGCTTGAAAAGTGGGGCGGGTGATGGCTTTGCGAACCCAACTGGGAAAAGCTTTCTCTGCAGCATGAGGGGAGATGGGGGTAATGGTGAAGGGGGAGGGGAGGCATAGAGATGGAAGAGTAGAGAATGTGAAAACAAAGCATCAGAGGTGGTTTTATTTTTCAGTTCTTCAAATAGTCTTATTTCTCTGCTCTTTAAAGAAGAACCAACAAATAATGGCCATGAAACCTAAAATAAATTGTCCTAGCCTAACAATGCCCTAAAGCTTTATACACATTGTCATTAAAATTGTATGACATGCAAATCACTGAGCTCAAACCTTACTGGATCAGTAGCTGAGGTAACATAACAGATTTTTGTTAGACTAGCATAACACTCTGCAGAATAAACCTTCAATTAATCCTCCACTGCAACCCATGTTGATGTATTGCTTGGTATTATCAGATTCTATTTAAACAGGCACCACGTACAGAGTATGTTAAAAAAAAGCTTCAGGCAGTGAAAATGCCACCTTGAGATTTTTGCCTGTTCTTTTTTTGGTTCAATCATGCTAAAGAGAAAAAGAAGAGGTCGGGGAGCAGGAAGGGGTAAGAAGATCAGAGGAAACCCACACAATTTTTAAAATAGATTGTAAAGAATTGTACTTTTCTCACAGTGGGTTTTTTCCCACCATGTGCACAATGGATTTGTGCAATTCTTGCCTGTCTGTGTAGAAGTGTGCAAAGAACCTATCCTTAGGCAGGTGAAATGCTAGTCACTGTGAACTGGAGGTAAATCACTGTGCAGTGGTCCTGGAGCGTTCTCCCTTAGCTTTAAACACTTGGAAATAAATGTTTATCTAGGGTATAATTTAAAACCATAACCTTATTAATCCTGAAAGATCGAACATGATCTCCAGAAAAGATTAGGGTTTCCCTCCCTCCTATATTGTGTAATTTTGTAGTGTTGGGTAAGAGCCTTATGTGACAATTGGTGCTCGGAGCTCAGAGGTGATTTTGCTGACTTTTTCCAAAGAAAGGGTTTTGAGACTTTATCATAGTATAGAACATCATTAGCCCAGAGAATAAACCTTCAGTTAATCTTCCACTACAACCCATGTAGATGTATTGCTTGGTTTTATCAGATTCTGTTTAAACAGGCACCAGTCCAGTGACCTACAGCTATAGTCAGTTGGAGAGCAGGGACCTGAAGGCACAGAGCCCAAGAACCACCTTGCTTGCCTTGCCTAAATGCCAGGTCTGTGTCCCATGATGCAATTCCTCTCCTACCTGTAATCATGTAAACAACATCTCAGAACATCCCTGGGCCAACTTCAGCAATTGCTTACCTGAAAAAATAATAATAGGAAAGAATGCATTGTTTTTAATTCTGCATCTGGAAAAACCAGTGTTGGAACCACCTGAGCGATCAACTTTGTGGGGACCAGGGGACTCAGCTTGGGAACCTCTATCCTAAGTATTTCAGACTCTTTCTGAAACATTATTTTGGTTCCAGTGGGGCAATTGCTATTAATCTTTTCACTGAAGTTGCTATTAGAGCCTCTGTTTCTCTCTTCCTGCAAAAGATGAAATCCTAGTCTCCAGCTCTAAGCTCAAGATAGGTAGCATGGAACATCTCTGCTGCTGCTCTGCCTAAGGGTGTCTGGGTGCAAAATGAAATATATTGACCTGTTTCTTCCTCAGAAGTCTGTATGCTTCAGCAAGAAAAGGTGAAGTATTGCCCAAGATCCTGCTTTATACACAAATACCTATTTGTGTGGACAGGTGTATGTTTTGGCAGCTGAAAAAGCCAATTTTGAATGAAGAATCTTTTGTTCCAAAAGTTTCAACCAGCTCTTCTACTCTTGTGCCATGTAGGGAGGAGGGGATGGTCTTCAGCACAGGTCAAATGTGATTTGATAAAAGATTTGATTCTGCTTCATTTGATCCATGTTGGTTCATCTGGACTTAATTTTGCCCCCCTTAATCTCATAAGCTCTTATCCTTTATTTCCTTTCTGCTTGTCCTTATCAACTTTTGTAGAACTTGTTGACAGTGATAATTTGCGAGAATCTGTCTGGGTACACATGCATGAATTCTGGAAGATATTGGGGACTTTGTTGAACAGCAAACTGCATTTTGAATGTGGAACTTGTTTGCCTTTTCTGCTGCCTTTTGTCTTTTTTTTTTCATTGTGGTAAAACCCATAGGAGGTCAAAGGAAAAATTCTTATACTGGAACAAGAGTAGTAATACATGGTATAGTTACTTATACATAGTGGTTAAATTCTGATGATTGTCCATTCAAATGAGGCACCCTTCACAAAGAGATTGTAGATGCTCAGGGCAATCCAGTTTGTCAAACCCGAACTCCAATGGGGAGATACCTAAGCCATGGATTCCCTAGTGGCAGTCTGATCCTTAAGACTGACCAGAGCCATGTCTGATACAGGAAACTGGAGATTAAAGTCTCTCTCACTGGCTGTTTGGGAGCATGTGGAAGGGAACTGACTACGGGCGGGTGAAGGGGTTTTGGTGTGTGACAATGTTTCCATGACTCATAAGAGAAGCCATGAGCTTCAGTAGAGGGATCCAGGACGTACCAGAGGACTACGATCTAAGTCCAGAGGCTGCCCCAGAATGGAGAGGAAACTGAAGCAGAAAAATGCATATTGTGTTAGTTTTCATAATTTTTATCAGGGTCTGCATATCTTCTCTGTTGCCTAGTGTAAAGAGTAAATTGTATTTAAAAATCTTTGCAAAGCTTGTGTGTGTTTCGTGTCAGGTAACTATAAATCCAATTAGCTCTGATAGATTTTCTTAAAGCTCACAGGGCCATAGCTGTTTACAATAATTTTCCTTCTTTCTCTGCAGCACCTTTAAAGAGAAAAATATCTCCATCACTTTGTCACTTTACTTCCCAGCCCTTTGTCTTTCTGTCTCTTTTAAACATAAATCTTGTACCACTTCCGCAAAGACTTATACATGTGCCCTCTGTAGATGAGGATTCCTACTGACTTCAGTGGGACTGCTCACATCCTTAAAATTATTTACGGGTGTAAATCACTGCAGCATTAGTCCTACGTTAGTTTATACCTAACATCACTGTTGTTAGAGAGCTATAAGAAAATTATTTTATAAATAAAAAGGTTCTTGTTTCACAAGACAGTTGAGCTTTTCCTCTCTGTTTTGAGTTGCTTTCGGTGATCCAAGGAGCTCTGATCTTAATGGGAGTTTTTAATTACTATTTTGTAAAAAAGGGTTTGTGGTCTCCAGTGATGGCCTAATAACCTATATTTAGTAATTTTCAGAAATACATGCATGCATTTTAAAACTTCTTCAGCTTTTTCCTTTTATCATGGACATCACAGACATTTAGCAAATGTTTGTGAATCACATAGTATTTAAAAGCCCTTATGTGGAACATTAAAGTCACTGAAAGAATCAGCGCTCATGAACATTCTTTTTTCTTGATTAGAAAGGAATTGTGCTTGTAAATTGCTATCTTCATATATTATGCAGTAATGTAAAGAACATTAAAAGCCATTTAGGCAGAGGTAATAGCAGCAGTTGCTAATATGGTAGAGCAGTCCTGTTTCAGTGGTTTAGCTATGCATTAACACTGACAAGTTAATATCTGCTGTCTCCCCCAGAGGTTCCCTGAATTCACTGTCCAGACTGTGTTTCTTTGAATAACTCCACAATTTCATGAATAAACAATAACAAGGCTTTTCCCAACCCTGCATAATCATCTTGCTGGAAAAGGTCCCAACCTTTCATTCACATTATTGTCTTGGTGATAATCATATGCAGAAAAGCCTTGCACATCCATAAAGGACTGAACAGCTCTGCAGCTGAGCCCAACCTCATGTCATCAGCCATATGAAAGACTCATCCAAATCCTCACTCTTTTGCCTTACAGAATGCAGTAATACAGGGGCTCTTAAGCTGCTGGAGAGCCACCCTGCCCTCAGATGTTGTTTATGATTTACCGAGCACTGTCGGTATATTCAATGCTGTACTAAACAGAATATAACAGGATCTGAGTCTCATTTGTACTATGGTCCCTTTACTCCACTCTTGGCATATAAATGTAACTTGGTGTACACAGGACTAGGCTGTACCATTTATGAGGGCTCAAATCTTCAGACTGCGGAGTACTGCTGAAAAATGTGTATAGCCAAAACACTCAAGCCCAGATCCTCAAAGATACTTTAGGTGTCTAACTCCACTAATTTTGATGGGAATTATGTGGCTAAGCACCTTTGAGGAACTAGGCCTCAGCATTTACCATAAAAAGGGTTTTAATGTAGTAGGGGGGAATGTGCCTCATATGGAAGATTGTGAGCAAAGCTCGGCATTGAAGTGAGTGTTGGTGAACAGGGGAAGCAGAGCATGGTCCTGCCCTGGACACTTGAGTGCAATCCAGTGGGTGCAAATGATGTGTTGCTTATGAAATGTATCCATTACTTTTACTATCAGCCCAGAGAAGAGTTTATGTGAATGTGCTTAAGAGAGAAGACATTAATAACAGGAGCAATGGGGAGAGTCATTCATCATTAGAAATGCTCCCAAAAGATCTAATAAAATAGTTTTCTTAATAGTCACCCATTCAGCGCCTCACAGCTTTGACATGAAGTGAAAATAATTACTTATTAATATGTTGTTACTGCTCTTTCCCTTGCAATTTGGCCATGGCTACACTAGCCCCCAGCTTTCAGAAGGAGGATGATAATGAGCCACTTTGGCAGATGCTAATGAGGCACTTCCATGCATATGCAGCACCTCATGAGCATAATTGGAGCTGAGTGCGTTGCAAAAGTGCCACTTTTGAAATGCATGCACCAGTATAGATAGGGCCCTTTTGAAAGGACCCCCTCCCCGGATTTCACAGAATCACAGGGCTGGAAGGGACCTCAGGAGGTCATCTAGTCCAGCCCCCTGCTTCAAGCATGATCAACCCCCACTAAGTCACCCCAGCCAGGACCTTGTCCAGCCGGGACTTAAAAACCTCAAGGGATGGAGAATCCACCACCTCTCTAGGCAATGCATTCCAATGCTTCACCACCCGCCTGGTGAAGCAGTTTTTCCTAATATCTAACCTGCACCTCTCCCTCTTCAACTTCTGACCATTATTTCTTGTTCTGCCATCTGACACCACTGAGAACAGTTTCTCACCCTCCTTTTTAGAGCTCCACTTCAGGAAGTTGAAGGCTGCTATTAAATCACCTCTAAGTCTTCTCTTCTGTAAACTAAACAAGCTCAAATCCCTCAGCCTATCCTCATAGGTCTTGTGCTCCAGACCCTTAATCATTTTTGTTGCCCTTCGCTGAACCTTCTCCAGCAAATCCACATCCTTTTTATAGTGGGGGGCCCAAAACTGGACACAATATTCCAGATGTGGCCTCACCAGTGCCAAATAAAGAGGAATAACTACTTCTCTAGATCTGCTCACAATACCCCTCCTAATGCACCCTAGTATGCCGTTAGCCTTCTTGGCTACAAGGGCACACTGTTTACTCACATCCAGCCTTTCATCCACCATAACCCCTAGGTCCCTTTCCATCGTACTGCTGCTGAGCCAGTCGGTCCCCAGGCTGTAACAATGTTTGGGATTCTTCTGCCCCAGGTGCAGGACTCTACACACTTCTCCTTATTGAACTGCATCAGATTTCTTTTGGCCCAGTCCTCCAATCTATCCAGGTCCCTCTGGATTCTCTCTCTACCCTCCAACGTATCCACCTCTCCCCCTAGTTTTGTGTCATCCGCAAACTTGCTGAGGGTGCAATCCAGTCCCTCATCCAGGTCATTAATAAAGATGTTGAACAACACCGGCCCCAGAACTGAGCCTTGTGGCACTTCGCTTGAAACAGACCGCCATACAGATATTGAGCCATTGACCACTACCTGTTGGGCCCGACCATCAAGCCAGCTTTCTATCCATCTTATAGTCCAAGGATCCAATCCATATTTCCTTAACTTATGGACAAGAATGTTGTGGAAGACCGTATCAAAAGCCTTGCTGAAGTCAAGGTATATCACATCCACATTTCAAAAGCCCCTTCTTCCCAAAACCAAATCACATGGATTTTTGTATTGCAGTGTTTGAAAGGTTGGATAGGAATTCATTAGCAATGTCTAACAGTTTGGTGCACCATGCCCAAGTGGAGGGACTGACTGTTCTGGATCACTGGATTGTGTGTCAAAGGATGATGAAAGGGGGAAGCCAGATAGATGGTAGAAAACCCAGAGTGAGGCAGTGATTTATTTGAATGAGAACACCAGAAGGTTATTGGAGAGGCCATGGCAGAAGACAGTCTGACACTCCCCAAGGAAGCACAGGATGGAGTAAGCCTCAGAAGAAACAAGATGTGATGACTGGATTTACTGAGGGGAGTAGATATGGTTTATTTGTTTTATTGAGGGGAATAGATCTGGACAAATGGGATGGGAAACCTACTGATGAATTGAGCAAAAAAATGCAAAGGAGAGAAGAGGGAGTTTTTCATGAGCAGAGGGAAATTGCAGCTGTGCAAACTGAGGATTCTGAGAAACTTATTCCAAAGGAAGGCCCAATGCTAAATTGTTTCCACTGGAAATGGGTCCCCAGGAGTGGGAGATGCTAATCAGACTAACATGGGACTTGAATAGGAGACCTAGGACAACCATCATCATGGGAGACAATGGACTCAAAGTTGCCCTACTGGATAGTGGGTGAGTTAGTTAAAAGCCTGTTATACCTGCTGGCGTGTAGGTCAGCAAGGAAGGTCCTCCACTTCTGTCTGTCTTTGGCCATTTTCTCAGTGTGTCCCAGTGGTAATTCATTCTCTTCATGTCTGCCTCAACAGTACACTGCAATGTCGTCTTGGGCCTAGCCCACATTTCCATCATCCTTCAGGCATCCAGTGAAGCGCTATCTTTACAATGGCGTCCACTCCCTTCTCATCATGTGCCCTATCCATCTCCAGTGCCTTCTCGTGATGATAGTGGTCATGTCCTCCTGGTGGCATCAGAGGAGCAGGTCGTGGTTGGAGACTGTCTTCAGCCAAAAGATGCGAAGTATCTAGCTAATGTAAATAGTGTAGCTAGGAATTGTGATTTGACTCAATATGTATTTTAGAGAAATATGAAAGAAAAAAAGCCCAACTGAATTATGGAAATGTAATGGAGGCTATTATCAAAGGAACTATTTATCTGGGACTCCTATTTTTTTTAAAAAGAAATTGTCTGGAACCCAAAAGATGCAGACTGGTCCTTTGATCTGGGAGTACACTGGGAACAATAGAAGGAATTGCTGAATAAAAGTGAAAAATAAAGCAATATGCATAGGATGTATCTTAATCTGCCCATTTAGGAAAGATAAGTGTCTTGTTATGTAATGATCAGATACTAAAACTGCAAAGAAAGAGAAGAATTGGCATTTTTTAAGTGATGGCATCCCAGTGTCATGACCCTCCTGAATATGGCATTGCATCCCATTATTATATTATTTGTATTAATGATTCTATTAACCACATTCATGCTGTGTTCTTACTGCCAAAAGAGAAAATGACAGCATTTTGGATAGGGTAATATATAAAGACGGGTTGCTTGTAAAATCATAAAAGTGATATAATAATTAATGTCCCAAGGGTTCTGAAAGAACTCAAATGTGAAATTGCAGAGTTATTAACAGTGGTTTGTAACCTATCCTTTAAATCCACTTTGGTACCAAATGACTGGAAGACGGCCAATATAACACCAATATTTAAAAAAGGCTCTAGAGGAGATCCTGGCAATTATAGACCGATAAGTTTAACATCAGTACCAGGCAAATTAGTAGAAACACTAGAAAAGAGTAAAATTGCAAGGTACATAGAAGAGCATGAATTGTTGGGCAAAAGTCAGCATGGTTTCTGCAGAGGGAAGTCGTGTCTAACTAATCTGTTAGAATTCTTTGAAGGGGTTAATAAACATGCGGACAAGGGGCACCCAGTGGACATAATATACCTAGATTTCCAGAAAGCCTTTGACACGGTCCCACACCAAAGGCTTTTATGTAAATTAGGTGGTCATGGGATAGGAGGAAAGGTCCTTTCATGGATCGGGAATTGGTTAAAAGACAGAAAACAAAGGGTGGGAATAAATGGTAAATTTTCACAATGGAGGAGGGTAACTAGTGGTGTTCCCCAGGGGTCAGTCCTGGGACCGATCCTGTTCAACTTGTTCATCAATGATCTAGAAAATGAGGTAAGCAGTGAGGTGGCAAAGTTTGCAGATGACACCAAGTTGTTCAGGACAGTCAAAACCAAAACAGATTGTGAAGAACTACAAAAAGATCTCAGCAAACTGAGTGATTGGGCAGCAAAATGGCAAATGAAATTTAATGTGGGTAAGTGTAAGGTAATGCATGTTGGAAAAAATAACCCAAATTACACGTACTACATGATGGGGTCAAATTTAGCTACGACAGATCAGGAAAGGGATCTTGGAGTTATAGTGGATAGTTCTCTGAAGACATCCACGCAGTGTGCAGCGGCAGTTAGTAAGGCAAATAGGATGTTAGGAATTATTAAAAAAGGGATCGATAATAAGACAAAAGATATCATACTTCCCCTATATAAAACTATGGTATGCCCACATCTTGAGTACTGCGTGCAGATGTGGTCTCCTCACCTCAAAAAAGATATATTGGCATTAGAAAAGATTCAGAAAAGGGCGACTAAGATGATTAGGGGCTTGGAAAGGGTCCCATATGGGGAGAGGCTAGAGAGACTGGGACTTTTCAGTTTGGAAAAAAGGCGATTGAGGGGCGATATGATAGAGGTATATAAAATCATGAATGGTGTGGAGAAAGTGAATATAGAAAAATTATTTACCTTTTCCCATAATACAAGAACTAGGGGACACCAAATGAAATTGATGGGTAGTAGGTTCAAAACTAATAAAAGGAAATTTTTCTTCACACAGCGCACAGTCAACCTGTGGAACTCCTTGCCCGAGGAGGCTGTGAAGGCCAGGACTCTATTAGGGTTTAAAAAAGAGCTTGATAAATTTTTGCGGGTTAGGTCCATAAATGGCTATTAGCCAGGGATAAAGTATGGTGCCCTAGCCTTCGTAACAAGGGCAGGAGATGGATGGCAGGAGATAAATCACTTGATCATTGTCTTCTGTTCTCCTTCTCTGGGGCACCTGGCATTGGCCACCGTCGGCAGATGGGATGCTGGGCTCGATGGACCTTTGGTCTGACCCAGTATGGCCATTCTTATGTTCTTATGTTCTTATGTTCCCTAATCAAATCATGCATCATGTATTAACAGTCCATTGATGGGGCACAGTTGCCCTCGGGCACAGCATTTCTAAGGGGCTCGGAGCTGCTGCTACTTTGATGGTGGCAGAACCGGAGCTCTGGGCCATTTTGAAGTGCTGGCAGCGCTGCTTTGCCACTGCGCAGAGTGTGCGTTGGGTGGGAGGCAGCACTGACTGTCCTGGGCCCCTCCCCTTCTGCCCTTGGTCCCGCCCCTTCTGGGACACAAAGCCAGGATCCCCTCCCACTTTGTTCCAGGGCCATGGGGAGTGTCAGCCCATCTGTGTATCAAACCTGGGGGACAGTTTGTATAAGTAGCAGTATATGTGGTCAGATGCTATAGGCTGGGGTAGGCAAAACGCGATCTGTGGACCAGAAGCAATTCAGTTCGCTAGGGATAGTCATAAGAGAGGCACAAATTAAACGTACACCACAATGTAAATAACAGTAAGAAGACCAAAAAAGCGTCACTAACATTAAACAACAAAGCAGAAGATGCAGTTAAAGGAAGAAAGACAACCTTTTTTTAAAAAGCAGTCATGTAGCACTTTAAAGACTAAATTAACAAAATAGTTTATTAGGTGATGAGCTTTCATGGGACAGACCCACTTCTTCAGATCTGGAAATTCTGATGTGCTATGAAGACTAACATGGCTACCTCTCAGTAACCTTTAAAAAGTGTAGGCTAAATACTATTGAGGAAAATAGAAAGGATTGTAAACTCTGGTGAGTAAAGTGTAAAAATGCTATTAGGAAAGCCAAAAAAAGAATTTGAAGAAAAACTAGACAATGACTCAATACATAACAAAAGGTTTTTTATAAGTACATGAGAAGCAGAAAACCTGCTGAACAACCAGTGGGCTATTGGACAACCGATAAGCTATATCTCTGTTTTAGATGGAAATTGGTATGTGAAAGAACTGACATATTCCCTTAACTCTGCCTGCTCAGCTTTTATCACCTTGCTCTGCATACCAGTCTCCGAATGGCACCTACACTGAAAGTTTAAGCTCAAATGATTTATATCCCAGAAATATCAGATCCCATGATGTTGGCCCAAATGTGTCAGCCCGAAATTTCTTTTTGCCCCTCTTGCTCACAGTCAGGCTACCTATTTCTGTTTTTAAAGATAACTGCTATGAGGAAAACCAAGAATTAGAGAGGCCAGAAAGGATTTAAATTGTGGCAGATGGTTGTGTGTTAGGAAGAACAATTATTTATTTTGATATTTTAATTTTTGAATCCCTATCATGCACTTATTTTTATTTAAAAGGCAAACATAAAGCGTAGAATTTTCATAAGCATTTAGCATTGGCGTGGCTGTTCCTCTTGCAGTCAATGGTAAAAACTTCTGTTAACTTCAACTGGAGCAGAGTTAGGCCAAAGCCAAGCGCATCTGAAAACCCCACGCTAAAGTTTTAATGAGTCAGAGTCCCCATGTACACATGGAGGATTTCTTAAGTATTGGCATGAGGGCAAAACCCTAGCATCTTCACTTTGTTGTTCATCAGACCTTACTCCAGCAACATTCTTCCTGAAAAAATGAGAATTTTGACTAAATAAGTGACTAAAGAGTTGATGTCATGAACTTATGACAAAAAAATTTAATGCAAAACAACGCCTGTGCTAGCAAGAACCATTTTTTATATAAATAGCTTATTATAATTTTTCACAGAACAAACAACATTGCAGAGAAATAGATGAGCAGATACAATCATAGCCACCATTTCCAGAGCACAACAGTCATTTTATTCAGCTTTGTACAAAGTGATGAATCATTAAGTATTGAAACGCACAAGCAAGATAAAAGTAATGAAGACATTTACACTGTTTAAAGAGGGTTCTCTGATACAGATTGCACCTCTCAAATCCAGTACTGTCTTGCCCTGAAATATCAGACTGTGGATGTTCCCGGATGAGAGAGTAACGGGCTGGGGCCAGTCTAGAAGCCTATTCCAGGTACAACGATTCCTCACCTCTCGTCCCCTATTATCCCTTCTCTACTTAAGATACATTGATGACATCTTTATGATTTGGACCCATGGTACAGAGACTCTAAAAGAATTCCACAGAGACTTTAACAATCTACACTCCACCATCAACTTATGCCTTGATTACAACATGCAAGAGATACATCTCCTGGACACTACAGTACTAAGCAAGGATGGCCTGATCAGTACCACACTGTACCGAAAACCTACTGATCGCTATACTTACCTACACCCTTCTAGCTTCCATACTGCACACGTGACTAGATCCATTGTTTACAGTCAAGCTCTTAGATACAATCGCATTTGCTCTGATCCAACTGACAGAGACCAAAAACTACAAGATCTTTACCATTCATAAACCTGAATTACTCACCAGGAGAAGTAAAAAAACAAATCGACAGGGCCAGACGAATACCCAGAGACCAGCTACTCCAAGATCGGCCCAAAAAAGCCAAGAACAGAACACCACTGGTGATCACCTACAGCCCCCATCTCAGACCACTGCAATGAATTATTAAAGACCTACAACCTAACCTTAATCAGGATGTCACACTCCAGAAGGCCCTGGGTGACATGCCTGTTCTCTCCTACAGACAACCTCCCAACCTCATGAGGATCCTCACTAACAGCCACAGTCTATACCCCAGGAATACCAGTCCTGGAACCTTTCCCTGCAACAAAGCCCGCTGCCAGCTGTGTCCACATATCTTCTCCGGAAATACCATCACTGGACCTAACCAGGTTACTCACAGAATCACGGGCACTTTCTCATGCTCCTCTACTAACATCATATATGCCATCATTTGCCAACAATGCCCAGATGCTTTGTATATTGGACAGACTTCTAACTCCCTTAGACAAAGGGTTAATGGGCACAAAACAGACATCAAAACACTCCAGATCCACAAACCAGCTCGTCAACATTTTAATGGAATGGGACATTCTGTTAATGACCTAAAGGTATGTGTGTTACTGAAAAAGAACTTTTGCACCGTTCTTCAAAGGGAAGCAGCCGAGCTGGATTTTATATTCAAATTTGACACATTAACACATGGTTTAAACTGGGACAGGAACTTTCTGAGTCACTGTAGGGGCTTGTCTGCGTACTTGGCTTAATCTAATTCTTGACCTCCCTCCCACCCCTCCACTGTCTGATTTGCTCACCTTGATTATCTTTTTCTGATTTCTCCTCCTTGCTTACTGTTTTTGGTTATCTCTGCCTTAAATATTGAGTCTGTTCTGGTCTGGCTATGGTCTGAAGAAGTGGGTCTGTCCCACGAAAGCTCACCTAATAAACTATGTTGCTAGTCTTTAAAGTGCTACTTCACTGCTTTTTGTTTTGATAATTCCAACTATACATTTAAAATGACATGATCTAAATTAGCTATTACCACTTAAGAGGTCTTGGAATCATTGTGAGGAGTTCTCTGAGAACATCCATTCAATGCACAATTACAACCAAAAAAGTCAGCAGAATGTTGGAAATAGTTAGGAAAGGGATAGCTAATAAGACAGAAAATAGCATACAGTATCTATATAAATCCATGGTATTCCCACATCTTGAATATTTCACACAGATCTGGTTACCACCATCTCAAAAAAAGATATATTAGAATTGGAAAAGGTTCAGAAAAGGGCAACAAAAATGAGAAGGGCAAGAAATAGCTTCCATAGTAGTAAGGCTGGGACAGTCGCTTGGAAAAGAGACAACTAAGGGGGGATATGCTGGAAGTCTACCAGCTCATGAGAGGAGGGGAGAAAGTAAATAACACAAGAAGTAGGGATCACCAAATTAAATGAATAGACAGGTATAAAAGAGACAAAATGAAGTATTTGTTCCACACAATGTGCTGTCAACCAGTGGAACACCTTGTGAAGGCCAAGACTATTGCAGAGTTTAAAAGGAACTAGATAAATTCCTGGAGGATAGGTCCATCAGTCGCTATTGATGGACAGGAAATGGTGTCTCTAGCCTCTGTGTGCCAGAAGCTGGGGATGGATGTCAGGGGATGGATTACCTGATAATTACCTATTCTGTTCATTCCTTCTGGGTCACCTGGCATTGGCCACTGGGCTAGATAGATGATTCATCTGAACCAGTATGGCCATTCTTATGTTAATATGACCATGAGTTAGGAATGTGGATTTCCCCTCCCTTTCAAGTAGAGTCTTAGGACTGTCTTTTTTTTTTTTTTTTTTTATAGATTGCTCCCATCGCGTTTTTACCCAGGGCCGTGTGTTGTACAGTAAGGGTCACAAATGTTTCATGTCAATTCTGGGGTCTTGGTAGGATTTGTGAATAGGGAGTGGCAGCCTGTTCCACAGAACAACAACATCAGCCCCCTGACATCTCCTGGGAAGAAACCCCTCACAAAGCTTTTCATCCTTATATCCCCTTCTATGGGTTTCCATGAAGGAAGGGTTGGTTGCACTCACAGCTTCTTATAAAATTCTGATCATACAAAGAATTGCTTCTTTACTTAATGGTAAGTGCTCACAGTCACAATGAAAGTCAACTTTATGATTGCTCAACTGCAGAGAATTATGCCAGAGAAGCAACAGCTTTTGTGTGAGCATCGTCTGATTGCAGAGAGTTACAAGATCATAAAATCTCATAACATGCATCTGATCAATCTGCATTAACATTTTAATGGGGATTTTTGTTTTGTGTTTAGAAATGGCACTGTACAATATTTACCAAAGTGCCTTGTCTCTCAATATTGATGAACTAGAGAGCTTTTTTTATGGCACATTTTCAAAATAAATGACTCGTATGTCCTACAGAGGCCTATCTGCCAATGAACGTTATCCTTCTGGGCTTATTTTAAAGATATTGTAGTGAACCTGCAGGCTTATTAGTGGCCACTCTGTAATGCATCAAGAGATTAAGGGGGTTTTGTCTGGATGAGACTTGAATTGGGGCAATGTTTGACTTACAGTTCAAATTAACTTTGCAGAGAAGACAAACCCTGCCTTTCTGAAAGCCCAGTAGAAGAAATCTTCAATTATAAAATATGGCTGTAAGGACCCACCAAGAACCAGAGACAAAAGAGTCTAGTCTTTAGGCCCAACAGTAATTGTTTCTATGCATATGGTACATTTGGTATACACCAAACATCTAGGGGTCTGGTGGACCACAACACTCACAGTAGCTCTCTGAAGTGGGATCAGGAACAATGTTTAGTAGATGTGTCAACAAGGTACTTTCCTTTTTTTCACTATTCACTTTCATTGTTTTGCTTTGATCGTGGCAAAGTATCCAGTTTAAGTGTAGCAGAACAAGTCTTTAAAAAAACCAAGACGTCTAGGAGTTCCACAAATCCTCATTCTTCAGGGCATAAAATAATTTCTCACCAACCACAGCCTGGCAGAAGCCTTCCCTGCGGACAGGTTATTTCATAATTGACTGCTGCAGGGTTTCTTGCCCTTTTTTCTGAAGCAGCTGTTACTGCTCACTGTTGGTGACAACATACTGGACTGAAGGGAGTGTTGCCCTGACCCTTTGTGGGGATTCCCATGTTCCCAAACACAATAGATATTGTAGCAATAGACAGCACTGTTGATTTTTCTTGTTATGTGACCTGTAGTTGCTGTTATACATATAATGCAATTAAAATAGAGGAGTAAAACCTAATTAACTAAGAATTTAGTTATTTTTCATGGGCAAAGACCCGCTTCATCAGATGCATGAGTCCTGCATCTGGTGAGGGGGGTCTTTGCCCACGAAAGCTTATGCTCCAATATATCTGTTTGTCTATCAGGTGTCTAACAGGACTTCCTGTTGTTTTTGAAGATACAGACTAGCACGGCTACCTCTCTGCTACTTGTTATTATTTTTATTCCATCTATTTAAACAAACTGGTTATATTTTAAGAAGGAAATGTGTTAACCCTCTGGAGACCCAAGTTGCCCAGTAATAGCTGACTGGACTTAGTACAGATTGCACCTCCCTTGTCCGGCATGGTCAGGACCTGACAGGTCCCAAAAAAGAAAATTTGCTGGATGAGGGGAGGTCCAGGGCTTCTGCCGCCAGGCAGCCCTGTGCTCCTGAGGCTGTGGTGGCTCCAACCACCAGCCTCCCTCCCCTAGTACTCCGGCCCCAGTCCAGGCTCCCTGGGGCTGTCAAGAGGCTCCGGCACTTGCCACCCAGCTGCTGTGGCACAGCCAGGGGGACTCCAGCTCTGTCCCTTGGCCCTACAGGGCACATGGGAGGAGCTCCTGCTCCTCCTCAGCTGCCATGGGGTCGGTAGGGGCTCCAGCTCCCAGCTCAGTGCTGCCACAGGGAAGGTTGGGGGGGTCTGGATCCCCACCACCCATTGCAGAGCAGGTGAGGCTTCTAGACTGGCCCCAGCCCGTTACTCTCTCATCCGGGAACATCCACAGTTTGATATTTCAGGGCAAGACAGTACTGGATTTGAGAGGTGCAATCTGTATCAGAGAACCCTCTTTAAACAGTGTAAATGTCTTCATTACTTTTATCTTGCTTGTGCGTTTCAATACTTAATGATTCATCACTTTGTACAAAGCTGAATAAAATGACTGTTGTGCTCTGGAAATGGTGGCTATGATTGTATCTGCTCATCTATTTCTTTGCGATGTTGTTTGTTCTGTGAAAAATTATAATAAGCTATTTATATAAAAAATGGTTCTTGCTAGCACAGGCATTGTTTTGCATTAAATTTTTTTATCATAAGTTCATGACATCAACTCTTTAGTCACTTATTTAGTAAAAACTCTCATTTTTTCAGGAAGAATGTTGCTGGAGTAAGGTCTGATGAACAATAAAGTGAAGATGCTAGGGTTTTGCCCTCATGCCAATACTTAAGAAATCCTCCATGTGTACATGGGGACTCTGACTCATCAAAACTTTAGCGTGGGGTTTTCGGATGCGCTCGGCTTTGGCCTAACTCTGCTCCAGTTGAAGTTAACAGAAGTTTTTACCATTGACTGCAAGAGGAACAGCCACGCCAATGCTAAATACTTATGAAAATTCTACGCTTTATGTTTGCCTTTTAAATAAAAATAAGTGCATGATAGGGATTCAAAAATTAAAATATCAAAATAAATAATTGTTCTTCCTAACACACAACCATCTGCCACAATTTAAATCCTTTCTGGCCTCTCTAATTCTTGGTTTTCCTCATAGCAGTTATCTTTAAAAACAGAAATAGGTAGCCTGACTGTGAGCAAGAGGGGCAAAAAGAAATTTCGGGCTGACACATTTGGGCCAACATCATGGGATCTGATATTTCTGGGATATAAATCATTTGAGCTTAAACTTTCAGTGTAGGTGCCATTCGGAGACTGGTATGCAGAGCAAGGTGATAAAAGCTGAGCAGGCAGAGTTAAGGGAATATGTCAATTCTTTCACATACCAGTTTCCATCTAAAATAGAGACATTCAAAGTTGTTAAAATCCTCTATACCTAGAAAGTTTATGTTAACACAATACATCAGAGTTTCTGCTGGTTGAGGTCTCCTCTGCAACATTATCAGACTGACTTACATCTAGTTCTTGGGGGCCAGCTCTAGCTCCTTTCCTGCCTTGTGCTGGCAGCGGGGCTGATGAGATGTTGGCTATTGGGGGAATCTCCTCTTCATTAGGACCTGTTGTCAATTACATGCTTTCCGATGCTGTGAGCATACTGTCCTACGTATACAGAAATTCTGTGATAGGCCTGCACCTCATAGTAAATGTACTTCTTTGGAGCATTACCAGAAGTTCTGTTTCTTGTCTCAGAGTCTTTCTGTTCTGCCTCAGCTCCTTGTCTTTGGCAAGGCACTGGACCATCTCCCAAGAGTAACCTTTCTTCTGTGTTTGCTTTGCTAGCTTCATGTAAGTCTTCACATTTCAATGACTCCTGTTGAGATAGGACTGAATGTGTTCCTCTCCCCAGAGAATAATGAAGTCCAGGACCTCCTGATGGGACTATGCAGGAGCCTGGGCATTGCTGCTGTAATGGACTTAGGCTGCAAACTTGCCAGGACCAGGAATTACAAAGGGGCATACTTGGGTGTGCCAGAATTTTAAACAGGTAGGAGACATCTGGTCAGGCAGCAGAGTGTACAGAGGAAGCAGACAGGCTTGTTGAGAAAGAAGTCAATGCAGAATGGGATATTGGTGGGAGGACTGCCTCCTAATTACAGTAATTTGAAGTAGGCTGCCATTTACACGAATCTTAGAACTCTGTTCTGGAATGAATGCTACTGGTATGTTGCTTCCCAAGGGGATTAATTACAGTGTGATGAAATACCAGATTTAACAAAACAAAACCCAGCACTTTTGCGTATAAACAGAAGACATTTTATTCTGGGGAGAATAAAAACTCCTAAAACTATCTAAAGAATGTTCTTGTGTAGACATTGTGTAGGACATGTACAACTGGGACCAGGCCCACTGTGTATGAAAAGCCCATTCAAGTAAACAGGAGTTCTGTTTGGGCTTTGGGCTCTTTTAAAAATGTTTGTGCTGGTGGCATAATGGGATGTGGTCATGTACATGGAACACTGGTATTAATTGTAAATGTATGAGATAGGTAAAGGGATCATAAATCTCAAGTTGTGTGTTAAATAGGACAGTTTTAAAACTGTATTAAGAAATTGCTACCATTCCTTTTGAAGTCAGTGGCAAATTCTCATCAATTTTAATTGGCGCAAGAATGGATCTTTAGAACAAATGTAGCTTTAAATATCTTCTCTCTCTCTCTCTCTCTCTCTCTTTCCCTCAACTTTCTCTGGGCTAAAATTTCCATGCTTGGTCTCAAAGGAGAATTTTATTGTGGAAAATTTGAGTAAATTTGGTTCAGCCATTTTTATGTTATGTGAGGGTTGAGAGAGAAATACATTCCCCATATGTTGCAATATGCAAATTTGTACTTATATAACCCAAAAACTGCTGAAGTGTGAACCTTTCATTTTGGTTTGTTTGATGGTGCTCACTGTATCTCAAACAAGCCAAGTTTGAAGACAACTGTGTCAGTATGATTAAAAGCATGAAACACAGAAGACACAACTTTTCTGCAGGCATATTAGCAGAACTCAAAAAAGGCTTGGAGGGTAACGGGCTGTTTTGGTGGCATTTTTTGTCGAGGCTTCCTTCATTAAGGACAACAGGGATTGTTTTTGAAAAATATTGTAGGTCAACTAATTACTTTAAAGGAAGCTGAAGAATGCTAGGCATTTACTTTTGTGCCTAGAATATGGATTTAGAAGTTTAATTTCAGCACCCATTTTTAAATTCTTTTCAGTTAATTTTAAGTTATCCCAAAGCTGCATTTTTAATACAAGTTTGTACCATTCCAACCATTTTTAACCCGCTGTTCATTGTGTTGCTCTATATTTAAAACCAAAACAAAATATCAAGCTCATTGTGTAAAGATTGGAGGTGCTTGTGAACTCCAGATGTCTTTCCTTTCCTTTAGAACATAAAGTAATTCATTAGTTCAGTTTTAAAATAGAAATGGCTTAAAGTAGCTAAAGGTCTCCAAAATACTGTAGAAAGTCCAGTTTAGCATTTTGGGGAGAGACAGTTTAAAATTAGGGGCCAAAATTACAAAAGATGTTAAAGTTAGGTTGATAAGCTCATATACCTATATAAGTGGCATGTTTTCAAAGTGCCAAAAATTCAGCAATTCCCTATGAAATTGGTAAATTTAGCTACAGTAGTCCTCCAAAATAATCCCATTCTGTTACAGTCATCAAATTAATCACTTTGGCACATCTTTGCTGTTTAATTTTTTTCCATTTCTATTCTTTTTCATGATGCTATGCAAGAAAACAAGAGCATTCAATTAATCTCCTCTATATATGATGGGAATAGTGGGAAAAATCACTAAACTGTCTTATTCATTTCCCAGGCAGGAACTGTGACTTAAAATGCTTCTAATGGAGAGCTGTAGGATAAAGAGGCTTTAGATTCAAAACTACTGCTCTTCCCCTGTATACAGGTTTTTATAATATGTTGTGAAATGTACCTGCTATGAAACGTTTTAAACTTCAGTAAATTACAGGGCAAATGCAGAAGCATACAAGTGCTGAATGAATTCAATAATACTTTATCAACACAATTTTGCAACCCTATAATATTTTATATCCATCTATTTATCATATTCTTCATTAATCATGTCACAGCAGCTAAACAGTTAACATTACCATGGAGCATTCTTCTGTCTGCAAGGCATATGTGGATTCTATTGAAATATTGTTGGTACTGTCCGATGTTGGAGGACATTATCTTTCTGTACACGTTATACCAACCTGTCCTGATGTTATCACTCAGTTTTTTACCAGCATATCCTTCTTGAATTGACTGAATTGACAAGTGACAAATTGACTGAATTTTCTGTGTATTGAGAATGTGGTATCTTATGAAGGCTAGTTTATTGTCTTATGCAGCTGGTGCTTGTTTAAAAAATGCATTTTAAAGGACTGTCAAGATGATAAAAAGAAAAAAAGCTGCAGCATCTGCCTTTTCCTATGACTTACCCTCAGCCTCTTGACTTTGGACTAGCCCATTCATGAAAATAAATAGGCTACTATTGTTTTCTACATTAGGCTAAAAGTCATTGTTGAATTTAACCATGGTTTTGATTTCCTTCCCATTGGTAAAACTTTCTTGGTAGGTTTCTTGCTCCTTTTAAGCATCTGAAAGGACAGAGCTGATTAGATATTGATGTCCCTGTTTTTAACCGACCCTATATAACCAGCTCCCAAGTTAGGCACAAGAATCTGATTGTTTTATGGATCCAGATACAAGATATCCACTTAGGTAATTTAATTACTAACTGTGCACAAATGAACATGCTGTTTGATGTCTTGCTGAATTAAGCATTCTCTGAGCCTGGAAAATGGAAGTTCTTATGCTTTTTTCCATGCTGTTATGAATTTCAGCCCTGTATTAATCTGGATCAGGTTCAAACTACTGTTTATTAAATCATAACCACAGTAATGATTCTCTTTAAGCACAATGCAAATTAAAATAAGAATAGAATTTCTTTGATGTAACATTAAGCTGCAGCTATAGCAGGACTGATACAATACGAAGAATAGCACAGCAGTAAGTTAATCCCTTGATTTTCAGCTGTCCAAGTAGTTTGCATCTTGTATAAAAAAAGCTGAAATAGAGCCCTAGTATATTTAAAGTACATAGTTAAAAACCCCTCACCTAAAACTGAGCTCACTGTGTAGGTGCTCATACAAACAGGTAAGAAACAGCCAGTGCCCGAAAGTGCTCACAATCTAATTAGGCAAGAAAGGAAGTACTGTTATTCTCATTGTAGGTGGGGAACGGAAAGGCAGAGGGAGAGAGTGACGGATACAAACAAAGTCACACTGCTTCTGTGGCACAGTGAAGAACTGAAGTCAGATCTCCAAAATCCTCATCCACTGTCTGATCCACAAGGCCAGCCCTCAGATTAAATGTGAGTCTTCTCGTCAACTCTCCACGCCGAGTACCAGCACCTCGGCAAGAGACAGTGCTTTAGAAAATTGTTTTATGAAAATCTGATGTACAAACAACCTCTCCTAGTGGCCAGACCATGAGAGCCAGAGTAACCAAGTGTTCTTTTATTTACTATAAAATATAATGGGCCCAACAGAGTGAGATTAGTATAATAAAATACCGTCCTCCCCTGCTTAACTGGACAGTCTAGGTATGTCAGATTTGTCTGAGAAGATACATTGCCCGATCCAGGGGAATATGCCCTCTGTGATACTGCAGGGCAAGGGACCAGTGGGAGAGTGCTTGAGAGGACATATATAAGCCCTAAGCTAATTAAGACATGGTTCCCTGTACACTAGGGAAGGCTACTACAGGCTAATTGAAGCACCTGTAGTGATTTAAGGCCCTGTCAGGAGATCCGTTGCTGAGATTTGAAAGACCAGAGAATTGAAAGAAAGGAGAGTCTGTCCCAGCAGGGCAGGGTCTTCCCCCAGCCTCAAGGACCAAGGATAACCCTATCTAGGGGGCAAGAATGTAAGAAATGTGTAGGAGCTGGGAGGGGCTTGGGCTCAGACCCAGATCCCTTCCCTGCTTCTATTTTCTACCACCTTCCTGGGCCTCTAGTGGGACAAGGGGTGATGCCCCCCCTCTGCACCTCAGAAAAGCATGGGACCCACCTTATCAACATCGGCCATTTTGCCGCACCTCATAGACCACTTTGCTTTCAACCCAGGTTACGCAGCACATTTCTCTGTTTATTTTCATTCACAAAAAATATAGCAATACAACTGTTGTTCTCTGGCCACTGCAGTGTGGTTCTTTCCTTTGCCATAAAGACACAGAACCTCTCTGAAACAGTTGCACAGCTATGCTGTTTGTCATACACATACAGCATGAGAGACTTCAAATGGAAGCGTTTAAATTGGATGTGCATGTACTCAGGATGGTGCTGTGGCTGGTTTAATTCAGGATGAGGATGTTAAAATTGGCCATGGGAAGATTCCTTCCTTTCTCCTCTTCGCAGACCTTCAGTGTGAGGGAGGAGAGGGGAATAAGGTGCCTGCAGTGGGTGGCCCTAGAAAACAGGCTGTTCTGCTTTGGGAGTGCTGCAGCTTAGAAATTGGCTGCAGCAACTTATTCTGTCCTACAAGCTATCTTAATTTAGACAATGAAGGAAATTTTCAAAATGCCTACGCGATTTAGCATGTCAGGTCCCCTTTTCAAAGTGACTTGAGTCTCAGATTTAGTCTGCAAAAATCCCAGATAGGTGCATCTCTGCATCTTTAAGGTACCTAAAGACCTTTAAAAACCAAAGTGCCTCAGTCACTTTTGAAAATGGAACTTTGGAATAGAGTTGGGCAAAATTTTTCAATTGCAACTTTTTTTGGCCAAAATATACAGATTTTTCATGGATTTGTGTTGGTAGGCATCTTTCTACTGTAAATCATAATGTTGTCATCAGCAATGAAACTTTAGTCATAGAATTATTTTCCTTTTAGATAGCTGCTCCTTGCACTTCTAGATTGCATACTGTGCTAACACAAAGGAGCTGAATTAGTTTACAACTCAAACTTCTTGAGGGTTCTCAAACTTCATTGCACCATGGCCTCCTTCTGGCAACAAAATTACTACCTGGTCTGAACAGTGACAGAGAGATAGCCATGTTAGTCTGTATTCTATCAAAAAAAAAGCAGTCATGTAGCAATTTAAAGACTAAAAATAATTTATTAGGTGAAGAGCTTTCGTGGGACAGACCCACTTCTTCAGACGTAAGTCTGTGCCATGAAAGTTCGTCACCTAATACATTATTTTGTTAGTCTTTAAAGTGCTGCACGACTGCTTTTTTTTTTTTAACCTGGTCTGAGTGAGGGAGCCAAAGCCTGTGCCTGCCTGAGCCCCACTGCTCTGGGAGAGAACAAAGCTGAAGCCCCCCGGGGACTCAATTACAACAGGGTTCTGATCCACAGCTTGAGAATTGCCGGGCTGCAGTATGCACCACTCCCTGTCCGCATACCTACCCGTGTAAGCAGGGGACTGCAAAATACTTTCAGTGTTTAGATCAATGATTATAGAATATATGGAATATTCCGTGTTTATTCTGTGCTTTTTACTAGTTAATATTTGTGCTATGGTAGCACCTGGAGATCTTAACCATGGCATTGCCAGCACCAGCCATGCAAAATGATAAGATTTTTGCAATAACAAATGGAGTCTTTTTGTTTGCATTGTTTTTGAGACTTTAGAATTGGCTTTGTGAAAAACACCAAACAGCATGTGCCTTCCAATGAGATCATGAGAGCTGGCAACGCTGCGCATGCTCAGTCCCTTTGGGCTTGGCCCCATACAAACACAGAGTCAATGACAAAGCAACACTGTTTGGGAATTATCGAGTTAAGGCAGTTGATGTGTATATGAGTGTGTGTATGTGTATAAGAGATTTGAAAATGTTGGTGCTTTGGTAGGATATATCTCATCTCATAATCTCTTTGGAAACCCTGCCAGAGTGGCAGGCAAATAGAGTTGTGGGTCAGTGTGTTGTTTTTTTCCTAATGTTTTTACATGAAACATTTTTGGAAACGTTACAACACATAGCCATGATGACCTTTCCATGTTGACATAGATACATGCAGCCCACAGCAATCTTGATACGTGTACTTGATTGTTGGTACTTTGTGGGATTTCTTTAGAAAAAGCTATGATGCATTTTCCCCCATAGCTCAAGCTGGCATGAAGCCTGAAAAGATCAGTGAGGTGTGGCAGGCTGCGCATGTAATGATAGTTCTATGATTCACATTCCCTAAACCTGCAACTTGTTAACTGCATCGGAGTCTTGATCCTAGCTGCTGTACTAACATGATTTAATGCAGTATCAGTAGGACAGCCTTTGGTGCAATTAGATGCCATTCTTTGTGTGAATCACTTCTGTTGTACCATTTATTGGTCTAATACAGCACCTTCAAATTACATAGAAATTGTTTTATACAAATAAATAAATCTGGGTTTCCTCTAACAGTTAGAACTAAATATTTTTCATAACAACATATAAGCCTCTCAGTTCATTTGGTAAATATTTTTTATTAGAAGTAACTACCTTTCCAGGGTGTTTGGGGGCTTTTTGTAGATAACTAATGTTAATTTTTTTGCCTTACATAATATCACTACATTGGCCCATATACTTCAACCTACCAATGCTATACTTTAAGATTTCTTCATGATTTCCATGGCAATCACTTAAAACTAAGTTTACTTGTTTAATTATTCTTGTATGCTGGCCAACAAAGTACCTAAAAACATATGATGCATATACCAAGATAGCAGAAAAATCCCAGCAGTAGAAGGCACTGATGCTGGAACAATTTTTATAGTGGAGGCTCTGAAAGCAGAAACCATGTATCTGGGTTGTTATTACCATTGCAATCCAGGAGATGCGGCAGCATCCTCAACACCGATGCTAGAAGCCTGTTGTTTTGTCAATCACAGGGTCAAAAAAATCAAATTCCCCAAATAAAATTAAATCAAAGAAGCCATGGTAACTGCTATTATGCCTCTGCAGGTTATTTTAAATTTGTGGCACCTCCTCTAACATTTAACAATATACAAATGAACCCTTTTACTGAATGATCCCATTTTGAGATTTTCTTGGTAATGAGGCTACATGAATCATTCCATTATTTCAATCCTTGTCATAATTGTGTAGTTATATGACTTTCTCAATGGATGGGGGCTTGGTATAAAGTGTTCAGGAACAGATATAGATCATTAATACTTATGAATGATTTGTATTCTGGCAGCACCTTAGAGCCCTGTTCATGGAGCAATGCTTGAACTGAAGAGTTGCTGTGTCCATATGCTTGAGTTTTCACTCTCTGTTATCTCTGAGTAATGTCAAAATGATAAGACTTCTGAGGAGAGTTATTGTCTAATAAAAATACACTGAAAACTATTACACTAGGCAAGAGACCATATCAGTTCTTCTGAGATGGATTCCTTTTCCTCCTTCCCAAGTTGTTCCCAGGCTCCAGGCTCTGGGTTCTTTCCACTCCCTCTCTGACATTGGCTGAGCTAATGAGCAGTCAACTTTTCATTGGGAGAGGACAGGAGGAAAGCATCCTCTGAAGCTGCCCGCACATACCACCCAGGCGTAAAAGTGGATCATATCAGCCTTCACTTTTGGAAAGATCGCCCCTAACACATAGTGCTAAGTCTCTTGCCTCAGGGGTCAACAGAGCTATTTTCAAAAGCAGAGGAGCCACACCAGGACAATTTTCTCCCACACCGCATCTTGTCATGGATTCCTCTGACTCTAACAGAGGTACCTAAAGAAACATATGATGCATATAACAAGATAGCAGAAAAATTGTTTTCTTTGGAGCCCTTTCCTCCCCATATCAGGACTTCTTGGTTATATCTACACCACAGCGATCCGTTGAAAAAAGTTCTTCCGGAAGATCTCTTCCAAAAAAGAATTCTTTTGAAAGAGCTCATTCACACACAAAAAAGCAGATTGAAAAAACTGAACTGCTCTTTTGATAGAGAGCAGCCACACAGACCCTGCTCTCTCGAAAGAATGGGCCAGGGATCGAAAAATCTGGTACCATGAGGATGGTTCTTTCGAAAAGGGCCCTGGGGCATCTACACATTTTTTTCTGACATAATCTTTTGGAAAAAGGCAGTTTTCTTCATCTGGGAGAGGAAAAGGGCTGCCGGAATAAGTGCTGTGTTCTTCTGATTTAATATCGAGTGCATTTTGTGTGTCGATGCTCCACGGGATTTTTTGAAAGAGCCCCAGCTTTTTTGAAAAAACTTGCTAGTGTAGATGCAGCCTGTGATGCATCCACCACCACAGATTGGCAGAGGGAGGGTGCTGGGCTGTGGGGATCTTTAGAAGTTCAGGGTGGGTCCTGTTGCCTAGTGCATTCTGAGGCCTTGTGGCCAGTTCATCCTGTCTTCTTTCCCCCTGTATAGATTCTCACAAAGATTTCTTTCCCCTGGAGCTCCCTCCTTTTCCCCTACAGTGGATGATTTGGGTCTGTTTTACTGAAGTACAGATAAGTAATAGACTGGTGTTTACTCATAATATACTGGAACTGTCTCCCTCCCTATTCTAACCAAACATGGAAAGCAATTGTGTGCCCAGGCTTTTCTCTGAGAATTTTCTTCATCTTATCTATTTATGGCAAAAAATGAAAGAGCTGGATTGATATGGAGGGGCAGTCGAGTCGGTGTGCATTGTGATCTATCATTTTCTGCAGCCACTGTGTTTGTCAAAAGCTCAGATTATAATCTTCCGGTAAGAGAGCACATTACCGTTTTCAAGTTGCTTTGCAGTTTGGTTTGTATGTTCACATTTTGCATATGCATATTTAAGGTCTAGAATCCAAAGTATTCACTTTATCCAGGAAGGTGGGAAAGAAATGATAAAGTGGCACAATCTGAGCCTCTATCCCCATGGCAACCATAGCATGGAAACTTACACTTGGTGAAACAATACCCCCTCTGGAGTCAATGGGCCAATTCCATCTCAGGTGTAACTCCAATTTCATCAATGGGCTTGTGCCAGATAAAAATCTGATCAGTGGAGAGGTCAAATATATCCCAGTTCCCTTTACGAATGTTGGTCTGATTTGTCCCTGACCATGTGCTGCTGTGGGGAGTAGTGTTTCACCTATTCAGAGTCTGGTAGGGACCAATTTAGTCTCAAGCCCTGATGCTGCCCAAAATTATGCCCTGTTGTAATGGTCCCCATAGACCACTGCAGCAGCTTGCTCCCTCTTTTGCCCTTAACATGCAATGCCTCTGGCAAGCAGCAATATACTGACTGTAGCCAGAAAAGCTGTATCACTGTAATACACTTTATTTGGGAATACTTCTGAAAACACCTCTCGGAGGTGCTCTTCAACCTAGCAGGACTACTTGGCACTGCCTTGCATTTGCACTGAATGCACTTTAAGATTTTAATGTCATTATTTAAAGCCCTAAGTAACCTAAGACTACTCTCCTCAAGAGGCTACTTATACTGCGTTCCCAACATCAACTGCCATTGGCTGGATTAGAACTGATGACCCCACATCGGGTGGTGTGTTGAATGATGAGGTGTCTATTCCAGCATGGCGCGTCACTTGCATGGTAGAAGTATCCTCTTTATTTCCTCCTCTTCATAGATGAAAGGATGAAGGGGCTAGTGCCAAAGAAAATGACACAGCACAATTGCACCTTCAATATTTTCTTGCTTCTTGTCAAAGCCACAGTTGTGGCCAGCGGAGACACCTGTGAGGAAGCTCCACCAGTATAGGAAAGGGTGACTCGTAGTGCATTCTCTGTTAGGGCTGTGAGGACTTATCGGACTCGCTTCATCCCCAAGTCTGTAACTGCCCTAGTTTGGTAGCCTTCAGTGTGCCACAAAGCATGCCTGTTCTCCCTTGTCCATGAAGAGATAGGGTTCCATGAAGCTGAGTTATAGCCCGGTGGGCTGTTAAGGATTATGTGGGAGGTTAGTTCAATTCTATTATACTTATGTTGTCTCTGATGATTTTATTTGATCCAGGGGAACTGATGTGTCTGTTTAGTGTTACCTTAATAGACTGCCAAGGATTCCATTGTAGTGCACTTAATCAAAATCCAAATAAATAAAATGCAATAGGGTCAATAGAAGCCTTACTACACCAACTGAGGATTTGGCCCAGTCCATACTTTTTATATAAAATTCACACAGATTTACTGTGGTAATGTAATTATAAAACAAGCTTCCTGAGTCTGAGGAAAAGAGTGACTATGGCAGGATAAAAATGCAGTGCATGCAAAATGACGAATGTCCAGAGGCTCTGCATCTGATGGGCTCGAAGGCTGATATTTGCCCCTGTAGCAAAGTTGGCTCTTTGAACTTGAACACATAGGTCTTAATTCCTAGCACTGTGGTGTTATTATGCTGCAAGGGTATAATGGATGCCATCAAGTATGTTTTGAACTATCGAGAGTCAGAGAGATGGTTAAAGTTGATGGTTACAGTTGATGCTAAATGGAGGGAGAAATTAATGGCCTTTTGTGGAGTGATGACTGAAAACAGCAGGAAGCTGCTGCCCAAGGCACTAGGACACAAGGTGAAATATGAGCAGAGCTGTGTCATGTAATCTGAGAGAGTGCACTGGTGCTAACTGGTAAAGCAGGGGATAAGGGATTGTTTGGCAAGTAGTGTATGTGTTTCAACAGGGAGAGCCAGCAGATGGTAAAAGGAGCAGTCATGAGCATGGCCCTGAGAAAGAGAGTGGAGGCTGAGCTTCTTGGGTGCAGAACTCGCTGAGGAGGCAAATGTGGGAACTTCTGAGCAAAGAAACTGCCTGCTGTTCTTTGTTTCTACTATGGCCAGGGAAACAGGATTTTGTGTGCATTCTTTGTAAATAAAATTCAGATATATTCTTTGGTGCTGTGCTGCTTATCATCAATTTCTCCTCCCAAAGGAAACAACTCTACGTGGCTCTGAATATTGTCTGACTGATTGGGTCAACAGGGCAACAATAACAAAAGCAAAAATTGGACTCTGCACTTTTTATATAAAATTAATTCTTTCCTAAATAGGGGTCTTTCCAGGCATGACATGAATAGCATACTCATGAGACAGCTGGAAATGTTCTGCAAAGGGAAGAGCTCAGCAAGAGTGATCTAGCTAATGAGTGTAAATGATCCCAAAAGGTTAACCATTATCATGTTCATAAGCAGTAATTTTCATATAATTTTCAGACTTAACATTTCCTTTAATCCTTAACACTTAATGCTAGAAAATTGCTGAACAAACCTTACCTAAGTCATGGTGAAATGTCTCGGAGGGATAGCTCTGTTAGTCTCTACCTGTAAAAATAACAAGGAGTCCTGTGGCAGCTTAGGCTATGTCTACATTACAGCCATCTGTCACCAGAAGTTACTATCGGAAGATATCTTCTGCCAAAACTTCTGCCAACAGATTGCAGCCAGACAGCAAACCAAATCGAAAAAGCAATATGCTCTGTTGACAGAGAGCAGCCGGACTACCCAGCCCTCTCTTGACAGAACAGCCAAACAGAGCACAGTAGACAGGGCTGCCCAGTGACCCAGAAGCCCTGTCTGTCTACAGAGGGCCCCCTGGAGTGTCCACAAGGCTTTGTTGTTGACAGAGTCTGTTGAGAAAGGCATTCTGCGTCATGGGGGAGAGGCAAAAGACTGTTGATAAATGTGCCAAGTTCTACTGATAATATGTGGACAGAATGCGTTTTTAGTGTGGATGCTCCTTGGGTTTTGTTGACAAAATGCCTGTTTTGTCAAAAAACAAAAACAAAAAAAACAAAAAACCCAAACCCTGTAGTGTAGACATAGCCTTACAGACTAAGGCTACGTCTACACGTGAAGCCAACATCGAAATAGCTTATTTCGATGTAGCAACATCGAAATAAATAATGTCTACACGTCCTCCAGGGCTGGCAACGTCGATGTTCAACTTCGACGTTGCACGGCACCACATCGAAATAGGCGCTGCGAGGGAACGTCTACACGCCAAAGTAGCACACATCGAAATAAGGGTGCCAGGCACAGCTGCAGACAGGGTCACAGGGCGGACTCAACAGCAAGCCGCTCCCTTAAAGGGCCCCTCCCAGACACAGTTGCACTAAACAACACACGATACATAGAGCCAACAACTGGTTGTAGAGCCTGTACCTGCAGCATGGATCCCCAGCTGCCGCAGCAGCAGCCAGAAGCCCTGGGCTAAGGGCTGCTGCCCACGGTGACCATAGAGCCCCACAGGGGCTGGAGAGAGAGCATCTCTCAACCCCCCAGCTGATGGCCGCCATGGAGGACCCGGCAATTTCGACATTGCGGGACGCGGATCGTCTACACGGTCCCTACTTCGACGTTGAACGTCGAAGTAGGGCGCTATTCCGATCCCCTCATGAGGTTAGCGACTTCGACGTCTCGCTGCCTAACGTTGAAGTTAACTTCGAAATAGCGCCCGACGCGTGTAGCCGCGACGGGTGCTATTTCGAAGTTAGTGCCGCTACTTCGAAGTAGTGTGCACATGTAGACACAGCTTAAGATTTATTAGGGCATAAGCTTTCGTGGGCTATTTTATCAGATGAAATGGAGAGGAAATAAAAAGGGAGGTACATATGTAAGAAAATTACTGAGAAAAAGTTACCATCTATTGTTAATTAGGGTGATCAGTCCGGGTTATTGTGGCCATTCAATGTAACTGATGGGGAGAGATGCATGTTCATTGACAGGAAGTTGCCTCTGTAGAGTGATGACCAATTAAAACCCTTTTTTGAAGTGTATAGTATTGAATTTGCAGATGAGCTCCAATTCAGCTGTTTCCTTTTGTAATCGAGTTTTGAAGGTGTTTTTTTGTTTGATTTTGTAGAAGTATAGTTATTTTTAAACTTTTGAGTAATTGTAATTAGATTTTTTTTATTTTGGTAGCAGAATAGACAAAGAACAAATTGATCCTAGTATCCGATTCCATAACTCCATGCCATTCATTGTGGTTTTGCTCACATGCATTATGGCTACATTTGGAAAGGAGAGTTTAAGGGCTAGGTTGCACTACCTGCTATATGCTCATGAAAGGAAGTAAGAATCCTGCTTACCTGCCTTACTTTGAGCCTAGTCACTTAGTAAAGAGCAGGGCTACCTGCCTGTCTCTCTCCCCAGAATGATGGGGTGGGGAACGGATAAAGCCTTATTTCCACCCTCTACCACTTGATGCCTAGAATTGCTGAGCTAGAGGATGCTGAGGGATAATGAGGCTAGGTCTGTACTACTGTGGATGACTGACCCACTCACGGTCTATCTTCTGGTGCTTTGTTTCACACATGCAAACAATGGTGTTTTCCAGGGTCCAAGTTGAACCCAGAACTCCTCGTGAGCAGCGAGGATTAAGGAAGTTTCACCAGATAAATGTTCCCACCAACCCCTGTCTGTATAGCTGGACATTGAAGTCCACCACCAGTAAGTTGATTTTACCTGTGCAATTGGTGTAGCTAAAAATTGCACATTGGCATTCAACTTCTATGTCTAATATAACATTGCTTTAGTTACTGCTGATGTAGGTAGCAGTAAACTGCTGCCATGGCCATCTAGTATCAAGGAGGAAGCAAGGGAGGAAATGGCCTGTCTCTGACTCATAATCAGAACCATTGTCCATAGGAGAGTTGGATCAGGCAGCTGGGTCCTGCACTTGGGGGGAACAATGCAAAGACCAAGGCAACCTTAGAGAGTACTGTGGGGCATGGGCCCAATAACAGGGGTTGTTGGGCCTGCTCCATGTACTCACCAGTGGAAGCAGAAGCCACAAGAAGCAGAGCAACTTGGCCCCATCCCGTTCCACTCCCACAAATGTTGTGTCTGGGAGCTGAGGAAGTGGAGCAGGCTGTGTTACCCACACAAACTTCTTTATTCCTTCCACTCTTCAGGGGCACACACATCTTTACCCAATTCCTAGGGCTCAGGACGTAACTTCTTGCAGGTTTGCAGGATCTTTGCCTCTGAAAAAGCCTGACCCAGTAATATTCTTATTCTCTATTTATAGACTATTGCCAAGCAAGCAGAACACATGCTAAGCACAGTGTCAGTGTCTCATCAATCCTGATAAAGGCAGGCAGACGTCCCCTGTTGGCCAGACAAAGTCATTCTCTCTGGATGCTGGTTGCTGCACCTCACAGTCACACAGAGGAGTCCTGTGTCTTGGAGGTGAGTTCTTCTCCCAGGGCTTTTCCTTCTGCTTCTTCTTACTGTTCCTTTCCCTTTCTCCATTCCCTTCCTTCCTGGACTCCAGTTTCTGTAATGAAACTTGAGTCTTGCTCAGCTACACCTTGAACAATTATTTTAGTTGAATTTTATTAAACAATCATAACCTACTGTAACAGAATTATTGAACCAATCATAACCCACCACCTTCATTGATTTGTACTGAGCCAAATTAATTATACAACAGGGAGAAACAGTTGCACGCCAGACGGAGTGCATACAGACAACCGATAGGTAAGTGAGGACAATCATCATAGAATGAGGATTCTACAACCTCACCTATTGATAAGTAGTTTTTTGCCAGACGAAATGCTATTAACTAAGTTTTGTCTACCCATCTTGAGATCTGTTTATCTATCTGGTGACACTGGGTACCATTAGGACAGGGTCTACTTCTAACAGCTTACTGCGGTGCAATTGCGATGAAAGTTAGATGGAATGTGAGTATGTGACTCCTAGGTTTACAGTTAATGCTTGCTGCCTTTCATTCTGGCTGCAGAAGAAGCCTTTCCATATGGTGATAGAAAAAACATATTCATTATACTGTCACAGCTGGGGTCAGATTGCTTGGCATCCCATCTCTGTGGTGAGTGTATAGGGGGCCCTAACCCCTGCTGCTGGTGATAGGGCCCTTGGAAATACCCTAGGTTGTGCCACTAAGGGGAGGGGCTGGAAGAAGAGTTGCAATGAGGTCATGAGGGGGTAGAGCAGGGGCAGGGGGAGATCAGGTAGGGACAGAGCAGGGCTGGGGTTTGGGGGAACGGGTGGAATTGGGGCATGGGAGGGGCAGGAAGAAGTGGTATGGGGACATGGCCTGGGCTGGGGTCGGGGGAGGTCCCAGCTTCCACAACCTCAAGGGACAGCCTTGCTCACCAAGCCTACTCTAGTTACCCCTGGATGAGTGCAGTTGAGACCACCCCTTAATCTGCACTCCAACATATAAATTAGCCCTCAATGATTTACCTTTGGTCACAAAGTAAATTGGCATAAGAACATATTGGGTTAGACAAACGGTCCATCTAGCTCTGCCTCTGTCTTCTAACGGAGGCCAATGCCAGGTGCTTCAGAGGGAAGAACAGAACAAAGCACCTTAACAAGTGATCCACCCCTGGTTGTCCATTCCCAGCTTCTAGAAGTTGGAGCTTTTGGGACACCCACATCATGGGGCCACATCCCTGAGCATCTTGGCTAATAGCCATTGATGGCCTATCCTCCATGAATTATCCAACTGTTTTTTTAACCCAGTTGTATTTCTGGCCTTCATAGCATCTCCTGGCAAGTTCCACAGGAGGATTGTTCTTTAAATGAAGATTGCTTCCTTATGTTTATTTTACAGCTCATGCCTATTAATTTCTTTGTCTGACAGCTGATTCATTTGTTATGTGAAGTAGTGAATAACACTTCCCTATTCTCTTTTCCACACCATTTGTGTTTTTATAGATGTGTATCATATGCCCCCTCAGTCTTTTTTTTTCCAAGCTTAACTGTTCCAGTTTATTTAATCTCTCCTCACATGAAAGCTGTATCAGATTCCTAATCATTGTTTTTGTCCTTCTCTGAAACTTTTCCAAATCTAATATATATATTTTTGGTGTAGGCAGACCATTAATTTACATAGTGCCATTACGATCTTTTCTGTTGTCCGATCTGTTCCTTTCCCAACTGCTCCTGACACTGTCTGCTTTTTTGAGTGCTGCTGCACATTGAGCAGATGTTTTCAGGGTATTGTCTCCACTGATGCTGAGAACTTTCTCTTGAGTGGCAAAAGCCAATTTAGACACTATTGTCTTATATTGAGATTGTGTTTTCCAATGTGCATTTCTTTGCATTTATCACCACTGAATTTCACCTGCTATTGTGTTGCCCAGTCATGCAATTTTCTGAGATCTCTTTGTAACTCTCTGCAGTCAGCTTTGGACTTAACTGTCTTAAGTAATGTTGTTTCATCTGCAAACTTTGCCACCTCACTGTTTATCCCCTTTTACAGATTATAGATGATTATATTGAACAACACTGATCCTTGAGGACTCTGCTATGTACCTCTGTTCCTTCTGAAAACTAGCCATTTATTCTTTTGTTTCCTATCTTTTGACCAATTAAAACCATGAGAGGACCTTCTCTTTTTTTATCCCATGACTCCTTACTTTGCTTAAAAGCTTTTATTGAGAGACGTTGTCAAAGGTTTTCTGAAAGTCCAAGTACATTGAATCACCCTTGTCCATGTCTGCTGACACTGAAATAGATTGGTAAGACATTATTTACCTTTACAAAAGCCATATTGACTCTTCCACAGCATATCATGCCACCTATCTGATGATTCTTTTCTTCACAATAGATTAAGAAATTTTGCCTGGGACTGAAGTTAAGCTTACCAGTCTGTAATTGAGAGTATTACCTCTGCATCCTTTTTAAAAAAATTACATCACATTAGCTCTCTTCAAGTCATGTGGTAAAGAGGGTGATTTACATGTAAAGTTATATATCATCATTTGTAGTTCTGTAATTTCATATTTGAGTTCTTTCAAAACTCTTGGGTGAATACAATCTGATCCCAGAGACTTATAACTGTTTAACTTATCAATTTGTTTCAAAACCTCATCTACTGACACCTCAATCTAGGACAGTTCCTCAGATTTGTCACCTAAAAAGAATGAACTTCATCCTCCACAGAGGAGACCGATACAAAGAATGTATTAAGCTTCTCTGCAACAGCCTTGTATTCTTGAGTGCTCCTTTACAGCCTTCATTGTCCACTGGCCTCACCGATTGGCAGGCTACCAATGTACTTTTCAAAATCTGTTTTGCTATTAGTTTGTCTTTTGCTAATTGCTCTTCAAATTCTTTTTTGGTCTGCCTAATTACTATTATACTTTACTTGCCAGAGCTTATTCTCCTTTTTATTTTCCCCAGTAGGATTTAACTTCCAAGTTTTAAAGGACACCTTTGCACTCTAACCACCTCTTTTACTCAGTTTAGCCATGGCAATAGGTGGGGTTTGTTTCGGATTTTTTTTCTGGTCGTTTTATTGTTTTGTTTTAATTTAGGGTTTAAATATAGTTTGTACTTCTATTATGGTTTTTTTTTAAGTTTCCAAGCAGCTTGCAGGCATTTCTCTTTTATGACTGTTCCTTTTAATATCTGTTTAACTAGCCTCCTCATTTAGCATAATGCTCCTTTTTAAAGTTAAATGCCACTATGGTGAATTTCTTTGGAAATTCCCTCTCCCCAACACTCCCCAAAGGATATTGAATTTAATTACATTATGGTGGCAGTTGCTGAGTGGTTTGGCTATATTAATGTCGTGGATGAGCTCTTATGTGCCACACAGGACTAAATCAAAAATGTCCTCTCCTCTTGTGAGTTCCAGGACTAGATGCTCCTAGAAGCAGTCACTGATGTTGTCTTGAAGTTTTATCTCTGCACCCTGTCATGAGGTGACATGTTCCACGTTGATATGGGGTTAATTGGAATCCCCCATTATTATTGGATTTTTTGTATTTGTAGCTTTTCTAATTTCCCTGAGCATTTCGCAGTCTCAGTAACCAATCTGGTCAGGTGTTCTTACTGATACATCCTTATTCTTCAGGTATGGAATCTGTGTCCCTAGAGATTCTGTGAAATAGTTGGGATTCATTTAAGGTTTGAGCAGTAAAGTTAAGATTAGAACTCCTCATTTAAACTCCTAACCAAACAAAAAAGCAGTCCAGTAGCACTTTAAAGACTAACAAAATAGTTTATTAGGTGATGAGCTTTCATGGGACAGACCCACTCCTTCAGACCATAGCCATACCAGAACAGACTCAATATTTAAGGCACAGAGAACCAAAAATAGTAATCAAGGTTGACAAATCAGAAAAATTATTATCAAGGAAAGCAAATCAGAGAGCAGAGGGGCAGAAGGCGGGAGAGTCAAGAATTAGATGAATTAGATAAAGCAAAATATGTAAAAGATCCCCTATAATGAGCTAGAAAATTGCCATCTCGGTTCAAACCATGTGTTAATGTGTCGAATTTGAATATAAAAGAGAGTTCAGCAGCTTCTCTTTCCAAATGGCTGTGAAAGTTCCCTTTCAGTAAAACACGGACTTTCACGTCATTAACAGAATGGCCCACTCCATTAAAGTGCTGGCTGACAGGTTTGTGAATCAGGAATGTTTTTATGTCTGTTTTATGCCCATTAATTCTTTGTCTAAGAGAGTTAGATGTCTGTCCAATATACAAAGAATCTGGGCATTGTTGGCACATATTTCATGTATGATGTTAATTGAGGAACATAAGAATATGCCCGTGATTCTGTGAATAACCTGGTCGGCTACGTCTACACTAGCCCCAAACTTCGAAATGGCCACGCATATGGCCATTTCGAAGTTTACTAATGAAGCACTGAAATGCATATTCAGCGCTTCATTAGCATGCGGGAGGATGCGGCACTTCGAAATTGATGCGCCTCGCCGCTGCGCGGCTCATCCCAACGGGGCTCCTTTTCAAAAGGACCCCATCTACTTCGAAGTCCCCTTATTCCCATCAGCTCATGGGAATAAGTGGACTTCGAAGTAGGCGGGGTCCTTTCAAAAAGGAGCCCCATCGGGACGAGCCACGCGGTGGCGAGGCGCATCAATTTCGAAGTGCTGCGGCTGCCTGCATGCTAATGAAGCGCTGAATATGCATTTCAGCGCTTCATTAGTAAACTTCGAAATGGCCATTTTGAAGTTTACGGCTAGTGTAGACATGGCCGTTAGGTCCAGTGATGGTATCTCCAGAATAGATAAGTGGACAAAGTTGGCAACGGGCCTTGTTGCAAGGAAAAGTTCCAGGATTGGTATTCCTGTTGTATAGACTGTGGTTGTTGGAGAGAAGCCTCCTAAGGTTGGGAGGTTGTCTGTAGACAGAACAGGCCTGTTACCTAGGGCCTCCTGGAGTGTGGCATCCTGATTAAGGATAGGTTGTAGGTCTTTAATAATGCATTGCAGAGGTTTGACTTGGGGGCTGTAAATAATGACTGGTGGTGTTCTGTTCATGGCTTTTTTGGGCCTATCTTGGAATTGCTGGTCTCTGGGTATTCATCTGCCCCTGTTGATTTGTTTTTTTATTTCTCCTGGTGGGTAATTCAGGTTTATGAATATTTGGTAGAGATCTTGTAGTTTTTGGTCTCTGTCAGCAGGATCAGAGCAAATTTGATTGTACCTAAGGGCTTGACTGTAAACAATGGGTCTAGTTGTGTGTGCAGGATGGAAGCTAGAAGCATGTAGGTAAGTATAGCGATTAGTGGGTTTCTGGTAGAGTGTGGTAGTGATCAGGCCATCCTTGATTTGTACTGTAGAGTCCAGGAAATGTATCTCTTGCATGGAGTAGTCGAGGCATAAGTTGATGGTGGGGTGCAGATTGTTAAAGTCTCTGTGAAATTCTTCTAGAGTCTGTGGGAAGAAGGATTCTTTCAAAGATGGGGTTTACTTTCAAAAGAGCAGCGTTTACACTGGTTTTCTTCTTTCGAAAGAAGCTCTTTTGAAATAAGAATATGCAAATGAGGTGCTGAGTATGCAAATATGCACCTCATTTGCATTTTTTCTCGTTTGTGCATACCTCTTTCGAAAAAGGAATGCAAGTGTAGACACAGGCTTAATGACCTAAAAGTCTGTGTTTTACTGAAAAGGAACTTTCACAGCTGTTTGGAAAGAGAGGCTACTGAACTCTCTTTTTTATTCAGATTTGATATATTAACTCGTGGTTTGAACTGGGATGGCAATTTTCTAGCTCATTATAGGGGCTCTTCTACATACTTTATCTAATTCTTGACTACCCCGCCACCACTTCTGCCCCTCTGCTCTCTTATTTGCTTATCTTAATAATTTTTCTGATTTGTCAACCTTGATTACTATTTGGTTCTTTGTGCCTTAAATATTGAGTCTGTTCTGGTATGGCTATGATCTGAAGAAGTGGGTCTGTCCCATGAAAGCTCATCACCTAATAAATTATTTTGTTATTCTTTAAAGTGCTACTGGATTGCTTTTTTTTTTATAGTTTATCGACTAGCATGGCTATCTCTCTGTTACTATTAAACTCCTAAATTTAATTCATTAGAAAGAACACTGTACTCCCCAAAAAAGAAACAAAGTCCATAATATCTGGGGAACTACTATGTATTATGAGTAAGCACAGGACAAACAGCTTTCATTTCAGTATTTCACTACCAAGTTTTTAAAATCCTTCCAAAATGATCAAATAGCATATATATTGACTTTTCGATTCAGTAACCAGAGAAGTCAAGAAGTAAGAACTAAAACAGATCTTTGTGTAACCTATACCCATGTGATCTCCTTCAGAAAATATGGCTCTTGCAGTACATGACAAAATCTCTTCAACATAACAGTATTTTTCTGACATACTTGATTGTGCTGAATTTTATTAGGCACTCATTTTAGCATTAGGCAAAAAGGTGTAGTATCAATACCTCAAGTGGCATGAGGATCAGCCTTTAATAATGGAAGGGAAAATACCTTTGTAATGGTAACTTTCTTGATCTAATTTACTCAGCCACCATATTTATAAATGGGGTACATAATAACAGCACAAGTTTGCAGTGTGGCATTGTGACAGTGACCCTGAATTCACATGCTTTTTTTCCTTGCTGTCTTGCCTGTGTGGTATACAGGTCGTTTTAACAAAGGTAATCTTTTAAAGCTGATCTTAGCTAACGATCCTAAAGATTTTATCTGTGCATGATGGCTCATTCGCAAAGTCTCCATAGAAATACATAAACAGGAGGACAACCTGATTGCTTATAGCATGTTACACCAAACATATTTTGGATGGAAATCAAATAAAACAGAAAATGCACAATGTAAGTACTGTGGAAAAATACACTGTAGAAAAATACACCATTATTTCTAAGTGCACAATAAGTACACAATTGCACTTGTGTAAGGACAGTGAAGCAGAGTCAAATCTGAATGATTCCCATAGGGGTAATACAGGGCAATATACAGCATAGGAGGTTTATACTTGCCCTAGCACAATGCTAGTAGGCACTTGAGTTACTGTTCTCAGATGAATACAGAATTGCACATGCCAGTAATTAATAAGGGCATAAGAGGAAATAGTAATAGAACCTTTTGTACATTTGCTATGCCACTTTGTTACTGGAACTTGTCAGCAAGAAATATCCAGGCAAAATGAACATATTAGGCTGCAGTTGGATTTCTTGAATTCAGGTTTTCTTTTCTAGGAACTGTATTGATCAGTTTGCATAGATCAGTGTGATTGGTAAAATAGTGAACAGTCTGTACCTTTAGGTCCCTCAGCACCGTCCAGCCCAAGTTATTTGTGACCAAAAGTAGTTTTCATGTGATGGCCTGGGTGAAATGAGATGATGATCTCAGTTCAGCTTGTAGTGGACATATATCCTCAACATCATGGCTGGCACTAATTTCAAAGTGTGATGAATCCATTAAGCAGGAAATAGCTATTCCCAACAACCTCCACCTCAGTGATCTATGACTGATCAGGGAGGGTGAAGAACATCTAGGGAAAGAGTCTGACCTACCTCAATCCTTGAAGAAGCCCCAGTGGGGTGCACAGGGCTCCTGGGGAGGGGACAGGGAAGCCAGGAGGGCCATTTGGCCTTGGTTTAAGCTCAAGTGGGGCTTCAAATTTAGACACTTGTTAATTTTTTTGCATTCAGTAAGTTTCACAACTTGTTTTTATGTGCATCCCTGTCAGATTAAAATGTGACACTCAGCTGCAAATTTAAACAAATAAGAGATGTGATCAGGTAAAAGACATACTTTTTTGCTAACTGATGTAGCTTTTGTCATAGTAAAGAGTTAAAAATGTTCATAAATACTACTATAATGCAGCAGTTCTGATGGCACAATATTAGACCATGGTGAATGTGTCGCCCAGGTTCAGCTGATTATATACAGAAACCACTACTCGTGGCTTGTGCTAGATCAAGTGTGTATTAAAAGATAGAGAACTGCTACATTTTAGTGTTTTCACAGTTCTATGTCTAGTTGACCAAGGAATTATTTATATTTGAGAATTGCTCATTAGAATTTTCACATGGTAGCTAAAATAAGTGGCTTGTTGGTTGACCTCTAGCTTGGTAGCTTGGCCATCATTATAGGTCTCCATAGTCTCTAGGCCCAGGTTCAAGGTGAAAATTTGTGAGAACAATCTTGTACAGAGTTTCATGATGACTCATGTTTGAAATGTGTTTTGCTTTCATGTGTCATTTTTTAATTTTTCTTATGGCTAGGGGCCTCAAGAGCTGGAAGTGGCTGGGGCCTCTCTGGACCTCTGAGAAGGCTGGAGTGCCCAAGTGCAGGAGCAGCTGGTCAGTTGAATTCAGCAGGAGGAACTGCCAGCAAGATGTGTGCAGAGCAAACTGTTCTAGGAGTCTGGGAACAGTGAAAGGAAGAGGAGGAAGTGGGAGTCTGTTGAAGCTGGGTGCAGGTCTGGGTGGGGACTGGTGGGGAAGCAGCAGAGATTGGGAGCTGGAGCAAGACACGCACCCTGGCAAGATACAATTAACTGATCCAGGCCTGGAAATCTACCAGACGCTGTTAGTTCCTAGCAAAGGTTGGACTGGATAGGCTCCAGGCCGGAAGAACTTTTATTCAGTAGTGGTCTGTATTTCCCAATAGCCAAGATAGGAAGGGTTCATTGTTCAACATTTAATCTCAGTGGTTAAATTACTGTACACAACCTTTCCCTTTCTGCCAACCCTAGTAAAATGCCCTTCATTTAGCCATATATGTATGAGTTGTAATTTGGAGCTACGAGGGTGAGTGCCTACAGGAGCTGGTATCTGAAATTCCTATAGGATCTGAGTTTTGATACGTCTGGCACAATACCCCAGGACTATGTCTACACTAGAATCATCTGTAAACAGAAGTCACTGTTGACAAGACAGTCTCGACAGAGCCTCTGTCGACAGTACTCAGTCCAGAGATTGCTATGCCTCAAATTTTTGAGGGATAATACTGTCGAGGCAAATGCAGAGTTCTGCTGAGAGTTTGTCGACAGAATGCTTTGAGTGGATGCTCCTTGAGTTGTGTCTACAGAATGCCCCTTCTGTTGACAAAACTCTGTAGTGTAGCCCCAGCCCAGAAGTTTGGGGCACCTGGCACTAGCGCCTGTAATAATTGCATAACTCTGTTTGATGGCCTCTACAAGAAGACAGCAAATGATTAGATATAGGGACCTCACCCTAGATATTTAAATCAGGGTGGATTGGTTTAAACCAAGGGTCAACAACACCCACATGGGTGCCAAGAGTTGCATGCAACTCTATTTTCATTGGCACAGGAGGTGGGAGCTCAGTCCCACCCCACCTCCCGCCATGCCAGCTGGGAGCTTGCTCAAAGCCATGCCATCTGTGTCCAAAAGACCAGCTAATACTATCAACCACCATCTAAGCAGTAAAGCTCTGCTTCTTCATTTATTAATTAAGTTGTTGTAAGTAGGACTATTCGTGACTTTAAAAAGTATCACCAGCACTCAGGCTGTATATAGAGGTCAAAAGGTAACATTTCAGCGCTCTGCCTCAGAAAGGTTACTGACCCCTGGTTTAAATCAAGGTGGTTTAAATCACCAAAAAATCATTAAAAAATCAAGTTACCAAAATAGTTAAGACTGACTGACTGACTGCACTTAGAGTGCACTTAATTTTGCAGTAAGCTCCAGTGAACTCACTGGAATGTCCATTTTTCTGGGAAAACAAGAATAGAATGTGGTTCACTTGGAAAAGCTAAGCTATTTTGAGGTAAAATAGGGAATAGACTCATGGACTCATGATTGTGGTCTGTGCCCCTGATGTTCCAAAATAAGAGGCAAGTGTTATGTAATGTGAAATAAGAAAATGACACTCAGTGGCAACTGGCAATTCTAGATTTCTCTTACTGCAGCTTTCTGCACTGTATACTTGAGTGACAGATTCTAAACCTAATTAACTAGTTAAACAAGCCATAAAGATTAGCTAAGCTAAACTTTTTTTTAGCAACATCCAAGACAGTTTGAGAATTTTCTTGTCAAGTCACACTTACATTAAAAGGCACAGAGAAAGTTTTGAATGATGTGTTGTAAAGTGAATTATTTAAGATACTAACAAGTTGGTCCACTCAGCCATATCCATGGTCACGCACATTGTTTTCTCCCAATAGGCCATTGTTCTTATGACACTTCATTCTTGTCATTAAATTTCATCCAGCTAAATGTGAGGGCCAGTTTTTGCAGTGGTCAAGCACATTCCAAGATGTGATAAGTGCTCTTCCCTGGCCTTGAAGCCCAATGGTAGCCGAGGGTGTCTACTGGAACCCAAACAGACTCTCTCAAGTTGAGTTCCTGGTGAGCTTTGGGGAGTGTGAGGTCAGAAAACATGCTAACAGATCAGTCCTGCAAGGTGCTATGGATCTTCAACTCTGATTGACAGCACCTCACCTTATTAGGCTTCAGGAAGGGAAGTTTGCATAGTTCTTGCCTCCATGTTCTTGGCTATAAGCCAGTAGATCCCAAACTTTTCAGCATCCTGCCCCCCTCCTTTTGATCTTTGAGAAACCCTCACGCCCCTCCCACCTCTTTTTTACCATCATCCAACCCCCCTTTAACAAAAAATGCAAGTTGTAATTTAAAGTAGACACCAAAACTTGATGTAAAAATGTTGTTTAAAATTAAAAATAGCCCCGTGAGCCATCCGAGCCACCAGAGCCCTGCGCAAGCTGCCTGCCAGCCACCTGAGCTGATGGAACCCTGCAACAGCCACTCCCCAGCTCCCTGAGCCCTGTGAGCCACCTGACCCCCCGGCAACTGCCCGAGCCACTCCCCTCCCACAAAGCCAGGCACCCAGCCCCCATCTAACCCCCATCCAACCACCCGAGCCCTGTGCCACTGGAGCCCTGCGCCAGATGCCCGTGCTGCCAGAGCCATGCACCAGGCTCACCAGCCACCTGAGCCACTGGATCCCCATGCTGGCCACCCAAGCTGCCAGAGCCGCCTGCCAGCCGCCCACCAGTTGTCTGAGCCCCTCCCCTCCCCCAAAGCCAGGCATCACCAGCCCCCCCGGCTCTTACCCCACTCTCTGAGCCCAGGACCCCCATCCCCCCATCCTAACCCCAACCCCATCCCCCTCCTCTCCCCAATCCCCAATCAACACTCACTCACCTTTGCAGGAGGAAGTTACACGTGGGTCTTTGCCAGCCACCTGCTTTTTCTAGCAGCTGCACCAGGCTGTCCACATAAAATGGCAGGGGCTGCTCCCAGTGCCCCTGCACGCTGAAGCAAGGAGAACTCAATGGGTTAAGTTAAACCAATTGAGTCCAGCTCTGAGCGCTCGAAGCAAGGGTGGGCTCTTCCTTGGGGTGGGGGAGTGGGGGGTGCTGACTCACTTCATGCCCCCTGGCCCCCAGGAATTTCTTCATGGCTCCAAGTGGGGCGCATGTCACATTTTGGGAACCCACGCTCTAAGCAGTCTGTTAGTCTCCCACCATTCCCACTTCCTATGCTTTCTGATCACCCTCCTCAATTCACCCACAGCCCTCAGTTGTTTTTGAGGTACATAGTGTAGTAAAAGCTCAGAAAGGTCAGTTTCCTCAGTGTGGAATTTCCATGTCAAAGTTAAAATGTAGTCGTTACAAAAATATCTCCCTGTTCTTTTGACTCTATAGCATTGCATAACCAGATACAAAAATATGCATGAACTGCACAACATTAATTGATGGTAATTCTGCATTGAAAGGTTGATTATTAGATTATTAGCAGTGGGGCCAACAGTCACTACAGGCCCTGGGGCAACCTGGGAAGGGGGTCCAGGCCCATGACCGCAGAAGGGGGAGGGCCAAGGCTGGAAAAAAGCAGGGCATAGGGCAGTCAGCCCTTAGCACTGCTGACATTGTGGCACTGGGACCCTCTGCCCTCCCCCACTGCAACATGTAGGCTGTGTCTACACTCAAGAGTTTTGTCAACAGAAGGGGGCCTTCTCTCAACATAACTCAGGGAGCATCTACACGCGTAAAGCATTCTGCTGACAGAGTCTCGGCAGAACTCTGCATTTGCCTCAACAGAATTAGCCCTGGAAAATTTGAGGAATAACAATCTAACAGAGTACTGGCGACAGAAGTGTGGTGTAGACACTTCTGTCGGCAGAGAGGACTTCTGGTTGCCTGGCAACCCTCTTTGCAGAGCTGCCATTCCACTTTCTGGTACTAGAGGGCAGTGCAGTCTGGCAGTTCTCTGTCAACAGAGCAAGTTGTGTGTAGACGCAATCTGTTGATGGAGGTTCTGTCGAGATTTCCCTGTCGATAGTAACTTCTGTCGACAGATGCTTCTAGTGTAGACCTAACCGAAGAGGGGGAGAACAGTGCTGCTACAGCACTTAAAAAGGGGCCTGGAGCTCCAGCTAATGCCAATGCTGAAGCAGCAGGAGTTTTGACACGCTGGGCTCCAGTGCAACTGCCCCCTTTGTGCTACCTTCTCTGTGGGCAGACCCAATCGTGAGGATGATTTTTTTCTGGCTGAGGATAATAAGATGCACGTTTAAATTCATGATTCCATGCAAAAGATGCTGCTGGGGGAGCAGTGCAATGATGGGTGATCCTCTGGAGAAGCATACTTCATTTAGATAAAACAAACCGGACATCAGCCAAGGGTCCTTATGAGCTGGGTGAAATCTGGCTATGGCTTAAGTTAACACCCCATTGACAGTAATAGATGTGAACTCACCCATCAGTAAACAGAACTGTAAGCATAAGCCCAACCCCTGAGACAACAGGGCTGTCTGAACCCACCAAGGAACTTTTGACTGAGAATTGTTTTGGGAGAAGGGGTATGTGTGGAGGACAAAAGAGAGATCATGCATAAACTGAGGCTATGTCTGTAGGTACAGCAGGGCAGCAGCTCTATGCTAATGGGAGACAGCTCTCCTATTGTCATGAAGACAACACCTCTGTGAGCAGCAGAAGCTATGTTGGTGGGAGAAGCATTCACGTCAGTGTAACTTACGTTGCTCAGGGGGTGGAATATTCACCCTCCTAAGCGACATAAGTTATTGCTGACATCGGCTACAGTGTAGACAGCTTGAGAAGAGACCAGAAAGGAGAGAGAGAGGCAAGAAAACCAGGCAGAAGCCGATCAGTGCAATGTAACCTGTTGTCATAATTGAGCCTACAATTGTACCTTGTAAGTGAGCTCACCTGTAAGAAGTGAGTGTCAGTTCATGAAGTGTCATGGTATCCTATAATAATTAATGTTGAAGTTACAAAGAAAACAGACCGAAACAATTGGAATAAAAAGGACTTTTGGTATAACTCAAGGATGTTGTGATGCTCGTGATGGTAAACAAGAAAGCCAGAAATCAGTGAATTAAAATTGGTTTATCAGACACTAGACCTAGTGTGTGGACAAAATGATGAGGGAATGGCCTATTCTACTCATCACTCCCTTTTTGGGGGTCCTTAATGAAAGACTTTGGCAGAGAAATAAACTGCTAGAGCGAGGTTCACTGTCATGGATCCCCACCACCTCTTGGACCTCCTAGATGTTAGTTCTGAAAGATATATGGACCAGACTAGGACTGACAGAGGGAACCAAATGAGCTTGCAATGCTCGCGAGCTTTGGCTAAATTCTGAAAGCCACCTGGGATTTGAGGCTTTGTCCTTTCCCCTTCCCAATGTGCCCATGTGTCCTTTTCTTTCCCTACCTTATTTCTTCTCTCTCCCCCATTTTCTTAGGTGGAACAGGACTCTGATTTAGCCTGCCAAGAGTGCATATATTTCAACATTGCTGTAAGCTTGGGACCAGAGACAAGTAAAAGTACAGTAATCTCTTGAAATGTGCAGTTTTGAGTTATGCTTAACTCGCATTAACGTGAATTAAGCGCGACTCAAAATCCCGTTCACCCAGCCCTGGCTCAACCCCTCCCCCCCGCGTGGCTCTGGTTCACCCTCTACCCTGTGCAGCCCCAGTTCAAACCCCCATGTGGCCCTGGTTCAAACCCCCCACCAGTCCCAGTTCACCCCCACCCCATACGGCCCCAGCTCACCACCCCCAAATGTGGCCCAGCTCACCCCCCCTACACCCAGCTCTGGCTCACTGCCCTGGTACCTGCCTCTGGCTCACCTCCCACCCCACATGGCTCCAGCTCAACCCCTTACAGGGCCATGTGGCCCCAGCTCAACTCCACCCCCTGCACCTCCTTCAACCCCAACTCACTGCCAGGCTTAACCCCCTCACAACCCAGGACTTACCTTTCTAAAGGAGCTCCAGACGCTCCTGCTGCTTCCCTGGCTGCAGAACGTGAGTTCCCTTGGGAAAAAAGCTGCCCCCGACTTGCACGAAATTCGAGTTACGTGAAGGTGCATGGGAACGCAACCCTTGCGTAATTCGAGGGACTTCTGTAATGCCAAAACAGCCTGATGCTATTAAGAGCGTAGGAGGTACATGACTTTTGTGCTTGGGGGAGGCTGATGAGATCACCAGAAGGTCCCTAGAAGTGAGGGGCGACCACCAGCACCTGATATAGGCCCCCGCCACTGTTCCGTGTGCTTGTGCAGCCACATTAGCGAGATTCAAATGCTGCACAGTTCATTAGTAGAGCTCTCAGCGCTAAGTTGGTGTTTCTACTGGTGATGCACATTGGCACATGCCCCAGTGCGCGCTATTTTTTTTCTACAAAGGGGTGGGAAAGCTGCACATGGAGGGAAAAGATTAGAGAGAACATTGTCTGCCTCTCAGCTCTGCCCACTCCTTGCTCCACCTCTTCTCCCCACCCACACACACTCTCCCTCTAAAGCCCCAGCCTTGCTCTGCCTCTTTCTGCCCTCACTCTGTCTCTTTCCTCGAGGCCCCTCCACCTACTGCTCATTCCTCTCCACCATGGTAATTATGTATTTCCCATGATTCTAGCAGTCCTGTTATAACTGTGTAATGTTGGACAGTGCCAGAATCTTAATGCTTTTTGTCCACATGCTCCATCTAAATTAACAATAGACTCTGGCATAAGCTAGACAGAGTTTTTTTGGGTCTGGTGCTGGCTAAAGAGGCTTGGAAGCTATAAGCTAAAAAACTGCTCCTTTTGTTCTTGGTTCCCACTGCATTTACTTCTTACTTTTCTAGTACATAAACAAGACTGCCTCAAAGAAAATACCAGATTCCGTCAATTTCTACTTCCAGCTGAAACATCCCCAGGGCCTTAAATTTGACTGGTTCGCTAGGTCAAAAGAGGGAGAGAGAGAGGTAAACAGAAGAGTTAGAAAAGTGCTATGAGTCACAGCCATGCTCGATTAGCGGTTGTAAAAGTGACACCTGCTCAGTGCTTTCTTCTTCTGAACACCTCAGAGAATACAACTGGTATTAACAAGTGTGTCAAGCAAAAATGTTTAATCCAGTGTGTCTGCCTTGCTCAAGAGAACAGGTCCATCTGTTTATCAGGAACCCACTGAGAACTCAAAGTGTCAACTGAAGGAATATTTTGTGGCAGCAGGTTTTTCAGATGTTCCTGAGAAGATTGCTGTATTTCAAACAGTGGGTGAGCGACTCCCAAGAGCACCAAGCTGGAATTTAACCACTGAAAAAGTCTGCAAACAAAGTCGTCTGTTCTGACTTTTGGATGGGTACTGCCTGCAGAGTGAACAAAGGTCCTCTTTGGTGCTCTGCAAAGAAGCACTAGCAGTATCTATTCAATACAAAAGTATTGCAAATGACCCCTTCTTCTAACCTTCATTTGAGATTTTTCTAGAATTTTCAGGTTTGACATGATGAAATGAATGTCTCAATTTGTGATTGTTGAAAATTGGAGAAACTTTTCCCTGAGCATTTAAAAAAAAATCTGCCCACATCTCCAATGTTATTTTATAGGCATGTTCACCTTATCCACGGTAATGGAATATTAAAGTATTAAAATGTTCACCCTCTGTGCCCGAGGTCAGCAACATGCAGCTCCAGACCTGCATGCGGCTCTTTGAGGAGCCACTTGCTGCTCTGAACACTGACTCCTCTGTGGCTCTGGATGCCGGAATTAGGTTTACCGTACGCCCAGTTAACTCTGTCTGGCCAGGATTTTACTAAATCAGAAAATGTCCAGGATTTTGCTCAGCTCCTGCAAACTTTTTCTGTAGACCCAGAGTTCTTCTTTCCCTCCCCCGCCCACTTGTGTTTGCCTCTGCTCAAGTTACAGCTGCTCCAGCCAGTCAGCAGGGAACAAAGTCAGAAACGAAGTGGGCAGGAGCACAGCTGTATTAGGAGATAGTAGGAGGGCTCCCGTCAGCCCTTTCTGTTTAGGAAATAAGATCTGTGGGTGCAGGTTCAGGTTGGGAGCTCAGCCCCTCCAGCCGGCAGCGTGTTTGTAGCCAGCTAGCTAGCACGCTTACATGCCCAGGCATTGCCACTCACTGGCAAGGTAAGCGCTCCCCTTGTGGGGGTGGGTTCAGGCTGGGAGCACAGGCCTTGCAGGCAGAGTGCTTGCAGCCCAGCTATGAATGCAGCTAGCCTAGGGCTGGGGAGAAGCAGCTCCCGAATTCCTACAGTTACCACATAGAGCTGCCTTGGACTAATTGCTGCACAGTTACTGTCAGGGTTTTGGACATTGCATTGAAATTAATTAGTACTGAGATTTTCCTAAGCTATGGACTCAGGAGAAAACATGTTCAGCTTGGATGGCAAAGGGGTGCTCACATTCACCGGGGGCTGTTGGATTCTCTTCCGCCTTCTCCCTAGGTCTGTGATGATCTAAGGCTGAGGGTCTGCCCACCACTGATGGGCTTTCAGCTTCCCTTCATGTTCTGGGCTGTAGGTCCCAGCAACTAGGGTGCTTCAAGAGCAAGTTTGCCATTGGTTGCTAATGGGGATCAACCAGATAAGTTTTGCTTCATTCTCCCAATATATTTGTGAATCAGGAATTATTATTAAACCTATTTTACAGATGGGGCAACTAAGGCTGAGAGAGAGCGACAGGCCACACAAGTGCTGCAAACCTGAGTCTGAAAAACAGGCCTCAGCTATCTCTGTCTTGCGGCCAGTGTGATTTGAAAGCCAGTCTCAGTCTTGGTGTGCCACTTATGGACTTCTGCTTACGTTAAACCAATGAAATGTCGGAAAAAGAATTCATCACCAGATGCCACGGCTTCTGCTGTAAGCACTAGGCAGGGGGCCTGAAATTGCATAACGGGGGCACAGTGCAATCAGCTTCATCCCTGCAGCCTCTGCTGGCTCCCCTCCTTGCCCCCGCCATTGCCAATGGAGCCTGGCGCATAACTTATGGGAGACTGACGCTCGCTTCTGGGGCATTGGACAGTCTGGGGGAGGGGCCCTGCTAATTGCAGGGACAAAAAATGGGGCCCAACATAAAAAAGTTTGCTGACGCCTGCTATACTGTATGCTCCTAAACTGACCCTCTTTGGAGTGCCAGTTAATTTCTGGTAGTCATTGCCACTAGATAGGACTGATCTTGGAACCTACTAGGTCCAGAAAAGGGTTAAATCTTTACATGAATGGCCATACAAATTATTGTGTGTGCACTGTTTTTAAAATAGGGGTGACAAAAAGGACAGTTTGACATTATTTATTAAGGACTGTCTCCTATTCACATGCTCTGGGGCTCTTGAATTATTGAGTTTTTTTACTGTATTTGAAAAAAAGGCTCTTCTCACTATTTCGGTTGCAGACCCCTGCTCTAGGTGGTACATGTGTAACATGCCTTTCCTAAGCTGATAATAGGTAGAGCCAGCAATGCCTTTAGCAAGTGTGAGTAAAATACAGCCCACTGGATCTGGGCCTGCCAACCCCACCTCCACTCACTGCCATGTGTTTCTCTGAGCACCACTGAGAACGGAGAGAGCGAAGACATCTCACACTGCCCCCGCCTGCAGCACAATCTCGCCGCTCCTGGTGGCCAGTTTCCTGGGAGGCAGTTCTGTATCAGGTCTGTACTTGGTACGTGGCATGCTGTCAGAAGTGAAAACAGCCTGTCTGATGCCAGAAGACAACAGAAGTGGAAGGAAAGTAGCAATACAGTGCTGTAAGCAGAAAAAAACAAAAAAACAAAAAAAAACAAAGCAAAGGTTGCAAGTTTGTTCTCATCAACATGCTTCTCTACAATGCCCCAGAGATCTTGAGCTTTGACAGACTGTCAGGATGAACCACCTGGAAAGCAAGGTTTTGCAAAATTTGCATTGCAGCCAAAGTCCAGAAGAAAACTGAAGATATTCAGGTATGCTCTTTAATCTGTTCTATTGGGAAGCAGGAAGAACATATCTGTCTCGTACCTTTACTGAAAACATCCACAAAAAGGACCATAAAAAGAGTTCTAGTTATGCTTTGCATAGTCTGTACTTCAGAAAGAGATGTTTTATAAAGGTGCATGTTTTCAGGAGAAAATTCAACAACATAGGTGCTCTGCTGATTTTTTCCCACAAACTTTACTTGGTTTGGCTGAAAAAAGTGATATTTGGGAGGGTGGGGCTGTAGAACATGGAAATATGAGAGAGAAAGATTGGTTATTAGCCAGACAGACATCAGTCTCCCACAGCAGCTATCACTAAAAAGAGTCTTAGCTCTACACATAGAAACGCAATAGGAACGTGTGAAACAACAAAACAAACTTGCCAGACCAGAAACTAGCTTAGAAGCTGTAAACAGACACAGTATGAATCCTAAAAGTCATTACCATAACCTCCCTGAAGCAAGGAAAGATACTTCCAGACTAACTAAAAAGAAGAACTGCACAAGAAGTGGAAAAGCTCATAGCCCCAAAGAAAGGAAAAGGTCATAGCCCCCAAATGGCCAAGCCAAAGGAATAAGATGTAATGGATACACAAAATATGGAGATCTGGCATCTGTTTGCATTAATAGGGCAACAGGGAGCTGACTCATGTTACAGACAATTAAAAGCAATTGCTTCTGGGATCTGTCACAGGGTGAGACAGAGCCTGCCTGGATCACGAAAGTGACTCTTTATGGAAAGATTACTGAATTTAAAATCAACTCAGCAGCAGGTGTGAGAGTCATCAGAAGGGACTTACACAGGGCTGTAAAAGGTTAACTGGTTACCCAGTAAACATTAGACTTACTGGGTAACCAGTTGACTGGACTTATCCAAACCCCAATAGATAGCCAATTATGGAAGGCCAGCGTGGAGCAGCCCGTGCCCATAACAGGCCATCCTGGAGCAACCCCAACCATGCCTGGCAGGTGGGGCCCCTGCCAGACAGAGGAAATGGTATCACAGCCCTGGTTGGACTCCAGATCTGGCTGCTCTGTACCAGCCCACGAACAATTAACCAGTTAAATGGTTAAACAATTAAGATTATATTGTTTAACTGTTTGAATAGGTATTTACATCCCTAGGCTTACACAGTCACCTTTAACCCCTCCCAGAGTTGAAACCACCTGACACAGGAGTTTTGTCACAAAAACTTGTTAGTGTGACCGGAGACCTAAAAACTTAATAAAGTTGTTATCCTTCCATCATTGGATGAATTTCCCCCCTCCCCCCATAGTGGAAGGAACTACAGAATTCTTCAAGCTGAATACCTCAAGCAGATTCTGGAAAATTCCTTTAAGCCAAAGAGAGTGCTAAATTGACTACCTTTATCAGTCACAGAGAGGTAACCATGTTAGTCTGGATCTTCACAAAACAAATCAGCAGTCCTTAAAGAGGACTTAAAAGACACTTTTAAGACTTTACACTTAAAAGACTTTACACTTAAAAGACAAACAAAATAATTTATTTGGTGATGAGTTTTCGTGGGACAGACCCACTTCTTCACATCTGGAAATTCTTATTAAAGTAAACTGGCACAATGAGAAAAATGAAATGAAAACTGACAAATCAACTACATAAGACAGAACGCAGGGTGAAGCGGGGGAAAATTACTTCCTGCAAGTGTCTTTTAAGTGACTTGCCTGAGATCACCACAAATATCAAAGTTGGGGAAACTGTCCTTGTAACGTGTAAGGCCACTTTACTTTCATCAGAATTTCCAGATCTGAAGAAGTGGGTCTGTCCCATGAAAGCTCATCACCTAATAAACTATTTTGTTAGTCTTCAAAATGCTATGTGACTGCTTTTTTGTCTTGTACATTTATCAGATCTTTCAGAAGATTTTGCTTCTGAAGTTACCTTTTGGAATTACCAGGGGGCATGTTTTTTTTCCAAAAAATAAGATGGCAGAATATTAGTGAATGCAAATGCAGTTCTCAGGGCCAATATTTTGATATATGGCCCTGTAATGGAAGAAGACAACAAAACCCTCAATGAAGCACTGGACCGAAGCTAAACAAGGAAAAGTGTGTCTTATGCTTACCTCAGATGAAGTTTTGGGAGACAGACAAACTAAGCTGAATCCATCCTTGCCCTCAAAAAGCAAAAGCCATTTGAGAATTGAATGCACCAATAAATGTGCCAAAACTGAAAGGTGTACTGTAGATAATATGTTACCTTGCTGTTCCTGAGAAAAACCTTGGAGTAGCGAACACTTAATTAGAGAACCCAGATTTACACTCAGCTGGAAGAGGACATAAAGGCATACCTGGATGCTAGTCTCAGAGGGGTAGCTGGGTTAGTCTACAGCATCACAAACAACAAGCAGTCCTGTAGCACCGTAAACCCTAATAAACTTATTTATTAGGTAGTGAGCTTTTGTGGGAAAGACCCACTTACTCAGATTGGAGTAGAAAATAGGAATCTAGAGTTTATATAGCAGGGAGGAGGAGGAGAAGGAAAAAAAAAACAGGGGGAGGTGAGTCACCTGTCACTAATAGGACCAGTGGAAGAAGTAAATTAAGTGGGATGGGTGCTATTCCTGTGGCTATCGAAGGTGGGGAAATTGCCCTTGTAATGTGTAAGATCATTGTTAAACCTAAGGTTAAATGTGTCAGACTTGCAAATGAATTCCAATTCAGATATCTCCCTCTGTAATCTTGTGGTAAAATTCTTTTGTAGAAGAATGGCTACTTTCAAATCCTTCATTGAATGTCCAGGGAGGTTAAAGTGTTCCTTCTAGGTTTATGTGTATTCCAAATCCTGATGTCAGATTTATGCCCATTTATGCAACAGGACTGTTTGTTTTTCACGTGGATGCTCTGAGTGCATACAGACGAGAGGCTGAAAAGAAACTACGCCTGCTACAACAAGCAACCTTGATAGTCACACAACTTAAAGGAGTTCTAAATGACATTAGGGCTAGCTGGCCTATGTATGCAAAGGATACTAATGGGTGATAAGAGACTACTCTGTGGTAGGTGGGCAATTAAGCAAGACAAATGGACTCATAATTAAAGGCAATTGCATTGTCCTTCCAAATGAAACGAGAGGAGTAATCCTAAATCTCATCCATGAAGGACATATCAAAGACTAACTGCTGTGAATGGCCCAATGACTCCATGTGGTAGCCAGGTTTCAGCAAGGACATAAAGTATCTGCATATGAATACTGCATAACTAACTGAACAGCGCAGTGCAGAAAACTTTTAATAACACCTCTACCAGACAGACCTTGGGAGAGACAGCTGCAGATTTATGCATATTCAGAGGACATCATCATCATCTCATAACAGTGGACTGTTTTATACGTTAGAAATAATGGACTTCATGTCACAATCTTATTGAGTAATTTAAGCACAGTATTGCTTTTTTTTTCATATTCCAGAAAAAATAGTAGTTCACCACAGCAGAATTTTAGTCATTCTAAATAAAATATTATTTTAATCACATTACTAGCTGCCTACATTACCAACAAATTAATGTAGAGACTGAGAGCTACAGAAAACCAAGAAAATACTACACATCAACATCAATGATAGCTGTGGGGTATAGTTTAGAACAGCTGTTCATGGAAAAATAGCTCAAAACTACAGTTTCAACTTAGATTCTTTTCCAGTATCCAAAGTGGCCAGACATGAAAAGTAGCTACATCCAATTAAAAAGGCAAAAAGAGCTCATGAACACATTTATGACAGGTGTCACTCAGGGTATGTCTACATAGCAGCCTTATTTTGAGGTAAGCTCTTCTGGAATAGCTCTTCCTTAATAGTATAGTTCAAAATAACACTGCTACACACAAAAATGAATTTCAAAACAGCACTTAGCCATTGGACACACGATGGCTTATTTTGAAATAAGCTCTATTCCTTTGTGGCATCTACACTACAGTGCACCTTTGAAAGGTGATTTTCTGGAAAGCATCTTTTGAAAGACTGGGTTTAGAAAGAGGGTCCATACATCCAAAAGCAGATTGACCTTCCAATCCGTTCTTTCGAAAGGGCAAGGTGCTCTTTTGAAAAGGAGCAACCACACAGCCACAGGAGCCGTTTTGAAAGGACAAGCCAAGATAGGCCACAGATGGGGGTCGCATGGTGGACTAGCCCTTCTGAGCCCCACAGCCAGCCACCCCCTTAAAGGGCCCCTCCCGAACACTCCTGCCCTGGATGTGCCGAGGGCTACTCTGCAAGATACAGCACCGCAGTCCCTGTGTCTGGATCTAAGCCAGGATTCCGCAGACTCCATGGATCCCCTTCAGCTCCCCAATGGGGATGCCACTGATGACCTGGTGAGACTCCTGGCCATGAATGTCATCGCTATACTCTACCTTTTCAAGAAGCTAACCCCTCCCCCCTGCCCTGGTCCTGCAGGCCCTCACCAGAGGTTACTGTCTGCACCCCATCCCCCGTGCCATCTGGCGCTTGTGGTGCTACCCCACCAGCACCGAGTGGTGGGACTGGATGGTGATGTATGAGTGGGATGATGAGTGATGGCTCCAGAACCTCCAGATGAGGATAGAGACATTTCTGGAGCTATGCCACTGGCTGGTCCCTACCCTTCAGCACCAGGACATGAGAATGTGGCCCGTCTTCCCTTTGGAGAAAAGAGTAGCAATCGCCATATGGAAGCTGGCCATCCCAGACAGCCACTGCTCAGTTGGCCACCGGTTCCGGGTGGGCAAGGCTACCATCGGGGCTGTCCTCCTGCAGGTAAGTGGTGCTTGGGTTACACACACGCTGGAGGAGGGATGGGGGCTCCCAGGCAAGGGGGACTATCGGGGACAGGGAGCAGGTGCCTGGAGGGGACAGGGGAGGAAACGGGAGGGCCATGAAAGGGGCAGGAGAGGGGCATTGGGGGCAGAGGCCAGGGATAGGGGGCTCTGGGGCACCTCAACACACACACACAGTGTGCATATCCTCCATTCAGTGCAGGTCATCAAAGTGATTAATGCCATCCTCCTGTGGGGGCGGGGGCCTGGGGTCATCCAAGTCATGGACCTCGATGCTCCCATGGAGGGATTTGATGGCCTGGGCGTTTCCAACTCCTTTGGGGTCCTGGATGGGACTCATATCCCCATCCGGGCCCCGGATCACAGCACAGGGCAATATATCAATAGAAAGGGGTACCACTCCAGGGTCCTCCAGGCCCTTACGGACGCCCAGGGCTGCTTCATGGATGTCTACGTAGGATGGTCCAGGTGATCCCAGAATGCCCGGATTTTCTGCAACTCTTGGTTGAGCTGCAGAATGCAGGAGGGGAAGTATGTCCCCCCACAGGACCTCCCTACTGGGGACACCACCATGTTCCCCTGCATTGTGGCTGATGCTGCTTACCCCCTGCACCCATGGCTCATGTGATCCTAGATGGGACAAACCAACCCCACCCAGGAGCAGTTTCGATGGAGGCTAACAGTGGAGCATTCAACAGAAAAGAGTAGACTTCTACAGTTGGCTCTGTTGATTGTTCTTTCTGAGGAACCATCTCTACAAGTGGTGGATGCAGATATAAAGATTACATGTGAAAGTGACTACCACCAGTCATTGCAGATGATAGACAGACAGATTTAAAGTTGCTACATGTCTGCATAATTCAGAAATGGTGGGGAGGCTGTGGAAGGGGAAGGGTCTTGGGGGTGGAAGTGGCAGGGTTGGGGCTTGCCTTTCCTAGCTGCATCTTCACCCGCCAGCCATGTTGCCCACCCGCCCCCCGCATTCCCCTCTTCCTCCACATTATCTTAATTAACCAGATGACCACTTATATGGGTGTGGCCAAGTTTCTGATGGTCCCATAAAGTTTGTTTACAGCCACCAGCCCTGGCTTTCAGTGTTCTGTGTTGTTAGTTAGCTGTAATTTGCCCCTAAGTGTCTTCTAAGAGCACAGTAAGAGTGCATCTACACTTACATTCCTCTTTTGAAAGGGGTATGCAAATGAAGTCAATCAAAATGCAAATGAGGTGTAAATTTGCATATTTTGCACCTCACTTGCATATTGTAATTTCAAAAGAGCTTCTCAATGTTGAAGGCTTTGGTCTCATATTACTTGCTGCTTAACAGCAAAAGCTCCTACTGATTTTAGGGTATGTATTTTCTTATTTTTCCTGGTGTGATGGTTACCTGGGTCTCTTCATTTTGTGGTTCTCCAGTTGGCTCATCTTGCTTGTGCCTTTTGCTGAGTCTTGGTTTGAATTTAGTGCACTTTCTCAGATCTGGCCTAACCTGATACCAGACAAAAGTCAAAGCAACAGGCAGCAGAGGGAAGTTAGGCCTACTCTGTCCCCGCCCTCCTTCCACATTATAGAACCATAGATATGTAGAATGGGATGGAACCTGGATAGATCATTTAGTCCGGTCCTCTACATTGAGGTGTATGAAGTAGTCAACCTCCAGTGATGGAGATTCCAAAACCTCTCTAGCTAATCTGTTCCAGTGCCAAACTACCCCAACAGAATGATTTTCCTACTATTTAACCTAAATTTCCACTGCTGAATTTAAGCCCATTGTTTCTTGACCACTCTTCAATGTTCTCTTTATCCAATTGATCACATTCTCATAGCCTGTTCTCACTCTTCCTTAGAGTTGCCTCTTTGCCTGGTCTACCTATGGATCAAAGTTTTGATGGAACATTTTAGAGCTTTCAGCTACACATCAGTGGGTGGGTGTGGTTAATTTATCCATGATTGCAGGAGTCTCAAAGGGTTTTCAGGTCCTGGCACCCTGTTGGAAATTTCCCTGATGCCCATGAAGCTGGTGATATACCATCTGAATACAATCAGCTTAAAGAAGACCCAGGTGATGGGCCAAAATGTGGGTAGTGAGCCATCTATCAATGTGCTAGACTACGAACTGAAAGTCATCCATGAGTTCGTGTACCTAGGCTCGGTGATCTCGGACAACTTGTCACTTGATAGCGAGATCAACAAGTGCATTGGAAAAGCTGCCACAATGTTCTCCAGGCTGACGAAGAGAGTATGGGCTAACAATAAGCTCACTGTACACACCAAGGTGCAGGTCTACACAGCCTGTGTTCTGAGCACACTGCTAGACGCCAGTGAAACATGGACTTTGCGCTCAAAACAAAAGTAGTAGCTCAACACATTCCACATGCGCTGCCTTAGGCGCATACTCGGTATCTCATGGCAGGACAAGGTCCCCAAAAGCGCAGTGCTTGAGAGGGCAGGCACCGCCTCCATGTTCACCCTTCTCAAACAGAGGCGTATGCACTGGCTGGACCATGTCTCACACATGACGGATGGCCGAATACTGAAGGACCTCCTCTTCGGCGAGCTGGCGTCTGGAAAGAGGCCAAAAGGGTGACCTAAATTGCACTACAAAGACACATGCAAGCATGATCTCAGCACTCTCTCTATCAGTGTGAACACCTGGCATTCACTCGCCTCAGACACGCATGCCTGGAAACAGGGAGTGAAGGAAGCTCTTGTTATGTATGAAACTACCTTGGTGAAGGAAGCGGAAGACAGGAGAGCCCTCAGAAAGATCCATGTCCGTGATACCAGAATGACATCTGCTTACTGTTGCTCACAGCGTGGAAAGGACTGCCACTCCCAGATTGGACTGCACAGCCACAAAAGACGCTGCTCGAATCAGTCCAACTGGGGCGTAAACCCATGATCCCTCGGGATCGAAGGATACCTACTACTGCTACTACTACATATATTCAAGGCATAATTTGGCTAGTTACCTAATGTCTAAATAAAACCTGGCCTATGATCTGTTGTGATATCTGACCCCACAGCTCTTTTGCTTGCAAAACTCCCATTTATTTGCTGGAAGAACTGGATGATGAGACCAAAAATTAATTAATATACATGATACCGTCACTTTACACAGAGGTTTCAAAAAGGCAAGAAAGCAGCAGCTGAGCTCATCTGAAATTGTTACAACCATAAGGCTCAATTCAACGGGAGCATACAACTGTAAATTTTTGAAAACATCAATCACAGCAAAGGAAATGGAAGAGGCAGCTCTGATACACATGCAGTTTCAGACCAGGAGAAATCTCTGTTTATATTATACCTTTAATTAAAAATAATTTAAGGACTGTACTTGTTTTTTCTCATTACATAGAGATAAAGGCATTACGTGTCCTGGATGTTATAACTGTATCCAAAAATGTTGCACTCATAATTTAATAAAAACATTTAGGCTGCATCTGTACTGGGCTGTGCTGCTGGCAGCTTGCTGCAAATAAGTGGTCTTGAAAATGCACATTCACACACATAATTTACATATTTGTGCAAGATTGACCTGCTAGCAGAAAACAAGTAGTGTAGACATGGTTCTGCCAGCAAAAACCCCTTATCCCTGACTTTTTCCAGACATAAAGGGCTGCTGACAAAGGGGGATTTTGCCAGCAGAACCATGTCTATACTACTTGTTTTCTGCTGGCAGCACATTCTTGCAAGAATAGGCAAATTAGCCATGTGAATATGCAAATGAACGTCCATTTGCATTTTTGAGACCGCTCATTTGCATCAAGCTGTCAGCAACATGGCTCAGTGTAGATGCAGCCTTACAGTACACAGTAGCTACATGGGATATTCCATGCACTCAGGTAATTATTGCCACACGGTGATACTACAAGAGATAAAAGAGAAAATATTTTAGGTCTGGGTTCCTTTTGGATTCCTGTCCAAGCTAATTTCTCTACCATGGAAACAACTCAAAATAAAAAGAAATCTATTCCAACCTGGGAATCAAATCAACAGCTGTAAAGAGGAAGGGAATCCTGGGGTTTCTTGAAAAGTCTTGCAATACAGGTTTTTAAAGCATTATTATGTTCAGCTGACTGTAGCTGCTGGTGAAAAACAATGCTCAAGGCACCAGTTTATTTTCTCTAGATTCCAATAGGAGAAAATGTAATAGTTCACATATTTGTATTCAGCCTGCCATGTGAAAGGATATAACATAAATATGTTTCAAACGCTAAGACAAATCAGATGTATTCTTACAAACTGTCTGTAAAGGTAGGTAATACATCCTCAGTGAGCTATATGTCATACAATACTGGATTAGTAATTCACAGAATGTGCTTAGCTGTTACTTTTAAATATGAATACCTAAAACCTGTATGCTAGGTATTGTATTTGCAAGCTGGTACGGCTTTTGCTTGTTTGTTTGTTTGTTTTAAATATATAAATATAAATCTCCCTCCCCCCGCCTCTGTCTTTGGAAGAAATCATGATGTTCTCAAGCACTCTAAAATATCAACCTCTATCATAACTTTCTTCTGAAGGTCAAGGGCCAGATTTACTATGTAGGGGTCTAAAGATACAGGTAGACTCACAGCAGGTTGAGTTTGGTCTTAGGTGCCTAACTCACTGAAAGTCTTGAAGACCTACTGAGACTGAAAGTAGACATCTAGACTGCTTACTCCTGCTTAAAAATCCAACTGGTTGCTATCTGAACCTTTGGGAGCCTAAATACCTCAGTAAATCTGGCCCTAAGTTTAAGGATTTATCATAAAAGTTATGATGAATTTTGCCTGAAAGAGGAACTTAGTCTGCCAGGGAATAAAGCGGTGCAGCTCCATTGATTTATAGTGTAGTTTTTTAGATACTCCTCTCTAAAAGTAATATCTAAGCGCATTCTGTGAGCTATGAGTCCAGTAGGTTTTAAAATACAATAGACTGTGGATATATTACCTACATTTAGAGGTGCTATGGATAAGAATATATCTCATTTGTCTCATCTTCAGCTCAATGGAACTATGATGTTTTAAACCAGCTGAGGATTTGGGCCTGTATTTTACACCAGCTGAGGAACTGGGCCTGAGTGCATAGGTCTAAACCAGTACCCTTAAAACGCCCCTTTCATTTCAATACTTGTTTTCTGGTGCTCATATGATTTTAAGTTTGATGTAGAAATCCTTGTTGTAATGTGCAGTTCCCAGAAAAGTACCTTGAAAGGATGGGGTTTTTATATTAGAGAAGGATTTGGAAGAAAACACAGCTAAATTGCGGTAAAAGTAGTCAAACTAGTCCCTTGTTAATGAGTTAATGAGTTTTTATTACTGATTGCCAGGAAAGCAAGATCAGGTCCCAAATGTCTACTGCATATGTAGCATAAATGGTACCAGGCAAGTAGCCAGTCTCAGTATAAGAAAAGTGCGGTAATGGAGACATCTGAATTTAACAGTCCTACATGCCAGGATGCTTCCTTTCTATTCAGGACATGTACCCATTTGTATACTGGATGGCTTTACAAACTGCCAATGAAAATCAGCAGGCCATCAGCAATTAGAAGCAATGGAAAAATGTGAGCACGTCTAGTCAACCAACTGGGAATGATAACAATTCTATCACGTGACTTCCAAAATGGACAAGAAAAACCAAGGAGAAAGTGCAGAAAGAATAGTGATCCTACCTGCGATAGAAGGGAACTAGTAGTTCCAACACCACATAAATAATATGTACATTTTAATTTGTTTTAGCTCAACCAGGATGAAATGCCCATCTAACAATTCATTAACTCAGTCAATATCGATATTATTCCAGCAAAAAGGTTAGGTTTTTTTTGCTGTTTTTTTAGTATATATGTTCTGAACACAACAAAATCTTCTGATGGCACTTAATCCTCTTATAGCTGACAAATTGTCCTATGGGTATAAATCTGTATACTTAGTTTCACAAACAAACATCACTGACAATCAGCCAAGAACATCCAAACAAGCATGTTCACAGTCTGATACTTCTGGTGAACGATTCTTTCAGACATGGCACTGAGGTACAATTACCCTGGAAAGACAGCACCCTAACCAAAGAAGTTTTGATACTGCTACCCTAATTGTACTGGAAATTCTGAACAACTTTCAACAGAAAAACAGGTTTCTATTGAAAGAATTCACTTTCACTGTCTAATCACCCAGGTCTAATGCTTTTCAGCTCCTATTCATGTGGAATTTCCTTACAGAATCTGTGATCAAACAGGGACCATTGAAGTCAAGCCAGATCATGACTTCCTATGTAAAAACATTCAGCAGGTTAGGTCAAAAAGTCAGCAACTTTCCACTCACAGAGCCAAACTCAACAGTGAAATATAAGCCAGGCACAACTGCACTTAGTTAGGACTAAACTAAACTGGTGTAATTTACGAGATGGTGTGTTGGAAGGTTAGACTAAGAATCTGTACACCAGAGATTCTTCATACCATGTAGGGCAGTGGATTCTTGCCACTATGTTATCAAAAAATTTAATCTTAACTAGAAAAACAAACTTTCAAAACATAGATATGATTAAATCAATAAACAGTAGCTATTATTCAACTATGTGATTAATGTTATAATACGGAAATAGTTAAGTACTATTATTGAAAGAAACCTTTTTTCCTTTGGCAATTTCCAGTTGGATTCCAATAAGAAAACCTATGCACTACTTTTAAAGAAGCATTGTATATTTCCACCAATAGTAATTCATATCTCTCTTCTTACTTGCTAAAAGATCAGGACTTAGGAGATGTACCACAATAGATGCAATCATCCTTTTCCAGTGTGACATTAAAAACTTTTACTCTGATCATTCTCTGAACTACTAAAGCTTTTCACAGGAGCAGTAATTTAAAGTGCTGTTACCAGAATTCCTCAGGAGAATTTAGAGGCTTAAATTAATGATGTTTAGATTAAGTCTGTGAATTTTCCCAGATAAGTTAAGAATTTTCCCAGCTAAGGATTTAAAATAAAGAGAGAGAGAGAAAAACCCAAACCCTGTTTGTTTCCAGCAACAGCAAACTTGAAAAATATTTGGACTTAAGCCTAGGATATGTCTACAATTATTTCGAAATAACTCAGCTGCACACAAAATGCATTTTGAAATATCACGTAGTGTTGTGTAGATGCTGGGATAGCTATTTCAAAATAACGGCTGTCATTGCTTTGCTTTGTAATAACTTTGCTGTGCAGACCCACCCTTAGACTGCTGCAGAGCACATTACAGCTGTAATTAAAAGCAACATAAAGCATGCAGTTGGTTTATTTGCTGGACATGTTGCTCCACAGCTAATGTAAACCAGTTGAAGTCATTGGTGCGATGGTGATTTACACTAGTTTACATTCTGACCCAACATGTCAAATAGTTAGAGGAGGGAATTTGGACATTAGGACACCTTGTTTCTGTTCCCAGCCCTTCCATCAACTCATTGTATAGGTCACAGCACACTAAAGAATATGCTTCATGGAGTAAATGCAGCAGTGCTGGGCTACTGTATAGTTTCTAAGAGCTCTGAGGCTGGGTCTGTCTTTTTGTTTTATAGTTGTACAGCCTTTAGAACAGTGGGTCCCAGGTCCATGATGGTGGCTCCTAGGTGCTACAGTAATACAAATAAGAATAACATGCTGCCCTAAAAGGTCCTGGCTGGGATGACTTAGTGGGGGTTGATCCTGCTTGAAGCAGGGGGCTGAATTAGATGACATCCTGAGGTCCCTTCCAGTCCTCTGATTCTGTGATTCTGTCTGATTCTGTGATTCTGTGTGTGAAGCCATTTGGGGAGACAGGAGCCAAGCCAACACTCATTGATGTTGGTTGGAGGGATACTGCAGGATGTTTGAAATATTTATCTGAAGCTATCTTGGCAATGTCTCAACAACGTTCAGGAGATCAGTGCTAGTCAGACTTCTGGCTCTGACTGGACGGGATGTTCTATGGGGAAAATGGACAGAGACTCATAAAACTAGACAATCCACATAGGTTTAGTCATTGTGTGTCATACTCCTGGCTGTCCCTAGAGATGGGATGGTCACCTTAGTGTAAGGGCAATCCTCTATTGACAAATATATTAATACAACTGACGTGGAAGGGTTGGTGTCCTGTGCCTAGTGAATTAATCCAAAAGATCATTGTTCTCTATCCTGAAAGTGTCATTCTGTGATTCCTTGTGGATAACCATGATGGACAGGTTGACTGTTAGGCCCAAGGTGCTTTTTCTGGGTTTAATTAGGGGATAGCAAATGTAGCGCTGATTTTTAAAAAGAGACTCTGGAGGAGATCCTGGCAATTACAGTCTCAGGCAACCTGGCTAAAACTATAGTCTCAGAGGGCAGTATTGTTAGTCTGTAGCTTCACAAATAACAAGCAGTCCTGCAGCACCTTGAAACTATAGTAAAGAACAGAATTATTAGACATGATACGTTGCAGAGGGGTTGACATGGCTTTTGGAAGGCTAAATAGTGCTTTACCAATCTACTAGAATTCTCGAGGGGGTCAACAAACTTGTAAATAGGGTGATCTAGTGTACATATAGGCCATGTCTACACTTACAAAAAAACTTCAAAGTGGCCATGCTAAGGGCCAAATCAACGAATACTAATGAGGCGCTGAAATGACTATTCAGCACCTCATTAGCATGCCGCTGGCTGCGGCACTTTGAAAGTGCTGCAGTTTGCTCGCCCGTGGCTAGTCTACATGTGTGTCCTTTTTGAAAGGACCCAGCCAACATCGAAATCCCCTTATTCCTATCAGCTGGTCCACGAGAGGGCCATCCTTTTTATCCCATGACTCCTTCAGTTTGCTTAAAAGCCGTGGGTGAGGGACCCTGTCAAAGGCTTTCTAAAAGTCCACATACACTATGGCTACTTCTACATTTACAAAAAACTTCAAAATGGCCATGCTAATGGCCAAATCGAAGCATACTAATGAGGTGCTGAAATGCATATTCAGTGCCTTATTAGCATGCCATATTCAGCTGATAGAAATAAGGGGATTTCGATGTTGGCATGGTCCTTTTGAAAAGGACCCCCATATAGACGAGCCGCCGGCGAGCAAGTGGTGGTGAAGTGCCATGTCTGGCGGCATGCTAATGAGGCGCTGAATATTCATTTCAGTGCCTCATTAGTATTCTTCGATTTGACCATTAGCACAGCCATTTCAAAGTTTTTCATAAGTGTAGACATAGCCATAGTGTATGTGGACTTTTAGAAAGCCTTTGACAAGGTCCCTCACCCAAGGCTTTTAAGCAAACTATGGGAGTCATGGGATAAAAAGGAAGGCTCTCTCATGGATCAATTACTACTTAAAAGATAGGAAACAATGGGTAGGAATAAATTGTCAGTTTTCACAGTGGAGACGAGTAAATAGTAGAGTCACCCAAGAACCAGTGCTGTGAACATTGCTGTTCAACGTTGTCATAAATGATCTCGAAAAATGAGCAAACAGTGAGGTGGCAAAGTTTGCAGCTGATACAAAATCACTCGAGATAGTTTAGACCAAAGCAATCTGTGAAGAGTTACATAGGAATCTCTTAAAACTGGTGATTGAGCAAGACAATGCAAGATGAAATTCAGTGTTGATAATGTAAAGAAACGTACTGAAAAACATTATTCCAATTAGACGCATAAAACAATGGAGTCTAAATTAGCTGTTACCACTCCAGAAAGAGTTGTTGGGCTCATCATGGGTAGTTCTCTGAAAACATCAGCAGCAGCATGCAAAAAAAAAAAAAAAGGTTAACAGAATGTTAAGAACTATTAGGAAAGGGACAGATGATAAGACAAGATCATAACATATAAATTAATGGTGCATCCAAACCTTGAATACTGTATGAAGTTCTGCTTGCCCCTTTTCAAAAAAGATATAGTTGACTTGGAAAAGTACAGAGAAAGACAACAAAAATTGTCAGAAAATAGAACAGCTTCCATATGAGAGGAGATTAAGAAGACTGGGAGTGCTTTGCTTGGAAAGAGACCACTGAGAGAGTATAAGAGAGGACTATATATTAATGAATTGTGTGGTGAAAGTGAATAAGAAAATGTTATGCACCCATTCATATGACACATGAACCAACAGTCCCCTGAAGAAATTAATAGGCAGCAGGCTTAAAGCAAATTTAAAGTACTCCTTCAAACAATGCCCCCAATCATCCTGTAGAACTCATTCCCAGTGCACATTGTGAAGGCCAAAGGTATAAGTGGTTTAAAAAAAAAAAAAAACTCAAAAAGTTCCTGGAAGATAGGTTGTAGAATCATAGATTAGGATTGGAAGAGTCCAGGAGGTCATCTAGTCCAATACCCTGCTCAAAGCAAGACCAACCCCAGTTAAATCATCCCAGCCAGGGTGTCGTCAAGACTGGTCTTATAAACCTCCAAGGGTGGAGATTCCAGCACCTTCCTTCTAGTTTTTCCTAATATTCAACTTCAATATCCTCCATTGCAACTTGAGGGCATTGCTTCTTGTTCTGTTATGTGCCATCACTAAGCTTGCTCCATCCTCTTTGGAGCCCCTTTTCAGGTAGTTAAAGGCTGCTATCATATTCTCCACCATTCTTCTTTTCTGCAGGCTAAGTAAGACCAGTTCCCTCAGCCTCCCCTCAGAAGTGAAGTGCCCCAAATCAGCACTTATTTTTTGTTGTCCTGTGAATGACTCTCTCCAATCTATACATATCCTTTCTGTAGCAGGGGGCTCAGAATGACCCAATACTCCAGATGTGACCTCATCAGCACTGAATTAAGAAGAATATTCACTTCTCTCAATCTGCTGGAAATGCTTCTATTAATGCAGCCCAATGCCATTGACTTATATCCAGCTTCTTGTCTACTGTAATCAGCAAAACTGTTGCTTAGCCAGTAGGTCCTCAGACTTTAGCACATTCTTTTCCTGTTTCATACTGGAGCTATGAGCAATCACACTGCTCTCTTACATACAGGTCCATTACATCTGTACCTGTTAGCCAAGATGATCAGAGATGCAAGCCCATGCTCTGAGTGTCCCCAAAGCTCTGACTGCTAGAAATGGGGTATAGATGATAGGGGATCAATCACTCATAAATTATCTTATTCTGTTCACTTACTCACAAGCCTCTGGCACCAGCCACAAGTGAAAGCTAGGGTGTTGGGCTAGATCAGGATGGACAATAAGTGGCCTGCAGACTAGATGTGATTCACCAAAGTTAGGCCCTGACAGGCTGCTGGACACTTTCTTTACCTGTGCATGCACGGGTACAGCCACTTCCAGCTCCCATTGGCCATGGTTTACCATTCCCAGCCACTGGAAACTGCAGGAAGCATCCCAGGCTGTGCCACTGCTGCCTTCAGCTCATATTGACTGGGAACGGCAAACCACGTTTGGTCCATGGGTCATTTATTGCCCACTTCTGGGCTACATGGATAATTTGTGTGACCTACTGTGTGTATTCTCATGTTCTTATTGAAAGTGTCCTTGCCTCTGCTGAATCTTGACACAACATTATTTTATGTGTTCATGACTGTCCGATCTACATGTAATCTCAGAGAAGGAATCTACACAGGATAAATCAACCTTTCTCAGGTGGTGTTATAAACAGTGGTGGAAAGCACCACACGCAACTTCTTGCTCTCTGATGGGCTGCAGGTGTGTGTGCCAATGTAATGATTTTATACTGTTGCTCCAATGCGTGGGTACTCAGGTTTGGACCAGATACATGGGTCTGGTGAGCAAGCTGCTACTGCTTCACGGAGGCCGTGTCTACACTACCCCCTCCTTTCAGAAGGGGCATGGCAATGAGCGAGTGGGGAAGATGCTAAGGAGGCGCTTCCATGAATATGCATCACCTCATTAGCATAAGAGGGGCCATGCGCAATTTCAAAAAGACCCCTGGACTTCTTCCTAGTAGGTTTTAGTAAGAGGGGGCTTTCAAAGTCTGGGAGGTCCTTTTGAAAAGCCCCCATCTACACAGGTGGCACGCAATTCAAGAGCAGAGCTTTTGAATCCCGCATGGCTGCCATTACGCTAATGAGGTGCTGCATATTCATGGAAGCACCTCATCAGCATATCCCCAACTCGCTCATTATCATGCCCCTTTCAAAAGGAGGGGGCTAGTGTAGACATAGCTATAGTGCAACAGAGGAATGAGTTAGGCATTTAGAGCAGTAAAAGTCCTGTCTGTCCCAAATCAAACAGATATACATGTGAAAATCAGCATTTCTGTTTGTTTCTAATAACCTCTGGTTCTAACAAAGTGGAACGCTGGTGTTTTTTAATCCTGAAGAATTAAACTGAAAATATGAATGGACTTGCTGATATTAAAATTAATAGAGATGCCCTTTTCATTTATTTCAATGCCAATAACTGCCAGCCTCTTTCTCTTTGATATTCATATAATCAAATTCACTTGACAGAAAGAGAGAGAGTGGAACACTGGACCTGTGGGTACATTGTTGTATTGACATTCTTCCCCATTAAAACTCATCTAATCAACATCCCCAAAAGGTTTTGGAACAAATTAAATATCCCAATTGCAACAAATTACAAACACACAGCCCTATCTGGAGAAAGGGATCCTTTTCTGGTTGTTTTGTTTTTTGCTTGTTTGTTACTATCAGATAAGTTACTATGGCCATGTCTACACTAGCCAAAAACTTCGAAATGGCCATGCAAATGGCCATTTCAAAGTTTACTAATGAAGCGCTGAAATACATATTCAGCACTTCATTAGCATGTGGGCGGCCGTGGCACTTCGAAATTGACGCACCTTGCCGCCGCGCGGCTCATCCAGATGGGGCTCCTTTTCAAAAGGACCCTGCCAACTTCGAAGTCCCCTTATTCCCATCTGCTCATAGGAATAAGGGGACTTTGAAGTAGGTGGGGTCCTTTCAAAAAGGAGCCCCGTCTGGATGAGCCGCGTCAATTTCGAAGTGCCGCGGCCGCCCGCATGCTAATGAAGCACTGAATATGTATTTCAGCGCTTCATTAGTAAACTTTGAAATGGCCATTTGCATGGCCTTTTCGAAGTTTTTGGCTAGTGTAGACATAGCCCATATGTGATATAAGCAAATAGAGAATGATACTAAAACAAATCCAGAATTTGAATGGGCTGCTGACAAACCCTCAATACTGAATTGTAGTACTCTCAGGGATGATGAACTAACTATAAATGGAACTACTCTGGAATATTTATTTCAATGGCCCACTGATTTTCTGGAAGGCAGTTGGATCTTGATTGAAATAGTTTTTAGGGTAGGTTCTGTCAATCCTACCAGCCATTTTTTCACTTGCTCGCTCTCAAATTTGATAATAAGAAAATCTCAGTAAAAGAGGTTTTATTTATATAAAATGCAGTGGCTGTATTATAGCCTGAGGCACAAATATTCCGCCTGGTTTTATTTCTGTGATTTTTTGCATCTCTAATTTTACACGGGAAATTTTACGATAAATGGCCACCTTTCTGTTTTTCACTAGGCACTAGTCATTATTATTCACTGGAACTATGACATATTTTTGTTATTTCTGAGAGCCTTAATGACATTGCCAGAAGTCTGAGGAAGTAGCATGCCAGACAGTCAGTGCATTTCTTCTTTAAAATTTAACTCCAGCAGCAGCTAAGAATTTAAGAAAAAAAAAAGACTCTACATCTCTTCCTCACTGATCTCTAGTATCCAAATAGATATTGTTTTATGTGTAAAACCTGAATGCAGCAGGGGTCCATGGGAAGTTGTTATAACAAGAATGAAACACTTTGATTCCAGCTCTGGGTTGCTGCAATCATTTCTAACCTTTGTTCTGAGTAGTCCCTCTCTGGGAAGGATGTGGGGAGGGAGGAAAAATCCCATGGGAGAGTTGGCCCTGGAATTCTTTCCTAGGTAGGAGTGTTGGGCAAAAGGTCAGGAGAGACACAGCAGCCACTGGGACTGGCGAAGGTAGCAAGATCCAATGGTAAACTTTGATAAAAGGGCAAGACTTTTAGGAAGGAGTCCTGGGAGGTATTCAGTTAAGAAGCAAAGCAGCTAAATGGTATCAAAGGCCAAACTGGAGGTGAAGGGACATTGGTTCAAATTTATGCCTTTGATTTGGATTTGTTAAGGAGAATCTAGGGGAGGCCACTGAGAGAAAGATGAACCTAGAGAGCTTGTGGAGGAGAAGACCTGAAGTAAAGCATAGTAGGAAGAAGCCCAGAGAGTCAGGACCAAGGAATTGGAACAGATCTCTGTTCCTGGTGATTGGTCCCTTGTGTGGAACCTGACGTTGTGGGATCATTTGTTCCCCTACTTGCTACTACAGGAGATAGTATTAAACCCCCACCCCTGACATAACAGGGAAAGGATATTGGAAAGCCATGAGAGAACAATGGAAGGACCATAGAGCCTGGAAATGACAAAGACTTGTGAGGCTCTTTGGACACTGTTACCCCAGAAACGGATGCTGCACTGCTTTCAGCTGTGACTGTGTAACATTGGGAAAGAGGCCCTCTCTCAGGTAGCCAGGCTAGCTAGGGCTCTACAGATTAAAGGCAACACCTTGAATTCCATCTGAGTGTTTCTTGGACACCAACGCAGATGTACAGCTCCGTTCATTAAGTGGGTTTCATCACTGCTACAAGTACACAGAGCGTTACTGACACTGGTGACTACTGGTTACTAAGTCTTCATGACTAATCTAAAAGCCGTGATGTCAAGAAAATTGCTATGCTGAATTTTATAACTCTTGGTTGCTTTTAATAGCCCACTCTTGTGATTGGAAGACAATTAGTATTCCAACCACGATTTTCATTTTTTCTCAAACTGGTAATTTCTGAATATTAATTAATGACAAATAGAATTCTTGATTTGTTTCTCCTTTCAGACTAATTAGATTAACATTTAGAAAGCCGTGGGATACTATGTCAGGACACTGAAATTGATGTTGAATAATAAAGGCTAAACTTTGTCCATTAAAATTTCTAGGTACTACTGCAAAATTGCAAAATTCTGTTTTGGTTTAGTATATTAATAATAATGCACAGCTTCCAGCTGTCTGTTTTGCAGTGAAGAGCCCCATTAGTGGATCTGACGAGACTGCAGGCCTGCTTTAATATGAATAATCAGACAATGGTGAGGCCTCATTTTTGAGAGATAGGTGTAGGGAGGTAAGTGGATCAATGGGCTGGAAACAGAGTGGCTGCATCTACACTTGCATTCCTCTTTCAAAAGAGGCATGCAAATGAGGGGAATTTAACATGCAAATGAGGTGCACATTTGCCTATTTGACACCTCATTTGCATATTCTTATTTCAAAAGAGCTTCTTTCGAAAGAAGAAAACCAGTGTAGGCACTGCTGTTTTGAAAGTAAACCCATCTTCGAAAGAATTTTTCTTCCCTTTATTTAATGGGAAGAAGGATTCTTTTGAAGATGAGGTTTACTTTCAAAAGAGCAGCATCTACAATGGTTTTCTTCTTTCGAAAGAAGATCTTTTGAAATAAGAATATGCAAATGAGGTGTCAAATATGCAAATGTCACCTCATTTGCATTTTCAATTTCCCTCATTTGCATACCTCTTTTGAAAGAGGAATGCAAGTGCAGACGCACCCAGTATCTTTGCTAACTAAAGGTAGGTAAGAAAGAAACAGAATATCTGTACTAAATACTGTAAGGGGAAAACCCAAAACCATATACACTAGACATAAAAGATGAGGTAAGCAGTACATTGTGCATGGCCAATGGATGGTGTATTGGGATTGGTTCCAATCAAGCCAGTCCCAAAGTGTGGGATCAATGTTTCATGTCTGTGTAAATGCATGAGGTAAAGAAAGAGAGTTTTCTGTGTACCTTTGGATTTGTAATGTATCCTGCCCCTCTGTAAGAAAGAAAGATACCTGGGTGACAAAATCTGAAGTCAGGCTGAGTTCTTGAGAAGCAGAGCAGAAAGCTGACTCAGAAGGATTCTCAACAGCATAAATAAGTAGGAACCTTGTTTCATATAATCAGTATTCCACCATTCTTGATCTCAATAAAGCTTCATTTCATCTGCTCAGTAAATTGCTTCCTGTATCTTCCATTATTTCCCTGCCTAATCTTGCACAGAAAATCACATCCTAATTGGAACTAACTATATGCAAAGCCCTTTGTGCAGAAAAATTGGTGTCACAACTAATATTTGTAGAAGTTGTTCCGCCAGGGATTATAGTGAACATGTTTTTCCCAAAAAACACACATAGGAAGACAAACCTAAAGACCATGCAACTCCCCTATCTGGGTTTTCAGTGGAATCATGTTTACAACAGCCACAGTGGGACCTACAAAGCTCCTTCTTGGCTACTGCCTAACCTTGTAAGCTCATAAAGTTGGTGCCCCAGTTTTTTCAGTGAAACTTAGCTCAGCACCAAAGTTTCTACCTTCAGTTTGGGACACTGAATTTTAAATTGTCAAAATGACCCATTACTCCTGAGCCAGCGAAGGAGTGTGCCAAACAGTAGCCTGAAGTAACTCTGCTTGGCTGTTGCAACCTTGAATTCATTGGTTTATAATGAAAGCAACAATTCAAATATAACTGTAATAAGTATAGTTGTGCCTCTATAATTCTGATAAAAGTGGATGTGTTGCTGCATTGCAGTTCAGCTGTGATAATCTGGGACAAAATGTCAGCTGCCTTCCTTAAAAGCAGCTGCAATATTTGTGCATACAGCCTGTGTGGGAAAACCCCTCATTTTGTACACGTGGAAGCTGTCCTCCATCCCCTTGCATATGAAAACGTGGAATGTTACGTGCATTGGTCCATAACAAAGCCTCTGCATTAAGTCCCATCTTGAGGACTTACATGTGACGCAGGTGTTGCAGAGGCCTGTGCTGAAGTGAATTTCACATTACAGAAGGCAGGCACATTTCTGCAGGCACATCTGTGATACTTGGCTTTGAAAATTTTTCTCTGTACACGTTCAACACAAATAATCTTACCCCTTGCTTCAGTGATGATTGCTATCAACTCCTCACTGGCTCATCCTACGCTTCAGTATACAGTTCTATTTGTATTAATTTATTTCTTCCTGTCCTATTTTTTCCCATTACATTGTTTGTAAGACATAATGCTATGGAGTTTTGCTTTTTTTTTCTTTTTTGGGGGGTGAGCTCATCATCCTAATATCCTCAAGATCCCCAATCTCTCATAGTCATGAATATGACCTGTGCCTTTTCATAGTGCCCTGGCATTAGACAGCATGAATTAATTACAGCACTGTTACCAAAAAAGAAAATTTCAGTGCAATTGACTGTATAATTTCATTTCTCTTCTTTTCTTGACCTCCGAATGCCCTAGATTTCAGACTATTTCTTAAAAGTCTCATTAGTATAAACAATAGTGTAATTTGATTTTCTTCCAACACTATCTGGTCCATATATAAGAGCTATTGTTAATGTACTCACACTGAGTTACTGTAGACACACATAATGCATTGTCTATAGGCCATTATTTTGCCAGATCAAGGTTGCTACCTTGGCCTCTGAGAGCTGCCTGTGAGCAGATAACACTTTTGAAGTAGACTGAGAGATTTACAATGAAACTCATTTAAATTTGCATACAAAGCTCTAGGGATCTTTTAAAAATGTTTCTTCATTAAGTAATTTTAATATGTTGTCTTACTGGGAAGATTTAAAGTGGAATAGGTCGAGAGGTAGGATATTTTTTATTACTATTTTAAAATATTTGTATAAACCCTAGTTGTGTTACTTTATTTGTATCCATTTTATTAATCAGACTTAGTTTTGATGCATCCCTTTCTTGTTTTCTCTTCTCCTCCCCTTCCCCCCGTTCCCCAGCCCTTCCTCCAGTCTCTCCTTGACTGCTGCCTTGGGGCCATTTTAAAATTTAACTTAGCTATCTGAGGTCCAGGTCTTTAGGTGCCTATCTTCCATTGATTTCAATGGATCTTTGAGACTCTGGGCCTCAAATATACTTAATCTGAGGGTAGGTCTACACAGCAAAGTTATTTCAAAATAACACCTGTTATTTCAAAATAACTATCCTAGTGTCTGCACAACCCAACCGCTATTTTGAAATAATTTTGAAACAGCAATTGGCTTATTTTGAAATAGGCCCTATGTGTGTAGACACTGTATTTCAAAATAGCTAAGTGCTATGTCAAAATGCATTTTGGTTATATCTACACTTGCATTCCTCTTTCAAAAGAGGAATGCAAATGAGGGCAATCAAAAATGCATATGAGGCCCAGATTTACATATTTCATGCTTCATTTGCATAATCTCTTTTCAAAAGAGATTCCTTCAAAAAAAAAAAGCAGTGTAGACGTGGCTCTTTCGAAACTAAACCCCGTTTTTGAAAGAACCCTTATTCAGGGGCCACCCAGGTGGGCTGGGAGGGGAAGCTGTGAGAAGAGCAGTAGTGGAGAGCGGGGCTGTCACACACGTGCTGCAGCTTCACTCTCTGTCTCCCTGTGCTCTCCAGGCTGCACCCTGTGGGGGGTGAGGGCTTCTCCCCCAAAGAAGGAAGCTCTGGAACATGCTGAGCCCTGAGCACTGGGAGAGGTACCATGCAGCCCTGCTCAGAGGCGGGTTTGTGCGAATGCAGCCAGGGAAGATATATTACAGCACTTCCTTCCCTGGCTGCAGCCCCACAAACTTGCCTTCCACTCATTGGCAACTGCTGGGTAATAGCAACATTTTCCTGGCAGCCAAGGGGTTGCTAATAAGCAGTTCGACTGTACGTCCCTAACTTTCTTCTTTTCATTTACTCCATGGTCATTTCTCATGGATCACAACCAATGGTCCCTCTAATTTTTTCCATCCAGGTGTAAAATAAATTTTGTTATGTGAACAGAGGTAAGTGTGGATGTGACTCACCAGTAGGAATATGCTGCAGGCTCTAGGGGCTGCGAGTGCACTGCTGATCAGCTGGGCAGCATTTGACTCTTTCCTGGGTGGCCACCCAAGCATTCAGCTCATAGGGAACCCTGCTTACCCAGTATTCCAGCCTCAGAGGCCCTCAGAGATTTGGCCTCAATCTGCCCCTCCAGGAACCCCTCATTGGGTTTTCCTCCGGTTATTCCATTCGGCCAGCCCCATCCTCAAATGTGGCAGCAGTTCTGCTCCCTAATGTCATGGATAATAAGGATTTCTAGGAGGTGATAGTCCACCTCATGAAGATTCTGTCTCCGCACATCTTTTACAAATTCAGTATGGCTAATGTAGAAGTGATTACTCAAATTCCTCACCAACACAGAGACAACACTGACTTCCTCAGGCTATCGAACAAAACCAGCATGGTGATGATTCACAGCCTCCTGTGTATGGAAAGGAGGGAATCTGCACAGATTGGTCGCGCAGTAAAAGTCATGTTGGTCAGATGATCTGTCCCATAGTTATTACCACACCAGAACAGCTATTCATCTAGCCCCATGCCCCACCTTCTCGAGTGGGTGCTAATGCCCACTGATTCAAAGGAAGATGGAAATGCCCTCATATTTCACCACACTCTGATTGGGGAAATTCCTTCTAATCTCAGTTAACAGTGATCATCTTGTAAAAGCTATGCTATTGCCTTTCATCCATAGATCATAGAATCATAGAATCACAGGGTTGGAAGGAACCTCAAGAGGTCATAGCGTCCAGTCTCCTGCTTCAAACAGGATCAACCACAACTAAGTCATCCCAGCCAAGACTGTGTTAAGCCGGGACTTAAAAACCTTTAGGGATGGGGATTACACCACCTCTCTAGGCAATGCATTCCGTTGCTTCACCATCCACTTTGTGAAAGTAGTTCTTCCTAATATCCAGCCTACTCCTGTCCTTCTGTAACTTCAGACCATAACTCCTTGTTCTGCCATCTGCCACCACTGAGAACAGTTTCTCTCCATCCTCTTTAGACCACCCTCTTTAGAGATCTCTAGATGCTTCATGCAGCAGGGTAATTACAGGTTGAATCTCCCTGGACCAGCACCACCAGGGATATGACCAGCGTTACCTGTAAGCCCAGAAGAGAGTCATGTGCCACCCAGCTGATTAGCATGGCACCCACAGCACCTACAGCCAGCAGCATATGTTTCTACTGGCGGTGCACACTCATGCATGTATCTAACAAAATTTATTCTGCCCATGGACGGAAAAAAATAGAAGGAACACTGGACCTGAGTGGTCCAAACTAGAGAATTTGCCAGATCAATGTAGGGCAATGCCGGCCCCTGCAATCCCTGCTGCTGGACATTGCTCTTCTAGCCCCTTGCCAGTTCCACTCTTCCCTGGTCCCACAACACTTCTGGCCCCAACCCAGCTTTCCCCATGAGTCTTTCAGTCCTGGAGCACCCACAGAGTCACCAACAATGCTGGACTAGAGAAGCCTGTTGGAGTAGAGAAGCCTGAATTAGTAATAATGGTACTATAGTAGTATTTCCCATGGTTTATGTACGTGGAACACGAGGACTGATAAACACGAGGATTCATGGTCTTTGTAATTTTGGCTTATTAGGTTATCAAGAGATGATATCACTGCTCAAGCTTCAATTCTGCAAAAATTTATGCATGTGGTTAACTCTATGCATGATAAATAGATACACTGAAGTAATGCCAATATTCCCAGACCCATGTGCTCAAAGGTGCTGTGGTAACTAGTCATGGGAAGTAGGAACCTAAATACCCTTGAAAGTCTGGGCCTCAATGTATGATTTAGAAAACTTGACCTATGAAGAAAGTTTTTAAAAAATAGGCATGTTTAGTCTTGACAAAAGAAAACTGGGGGAGGGGTCTTGAAAACATTCTTCAAATATATTAAAGGCTATTATAAAAAGGATGGTGATCTATTGTCGTTCATGGTCACTGAAGATAGGAGTACAAGTACTGCATATAATCTGAAACAAGGGAGCTCTAGGTTAGACATTAGGAAAATCTTTTTAATGATAAGGAGAGTTAAGCAGTGGAAGAGGCTTCCAATGGATGTTGTGGGTTCCCTGTCACTAGAGGTTTTAAGAACAGGTTAGACAAGCATCTGTCAGGGATGGCCTGGGTATTCATGGGCTGGGTCTACAGGGAGCCTCTCTCCAGGCAGCCTCGCAATTGCAAATGTCTACTCATTAGCATGGTCCCACTGCTCATTAGCATAGCTGCACGAGAGCTCGCTCTTGGCAGAGGGAAGGTGCCAGCAGTAAAGAGGCTGTGTGGACTTGCCTCTGCTGGCAAAAAGCCCCTCTGTTGCCAGCCCCTTATGCCTGATTTTCCAGGTGCCTCTATTTCAGGGTCTGAAGTTCTGACTGCCTTTAAAAAAATCCTCCTATAAGACCACGGTAATCTTACACTTTACCAGGAAAAGTGACTGGATTTGTCTTCTCTGGCAGCCTAGTTCTACTGGCTATAAGTTGTACACAGTTTAACTTCATGAATAGATCCTGGTTCCTTTCAGATGGGATTCATTAGTGTCTTAGCAGGATAGTTCCAAGGACCTTTACAAGTAACTCTTCATTAAATAAACATGGCATTTCCTGGGTCTCTCATATGGAGCATTTACTAATTGGTTAAAGGAGATTACAGTTGCCTTGGAGAGGCCTAAAACCTGCCCTGTAATAAGTACTGAAAACTCAGCTACAACTGTCATTGGAATAATCCTCAGCATGCCTAGATCTACTGAATACCATCATATTAAAGAATATATAAATAATAAGTTCTGAATGATGGCAGCGGCCATGATGACTAGTGACGAGATAACAAAATGCACTAGGTTCACTTTTAACATAAACCTGTATTGAAAATAAACTCTGACATAATACCCTCACTTCTTCAATTTTTCAAGTGCATGCTGATAATTTTTGCCTGACTTATACCCTCTGGAAGCAAGATACTGAATGGCTACGGTTACACTACAGAGCTCTGTCAACAGAAGTCACTGTCGGGAGAGATTTCCCAACAAAACTTCTGTTAACATCTGATGAAGTGAGTCTGTGCTCACGAAAGCTCGTGCTCAAAACTTTTCTGTTAGTCTATAAGGTGCCACAGGACCCTTCGTTGCTGTTACGGATCCAGACTAACACGGCTACCCCTCTGATACTGTTAACAGAGTGCAGCCACCAGACTTTCAACAAAACAGGCACCCGGAAACACAGAAGACAGGGCTGCCTGTTGTTGCGGATGCCCTGTCTGTTGAGAGAAACCCTGCCTCCAGAACGGCCACACAGCTTTTCTGTCGAAAGAATCTGTCGACAGCAGCATTATGCCTCAAAGCTTTGAGGCAGAACACTGCTGGCAAAAGTGCTGTGTTTTGTCCAGATACTTTCAACAAAATGTATTTTGTGTGTGCATGTTCCACGAGTTTTGTAGACAAAACCGGGGTTTTTCTGGCATAACTTGATAGTGTAACCATAGCCAATGAGTTCTACAGTGTTGAGTTTCATCAAATTGTGCACACTATAAACTGTGATCTCCCAGAAGAAAATGTTTTTTCAGGTTTACATACTACCATTTATTTTATTTATGTATGCACTTACAATATCTTAACATGTTTAATGATCAGTACAGTGCTGCAATGTTTAAACATCATATTATTCAAAAGCAATGAGTTATGCAGAAGACCTACTGTATTGATGTTATTTGTGCTGTTTTCTCTGCATCATTTCACAAGTCAGAGCTGCTTTTCTGCTTCTCTGCTGCTTCAGATAGGCTTTTAGAAATAGCATTCACAACATTAGCCCCTGCCTTTCGAAAGGGGTATGCTAATGAGCCAATTCGGCAGATGCTAATGAGGTGTGCCATTAATATGCAGTGCCTCATTAGCATAATGGCAGCCGCAAGTGCATTTTGAAAGTGCCGCTTTCAAAATGCATGCTGCTTGTGTAGACAGGGGCCTTTCTAAATGACCCCCACCTGGACTTCAAAAGCCCCTTCTTCCCATTTGGTTTTGGGAAGAAGGGGCTTTTGAAATCCAGGGGATCCTTTCGAAAGGCCCCTGTCTACAAAAGCAGCATGTGTTTCGAAAGTGGCACTTTCGAAACATGCGCAGCTGCCATTATGCTAATGAGGCACTGCATATTCATGGTAGCGCCACATTAGCGTCTGCCAAAGTGGCTCATTAGCATACCCCTTTCGAAAGATGAGGGGCTAGTGTAGCCACGGCCTAACTATATAAGTATATGGCCAAAGAGTTGTGATATCCTCTATCTGGGGCTGCCATTTACTTGCAGATTGCTCAAAGCAAAACACAACCTCTTTTCAAATGCCTTTTCTAAAAGGGTGTAAATAATGTCATCAAGAAGTGTTGAACTGTTGAGCACCCTCATTTGTCACTGACTGTTAATAAAGGCATCCATGGTCTTCATAGCTTTACCTTTACTATCTAAAGCAGCAATTCCCAACCTATGGATCCCGATCCAAACATAGGTCGCCACTACATTTGCTAAGGGTCGCTAGCTTGGTGGCTCCGAGACACATGTGGCTCTTTAAGGAGCCATTTGCAGCTCTGGATGTTGCCACCTGACTCCTCCTCCAGCTCCCAGTCCGTGCCCTGCCCTGCCCTGTGGAGCTTGGCTTAATGGCTGACAGGAGGGATTCATCCATTAAACCAATTAAATTGAGCCCCATTTCAACATGGCAGGGCAGGGAACTCCTCACACTGCAGGTGAGGGAAGGGAGTAGGAGAACTGAGGGGAACTATGCAGAGGGGGTGGTGGTGGGGGCCTGGTGAAGGAGCAGAGGGGGTCAGCAGTGGCAATGAGTGGAGCTCATGCAAGGTAGGTGGGGGGGCAGTTTGAGGCTGAGAGGGCTTTAAGTCTGGGGGCAGGGGGGCAGTCCGGGGCTGCATAGGGGTTTAAATGCCACCTCCAATCACCATGCCCCTGCACACAGCACCACACACCCACATCCCCTGCACACAGCACCACCCACACTCCCTGATCATGCGTCCACACAGGACTACCACAGATGCCTGGCCTGCAGCACCACCTCGAAAGACCCTGCGCCTGCACACAACATCACACTCGCCCCTGCACCTGCACACAGTACCAGTAGCACCATCACACCCTGTGCACAGCATTAGCAGTGCTGACACAGACACATACACTGCTCCTACACACAGCACCACTACACACACCAGTCCTGATGCACAGTGCCACCAGCACACGCTGCCCCTGCACATCACCCCACTTCCGCACACCTCGTCCTGGCTCACTGCCCCACTTCTCCACACCCTGCTCCTCTACAGTGCCCTACTTTCACACACCCTGTACCTGCACACACAGGGCCACCAGCATTTATATATACCTGCCTCTTGGTACAGAATGAAGATTTATAAAAAAATTTTCCCAGGGGAGAACCTCTTCACTCCTCTCTCCCACCAGACCTTCCCTCCCCCACCACCCGGTTTTGAATTGCCTTACGTTACAGAATCTTACTGAATTGTCAAAATAAGTTGTCTCAAAAAAGTTGGGAACCGCTGATCTAAAGTCTTAAATAAATATAGGACCAGCTGCTGGAGGGACGGCCTGCCATCTTGGCTACGTCTATACTAGCTGGCTACTTCGAAGTAGCCTGCACAACGTCGAAATAGCAGCTGTCGCGTCTACACGCTCCGGGTGCTATTTCAACGTTGAAATCAACGTTAAGCGGCGAGACGTCGAAATAGTTATTCCCGTCAGAAGATGGGAATAGTGCCCTACTTTGATGTTGAACGTTGAAGTAGGGTGTGTGTAGGCGATCCGCATCCCGCTACTTCAAAATAGCAGAGTCCTCCATGGTGGCAATCAGCTGAGGGGTTGAGATGCTCTGTCCAGCCCTTGCGGGGCTCTATGGTTCTGCACTCAGCGGCTCTTAAAGCCACAGGGACTCAGAAACCCTGTAGCAGGAAGCTGGCAGCGTGCACGCAGCAGCCCTGCCACGTGGTATCCCTGCACTGCCAGAGGGACATCATGGCAGCCAGCCAGCCTCACGAGCGCCCCTAGAGCTCCCCCTCTGGGCCATCCCAGGGCTCCCAGGCCTCCAGTCGGCAGGGTAGGAAGCGGGGCCCCTCCTGGACAGACCCTGAGCTCCGTGACCTGCTGGGGCCCTGGGGTGAAGAGGAGGTGCTGCACATCATGGGGAGCAAGTGGCGGACTGCGGAGGCGTTCGCCCAGCTGGCCGAGGGCCTGGCTGCCCGGGGTCACCCTGCCCGCAGTCCTGACCATGTCAGGAGCAAGGTCAAGGAGTTGCAGCAGGGTTACGCCCGGGCCTGGGACTCGGTCAGCCGATCTGGGGCTGCCCCCGCTGCTTGCCCCTATTACCGGGAGCTCAGGGCTATCCTGGGTCCCCAGGGCACCTCCTCCCCGCCAGCCACCCTTCACACCACGGCCAACGAGCCCCAGCCGGCCTCGGAGACAGGGTCAGGACCGGAGGCCAGCCCTGCCCCCCCCACGCCTACAGCCGGGACCCTCCACCCCAGCCACGGAGTGGTCCAGTGAGGAGGGGGAGCTGATGCTGGATGTGCCATCCTGCAGCTCCAGCTGGGTGTCTGCCTCATGGGCATCTCCTGATCCTGGCAGTGCACCATCAGGTACGTACCCCACAGGGCTCAGACCCCTGAGCATGGGGCAGGGGCACCACTTGACCGGGGCCCCTCACATCCCCACAACACCCCAGCCTGACATGGCCCTGGCAATCCACAGCACAGGGACGGTGCCACAGCCACCAGTGCCCAGCAGCACCTCCACCCATGGACAGTGTCGTGCCCCACCCCCGGTGGGAGGGGAGAGGGGAGGACCACTGGAGGGGGCCACCCACAGGATCACTGCACGCACCAATGGGGGATGGATGGGGCGGGGACACAGGCCCTTGGGGGGAATGGGGGGTGGGCCACGGGTCAAAGCTGGGTACTCATAGCCTCCCTTCCCCCTTTCCCCCTATTTCTGCAGCCGCACCGTCCGTCGTTCCCGACAGCCCTCCCAGACCACTGGAGCACCAGCTGTCGGGGACACCGCCTGCCCCAGTCCAGGTCCACTCCCGGGGACGACACCGCCGCACCACCACCACCTATTACCTGGAGGTGGCTGCCGCCCTGCGGCGCCAGGCAGACCTCATGGAGCGCAGGCTCCAATTCGAGGAGCGGGAGGCTGCCTGGCGCCGGGAGGCCTGGCGCGAGTTCATGGCCACCTTTAACCGGGTGGCCGATACCCTTGAGGAACTGGTGGCCCGTCTGCCTCCCCGCCCCGATGTCCTCTGTCCTGCCCTCCCCACCGCCCCGCCTGCTGATATCCCACCCGCTGATGTCCCGCCTGCTGTCGTCCCACCTGCTGCCCCACCCATCAGCTCCTCAGAGCAGGAGCCACCCAGGGCCGTGGACCCACCTCGGCCATCCCTCCCCGTGCTCCTGGCCCCCAGCCAGCCTCGCCAGGGACCCCAGCTGAGAGGGGGACCGGCCAGCCAGACACGGTGGGGGTCGCGCCCTTCCACCCCCGCCCCAGAACGATGGGCCGATGGGTGGCCTGCCCACATCTCCCCCCTGTACATAGTTGTCCCCACCCTTGTGTACAGTTATTTATAGTTTACCCCCCCATTATAGTTTGTAGGGATGTCCCCACTTGTACATAGTTATTATTTTTATTAATCTGTTCTTTTTGCTAATATTATTATTTATTTGCCAAAAAGAGGTGACATTTTTGTTTTTCTTGTAAATAATGACAGTTTTATTTTTCCCAAAACCTGTGTCCCATGTGCTTTTGGTGAGGGTGAGGTGTGGGTGCTGGGGCGGGGTGCAGGGATGGCCGGTGGGGGGGTCGCTCACTGGGCCCCTGGTGAAAGTACTCCCTTAGGGCCTCCCAGACCCGGACCCCATCCTGGTGGGCCTGGCGGCTCGGGGCGGCGGCTGGCTGGGGGTAGGCTGTTGCTGCCTCCTGTGCCCAGCCCTGTACGAAGGCTTCCCCTTGCTTTCCACCAGGCTGTGGAGTGTGCAGCAGGCACCCACAACCTGTGGGATGTTTGGGAGGCCCAGGTCTAGGCATGCCAGGAGGCAATGCCAGCGGCCTTTCAGGCGCCCAAAGGCTCACTCGACCACTCGTTGGGCATGGTTGAGGCGGGCGTTGTAGCGCTCTTGGCTGTCAGAGAGGTGGCCTGTATAGGGCCGCATTAGCCAGGGCTGGAGGGAGTATGCCGCATCCGCCACAAGGCAGAGGGGTACGGTGGTGGTATCCCCCAGAGGGATCTCCCTCTGGGGGATGTAGGTCCCCACTTGCAGTCGGCGGCATAGTCCTGAATACCGGAAAACGCGGGCATCATGGGTAGAGCTGGGCCAGCCCACGTAGATGTCCTGGAAGCAGCCACGGCTGTCGACCATGGCCTGCAGGACCACAGAGTGGTAGCCCTTCCTGTTGACATAGCGGCCACCACTGTGATCTGGGGCACGGATGGGGATGTGGGTCCCATCAAGGGCTCTGAAGCAGTTGGGGAATCCCATGGCAGCGAATCCCTTGACGGCCATGTCCAGGTCCCCAACTCGGACGACCCTCTTCAGCAGCAGGGCATTGAGTGCACGCACCACCTGTGGGGAGGGAACACGGGTGCCTGTGAGGGTTTGCAGAGTGTGACCCCCTCACCCAGGCCCCCCTCACCCAGCCCCTCTCCTGAGGCCCTCCTCACCCAGGCCCCCCTCCCCAGCAGGGAGTTCAGCCCCAGGCTTCCTTACCTCCATGAGGACAGCCCCGACTGTGGCCTTTCCCACTCCAAACTGCTGTCCCATGGAGCGGTAGCTGTCTGGAGTGGCCAGCTTCCAGACAGCTATTGCGACCCTCTTCTCCACGGGGAGGGTGCGCCACATGCGGGTGTCCTGGTGCCTGACTGCGGGGGTGAGCCACTGGCAGAGCTCCATGTAGGTCTGCCGGCTCATGCGGAAGTTCTGCAGCCACTGGTCATCATTTCATTCCCCCATAACCAGGTGCTCCCACCACTCGGTGCTGGAGGGGTAGTTCCAGAGTTGGCGAGGGAGGGTGAGGAGGGCCCGATGGTTGGGGGCCTCTCCTGGTGCTCCTGGGGAGGGCTCCCATTCCAGAAGCTTCTGGGCGGCTGCCCAGGCAGCATCTAGAAGGGCATCTGCTCTGCGGGAGGCAGCTTGTAGGGCTTCCAGCTGCTGCTGGAGGTCCATGTCTGCGGGCTCGAGGTCTGTGAGGCTTGTTTACCAATGCAGGGCTGCTCGTGCAGTGCAGGCCAAGTGTGTCTGAGAGGGGACCTTTAAGGGAGCAGCTTGCAGCTGCCCCAGAAGGGCTAGTGTGCTCTGTGACCCGGTTCGTGGGCTTTCCTGGCCCCTTATTTCAAAATAGGGGGCTTGCGTGTGTGGACGCTCCGCATTTCCCTCCGGGGCGGCTCTTTTCGATGTTTCCTGGCGCTACTTCGATGTTGAACGTCGACGTTTGCCAGCCCTGAAGGATGTGTAGATGATAATCATCGAAGTAGCCTATTTCGAAGTTCTTACTTCGAAATAGCATTCTGTCCTAGTGTAGACACAGCCCTTGTGTCCCATCACCACAGCAGTGGGAATGCGTCTGTGAGGTGTACAGGAACAGACTTTAGAAATGGGAGGTAAGGCACACAGTTCTAGAATTCCCCCTCAAATAAATTTAAATCAGGTGGAGAAACCTGAGCGCTTTTTTTTTTTGTTTCCTTTCTACATTTTGTGTAAGTGGTTTCATTATTTGAGTGTCCCTGTGGGTTTGTTTGTCCCTGTTTGCTAGATCTGTAGGCCATTTGGGGCTTGTGATTCATTTTTGCAAGTGACCTTCTATATCCTGACAGTTTTCCCAGTGCCATTTGAAAATTAGGCACCATTATTATTATCCTTTGCATAAGCTTCCCGTTTGTATGCCTTATGATAATATACAACACCCACCACGTAAGTCCCTGAAAGGCAGCCCAAAGCACCAATTTCAAGTAATTTTAAAGGTACTTCACGCATCTGAGTTTTTCTTAATTCTGATATAGATGCTGTCTGAAAGCTGAAATAACAGGGCTTATTTACAATATCTTTTTTTTTTTCCATTAGAGTTAACCAGTTATAAAAAATCCCAGGATTTGCTAATATATAAAACAGAAATACTGTTCTATAATGCCATGGATACCCACATAAAAATATACGCTGATTTTTCTGGTATTTAGGTGAAATCCTCATTGTACAGAGAACGGGTATTTGGGGAAAGAGTGAAATCTTTCAAAATGGTATTGCTCATCAAATGTGTGCGTTATAGAGCAAAAATTGAAGTAACTGGTATATTGGAAAGAAATGTTATTTAGGGACCCACATTATAACCCCTTATTCCAGTAACTCAGTTCTTACTAAGTCAAAATCAAATCTACCCATGTGCAAAAGTCCAGGATGAGACTTAAGTTATAGAGATGTTTTGTGCTGGCTTTCTACAAAAGTTGATTTTGTCCACAGTTAGTCTTACAGGGACAGAGCCTCAGCTGGTATTCGTTATTATAGCTCCATTAGGTTTTACACCATCTGTGGATCAGCCCCTGCTAACATCAATAAAATTAATCTTACTCAGGTGAGAGGAGCTGGCAGAAAATAGACAACAGTGCAAAGGAATGTTGATGTCTGCTTTATGGAAAACATTCAATTAGATGAACGCTTTCTGAGGATCTCCACATGAGAGGAAGAATTTTGAAAGTTGGTGCCCAATGGCTTGATGCTGACAACTGCCCAGCACTTGTGGCTCCCAAGGCAATAGTTGCTTAGATACCATGATTATGGATGTGACTTCAGAGCCTAATTAAAGAGCAGGACACCCAAGTAATTTTATTGGGGAAAATGGCTACAATGCATGCATTATAAGTACTTGTCTTTAAAATGGTTAGCAGGAATTTTAGCATTCTGTGGGTTTTGCACTAATGGCTCTGCATGGAGCAGATCAGTGTTTCCCAATTTTATTTGGCCACAGAACCCTTTTAAACTTGAAAGAATTTTGTGGAACCCCTAGTAACAGTCTTATATATGGAGCTGAAAAAGTAGGCCACAAAGAAGTAAGGATAATTATAAATGCTAAACAAGGTCATGAAATCAAAAGTAGTGTGATTGCATGTATTTAAAAATAAAAATCATATTTAATGTGTATAAAAAATAAAGCCCAAAAACTAATATACATTATACTGGCAGTTTTCAATGCGATGAGAGTTTTTTCTTCTTTTCTTGGCAAAGTCTTTTGATATTTGGTTTAATACTGGAAAGTTGGATTTGCATGTCTGGGACAGCATTCAGTTGGTTTCTGTATTTCGTTTTTGCTGCCGAGTACTTTGAGAACCCAGTTTCACACAAGTGATGAGTAACAACTGATCAATTTCATGTCTTGATAAAGCTGAATATACTTGATATAAGCCGTCCCAAAATGATCCACGCTCTCTGAGAGTGAGTATGGGAATTTACAGTGGCATATAACAGGCTGACTGTGCTTGCAGGGCTGAGTAGTGACATCATTACCCCAACATTTTAGCTAAGTTGGCATTACACAGGAACACTTTTCGTGGCAAATGAAAATTGTTTTTAGTAAAATTCATAACTGCTTAAATATTAATTATGTTAAAATCACAATGGAATTTTCTTGTGGCACCCTTATTTTCACTTCATGGAACCCCGGAGTTCCATGGAATACCATTTGGAAAATATTGGAATAGACAGAGTCTGTTATTCATGTAGACCAGAGCCCCAGCAAATGGCACAGGGCCTGGGGATATTGAGTGGGATCCACCAAAAGGTTTGGAAGTTGCAATGCTGAGCATAATAGCACTTAACTTTTAGGCACCTAGCCATTCACAGGAACAACACGATGTCTTATTAGACTACTTTATACAGTGAATGGGGGTTGGGGGATGGGTGCCTTAGAATGTTATCTACAATGACCAGCCACTGAACTAGCTAGCCAATGAGAGATGCTGATGACAGAAGTGTGTGCTTAGCCCCCTCTCAAGGGGGTAGGCATGTGGGAGCAGGCAGGCGTATGTCTGCTTGCTACTCATGGAAGATTGGCAAAGCTGCTTCTTGTAGGAATGACTCACGAGCCTGCCTTCCTCTGCATAAAATGGTTGAAGGAGGAGGAAGTGGTGGTGATGCAACTGTCCCATTATAACATTTACTCCTGGGGTTAGTCCTCTTGTCTGGGATGTGAAACATCAAGGTTCAATCCCACACACTCTGTCAGAGTGGGAGAAGGGATTTATTAAAAAGTTAAACATCATGTAAGCCATGTCAGCGCCTCCTTTGGACAGAATTTGACTGGGACCTGATCAGGTAGGCATACCATCTTGGCCCTAAAAATGAGTTAGACAGCTGAATGCCTATCTTTCCCCAGATGATAACTCAATCTGGTTCTTCAGCAGTAGATAGGAACCTGGCCATCTAAAGTGAGGCAGCTAAAACTTAAGCATCTAGGGAACTTTTACAATGCAATGTTAAGTGATGAGAGAGTTTAGGCACCTGCAGGGCCAGGCATCAGCCAAGTGACAACTTAGTGGATTGCTGTGGCCACACACCTGGAGTATAGGGTCATACCCTTTCGTACCCATCTCAGGCAAAATCTCTGTGGCCTTTCACCAAGACACTGTGGCTTTGCACTGCCACCTGTACAGGATTTTCAAATCAGAGCCCCAATCTTGGTCTTAAGCGGAAGATATATTGCTACTAAATTCTTGAGAACCTGTTCTTAGAGGTGAGCCAGCTCATGGAAGATGGAGTTCATTAGGGCATCTACTAGAATATTAATTTCATGCCATTGTTAGGAATGAAAGGATTACTGCTCTATTAAAATGAATATAAATTAATGAATAAAGACAAGGTCATTTGGCTTCTCTCAGTTCTCTCAGCACAGGAAGAAGCTGTATTATTTGCTGACTTCTGCACACATAAATATGAATAATTGGGATGCTAATAGAAACAGAATATATTGGATGGCTCCTTAATTGACCCTGTGAAATAATTTTTTTAACATTTACAATTTTTAAGGACCAATCTGACAAACCCATATTCACATGAAAAATACTTACATGTAGTTCTGTTGATGTGAAATATTTACGTGTGCAAAGCTTACTCATCAGAGTAAGGGTTTCCAGGACTGGATCCTTAAATATTTATAAACAGCAATCAAAATTATTTTATGAAGTAAGTTAAAGAACCATCTGTTACCATCTATTATTTTATCCTCTCTAATGTTCATAGCTATCTTTATAAAAGTCAGCATGTATTACATTACAGCTTTTCCCTTTGCTGAGAGAAGCCAAATGACCTTCTTCTTGTCCATTAAACTTATATGCTTTTTAAACAGAGAATTAATCCTTTCACTTCCAACAATGGCATAAAATTCACATGCTAGCAGATGGTCTAACGAATTCAATCTTCTAGGAAGCTCAACTCCAGGATCATGTTCTCAAAAATGAAGTAGCTTCTTTTGCCTAAAAACCGGCACATTCCATCTACTCTGTAAAGAGCCAAAGGAGGGAGCATGATATGGTCCATATTTAACTACAAAAAATCCATATGACATTTTTAGGAGCAGCCAGCTCTGGTGCTTACACTGTAGTAATTTTCCCAAGTAAGATTACTTTTTTTTCTGCTTCAGAGAGGTGCTGAATGCTTATCAACTCCAACGCAAATTATAATGCTTAGCTTCTCTCAGGAGCAAGTCCTGGTATTCAACCTTGAGAAGCTTTACACTCATGCAGAGATGGTCAGAACATTTTCACTGAACTGAAATTTCAACAACAGAAGCAGAAATAATTTATTTGTGATCATTTCTACTCATATCAAAAGTCCTTACTCATGCAAATAAATTACAATTAAGTAAATGGATTAAATATATGAGTACTTACCTGATGAGTCAAATTTTGCAGGATCAGGTGTGTCATCATCATTTACTTTTTTTTCTGTTTACAAAACCATAAAAGTTGCTTAAATTGCAGTCTACTGAAAGAATTTCAGTTTTAAGGGACACTGCCACATGCATAAGTTTTTCTTTTACCTATTCAATTTTTTTTTTGGTTGGCCAAAAGAAAACAGCTGTGATTAGTTTCTGTACAATGACGGTTTCTGTTTAAATTTTCAGCAGTGAGTAGGCTTGGAAGGATTAGATTTTTATTGGTAAATGTCAAATGCCAATGTTACCATATACACAATCCACCCAACAAATATTTCTGTTGATAAGCAAAATTTATTGATAAGCAGAAAAATTTTGATTGAGAACTTAACAGAGTTTGGTATGTCGCTAAAACTTGACATAGGATGTTGACATTTTGTGTTTGAAAGATTATAAAGCTTTAATATTTTGATCTCAATGTCTGTTATTTAAATATCTGCCACCTCTATTTTTGATCCCCCATAATTTCTTGGAACTGTGGAAATACAAATCAATACAAATAAAATTAAATCCCATGATATTTTGCAAAGGTGAACATTTAAAGTGACAATATTTAAATTAATATCTGTAAAATTATATAAAAATTGAATTCTGACAGGTCTACCACTAAGTCTCACTAAAATAGCAGCTTTGAAATGTCTATGGTAAGAATACCAGGGATGTGAGCATGAACAGCCATTCCAATTGAATGCATACATAAGATGGGTTTGTGGGGTCATGCACATTTGTCTAGTGCTGACATCCTGGAGACTGAAAATATAAACATGAGCTGTTTTTTTGGGTGCAGTTATCCCAATATGTTGCCTTTTGGTTTATTGTTCTCAACTTTGATTAATATTTCTAAACACTCAAGATTATCTTAAAACTAATCCAGAGTAAGCAAGTCTCAGTCTAAATGTTGGCCTGTCTGCAAATCATTTAACATTTGGTCACCTATTTTTTTTTTTTTAAATCAAATGATGTGCACCTTTGGTCATTGCCTGCCTCAAACAAAGTTTGAACAGGTGAACTGAAGGTTGAAAGGATCTATAGCCCTTTGTGGACTGGCCAAGGGCTCCATTTTCTAACGCATTTTAGTTTTAATAAATGCAAAGCATATCAGCTAGACAAAATCTAGCAGAGTTCTAAATGAAAATTCATATTCGTATATTTTTATACTGGGCAAATCTTTAGGGATAAATGAAGGCACAAAGCAAGAGGAAGATGTAAGAATTTATTGTCTGTTTCTCAGCGAAACTGACAAAAGTTATATCAATGTCCCTCATATTTATCATTTATTTTTGTAACTTGAGTGTACATGAGCTTTAGTGTACATAGAAGACATATAGCCAGTTTGGAGGTCATTTAGACTCTTCACAAGATACCATAAGCATGGTGTATCCCCCAGTTTTTGATTAACGGAATTTATCATCTAAAGGCCTGATCCTCAAAGCCTTACTCAGATAACTCAGAGAAACTACTCACAGGAGGAAAAATGACTGTGTAAAGGTGGGCAGTACCGAGCATTAAGCTGTACACTAAACAGATTGAAGGAAGAGAGGAGGATACAGGATATCTTGTTCAGCACGTGGCAAGTCCATAGGAACTGGCATAGCCGTGGTCCATCTACTCTACCACTTTGTCTCCAACAGTGACCAACAGAAGTTTAACGTACTGATTACACAGTTACACTGGAGGCGGCCATTTGCTTGCAGCCAAACCAATAAACTTTCTAGGCAGCCGCAGTAAATCAGCCCCAGGCATTTCCAAACGTGGCACGGGTGCAGCGTCCACACGACTACTTGGCAGAAGTCAGGGGGGAATCAAGCGGCCCACTGGGGCCAATGACTAAGATTTAAAACGCCCAGCTTTTTTGGTAATCCCCGCTCTGCGAGAGGTCTTGGTGCTCTTCCAAGGGGGTGAGGGACCCGACACCTTCAACATCTCGGCAGGAGCTACACTGCAGCCCGTCCCAGGAGGGCGTGCACTAAGGCAGGGCTCGCTCACGTGCACCGCTTTTACCCGGCAGGGTGAGGTCAGCGGGAACCCCCCCCTCCCCCGCACGGGGGAGTTGGAGAAGGTGACTCCGAGCGTGGGGAGCCGCAGGGGGCGCTCCTGCCGCCAGCTGAGCTCCCGGAGGCAGGCCCAGCAAACCCCACCCCCGAAGGCAGCCGGGAGCGCGTTGCCCGTAGCCTGGGAGGAAGGCTCCTCGCCGCCGCCCGGCTCTGCAGCAGCGCTCGCTCCTCTCCCTGCTGCCCGGGCGGCGGCAACCCGCAGCGCCGCGCTGGTCCGCCGGCTGAGAGAGCCGCGGGGCAAAGTGTGCGCGGCCCTTGCAGCCCGGCTCCCGCCGCTCCCATGGAGCCGCGGCCAGGCAGGCACCGGAGGCGTCAGGCGAGGTAAGGCGCCGCCGCCTGTTGCATCGCCCCGGCACGCAGCGCGCGGGGGCCGCTCCGCCGGCGCCTCCCAACTCCGGCAACTTTTGCAGGCGGGCTTGGGTGGCTGCGCCCGCTGCCCCCGGGGTGTCGCCTTCCCGCCCCCGTATTTTTCTCCTGGACGTGACCAAGCCCTGTCCCAGCGCCGGGCGGAGGCTAAGGCGAAGCCCGTGTGGGGGCTCAGGGCTGGGTGGAGCAACAGGCTGCGGGCTCGAGCTCGAGCGGCTGCACCGCGTGCGCCTGGGCTGCTCCCGTGGGAGGACACGGGGGCAATCCCCGGGAGCTGGGCTGTGGAGGAGACGGTGCGAGTCGGGCTGGGGCGGGGGAGAAGCGAAGCCTGGGCGGTTGGGGGCGGGCTGCCCCCTCCCCGCTGTAGCGCTGTCTGGGGAGAGCGGGCCGGAGCGTGGCCTGGGGGGGGGGGGTGACGGGGGCAGCCCCACCCCAGCCCTGAGGCTCGGAGCAGCGGGGATCAGACGCCCGCTGCCCGACTGGAGCCCCGGCCTCCTAGCTGATTCCCGCAGCTGGCGGGGACCAGCGACGCGCGGCAGGCCCGGAGGCGGTAGGTGGGCAGCGAGGCAGGGCGGGGTAGGGCTGAACAGCGGAGGGCAGGCTGCGGGAACCGGCCTTAACCCCGCCCCGCCCCCGGGGGCTCTGGAGCAGGAAGAGGTTGACAACCCCCTCCCCTAGCAAAAGGCGCCTTTTCGAGGCGTGGCCCTTGGTTGGCCTCCGGCCCGCGAGGGACACGCTCGGGTGCGGAGTGCCGAGCTCATCAGCATGCCAGTGGCGCCGGGCGAGCGAGCCGAGCGGAGCGGCGCGGAGTGAGAGAGGCGCGTGCAGTGGGCAGTGCGCGCTGAGGATGGCGCATGGGGAGCGAGGGGACAGAAGCTGGCTGTGCTGCCTTGGGATTTTTCCGCTTTGAAACCTACCAGGACCGGTGGCTACGAAGCGCGAAGCAGGCGGTGGTGGTGAGGATGGTGAGGAAAGGCTGGTTCTAAATGACTGGGCTGCGGCTCCCTCTGAAAACAAGCAACAAATGGCAGCGGGCTGTGGCCGGGCTGCAGCAGCAGCTGCAACTGCTACTCCCAGGTGAGCTGCAAAGGCTCGGCTGCAAGCTGCAGCTTTCCATGCATGCGCCTCGCACTCGGCTCGTATGGACCCCCTCTACTCTAGGGTACCTGAGCTGGGTTAGTCAATGGCTCAGGGTGCCAGTGGATGAGCAAGGGATGTGTGGGTGCTTCTTTAGCTGTTCGTATATTGCACTCTGTCCCCTTGTACAGAAAAGCCGAGGGGAGTTTGTTCCATTGTGCACCCTGTCTCTGTGATGTAGTAAAATATTAGGGCAGCACAATGTACTCAACAGGATGCTGTCTTGACTTAAACCTTGATGTTTAGATAGACATGACATTTCAATTTGCAGTAAGTAGGTACAGAGATCATCAGTATGTGGGAAAATTGTGTGTGTATGTAGAGAATTTGATGATACCCATCTGTATGTTACTGTTTTGAAGACAATGTACATATCCAAAAACTTATTTCTTTAAAATTTGGAACCCAATCTTATGCCAAATGCAGTAGTAGGTTTTTTTTTTTGGCACTTTTCCAGAAAAATAAAACATTTTTTAGACTTCTCTCAACTTGCAGCCTGAATGACATGGACATTTTATCAGTATTTGTCAACTGGTTCATTTTGCAAGACAGAAGGAATGGCATGATTACAAAATACAAATAAGAGTGTAAACTTCTTCAATTTACCAAATATTTACACAATTGAACTGAAAATGTTCAAATAGTATATAAGGCTTACCTTAAGGAATTAAGCATATGACAATTTATACATCTGCAAAAAATTACAAAATTGTGTATCACCTTAAAAAAGAACTCTCCCCCCCACCCCACCCCAAAGTAATAGCCCTGGAAAAGTGTTCCAAATACTTGGATTAAAAGCTAAAATAATTGAGTGTAAACTTTGAATGGAACAAATCTCATCTCAGTACTGAAAAACGATTGCAGTAATTTCTTGGTGTTAAACCACTTAATGACTTGTATAAATTCAGATTGTAAGAAGCCTGTTATGCCTTGTTGGAAGTGGAATCGGAAGCCTTTGGCATGGAGTACGAGAGTATTCACATGGTTTACATTTTGCTATTTTAAATGTCACCAAAGAAAGAAGTATGCAAAGTGAGTTTATGCAGTACTTTGATTTGGAGAGAGAAGCCAGATTGAGTAAGAGTGGTATAAACTAACCCACAAAAACCTTCAGTGTAATTCAAGGTGAATCAGTGCCTTGTTTTGTATGGTCTTATTTAGTAGTCATCTTGTTCAGAGTATCAGTAGTAGTGAAGAAGTTATTAAATCCACTCTAACCCTTATTCACAGATGTAGTCGTGGGTTTCAGTGTGATTACTCACAGCTAGAATGATTGGGCCTGCTGTGAAATAGTTATGATGTGGTGTTAAATAGGGACCTGATTCTGTTAAAATTTTTAAGAAAACTCTCACTTCACTTAGTAAAACCAGAGATAGAACTGAGTTCGTACATCTTTGTCCATACATCGCTGATAGAGAACTGAGGCTCAGTCCAGCTCCCAATAAAGTCAGTTGCAAAACTTCCTTTAACATTAGTATGATTTTATTTTATTTTTTTTATTAGTGGCATTGAGTCTGCTTAGCACCTTGCAGGAGGTGTTCAGAGCCTTGTAGGATTGAGCACTTGGTGAGATTTTGTTTACTAGGAGACATATCCTGCTTGTAGCTTTCTTAGCAGTGAGAAATATTAATTCTTAAGCAACATGAATTGCTTCAAATGGGAAACTAATGGAAAAAGAAGACATTTCATTAGAAAGAAATAAGAAAATAAGTCAATGGGAGCTTTGTCATTGATATTGATGGGCGCACGATCAAGGCTTGTATACGCTTACTTTGAATTAATTATTCATATATTTCCTTAGCCATTTAATTTAAAAAAACAAAAGACTAGACTAACCTTTGTGCTATTTTGACAGTGTTCTGCTTGCACTGAAGTCATGATAGATCACCAGTGACTTCAGAGCAAAGGTGATGAGGCTCAAATGGCTTGTCATTTCAAGAATCTCAACTTTAAATTGCAATAAATTAAAGACCCTGGTGTTTGAACCAAGAGAAAAGTAATATAAAATAGTCTTATTTAGGTAATTAAAGTAGCAAATTATGTTTGTCTTACTTATGTAATTGGTCCTATTGACTTCAGTGAATCACTTTTGTTACAAAGCATGCAGGATTTAGCTCACTATCGGCAAATTTAGAAAGATACTAAATGTTCTAGTTGAGAATGAAAGTAAGTAAGATGCAAAACATTGGTAAACGTTCATTATCCCAAACTGCTTCATGTAATGAGAGGAATAAACTGTTAAGTATTCTTTAGAATCAGTTAAATGTATGCACATGGTTTTAAGGTGATATTTCTCTATTTTGTATGGGGTGACCCGCTGTTGACTTCAGATTAGTTCCCATTTAAGAAAGAAACTTCATTTATGTTTACGTATACGTCAACAGTTGTACTTGATACGGGGGGGAGGTGGGGAGAAACTTAGTTAATAAATGAAAAGCAAATGTCTTGCTGTGCAACTCACTGTTGTCTAGCTGTATAATTCATAAAACAAAATGTCGAAAGGCAGAAAGGAATCTGATTCTCAAACACTGTAATTAAACATTTTTGTTTTGAACAAACAAAGAATGAATTAGTTGAGTTTATGGAGTTTGTAGTCCCTTACCATGACCTCCTTGAACAATTACATTAAACAAGTTCTGATAATTTTTAAAAAATAACTTTTGAAACATATAGCTTTGCTAGGATATTTGTGCTCTTGTGTGAACCAAAAGTCAGCATTCTACAGAAACTACAAGCAAGAAATTGTAGAAACTTGCTAACTAACTTAATAAACATTTTTAAAAATGGATAACTTATAAATACATGGGTGTTTGTATGGTAGTATTTAAATGTAATATATTCTAGGTAGAACACAGTTGAATTTGGAGATCTAGTCTTATAGTTATCTTGAGTCTATTTTGTTGGCTTTGGTCCAGTGCATTTGATGGAATAAATTGTTTGTTTCTTCATGGGAAGTTTGTAAAGGTGATTCTGGATGTGCAGCACATTCAGGATCCCATCCAAAACAAAGCATATTGTTCAATCAGAAGCAGTATATGCGTTCCCTTAACACAGGGATCTGCAACCTGTGCTTCTGGAGCCAGAGAAGTCTTTAAGGATTACTTTATGGCTGTCAGTGCTATAACTGGAAAGTGTAAAAAAAAAAAAACAAACAAAACAAAAAAACAAAAAAAACCAACCTCCTGATTATTTGATAATCAGTGAACGTCTAAAAGCCCAACAGTGAACAACTCCTATCTAAATAGCAAATGATGCGTGATCTCGAAATATTGGATAACATCCCCTTTAATATGTGCAGTACATTGTGGGATATAATACGGTATCTTTTTTGTGTTGCTAATAGTCTTGATTTTGAAAAGGAAAAGGAAGTTTGCCCTTCACAGCAGGAAAGCTGCAACGCACATTTTAAGAAAGAAAACTTAAACATTTTAAGTAAAATTGGCATTATTTAAAATAGATTTGGGGATGAAAGTCAGGAAGGTACTGGTACAAACACATGTAAAGTGTGAGGAAATAGAATATATAAAAAGTTTGTGAATGTCCTGCAGTAAACATGTATCAAGTTACAAATCATTGTGTGTTCACTGTTCTTAAAATAGGGGTTACAAAGAGTATGGTTTGATGTTATTTATTAAGGACAATCTCATATTGTCATGCATTGAGCTATTGTTTATTAACTGAATTTGAAAAAAAAGGCTCATCTTGCTATTTTGGATGCTGACCCTGCCTTAATGCTTTCTCAGCCCTTGATTTACACAAGTGCAGTAACCTTTGATTTAACGGACTAATGGGGGGAGGGGTGTCCATTAATTTCGAAAGTGTGTTATATTAAAATGGTTATATTGTGTGACCATGTACTTACCTTCCCAGCCCATCACTCGCTCCTGTCCTCTGCACCCCTACCCACCCTTCCTTTCTCCTGCCCCATTCTTCCCCTCACACCTCTGTCTCCCTCTCTTAAATACCAGGAGAAGAGCTGAATGCCCGCCTGGCTCCTTCCACCCCTTGCGGCTCTCAGTGCTGTGGCTCCTGGCTTCGCCCACGTGAAGGTAGAGTGTGGCCACCACCAGCCTCCCAGCAGACTGACACCATGGCCGCTGCTCTGTGCTCTTGCAGACAGTGGTGGCCGGGTGCCAACACGCTCCATGCACATGGGGCTGTGGGAGGAGATCTTCTGCACCCTGCCACAGCCCTTCCCACGGCTTCTGTGGCCCCAGCCACTGCGGTGGCCCCTCCAGCCCTGATGGCCCCAGTTGCTCCAGCAGCTCCTCCAGCCCTGGCAGCAGTTCTGAGTCTCCTGCATTTATTTTGGAGGGGCAAGAGGGCTGTCAGACAGTGTCCATTATTTCCAAAGTCCATTATATCGGGGTCTGTTAAATCAAGGGTTTACTGTATTAATTGTCAAACCCAGTACAGCGGAGGCTCTCCTTATTTAACAGTGATTAGGGTGCATGTCCTTGATTCATGAGGATTTGTGAATGTAATAGTTGTCTGTAAGCATAATTGGTGGTTTGCACTGTGCACTTCTGGACCCTACTGACCAACGTGGGCCGCAAGCATATTTTATGTAGGGGCTTCTGTAGAACTTGAAAAGTATTACACACCCTGTTTGCTGCTAAGTCACATACAAAATTTCAGGCTCTACCAGCTTTCATTCTTTTCCATTTTTGTCTCCTTGATATATATACACACTCGAGTATATTCACGAATCAGAGGTTATTACTTGTTTAATTTTCACACTGATTTCAAAAGTTTGGCATATGTCCAAAGCTCTGTATTCTGTTGCCAAGGTAGAGGCAGTAGCCGAAGTAAACTGATGGGTCTGTCTCTGGATGGTGCTCTTCTGTTCAGGTGAAAGATGGAGAGAGAAGAAAGCGTGGGTTGTTGCAATGGGAAATGCAGGAAAGGGAAAGTGAGAGACACCTTGGGGTTTATGACCATACTATGGTCTCTAATCCTTAGAGACGAATGAGGGCCTAATGGTTAGGATGCAAGCAGGAGTTCTGGCTTTGGTTCTCTGCCTCATCACAGGCTTTTTGCTTGACCTTGGGCAAGTTAGTGCATCTTCGTATGTTTCAGGTCACCACCTATAAAATGGAGATAATAGTACTTCCCTGCTTTAACAGTTGTGTTGTGAAGCTGAAATGTATTAAAGATATGCTCAGGTGCTACTGTAATGGATGTAATTTAATATCTACACTACCAAGGTTTGTTGACAAAACAAAAATCTCCAGAGGGTGTTCATGCTTATGCCCTCTGTCACCTGAGGATGGCCTGCAGGGGGACAGCGGGGGCAGGGCACAACATCATTGATGGTGGGAGCAATGTGCAGTGTTGTGGGAAGGTGGAGCTGATCCCTGCATATTTGGGTGTTCCCTCGGAGTTCTGCCAGAGCATCCTCAGCTGCTGGGAGTGGCATCATAAGTAGCTCTGTGAGCGGTCTGTGCTGAGGCATATCCAGGCACAGCAGTTTGCCTACTTAGCTCTGCAGCAGCAGGCTGCGTGCCCCTGTGTTCCTCCTGCTGGGCAGAAGAGAAGCATTCCAATGACTTGGTCCTTGTTTGTTTCCCAGATAGAGCTGCTCACTCAACTGTCAGATACTTGCCAGACCCATAACTCAAAAGGGGAGTGGGTGCATGCCTGCAGGTCAGGACGGATGAAACACTAAGCAGAGCCATTAGGGCAGGCATTGTGGGATACTGGAGGATGCTGTTTGTTTTGTCCACAGAAACAGCTATGTTTACATTGAACATTTCTCAACAAAAAGAGAGGAGAGAAGGAGAAGTTCCTGGGGGCGGCAGGGTGGGGGAGGGGGGGAGAGAGAGAGCTCTTTGATTTGCGGAAACTTTTTTTGCCCCCTACAAAAGCCCTGTTGCAGTGTGAATGCTCTCCCTGTTATAACCAAAAGGCAGTTTCTGGCAATAAAAGTTGGTGGCATAGACATACCCTTAAATTCCAGGTACATGAGTATATTTTATCCCTTCCCTTAGTATAGGATTGTATTAACTTACCTCAATTATCTGGCAAAGATGAAACCTAGGTTCCTACTATGGCTTCATTTCACCTAGCTAAAGCAAGTGACCAGGTCAAGTCATCTTTTAAACATGATTTTTTAAAAAAAATTTTAACTAACATTAAACAAAAATGACAGTGTTTTAATCCAGACAGTGCCTTAAGGAAACAGTATACTGCCTCAGATGGCTGAATTGAAGTGAAAGGTGTCAATGCAAGGGAGGGAAATGGAGGAAGAATGAAACAGCAGGAAATGGGCAGAAAGAGGACTGAGATAAGAGGAGACTGAGAGGATGCTTTTGAGGCCTGAAAACAGCCAAGAAAAGGAAAAAAATATTAATAAAGAAAAGATAAATGAAGAAACTGAATGAAAGAGACCCAAGAGCAGGAGACCAGAGAATACAAACCAGTTGGCGGGGTGGGGGGAGGGGGGAGAAGTAGTAGACAGAAAATTTATGGAAACAGATGGGTGGAGAGAAAAAAAGAAAGATGCCCAGAAGTTTTAATCTGGAGAATGTTACCTTATTTTCTCATACAGCAGTACTTCTGCAGTAACAGATGGCCACATTGCAGTCATAATGTAGAAGGCTGACAGAATGCTCTGCTGTTGAGGGGTCAAGTCACATTTTTGCTAATAGTTACCATTGGTCACATAAGTTAATGGGGTATGCATTTTTAAGTGAGCAGGTCATTTTAAAGAGAGATTTTTGTGGATGTTGGTAAAGCTATCTTTATTAGCAGTTGTACCATAAAACAGTTCACAATTCTTTTGTGTTAAGATTGCAATGAGGTTGAACACAACGGCTGGTTCTATGCTTGCCCCCAACTTTGAAGGGGGCACGATAATGAGGATGATGGGCGATTACTAGCGAAGTGCTGCGGTGAATATGCAGCACTTCATTAGGCTAATTCTCTCCCGTGGCAACTTCAAAGTGCTGACATGCGTGTAGCTGTGGGCACGTCAAAGTGCCCGCAGTACACTCATGCCATATCCGTAGTAGGCTATTGGAGCATAAAAATGTAAATGCACAGCTATAACATAAGGGGGCATATATTTAGATCTTATTACATATGTAGTGTTAGTTTACCAAACTTCATTTTAAATAACGTAGAATATTTATGTTCAGAACAATGGGTTTCAACACTATCTTGGTTTATGGCAGGCGTAGGGAACCTTTTTTTGGGTTGGGGTCACTGACCCACAGAAGAATGTTGGGAGTTGTGCAAAGGTAAGGAGCAAAAAGGAAAAGAGAAAAACACCAGTCTTTACTGATGTGGCCTCAGGTTGTGATGCCTCTCTTCCCTGGTGCTCTAGATCTGTGATTCAGGGTTTCCCACAAGCCAGATTAAGTGCCCAGGTGTCCTGGGGCTAGTAGATTTTGTGGAACACCGTAGGCTCTGGGGAGGAGCTAAAAATGAGGGGTTCAGTGTGTTTGTGTGTGGGGGAGGACTTCTGGTAAGTGGGATAGGAATGGGGGTGCCGGGTCTGGGCATGGGGGGGCTGCAAGTTCTGGAAGAGAGGTGGGGTGCAGGAAGGTTTGAGGGTGGAGGGTCTGGATGGGAGTGGAGTGTAGGAGGGCACTGGGTACAGAGGTCTGTTCTGGAGATTGGGTGCAGGAGTGCCTGGGGTGATTGTCTGTCTGTGGGATGGGTCATGAGAGGAGTATGGGGTGCAAGATCTGGAGATGGAGTGCTTACCTTGCTCTACACTCCCTGCTGCTCCCAGGAACTGCCCTCTGCTGATGACCTTCCAGCCAGCAGGAGCAGCAGGGAAAGCCTCCTGCAAGCATTTTCCAGTGATGCTCTTCCCCCAGCTAGGGGAGGGGGAACGGCAGTGCATGGAGTAATTTCTTACCCCTTGCAAATTGGATCCAGCCCATGCGACTTGGGCTCCCTCATTACCCTGCAGCGGGAAGCTCATGTTAGTGCTTCAACCTCATGGTTATGGGGCGTATTGCAGAGCTGACATCCCAGCATGGGATCCCCACTTTCAGAGGCGGGGGTGAGCCCTGAGCCCACATCCCATGTGCAAGGCAGTAGTGGTCTGGGGACCTTACTTTGAAAACCACTATTCTAATGGGATTGTTCAGAGTGGTAACCTTAAGGATGTGCATAAATGTTTGTAGAATCGGAGCCGTAGTGTCTGTTCTACCATGCCTTACTTCCTGTTTGAAAACAACAAGAAGTCCTGTGGCACATTATAGACTAACATAAGGTGCCACAGAACGACTTCTTGTTTTTTGAAGATGCACTCATATAGCGAGGGATGAGTGTAATTGGTTCTCAAGTTTCTGCTTATAGGTGAAAACTCATAAGAGCAACACTAAAGTCCCATTAAAATACATGTAAAAGTCTCCAATTTGTTCCAAGTGCTTGTAACTTGACATAAACCGGTTGAGTTTAGGTACTTTTCTGACGTATTTGAATAGTTCAGCACCAGAAACAAGATGTAGTGTGTGTATGTAAAACAGGGATTCCCAACCTATGGGTCAGGACCCAAACACAGGTCCCATTCAATTTGTTAAGGGTCACCAGCTGGGCAGTTCCCAGCTGCATGTGGCTGTTAAAGAAGCCATTTGCAGTTTCTCAACACTGCTGCCTCAGGCAGATATCTATCAGTAGAGACAGATGCCATCTCCCGCAGCTATTGGGCTGGGGGAGCCACTCAGCCTAGCAGCCCCATTGAAGAGGTTGGAGGAGGAGAAGGAGTGTTTAAGGCTGGGGCTGTTGAGGGATGTGGAGCGGGAGGAGGGGTCTCTACAGCTGGAGGTGGTTTGGGGCTGCTGGGGGGATTAAAACCTGGTCAAGGGTGAGGTCTGCTGGGTGGGTTGGGGTCTAATTCAGTAAACCTTGGAGTTGCCCAAGGGGTGTTCCTGCAACACCTGCATATCTTGAATTTTCCTGCAAGGGGAGTGGAGCCAGGAACCACCAGGATTGGTCAGTTTCCTGGCTCCCAGAGTGGCAGGAGCTGGGAACCAGGGGCAGGCTGGTTTCAGTCTCCCCATGGCTTGTGGGGTCGGGACACTGATCAGCTCATGGCTGGCCAGTTTCATGTTCCTGCCTTTGCAAGGAAGGGAACCAGGCTAAGAGCCTTCTCCCTGTCTTCCCCCCAGCCTAAGGGCTGTCAGACAGCTGCACGTCTGAGGGAAGGGAGGAGAAGGCTCCAGCCTGAGGGCTAGGGGTCTCTCTACCCCTGGCCAAGGAACCTGCTCATATAAGGTGGGGGGGGGAGTTCGCTCATATAGTGAATAAAGGTAGGTATATGTGTCCCTCGCTTTAGCAAGTACTCATTAGTAAAGTACTTGTTAAATGAAGGAGGGGTGTACAGACTAACTCTACTCCTCTGATTCCTGTTTGAAGTCACTTAAGTCTTCTGCACCTTAGTTTCCCTGTTAAAATGTGAGTACTGGTAATATCTTTATTTTAAAAACATTTTAAAAGCTGAAAATCACTTGATAAACACTTCTTCCTATAGGAGCTATATAGTTCTTAAGTGGAGTGCATGTTAATTTAAAATGCAAAAAGGATAGTCATGTGAAAAAGCCAAGATAACTTTCAGCAGCACACTGATTTGTCTCTCTTTTTTTAATATTCAAATTCGACACATTAAAATGTGGTTTGAACTGGGATGGGAATTTTTTAGGTCATTATAGGGACGCTTTTGCATACTTGGCTTAATCTAGTCCTTGACTCCCCCCATCTTCTGCCCCTCTGCTCTCTGATTTGCTCAGCTTGATAACATTTTTCTGATTTGTCAACCTTGATTACTATTTTTGGTTCTCTGTGCCTTAAATATTGAGTCTGTTCTGGTATGGCTATGGTCTGAAGAAGTGGGTCTGTCTCATGAAAGCTCATCACTTAATAAATTATTTTGTCGGTCTTTGAAGTGCTACTGGACTGCATTTTTGTTTTCACTGATTTGTTTGGTTTTTGTTCTTCCTGCTTGGAGCTTTTGGTGTCTGGTTTGCCACAATAACGCTAATTTGTGTAGAATTCTCTATTCAGGCCTGAGTGCAGGGGGTAGGTAGGTGTGGTGAAGGGATGGGCCTGCTGCATGTCAGTGGTTCAGCCTATTCACTTCTATGCACATATTGTCTGGGATTCTTCACATTTTCCCTGTCTTTGCCATCACGCTATCGAGAAGCACGTTTGATGTGTAATTCATGATGCTGGAATTTAACTGATATAAAAAGACAAAGCCTCATTCAGTATTGGTAAACTTGGGTTGACTACTGTGACAGAAATCTCTCTCCTCAAGTTTGTGGTTACTTGGAGAGTTTGGTGGCTATGATCAGGCTGGTTTTGTGGCAGCATTGTTGTGATAGCAAGTTTTTTTATTCTCAGATGCAAGCCTTATAACGCTGTAGTTCTCCTTACAGGCCCACTCATATAAACATCTGTGCACAGAGTTTGCTATTGCAAGTAGTTCCATTTAAGTCTGAGAAATTGCTTTCATTGTATTTAGTATTCTTTAGATTAGTATTCTTTTAATGTGGCAAACACTTCAGTAAATGTGTCTAAATTGGCTTGATTTGAATAGTCAGGAAAATACAATACTTTAGTATAAAGACCTATAAAAAGGTGTTCTGAAATAAATTTGATAGCGAATACATTAGTACTTTCAAGACAAAAATGAAGTGTAAAATAAAATTAATTTGTGGGTTTTTTTCCTTTTTTAGATGCCAGGTTGGCAATTTAATTTTAAAAGAGAACCTGAAACCTCTTTCCTTATATTCCACTTTTCACTTTGTGAAAATTGTAGAAAACTCTGGAATATGCCCCTTACCTTATTGTAAGGATATGTGAAATAGTGTGGTGACTAAACAACGTTGTCACATTGAAAGGTACCCTGACCGTACACAAATAGCATAGGCATTTCATTGGTATGCTGGAGATGCCAATTTCGTCATGGATATGGAGCCTAGTTCTGGAACGTGCCCCCACGGTTCCAGTGAATTAATGGTAGGGACAGTGTGCCTTAGTATTGGTACTGACGTATAGTGGGCTGTATATCAAATTATGAATCCTTGTTGTGTTTTGTGAGCACTGTTTCATTTCAAGAACTCTTCTTTGTACTGTAACCTTCATGCTGGAGCGTGACTCATATGTTGTATTGCAGGGGTGGGACATCCCAGACTGCAGCTTGTCTGGATCGGGACCCTGAGACTTAGGATTCCCCTCCATAGAATCTGGCGTGTGGCAGGGCTCAGGGGCATAGACACAAGTAGTGCACTTGGCACTGGGTCTAAGAGTCCCACAGTGAGGAGCCATGATGCTGTGACCATACTATATTAGCTTTGGAGACTAGGGGTGTGATGGAGTGGAGGGAGTGCATGTGTGAGACTCAGGCTGGGTGTGTGTGTGTGTGTGATAGGCAGAGTAGCTCCCAGTGGCTAAGGATGACCCCTGGGGCTGTAACCTAGGCTGGCAGGTAACACCTCTGCCCTGAACAAAGAGGAAGGGGGAGCCGAGCAGGGTTTGAATCGGAGGCGGCAGTTAGAAGTGGGGGGGAGAGGGAGCTGGAAGGCAGCCAGCCTGGTGAGGGGGGAAGCTGCATCCGAGAGGGGCACCCCTTGGGCGCCTCTCCCCAGTATGGGTTGGAATGACTGTCTCTGATTGCTGCACTGGCTCTTCTGTGAGAACCTGTGCCTCTGTCACCTAACAAACTTCCTGTTCTACCTGCTGAGTAAGAGTCACCCCTGCCTGTGAGCAGGGTGCAGTGCTTGGGGACCCCGGACCCCATCACACTGGTGTCAGCAGTGGGATGCACTGCACCCATGGATGAGCTCCCAGCGGTGGCTGACTGAGCGTAGGAGAAAGAAGGAGCCCCACAAGAGCTGGAGGTGCCAGAAGTGGAACAGAGCGATTCCTGCAGCTTCTGCTGGTGAGTGGATATCCCAGGAGATGGTGGGGAGATGGATTATACCTGACTCCTGAAGGCAGACCTAGTGGGCCTGTGCAGAGAGAGGGGCCTGACCGCGGGGAAGGCGGCCAAGGCCCAGCTGATTGCCCAGCTGGAAGAGAATGACCGATCTAGGGGGCCAGAGCCTGTCCCAGCAGGAAGTGGCTGGTCACCCCCAGAAGTGTTTTGGATTCTCAGACAGGAGCTGGGGCTCGACGCAGTCAGACAGTCGCGGTGCCCACCAGGTTGTGCTCGGCTAGTGGTAGTCCATAGTGGGTGGAGTCCCCTGCCGCAGAACTACGATGGCTGAAGCTTGAGCTGTGATGAAAGGAACTGGAAGCCCAGGAACGGAAGAGAGAACGTGAGCGCCAGGAGCGGGAAAGAGAGCGTGAGCACGAGCCCCAGCTACAAGAGAGACAGCTGGAGGAGAGAGAGCAAGAGCGGGAGCATGAGTGGGCCATGGCAGAGGCGAAATGCCAAGAGGCCTCAGCTGCACTAAGCAGGGAGAGGGCTAGGCGGCTCGGGGTGGCCAGTCACCTGGAGATGGACGTGCTGCCCCAGTGTCAGGACCCAGGGGACATGGACGGGTTCCTTACCACCTTTGAGTGAGCCTGCAAGTTGCACGAGGTTCCCCTAGTTGAATGGCTCCGACACCTCACCCCTTTGCTGGACCAGAAGGCCGCAGTGGTGCTCAGCCAGCTGGAGGGGCTGCCGCCTGGGGACTATGAATGGGTCAAACAGGCCTTGTGGCATAAGTTTGGGCTGACTCCGGAGATGTACAAGAAGTTGTTCCAGGAGGTGCAGAAGAGGCCAGAGGAAAACTATGTAGACACGGCCTCCCGCCTGATGCAATACTACCAAAAGTGGGTGTTTGGGATGGGAGTCGAGTCCGTAAAGGACCTGGTCAAGCTGATGGTCCTGAAACAATTCTGAGATGTGATCATCTGACCTGAGGGTGTGGCTCGAGGACCAGACGCCCGGGGATCCACACAGTTCAGGGAAGCTGGCAGATGACTTCACAAACAGCCTGGCCAGGTTTGAAAGTGAACCCCAGAGAGAGAGAGGGAGTCCTGGAGAGACCGGGAGTCTCAGAGACACTGGTTCCTGGCTATCAAAACAAAAAGCAGTCAAGTAGCACTTTAAAGACTAGCAAAATAGTTTATTAGGTGAGCTTTCGTGGGACAGACCCACTTCTTCAGACCATAGCAAGGGGACCACCTCTTGGGCGAGCCCAGGAAAGAGGGGGCAGCCCCCCCCCGCCCCCCCTAGGGCCAGCCAGAGCCTGGAAAGAGTAGCTGGCCTGAGGGGCACAGCAAGACCCGGGCTGTTATCGCTGTGGGCGGAAGGGGCATAGATCAGCCCAGTGCCCCAAGTTCCCAGACAGGTTGAGCAGGCCGGGGGGTCGTGGAGTCCCAGAAGCCAGAGGGGCTGGTGGCCAAGGCAGGTGGTCCCAACAGTGTGTCCTCTGGCTTGGGCTGAGCCTGCACCACAGACCAGCTCCTTGGGGCCCATATGCACAGAGTTCAGTTTACAGAGTGGGGGCAGCACTGCCTCTGCGGAGCGAGTGTCTCACACCCCTCGAGGTGGATGGAAGAAAGGTCACGGGGTTCTGGGACGAAGGTGCTGACGTGATGCTGGCCCGGCCCGGGGTGGTGGCACTGGGCCGGATGATGCCCAGTTCCCACCTGACTGTAATGGGAATTGACAGGGACCCCTTTCAAGACGCCCATGGCAAGGGTGCACCTGAAATGGGGGGACAAGGAAGGCCCCAAGGAGGTGAGTGTGCACAGCCATTTGCCTGCTGATGTACTAATGGGGGGGTGATCTGGAACACAGGCCAGATGAATGCCCTCATGCCCTGGTCTTGACCCTCAGCCAAAGAAAATGAGGGGTGCTCTCCCCAGGTTCGGGGGTAGATACCCAGCCAAAGCCACGGAAGCCTCAGGGGCTGACCTTGAGAGAAAGGGGGCCCCCAAAAACCAGGTCTCACAGGCCGGTGGTTCTGGAGCCAGGCAGAGAAGGGAAAGTGGCTTCCGCCTCTGCCCTGGCCGAAGAGTTCCAGGCAGAGCAGCAGAGACACCCCTCCTTGCAGAAGATGAGGAAACTGGCCAGTCTCAACCCAGCTCCACTGCTGGGGGCGGGGGGGCTGCAGGGAGAGATTTCTGTGGGAAAAGGGATTCCTGTACTGAGAATGGGTTCCCAGATGCAAAGCAGAGCCATGGAAGGTCCAGAGGCAGCTGGTGGTTCCCCAAGAGTACCAGCGCAGGCTGCTGTACCTAGCTCATGATGTCCCGCTCGCAGATCACCAGGGGATCCACCGCACCAGGAGAAGGCTGCTACAGAACTTTTTCTGGCCAGGGATCCTTGCAGCTGTCCGTCAATATTGCCTGTCCTGCGATCCCTGCCAGAGGGTGGGAAGACCCAGAACAAGGGGAAAGCTGCCCTGAGACCACTGCCCATCATAGAGGAGCCTTTCCAGAAACTGGCTATGGACATACTGGGACCCTTCAGTAAGGCAACGTGTTCTGAGAAGAAATATCTTGGTGGTGGTAGATTTTGCCACGTGATATCCAGACGTGGTGGCCCTGACCTCTAACGAAGCTGACACTGTGGCGGATGCACTGCTGTCCATTTTCAGCAGAGTGGGGCTCCCCAAGGAAGTCCTTACAGACTGGGGTCCAACTTCATGTCGGCCCTGCTGCAAAGGTTGTGGGTCAAGTGTGGGGTCCGGCACACCTGGGCCACAGCCTACCACCCGCAGACCAATGGGCTGGTGGAGAGGTTCAATGGGATTCTGAAGCAGATGCCGAGAACCTTCATGAATCAGCACCCACAAGACTGGGACAAGTATTTACCCCACCTGCTGTTTGCATACGGGGAGGTGCCTCAGGAATCCATGGAGTTGTCCCCGTTTGAGCTGCTGTATGGAAGGAAGGCACAGGGACCCCTGGACTTACTCAGAGAAGAGTGGGGGTGGGGGCAGCCTCTCCTGAAGGGGAGCCAGTGGTACAGTATGTACTGACCTTCCAGGAAGAACTCACTGAGCTCATGGGCCTGGCCAGGGAGAACCTCTGCAGGGCCCAGAGGAAGCAAAAGATCTGGTATGACCCTAAGGCCCGGGCCTGGGCCTGGGCCTGGGCCTGGGCCTGTGCCACCAGGGACCAAGTGATGGTTCTCATACCCGTGCCACGGAACAGGCTGCAAGTTGCCTGGGATGGCCCCTTCAAGGGCGTCAGACAGATAAATGAGGTGAACTATGTGGCGGAACTGTCGAACCGGGCTCACAGCCACTGGGTCTATCGTGAACATGATGAAACCTCACTGGGGCAGGGAGAACTTGGTGCTGACAGTGTGCAGGCACTGGGAGGGGCAGGGGGATGATCCCTTGGCGGTGGATATGCTCAAAGGGACTGGAGCTGGCCCCTTGCTGGAGTCTATTCCCCTCTCGGACCAGCTGACCCCGCCCAGCAGAAACAGATCGGAAAGATGCTGTGTCCACACGAACGGCTGTTCTCTGACAGACCCAGACACACTGACCTGGCTGCCCACCGAATAGAGACGCTCCTATCAAGTGTGTGCCATTCAGAGCCACAGGGAAGACGGCTCAGGACATAGAACAGGAGGTCGAAGACGTGCTGGCTCTGGGGGTGATCCAAGCCTCCTCCAGCCCCTGGGCCTCTCCAATGGTGTTAGTCTCTAACAAAGATGGGTCTGTCCAGTTTTGTGGGGACTGTCGCAAGCTTAACGCCATCACCATATTGGATGCCTACCCCATGCCCAGGCCTGATGACCTCTTAGACAAGCTGGGGGGAGCCTGTCACCTCACCACCATGGACCTCACCAAGGGGTACTGGCAAGTGCCATTGGCTGAAGATGCCCAGCTCAAGTCGTCTTTCATCACCCCGTGGGGCTCTCCGAGTTCCTGGTCCTGCCCTTTGGCCTCAAGGGGGCACCCGCTACCTTCCAGCGTCTGGTGGACCAGCTACTGAAAGGGATGGAGAGCTTTGCCCTGGCTCACGTGGATGACATTTGCATCTTTAGCCAGACATGGGAGGACCATGTGTCCCAGGTCAAGCAGGTGCTGGACCGACTTCAGAAGGCCAGGCTGACTATCAAGGCAGGGATGGCTGAGGTGACTTGGGCCACAAGGTAGGCAGTGGCTGCTTAAAGCCACAGCCAGCTAAAGTAGAGGCTGTCAGAGATTGGCCGATACCCCAGACTGAGAAGCAGGTCCAGGCCTTCATTTGTGCCCCACTTTAGTTCCATTGCAGCCGCCCCTCACAGAGCTGTGTAAGAAGGGAAAGCCTGACAAGGTGGTCTGGACCGAGCAGTGCCAAGAGGCCCTCTGCGCGCTGAAGGAGGCTCTGGTCAGGGCCCCAGTGCTGGCAAATCCTGACTTCGACAAGCCCTTCATGGTGTTCACCAGTGCCTCAAACGTGGGGCTGGGCGCTGTGCTAATGCAGGTGAACGACAAGGGGGAGAAACACCCCATCATGTACCTGAGCCAGAAGCTGCTGCCCTGGGAGCAGATGTACGTGGCCATAGAGAAGGAATGTCTGGCCATGGTGTGGGCTCTGGGGAAGCTGCAGCCGTATCTGTTTGGACAGTGTTTCACTGTGTACACTGATCATTCACCCCTGACCTGGCTGCATCACATGAAAGGGGCCAACACCAAGCTCCTGCCGTGGAGTCTGCTCCTACAGGACTGTGACGTGGAGGTGGCCCATGTCAAGGGGAACAACGACACCATAGCCGGTGCCCTGTCGCTCAGGGAGGGCCCCGAACTTCCCCAGGTCACTGGCTAAGTGACCCCGCTCAGTTCGGTCTGGAAGCGGGGAGAGATGTGGTGGAGTGGGGGGAGTGCATGTGTGAGACTCTAGGCTGGATGTATGTGTGACAGGCAGAGCAGCTCCCAGTGGTTAAGGATGACCCGTGGGGCTGTAACCTAGGCTGGCAGGTAACACCTCTGCCCTGAACAAAGAGGAGGTGAATCGGGGTTTGAATTGGAGGTGGCAGTTAGAAGCTGGGGGAGAGGGAGCTGGAAGGCAGCCAGTCTGGCGAGGGGGGAAGCTACAGCCGAGAGGGGCATCCCTTGGGCTTCTCTCCCCAGGATGGGTTGGAATGACTGTCTCTTATTGCTGCACTGACTCTTCTGTGAGAAATTGTGCCTCTGTTGCCTAATAAACTTCCTGTTCTACCTGCTGAGTAAGAGTCACTCCTGCCTGTGGACTGGGTGCAGTGCTTGGGGACCCCTGAACCCCATCACAAGGGGAGCCAGCAGTTCGGTCCACTCACAACTGAGTAGTGCCCTTCCAGAGAGGGGGCTAAACTAAGTTGTGGTAGGCTGATTTGTTTTCAGCTCTATATATTAGCAATATTTAATAGCTTGAAAACTCAAATGGATATCCTAACTGCTTTCATTATGGGTTAAAGTTATTTCAAATAACCATGGTTGCTGTGAATATGAAGTTTGAGAATTTTGATGCAAGATTGCAGAAGGCTATGGAGAAGTCCCTGGAAGCATGGTGAGAAGAAAAGAGTTAGCCCTGTAGCTTTTGAGCATTTTTTTTCTTCAACATCCCTTTATAGTTGGTAATCATTCAGATAAGGGCTGAAGTCAGAACAATTGTAAGAGATTTTTTTGGAAGTCAGGTTTTTCCCGAACTGTGGACCTTGTCTTTTAGTGTAAGGAACGTTTCTGGATGTGAGGATAATAATTAAAAGTAGGAATCTGGAATACATGGGTGGCGGTGCTTTAATCTGCCAGGTTAAGGTCTAGGCAGTAGTGGATGCACTTTCTTCACTCTATTAAGGTATGGTGCCATGGCCTTTCTGAATAAGGAGGTGGATTGTACTTAACTAACAATGTAAGAAATGCCTTCAAAAGGCACAGACCAATATGAGATTTTTTTTAACTTTTCTTAACCCAGGAAGAACATTGATTTATAGCATAGTTAGTACAGTGAGCTACTCGAGCAAACATTGTTAGGCTCTCAAGTCAGTGGAAATTCAGGCACCAAGGAAATTTGTTTTGGACAATTATACTTTGTTTTTCTGTCTCCTTTCTGTGGCTTCCAACCCAATTTTTTCTTTCCTGTTCATTTCTGCTTCTTTCTGAATCTCTTTTCCCCGCCCCCCGCCCCCCCGGCTCCTCTTTTCTCTTCTGTTAGGTTAAGTCCTAGAGCTTCCGAGGCACAGAAGCATCATCTCGACCTCTAAGGTATCAGAAATGTGTTTCTAGACAATCTAAAGTAGGCGGTGCAGCAAGAACACCTCTCTGCAGCAGCTTGGCTCTGTTCTCCCTTTATAACTACACTTGACTCTTACTAATACAGATGTCCCTGATCTAGGAACACCTTTGCTTCAGAAGCTGGTAGGGGAAGAGGAAGCGGAAGCGGCTCTGTGTGATGCTGCTCCCCCTCCCCTCCCCTCCCAGTTTTGTGCACAGCAGTGTAGTGAAGAGAGGCAGTGCCTGGGAACAGCAGCAGGTGCAGAGCCATGTTTGCCCTTGGGAGTAGGGTGCCAGGTAAGTGAGCCATCCCCTGCATGTACCCTTCCTCCCAGACCCTGCACCTCCTATCCCAGCACGTTTGTCCACCCTCTTCTCCCTCCCAGACCCGTATATATTGCTGTCTGTTACATGCAAAACACAAATTCAGTACTTTGCAAAATGTTTTGTTTTTTCCTTCAAAACAAAATTATTTGTGAACATCCATGGTCTGGCAAATTCCATAATCTGTCATAGCCTGTTCCCCAAGGTTGCCGAATTAAAGAATTTCAAGTGTACTCACTGGGTGGTGAATTGGCTTTGAGGGCTTCAAGGTGGTTGGAGGGTGGGGGGACAAAAAAACATAGCAGGGAATATGGTAGAAATCTTGGAAGGGCCATCATCCAAAAACAGGGGTTCCTGGCAATTAGTTATTGTAATTAGTTCCTATACTATAAATTAGGACTATAAACTTGTTTTCAATGGTCCATAGTAGCATAAAGAAATTGTGGGTATTCATTAGTTTTTTTTTTAATTATACTTTTGTATATCTTATAATCAGACATGCTACATACTGTAAGCTTAATTCTAGGATGAGTACCATCCAGTTAAATAAGATGTAAATCTCACTGGACTCAATTTCACCATTTTTAAGTTCAACTCAAAGGTCAATATGATTATCAAGCCAGTAAAATATTAAAACCGACTACAAATGTAGTGACCTTGTCAATAATCTATTTCCAACGTAGACTGATTTTTTTAAGTCAAGCTAATTTAAATAATGAATTAAATTAGGTAGCAAACCTTGATATTTTCCAGTTATTGTTTTTTTTGGTTTTTTTAATCTTTAGTTTTTGTAAAGTGAAGTTGATTCTTCTTTGTTTGGTAATTATTAATATTTATACCCTTTACACTAAAATTGAGGCTGCTTTTTTGCTAAGTGAGAGACTATTACATCTACATAATTTATTTAAGCAGTTTAACTGTATTCGTACATTTAATGTTATGTTAGACAGTTGTGAACAATACATTTCATTCTTAGAGCATGGCACATTTGTGAATATCTGCTTTATATTTGCAGGTATCCACATCCATCTGCAGCTCATTTTTGCAGCTATGGATGTGGATATCATTTTTAAATTGGGGCAAGGGCTCTGATTGTTCTTACTAGCCAATTTTTTTACTTGTGATTTGTAGCCATTATGGCTGGAAAATCAAAGTAAAATGCACAAAAACAGCTTTTAGATTTTGTTCATTAAATAAAGCTACCTTAAATGTGCTGGATACATATGGGGAAATACCATTGAAATGTTCATTAAAACGTGTTTTGCATTTGAAAATAATTTATTAAACAAAGGCAGTATTATTTCTAGTTAATGAATTGAATTTCTGTGTTTCAAGCCCTTAGAACTAGTAGATCTCATTCTTTCACACCTAGTTGATATTAATACATTGGAAGAGGAGAGCAAGCTTTCCTGCTTTTCTCAAATCCCATATTCTTAAGCTTTGAGTTAACTAGACAATGAAGTGATCTAGTCAAAAAACTGAAATGAAGAAAATATTTTCTCTGCATCTGCAAAAGAGGCATAGGCCTTTAATGGACTCTGGCTTCATGTGGTTAGCAGGTGACTTTTACCAGTTAGTGCTTTGACTTCCTTTAAAGCTTCAGCAGCAAATGTGTAAGGTTTGAGGTGTGGGGTGTGTTTTTAAATTCAGTTAATTGTAAGATATGATAGTAAGTTTAGGCCTTTTATGAAAAATCCAATATGAATTTTTTTTTAAAATATCAATTATTAGAAAATAATTTGTGCACCCTATTTCCAGTAATTCTGTATTGGCATTGTGTTGAATTGAATTTGTACATATATACTCGTGTAGTATGACAGGTTACTTTAATAGCTGAGCTCACTAAAATATGTAAATTACAAGGTTAGGTCATATTTCATTCCTGCAAGAGTATGCAGATACTTCATTGAAGTTAGAACATTATCTTATTTGAGTTAGGACTATTTCTTTGGGGAGGGATTTTCAGGGTCTGGCCTTTAAACATGTTTACAAAAAGCATACAACTTCCCTTACTCTTTTGTTGAAGCAATGTTGGATGCCTTTGACTAAAACAACTGTTATCTTTTGTATTGCTGATGGTTTTTTAGAATCCTATTTTGAAGATCTTGTTTAATTGCTTTCTGCCTAATCAAGTTCCCTCTGAAGTTTCAAGCTAAATGTTCATTCATCTTTATTTCCTACCCTAAATTGTTGTGTGTCTTGTGTTGCTGCATGTTGTCAACTTTTGATATCTGGACTCCACTACATTTCAGTGGTTAATTAAATGAATCAAATGGTGTGTCTGTGCTGTAGTGTAAGCCTAAGCTCCCAAACACTATTTCCATTTACACACACATCTCTCAGGATTGGGGAAGATGTTCCAAGGCCAAGTCAGGCTGCAACTATTGCTTTTGCAGTGTAGTCTAAGCCCTACTTGACTTAGGGCCTGGGAGTGCTCCAAAAACATCCCAAAATACAAAAGGCCAACTTCCTTTGTTCTCTCTCCCCCAAGAATGTCCAATCAATTCAAGTGGAAATGGAGGCAGTCCTCCACGATGTTCAGCAGCGGGTTCTGAAGTCAGTGTTAAGCTCTCCATTGTCCTCTAGCCACCTACGAGCAAGTGCACCATCGGAGACCCTTCTGTGTTTGCAACAGAGACTGACCAGAATCAGTCATTTGCAAAGCTTAGTGTTTCTTGGTCAAGGGACCACAGCCAGATTTTGGTGAATCTCTGGTGGAAGCCCGGCAAAACTGTGAATTTAATTAAGAATACCAAGAAGAACCACACATACCAGTAAGTAGCGCAGCATCTGGCATCTTTGCAAATTTACCAGACTGTTGACCAAACCTGGGAGCAGTTTAAGCAGCTCAAGAGTGAGTACCAGAAAAGCAGGGACTAGAACTATGTCTTGGGCAATTAACCATCATTGGTCCCTGCTGGCCCTAGAATCATTTATGGGGGCTGCTGGGAGCCAGCCCCAGGCACGAAGTGAGGACCATGATTCCAATCTGTTGCTAAAATTGGTTCCACAGCAAGCTTTGAAACAGGAACCTGCTGCTGCTGTTTGGTCCATTCTGGCAGGAGTGGTTTGATTCATCTCCCTTGGGAGAAGCCCACTGCTGCGCTGCCAGGAAAGAAACAAACACCAGCCCTGAGGCCAAGAAGTGGCTGGATTCCATTTTAATGTTTGTTAATACACTAGTGGGAGGGATTTTCACTCTACAAACTAATCCAAAAGTTGTGAGAATTTCCAGGTAGCTGTGTGTATCTCAGCGCCTTGGCAGCTCCCTCTCCCTGTCACTTGGAAGAGCGTTTGTTGTGTTGACTGAAAAGGCACCAATTTATGCTAGGGCCATATCCAATATTTAGAACTAGTAACCTTATGTCTTCTAGTACAGTGTTTCCCAAACTTAAAACATTCATGAACCCCTATTGGGACTTTGGCATACCCCCTCTCCTGGTGCTGTCCCAGTGCTTATCTCCTGTTTCTTTTGTAAATTTTTCTGCTGCATACCACAGGTGGTACGTGTACCACACTTTGGGAAACACTAGTCTAGTAGCTTCACATCTTTGTTAGTCACTCAGGCTGTAGCTACACTGCTCCTGCCTTTCGAAAGGGGCATGCAAACACAGTGAATCAAAAATGCAAGTGAAGCACTGATTTGCATATTGAGTGCCTCATTTGTGTAATGATAGTCACTTGCCATTCTTTAAGTGCTGTTTTTGAAAGCCAGAACAGCCGTGTAGATGGGGTTTCTTCAGAAAGAAGCCCCCCTTTAGAAAGTGCCCTTATTTGTAAGCGGGGTGGAAGCTAGTGCAATATCCCATTGATACCTTCATGAATTCTGATCCAATCCTAGGTGCTGATAGCTGTAAACTTCTGCAGGAAGAACGCCAGATAAGCCCTCACATTGAGGGATGGACATATTTTTCCAAGGCCACCTTTGTAGCTTACTCCCCTCAGAGATGCACGGTTCAGTCACTTATGTTTGAATACTTTTGTTGCATGTATTGCAGATTTCCCATCCACGCTTTGGAATAACATCTACCTCTGTCAATAGGGCAGTATAAGAATAGCTACATCCTCCAAAATGTGCAAGCCCTGAAATAATAGAAGAGGCATATTTAGCATGACTACTGACTCCAGATCTTAGTAGTGTTGCAATTCTCATTGTATTAAAAAAACAAAAACAAAAAAAAAAGCATTGAGCTTTTTAACTGGCATTTTCTGCATTTCTGTGACTGTGATTAACCAGGCTGTGTCCAGGGAGTTTCTAGGTGCTGAAGCATCCTTCACAAGTTCAGTTTTGAAAAGCAACATTTTGTGTCTTTGAAATGCCTGAAGAATTTTTTCTGTGCTTCTCCAGTGAGTTGTTTGAGACAATTGCCTTCTATTGCTGGTCCTGTTGCAGGCTCTTTGGCTTCCGCTGGCTGTTGTACCTCTGCAGCTCACCCAAGGTGTCTTGCAGTCCAGACTCAGTGTGCCTTCATGGGCAATGTTTCCATGATGAATTTGTGGTTGAAGTTCTGGAGGGCTGTAAGGCAGATCTAGTACCTGGAACAGAGAGACTTGCAACTAGATTTACTTACTAATCTAGATTTACAACTTCATTTGTAAAGTCAAATGAAGTAAAAAACATAAACAAAATGTTCCTTAGTAGTTCTATGCTCTAATGACCGTAGGGCTATGTTAAGGACAACCTCACAAGGATAGTGATAGTGACTACGAAATGCTAAGGGAGATAGAGAAGCTATCAAAATTAAAAACTCGGTAACAATGGGCTATATTAACTATCCCCCTATTGACTGGGTACGGAGCACCTTAGGACAGGATTCAGAGAGAAAATTTCTTGGTACGTTAAAATGACTGCTTCTTGGAGCAGCTGGTTCTGGAACCCAAAAGGGAAGAAGCAATTCTTGATTTAGTTGTAAGAAGAGCACAGGATCTGGTTCAAGAGGTAAATACAGCTGTAGCACTTGGAAATAGTGACCACAGTGTAGTAAAATTTAACATCGCTATGGTGGGGAAAACACTTCAGCAGCCGAACACTGTGGCATTTAATTTCAGAAAGGGGAATTACACAAAAAGGAGGAACTTAGTTAAACAGAACATAAAAGAACAAAAGAAGCAATCCTGTAGCTCTTCAGAGAATAACATATTATAAATATTTATTAGGTGATGAGCTTTCGTGGGAGAGGTCCACTTCTTCAGACTTCTCTCTTCAACAGAAGTTGGTCCCCTTATCATTCTCTAAATCTAACCCCTGTATTAAGTATTTAAGGCACTTAGCACCACCACCTCCTGTTGAGCTCAGTAGAAGTTGAGAAATACGCACTACATTCCACAGTGGGGCTCATGAACAACTATCATATATTGTTTGTTTGAATATCTTTCTTTGTGTGTTTGCTTTTCTTCCCCCCAAGTGAATTTTGTATTCATAAGTTTCAAAAGATTGAAAATGTGTTCCATGAGCCCAGCCCTGAGCCAGATTTGGATTCTGTCTCAGTTTTCCTGCATTATGATTCTATTGACACAGCAGTGCTTATGAGGAAAAAGTGATGAAGGGGAGCAGAGATGGTAATGAGAAGCAGCATACATTACTTAAATATCCCAGATGAGTAATTTTTATCTGTAGTTTTGCAAAAATGTTCAAAATTCGTTTGTTTATTTTTCAGGTTGAGTCATCTTTGAGTAGCTGACTTTTTACTAGTGCTTAACTGGGACTGAGAAGTGAAGGAAGGAAATGTGGAAATTTAGAAATTAACTGATTTTCCAATCTGTTGTGGTAACTGCAGGAGAAATTAGAGTTTTTAATATCATTAATAGGAAATTTGCAGTGCTTTGATTATGGTTCTAGTTATGGGTTATATAAATGCTAGACATCAGCTTCGTGCCTTCCATTTTTTTGTAAGTTGCTGTGAGAGGTGGGTAGTTAACAGATGAAAAGCAATAGTCAGATGTAAAAGTATGAACAGAGTACAGAGACTTACTTCTACCTTCAGTCCAAGAGATGAAAAACTGCTTTAAACTCTTCTACTCTAAAGTCTATTGTGTAGTAGGATAAAAGACTTAAAATGCCTTAATACAAAGAAAGTCCCTAAATTTTTTTATTATTTTTCCCTATATTCAAGGGATTTGCTCGTAAGAATAGAAATGTACAGAAATAACTTATTTGTATAATATCATACAGTCAGTATGTAGTCTGAAATAATTACAGTGGATACACTCTTTACTTCAAGTGCTCAGAACTTGCATTCATTCTAGGCTTTTTTGCCCTACAGTCCTGAAAAGATAATCCCTCAATGTATTATGCTTCATTTCTTTTGAATTTATCCAACAGTGTCTTTTGTGTGCTTCATTAGCAATTATTTTAATATGTGAGCGAGTTCAACAAAAGATGTTAAATAATTTGATAATGTTGAATAATAAATTTAAACTTAATTCACTAGATAGTATTTTTGTTACAATAAATTAGCTGTATAAAATATTTTTTTACAGTTGACCTCAAAAGTTAAATATTTCCTTGACACTCTTTTATATAGAAAAGCAGCCCCCAACTCAGTTTTGATAGAAGCTCATGAATTTAGCATATTTATTTTGTATTGAAATGTTTTGAGAAGTGCACCTGCAGAGGGTACATGACCCACTGAGAACTCCAGTTGGACATAAAACCACTTGGACCTGTGAACGATATGTGAAACCTGTCAATGTTCTCTCTCACTTATTTGGGCATTACATGTTGCAGTCAGGTTGGACAATAGCAAAATCATTATTTGTGTCAAGGAAGAGAGATGAAGATCCACCTCTCTGTGCGTCAGGGTTGTCAGTCTTTTAGAAAGTGTGCATTTGCCAGCAGATCACCCTCTCATAGTGTATCTTCCGGGCATGTAAGCAAACAGTCCCAACAGACTTTTCTCTAGGACTTGCTTGTATGGAGCATCTTTCAGTAGTGCAGAATCTCATTGTGGGACCTCTTTGTGCCTCAAGACAGCCTCAAGAAGTGTGCAGCCTATTGCTCCTGAATGGCTTAAGGCCATGACTCCAGAGAGGATGCATTCTGAACTCAGTTGTCAGACAGGTGATGTGACACGTGCCCATCCCTCTTTTATGAGGTAGATCAAACAAAACAGTGTTGGTCATCCTGATTGCTCCCAGAGGCCCAGGCAGTTCTGCTTCTTCAGCATTCTCCCCATGCCCTTGTGTGTGTGCATCCATATTCAGTTCTTTCAGACTTACTGACTCGGCAGAGGAAGATCAGACACCATTCTTCCATTTAACAGTGGAAGAGTCATGCTTGGATCTATTAGTGTCTATTTGTTTAGAATTAAAAAAAAATACTCAGCCAGCTCCCTGCATCCCTCCCAGGGGATTGGCTGGGGATACCAAGGTGCCAGTACTCAATGCCAGGAAGTACCAGCACAAAAGAAAAACCAACCCTGGATCTACTACAATCCATCATTAACAACAGTAGGAAAAAAATCCATGAGGAAGTGGAAAATGGGAAAGGATTTTATACCTTGTGCCAGCATGATTGGATAAACTGAGAGGGACACCAAGACCCAACTAACAAAATCATCCAGGGCCCAGGATTTGGTGGGGATGGGGGACTTCAACTATCCAGCTATATGTTGGGAAACTAACAAAGCAGGGCACAGACCATCCAATAAGTTCTTGGACTGCATTGGAGACAACTTTTTGTTTCAGAAGGTTGAAATAGCTATCAAGGGGGAAGCTGCCCTTGATTTTAACAAATAGGGAGGAACTGATTGAGAATTTGAAAGTGGAAGGCAGCTTGGGTGAAAGTGATCATGAAATCATAGAGTTCACAATCCTAAGGAAGGGTAGAAGAGAGAACAGCAAAATAGACAATGGATTTCAGTAAGGTGGACTTTTGGTAAACTCAGAGCTGGTAGGTAAGATCCCATGGGAAGCAAGACTGTGGGGAAACAATGTAGGAGAGTTGGCAGTTTTTCAAAGGGACAGTATTAAGGGTCCAAAAGCAAGCTATTCTGCTGCGTAGGAAAGATAAAAAATATGGCAAAAGACCGCCTTGGCTTAACCAGAAGATCTTGCATTATCTCAAAATAAAAAAGGAATCATGTAAAAAATGGAAACTAGGACAAATAACGAAGGATGAATATAGGCAAACAACACTGGAATGCAGGGGAAGATTAGAAAGGCAAAGGCACAGAATGAGCTCAGACTAGCTAAGGGCATAAAAGGAAACAAGAAGACTTTTTATAAATACATTAGAAGCAAGAGGAAGACCAAGGGCAGAGTAGACCCATTGCTCACTGAGGAGGGAGAAACAGTAATGGAAATGGCAGAAATGCTTAATGACTTCTTTGCTTCGGTCTTCACCGAGAAGTTTGATGAAGGAGTGCCTAACATAGTGAAAACTAGTGGGGAAAAGGGTAGGTTTAGAAGATAAAATAAAAAAAGAACAAGTTAAAAATCACTTAGAAAGGTTAGATGTCTGCATGTCACCAGGGCCTGATGAAATGCATCCTAGAATACTCAAGGAGCTGATGGAGGAGGTATCTGAGCCTTTAGCTATCATCTTTGGAAAATCCTGGGAGCTGGGAGATTCCAGAAGACTGGAAAAAGGCAAATATTGTGCCTATCTATAAAAAGGGGAATAAAAGTAACGCAGGAAACTACAGATCTGTAAGTTTAACTTCTGTGCCAGGAAAGATAATGGAACAAGTAATTAAAGAAATCATCTGCAAACCCTTGGAAGGTGGTAAGGTGATAGGGGAGAGCCAGCATGGATTTGTAAAGAACAATCATGTCAAACCAATCTGACAGCTTTCTTTGATAGGATAACGAGCCTTCTGGATAAGGGAGGTGGATGTGGTTTGCCTAGATTTTAGTAAGGCATTTGATATGGCCTTGCATGATATTCTTATCAATAAACTAGGCAAATGCAACTTTAGATGGGACTATTATAAGGTGGGTGCAAAAGTGTCTGGATAACCATTCTTAGAGTAGTTTATTAATGGTTCTCAATCCTCCTGGAAAGGTAAAATAAGTGGAGTTCTGCAGGGGTCTGTACTGGGACTGGTTCTCTTCAATATCTTCATCAACAATTTAGATATTGGCATAGAAAGTACACTTATTAAGTTTGCAGATGATACCAAGCTAGGAGGGGTTGCAACTGCTTTGGAGGATAGAGTCAAAATTCAGAATGATCCGAACAAATTGGAGAAATGATCTGAGGTAAACAGGATGAAGTTTAATAAAGACAAATGCAAAGTGCTCCACTTAGGAAGGAACAGTCAGTTCCACATATACAGAATGGGAAGCAACTGCCTAGGAAGGAGTATGGGAGAAAGGGATCTAGGGGTTATAGTGGACCACAAGCTAAATATAAGTCAACAGTGTGATGCTGTTGCAAAAAAAGCAAACAGTATCCTGGGATACATTAATATGTGTTGTGAGCAAGACATGAGAAGTCATTCTTCTGCTCTACTCTGCACTGGTTAGGCCTCAGTTGGAGTATTGTGTACACTTCTGGGCACTGCATTTCAAGAAAGATGTGGAGAAGTTGGAAAGGGTCCAGAAAAGAGCAACAAGAACGATCGAAGGACTAGAGAACATACTGTATGGAAAGGCTGAAAGAATTCGGCTTGTTTAGTTTGGGGAAAAAAGACGATTGGGGGGGACATTATAGCAGTTTTTAGTATCTAAAAGGGTGTCATGAGGAGGGAGAAAACTTGTTCTTCTTGGTCTCTGAGGATAGAACAAGAAGCAATGGGCTTAAACTGTAGCAAGAGAGGTTTAGGCTGGACATTAGGAAAAAGTTCCTAACAGTCAGGGTGGTCAAACTCTGGAATAAATTGCCTAGGGAGGTTGTGGAATCTCCATCTCTGGAGAGATTTAGGAACAGGTTAGATAAATGTCTATCTGGGATGGTCTAGACAGTACTTGGTCCTTCCATGAGGGCAGGGGGCTGGACTCGATGACCTCTTAAGGTCCCTTCCAATCCTAGCATTCTATGACTAACGCCTCTTTCTAGAAACATTAAGACTGACAGCTCCTTTGTGCAAATATTTGGCAGCCATTAGTGCCTTTCACCCTCTTCTGGACAGTCACTTGATCTTTGTCCATGCTATTGCAGCATGGATTCTGAAGGGACTTGTCAGAACCCGTTATCTGATACAAAAAGCTATGCCAGTTTGTAACCTGTAACTTTGTAACCTGAGGCTAGTCCTGTAAGTATTAATGATCTTCACTTCATGTTCCTTCGCCCATGCTTGCCTTCCTTGGTGCTATCCTCTTAGCCAGAACAGGAGGAAAACTGGATGTTATTGTTGCTCATCCATCGGCTACTGTCTTCCGTAAGGACAAAATTTCCCTGAGCTTGTACCCCAAATAAATTTCTAAAGTAATTTTAAGAATTTCATCTGAACCAGGTCATCCATTTCCCTGTCTTCCATTCACAACTGCACACTATGAAAAATCTTAAGAAACTACACCCTCTGGATGTCCATTGGGCTGTGGCATTTTACCTGCAGAGGAAGGAGAAAACCTTTCACGAAATCTTCTAAATTTGTCGTTTCATGATATTTGAGAGGGGAAGTGATCTTGATCTCATAGAGACTTTCCAAATGGATTTTGGGCTGCCTCTGCTTTAAGTCCTAAAATTCCCCTGAAATGTATTGAACCTTCAATGGTTAAAGTATTAATAGCCTATGACTTCCATTTACTTGGACTGCTGTCCCATACAAAACTTTTTAAAGCACTTGTGACAATGCCTGGATTCCAACAAAGGACACAGGACTCCACTTCCCTAGCAGTCGAACAGATGAAAGATTAAAACTACATATATTGTACACATTTTACCTCAGTTCAACCAAGAGGCCAGTTATCATTAAAAAGAATGTGACCAGGCTGGCCTTAATGGAGCAGCAAGCCATGGAGAGGAATGAATGATAATCCTCTTCGGTTCCCCATGCCTCCAAAGAGGTCTTGGTACAGAAAGAAGCTTACTTTTTGCAACCATTTCACTTCTTACATATCGGAGGGGTAGCCGTGTTAGTCTGGATTTGTAACAGCAATGAAGGGTCCTGTGGCACCTTATAGACTAACAGAAAAGTTTTGAGCATGAGCTTTCGTGAGCATGGACTCACTTCATCAGATACTGGTCTTGGAAATCTGCAGGGCCAGGTATAAATAAGCCAGAGCAAGGGTGGCAATAACAAGGTTAGCTCAGTCAGCAAGGGTGAGGCTTACTACCAGCATTTGATCTGGAGGTGTGAACACCAAGGGAGGGGAAGCTGCTTCTGTATTTAGCCAGCCATTTGCAGTCTTTGTTTAAGCCAGAGCTGAGGGCGTCGAATTTGCAGATGAATTGTAGCTCAGAAATTTCTCTTTGGAGTCTGGTCCTGAAATTTCTTTGCTATAGGATAGCTACTTTTAAGTCTGCTACTGTGTGGCCTGGGAGATTGAAGTGCTCTCCTATGGGTTTTTGTATATTGCCATTTCTGATATCTGATTTGTGTGTGTTTATTCTTTTATGTAGAGACTGTCCAGTTTGTATATAGCAGAGGGGCATTGCTGGCACATGATGGCATAAATTATATTGGTAAATGTGCAGCTGAATGAACCCACGATGTTGTGGCTGATCTGGTTAGGTCCTGTAATGGTGTTGCTGGTGTAGATATGTGGGCAGAGCTGGCAACGAGGTTTGTTGCATGAATGGGTCCCTGAGTTAGAGTGACTGTGGTGCGGTGTATAGTTGCTGGTTAGGATTTGTTTCAGGTTGGCAGGTTGTCTTTCGGCAAGGACTGGTCTGTCTCCCAGGGCCTGTGAAAGTGGGGGATCATTGTCTAGGATGGGTTGTAAATCCCTGATGATGCGCTGTAGAGGTTTTAGCTGAGGACTGCAGGTGATGGCTAGTGGTGTTCTGTTGGTTTCTCTCTTGAGCTTGTCCTGTAGTAAGAGGCTTCGTGGCACACGTCTGGCTCTGTTGATCTGTTTTTTCACTTCCTCAGGTGGGTATTGCAGTTTCAAGACTGCTTGGTAGAGATCCTGTAGGTGTTTGTCTCTGTTGGAGGGGTGGGAGCAAATGCGGTTATATCTTAGTGCTTGGCTGTAGACAATGGATCGTGTGGTGTGTCTGGGATGGAAGCTGGAGGCATGAAGGTAGGAGTAGCGGTCAGTAGGTTTACGGTACAGGATGGTATTGATGTGGCCATCGTGTATTAGCACCGTGGTGTCCAGGAAGTGGATCTCCTGTGTGGACTGTTCCAGGCTGAGGTTGATGTTGGGGTGAAAGTTGTTGAAGTCCCGCTGGAATTCCTCCAGAGTCTCCTTCCCATGGGTCCAGATGATGAAGATGTCATCAATGTAGCGTAAGTAGAGAGTGGACAAGAGCTAAGGAAGTGGACAAGAGCTAGTAAGTGGACAAGAGCTAGTAAGTAAGTGGACAAGAGCTAAGGAAGCGCTGTTCCAGGTCAGCCATGAAAATATTGGCATATTGAGGGGCCATGCGGGTACCCATAGCCGTGCCGCTGATTTGAAGGTATATATCGTCGCCAAATCTGAAATAGTTGTGTGTGAGGGTAAAGTTACAGAGCTCAGCCATCAGATGTGCTGTAGCATCATCAGGGATACTGTTCCAGACAGCATTTATTCCATCTTTTTGTGGGATGTTGGTATAGAGAGCCTCTACATCCATGGTGGCTAGAATACTTCTTACATAGTGACTTTTAGATACAGGTTGAACCTCTCTTGTCTGGCAACAACCATAATCCGGCATGATTTTAGTTAGCTTGATGACCACTTACCATGGGTGTGGCCAAGTTTACCATAGTCCTGTAAAGCTTGTTTACAGCCACCAGGCCTGGCTTGTTCTATGCTGCTGTTTAGTTCTGATTTACCCCTAAGGCTATGTCTATGCTAGAGGGTTTTGTTGGTAAAAAATCCACAGCACATCCAGGTTCCCAAGGCCTTCTGTTGACCGTAAGTCCACAGAATGCAGCACTTTTGACAGCTGTACCCCGCTCTCTATGAGGAACAACACCTCTGTGAACAGATAACGCTTCCAGGACACCAGACAGCCCTGTCTGCTGTGCCTCTGGCGGGTTGTTTTGCTGGTAGAGCAGCCAGGCAGTTCAGCCACTCTCTGTCGACTGAGTGGATCGCTCTTGTGATCCACTCTGGGAGGTTTGGCTGCAATCTGTCAACAAAAGTTTTATTGGAAGATATCTTCCAACAAAAACTTCTGTCAACAAATCCCTGTAATCTAGGCATAGCCAATGTGTCTTGTAAGTGTCCAGTAAGCAGTGGAAGTGTTAGTAATTGTGTCGGACAATGTTGCCTTTCTATGGTTTGGCAAATTCTCTCATTCTGCACTGATCAGGTCCCAAGGGTGCTAGATGAGAGAGGTTCATCGCATAGTCTGAAGTGCCAAGATAAAGGCTGCCATGTTCTTGGCACTGAAGATGGTTAGTAATAGTTTGGTAGAATTTAATTGCATGTATGACAGGGGTATAGGGGGCTTTTTATGATAAATGTGTTATAATCATCATTTAGCAAAAAGCCACATCATGGATCCAGTGTTCTACAGTTCTTTGCTAGTGCTATGAATATCATGAAAGGGTGTGCCCAAGCAGAAATGTGCTGTATGATAGTGAAGAAGGACAGATCACTATTTTCTGAAAGGGTCTCTATCGCTGTGGTTTGGCTGTTGTGGTGGTGACTTACAAGTAATAAAAATTGAATTTAGTCTTTGTTAGCTTTGGTTTTCAGGGCATCCAGTCTAAAAGGAGATTCTACCCTGAGGAAAATTACAGGTGCGGGGGGTGGGGAGGAAGGAGGCAATTTGAAGGTACAGCTAACCTTGGAATTGTAACAAACTGATCAAGTGAAATCAGTTATTTCTTCATGGGAAAAGAACGAGGGCAGAGTAAAGTTCCACAGAGCTGCACACATAGAGTGCCCTCTTTCCACTCCACGCATGTGCCCCACAACTTGGCAGCTTCTCCTGCGTCTCTTGCCCCAGTGGTCCCAGCATGGCCGTGGTGGCCGTGGCAACGCTTCAGCCATGGTGGCAGCTTGTGGTGAATCACTGGCAGTTTGCGTAGGCAGGATGCCTAGTTCAGAGGGAGGGTGGGAGGGTATTTGTTTTGAGCTGCGGGAAGGGGCTGTGGTGATCCTTGAATTTCTATTGGACACCACTGTTTTAGATGCTGAAAGAACAGATGAATTAGCTGTGGCAGTGAGGAGTCTAAGTGCATTTGGGTAGTGTGAGATTTGCATATTAAGTCATGTATCGATGGTGTTTTGTTGATTTAATTATTCTGCTGCGGCATGCTTAAAAAAAAAAAAAAAAAACCAAAACCTTAAACTCCTAAGAATATGGATAAATATTCATGCTTTGGAGGAGGAGAGAGAAATTCTAAATAGGTGGAAAACCAGTGTGCACTAGTTTTCTGAAATTTCCCTCCTCCATTCACCATTGAAATGTTGAAGTGTATTATCTAAATCTGCCAACAGTGCTCAAATCAGACCCTGCTGGGCTAAGTTTTGCCCTGTTGCATTGGTAAAACTGGTGTAATAAAGTGAAATAATGGAATTTAATGTTTAGACCACTGAAACCAAAAGCAGAATTTGAGCCATTTTCTGTCAGTAGTGTTAGTCGGAAATATTCTTTTGTCGTTAGTTATAACTGATTCTGTTAGTACTTTCAGCTAAAGAAGAAAACAGTAACTTTTTTTCTTGCCTCCAGAGTTAGAAAATGTTTTCCATTTTAGTTTTTTCTCTTTTGTGGAAAAATTGTATACATGTTAATAGGGAGGAAATAAATAGAATTCAATCAAAATCACTCAAATTACTTATTAAATTGATTACAAAATGCTGCATTCTTTCTATAGAATGTGTAAGCCATCCTAGATCATCTAGTAGGGAGTAATACTCTTATTATAGAATTCTTTTGGCTCAATTGAAAAAAGGTTGTCCTTTTCTGTAAGTGCCCCCCTCGCTCGTCTGGATTTCTTTAAACTGCTTAATTCTAGGATAGATAGGTATGCTTATGAATTACCTTTCTAGACACTTTCTCAGAGGTATAATTTTATGAACTGGCTTTTCATTCTATACTCTGCTTACCTCTATCTGAATTTACAGTGTAGTCTATTATTTGACTTGCAAATTGATGACTCATTCCTTTGCTTCATTGGATTATTGCAGGTAATTCTGCTTCTACTTTCGCCAAGCTTTAATATGTAGCTAATATGAGTGTTTACAGTATTCATTGTAGTTTTTGTATTTCCTGAAGAGAGGTTAGCGTTAAAAATTCTGTTACTGGAACAAAGTAAAATATATATAGACTTTTGGTCTACTTTAGTTTTGTCTGCTGTACATACTCTGGGCTTCAGTGTATGAGAAGAAGCTTAAGGGGCAGGTGTTCCCCTTCATTTACTGTAGATGACAGTGTATGTGAAACTGGAGTGAGGCATTCAGAAGATAAGCCTGGGGAATTTGTAGTGTACTCCACAGTATGTGTATGTACCTTTTGAAGGGAAGATCTCTTGGTTCAGTATTCACCCACCATTTGGGGAGTGTGGAAACCAAAGAGCTGCTTCTTTGTGACATTTCCAACTAGAGTTAACGCCCATTTTCTGTACATCTTCTGTCCTCATTAGGAGTAAGGGGCAAACTGACAGGGCGTGGGTGGAGAGCTGTTGTGGCACGGTTGTGTGTGGAGTTGTGCTGCTGACAGGAAGAAAGAGGTTATAAAGCACCCAGAGGACTTTTGCTCCCTGCATCATCATCGTGGGGCTTAGTTTGCTTTCCTTGTGGCTTCTGGGACTTGGCAGATTTTTTAGACTGTGTTCCCCTTGCCCTGTACCAGGGTAAAATATCTCCATCCTTAAGTGAGAAGCCATTTGCTGCAACCACTTAGCACTCCATCAAAAACCATTTATAACCATTTCTGGAGCTGGGGTAGCTTCATGCCTGCTCCCTTCAGTATGCAGGAAATTACAGGTGCCTTGCATTGCCAGAGTCCTCCATTAGGGAAATTTTTCGTCTTGTTTCCTGTCTCATGTATAGAACCTACCAAATCCAGGCCTGAATCTATGCCCATGTACTGTAGATTTACAAAGGAGTATATTATAATCCTAAAAACCAAAATAAAAAGATACTTTTCCAAGTTACACATTTTGTGTGACATTTTGCTAACAATGTCTTTCTGTTACAAAACATAACTAAAAGCTTGACTAATAAGTAAGTGTAAAATTAGTGGCTTCTTATTTGTTATGGTATTCTGCTGAAAAAGTTTTGTTGACCTATGGTGCATGACATAGAAGCTGAGTATGGACTAATTATATTTAACAGCTTGTGCATACTTGAAGTGGGAGTGTAAAGAAAAAATTGTCACTATTGAATTTCAAGAGGGAAACCATGTAACAAAAAATATTTAGAATGTTTGGAAAGGGGGGAAAAATGGAAACTGCACAAAATGAACAAAAGGTACAATATTGAATTTTCTGCACAAGTGATTGAAAAGCATTCAAGTGTTCTTTGGAAAACTAAGATGATGATATTTTGTGCATACAGAATGATAGTGCTGTAACATGCTGGACGTCAGCAGGACTAATTGTATTTAAAAGTCTCCAGAATGTTTAATCTTACTCAATTGTAGAATACCACTGAAATGTGATTATACTAGTTTCATACAACAAGTATCCTAATGAAATAGACACACGTGTTGCCTGATTCTAGTAATTTTTCCTGCAGTTGAAATAGGAGGGCAAAGTGAAGAAAAATGTCTTTGCTGTTTTAAAACAGCGTAATAAATAGACTAGGCCTTTCGCTTTGTCATTCTGAAGGAAAATGATGTTGCATTCATTACTTATTACTCTTCTTTACCAAAAATTTGAATCTTGTTTACTTGCTTAAAGTCATACACGGACAGACCATGCTAAGTAGTGCTCTTGCATGTGCTAGCTAAACTCCTGCAGTTTTTTATGCATTGACTTGTGGGTGAAAGAGTGCCTCCTGTGGCAAATGTTTTGGCTGGAACTTAATTGAAGGGTCAAAATAATTCATATTACTCATAACATTTTTTATGTTCGTTGTATTTCTTTTGCTTGACATACATTCTTTTATTTTTGTTATTTAATAGTCTAAATATTTTTCTGTAATATTGTTAGTAAATGGGTTTAATTGTTCCAAGTGAAATAAACGTTTATATAACATGAAAGCTGAGTGTATGGGTTAAGTGAAAGAAATAAGGAGAAATAAAATATTTTAATTAAAATGATGCTTTTCATCCAGAAAATGTTTGTGGATAAACTCTAATTGTTTTATTTAAGAACTCTGGCCAGAAACTAATGATTGTAATATCATTCTCTATGGTAGTGATAAGTAGTATTTGATAGTGCTGGAAGGGAAGATGCATATAGAGAGAAGGTTATGAAACTTGGAAGAATTTTATTATGTATTTTTTCCTGGAGGAGGATTTTAACATACTAAATATATATATAATGACTGTTTTTGAGCAAATAATCAGTTGGTGTCTTTGGACACTTAGTGACAGACTTGAAAGTTGCCACACTTCAAACATAAATTTCAGCATGAAACTGTAGAGCTGGGATTCATGTGCAAACTGGACACATGCCAACTGTCTCTGAATAGAGTCTGGACTGGCTAGCTCACTACAAAAAGTAATTTTCCAGCTCCGTTTTCATATCTTCTCATCAATTATTTGGAGTAGGCCACATGCACTCTTGACTGAATTGACCCTGTTAGCACTGGTCTTCCACGTAGTAATATAACACATCCGTCTTTGAATGTGCATGCCTGCCAAATTGAAGTTTCCACTTCCTGCATCTGATAAAATGGGTTCCAGGCCACAAAAGCTTATGCCCCAAAACATTTCTTAGTTTTTAAGTTGCCACGGGTCTCGTTTTTGTGATCCCAAGTGGTATCATAAAAAGAGTTCAAGAGAAATGGCAGTATTTTAAAGAAGTCTTACTGAAGGCACAGAAACAAACCATCCAGCTGCATAGTAAGAAATGCAAACATGGTAGGCAACCAGCTGGGCTTAACAGGGAAATCCTTAGTCAGCTTAAACTCAAAAAGGATGCATACAAGAAATGGAAACATGGACAGTTGTCTAAGGAGGAGTATAAACATACGGCTGAAGAATGCCGGGGAGTAATCAGGAAAGTGAAAGCACAATTAGATCTGCAGCTGACGAGAGTTGTGAAGAGTAACAAGAAGGGTTTCTACAGGCATGTTAACAATAAACAGGTTATCAGAGAAGGTATGGGGCCGTTACAGGATGAGAGAGGTAACTAATGATAGATGATGTAAGAAAAGCTGAAGTACTCAATGCTTTTTTTTGCTTCCGTCTTCAGGGACAAAGACAGCTCCCACATACGGTGCTAGACAGTGCAGTGGTTGTTCCCCTCTGTTCAGCACTGGTGAGGCCACATCTGGAATATTGTGTCCAGTTTTGGGCACCCCCCCCCCCCCGGTATAAAAAGGAGGTGGACGTGCTGGAGCAGCTTCAGTGGAGGGCAACAAAAATGATTAAGGAACTGGAGCACAAGACCGATGAGGATAGGTTGAGGAATTTGGGCTTGTTTAGTTTACAGAAGAGGAAACTGAGGGGTGATTTAATAGCAGCCTTCAACTTCCTGAAGGGGAGCTCTAAAGAGGAGGGTGAGAAACTGTTCTCAGTGGTGTCAGATGGCAGAAGAAGGAATAATGGCCTGAAGTTAAAGAAGGAGAAGTGTAGGTTAGATATTAGGAAAAACTATTTCACCAGGAGGGTGGTGAAGCATGGAATGTGTTACCTAGAGAGGTGGTGGATTCTCCATCCCTTGGGGTTTTTAAGGTCCTGGCTGAGATGACTTAGTTGGGGTTGACCCTGCTTGAAGCAGGGGGCTGGACCAGGTGACCTCCTGAGGTCCCTTCCAGCCCTATGATTCTATGATTTAGAATTCAGCTTGAGCTAGTAGGGAGGGAGATATCACTTAGATCCATCTCTCTGCCTTTGTCAGAATCGGGCTGATGAAATTCTGGGGTGGCAAGCAATGTGGTTAGGCTCACTCCATTTGCTCTTCCTGAGTGCTCTTGTATACTTGCACCACAAAGTGTTTTCTTTTAAGGACCCAAAAAATGGAGTGATGGGTAGAGTAGCTCATCCACTCATTGTTTTAACCGCCAGTTAGATCTTATTTTGGCTCGTTGACTTATGGAGCCAGAAGTTAATAAGCATAATTTAATGAGCAGTTATTTATACAAGGAACAATTTGGCCTTTTTGTTTAGAATAATTAATTTATTCATGATCACTTTTCTTTTCCCCATCCATATTTGTTGCAGTTTGTTAACATCTTATGAGCTTTAACATTCTTTTTACAGCTGAGCTCACCACTGGGTACACTTGTCGGACCAATTATCACAACAACCTTCCTTTGTGTTCTGTATGCGCTGACTGGCATCAACCCCCATCATGGTACCCAGAGACTGGGTAGATGTAGCAGCTCCTGACCCTACTTCCTTTTCCCTGAGCCATACTTCCTACAGTGAAGTCTTATTTACACTGGGCCTATGTCTGGAAATCTTGAGGTAACCAACTGGAAGCTTTGTTTTGCCATAGCCAGTTTTAGATGATAACTTGCTGAATATTCCCTTCAGGTTGGCAAGCTGATGGCTGCTTCACTGACTTTCTTATCAGCACAACTTCCGCAGCCTTATTATGTTACACTTGAAGTACACAAAAACAACAAGAAGTCCTGTGGCACCTTATAGACTAACAGAAATTTTGGAGCGTAAGTTTTCGTGGGCAAAGACCTGCATCTGATGGAGTGGGTCTTTGCCCACGAATGCTTACGCTCCAAAATTTCTGTTAGTCTATAAGGTGCCACAGGACTTCTTGTTGTTTTTGAGGATACTGACTAACACAGCTCTCTCTCTGATACTTGAAGTACACAGGATCTTTAGGTGTAGAATAAGGCAAAACCCTGCATTTATGGTTAATGTAATATTCTGACATGTGCATATGCTATTCACAAACACACTCACACCAGAGTCCTGTTGATAAAACAAACCAGCAGTCATGTAGCACTTTAAAGAGTAACAAATAGTTTATTAGGTGATGAGCTTTCATGGGGCAGACCCATTTCTTCAGATCTGGAAAAGTGGGTCTGCCCGCGAAAGCTCATCACCTAATAAATTATGTTGTTAAATGACTGCTTTTGTGCTTTGTTAGGGTACAGACTAACATGGCTACTTCTCTGTTACTGTCATGTTGATGTTATAGTTACCAGTCTGTTGCGCACACTGACATAGAGGCAAGCTATGTCCAATGTGAGGAAGAGGCTGGGCTTCCTTCAGTCCGGACTGATGCTCCAATCGTGACAGAATGATGATCCCAAAAAACATGACACCCCATCCTTCATTGGACTTTTCTCTTATTTAGATGTCTCTGTATTTTGTTTTGTCAGCTCTTAATTAGTCATGGTCATCTGTTTATCTGGAGGTGGTTTTTCCATTGTTATCTGGCATCAGCCCGTTGGTGCCTCCTTTCTGGTGCTGTCTTGGTCTGGTTTCGATGAGCTGTGTTGCCATTTTTGGATGGGGGGGGGGGGTGCTTGCTCTTAACTTCTAGGCTGTCTATTCAGCCTGCAGCAGTCTCCTTACACAATGGGCCCATTCGATAGTCTGTTGGTGCTCCTGAGTATCCAGCCCCTCCTCTGGCCATCTGGATGCTAAGGTAGCCTTCAGGTTTTTCTCTCTTTTCGAACATTCACATTCCTCACTCCCACAAGAACTGCATCATTGCTTCACGCAAGCAAGAGTTACATAATTGCTTTTGTAATATAATAAATCATGTACAGAAACTTTTATATACTATTCTTTTTAGTATTAAAGCTTCTAATTATTTCATATGTACATATTTTATACAAACTCAATTTGTAGCCTAATCGTTTCTAAGAGCAACATTGTGTTCATACTGAATAACAAGTACCTCCGTGGTCTGTTTTTTTGCCCTGACATTATATATAGACACAAACAGCATGCCTGATGCGTCTTTACCAAACAGCTTAGAGACTGTTCCTTTCTGCTAGTCTGAAAGGGTGGCTGACAAAGTTATAGTTGCTCAAAACCATTATAAAATCTACATCATTTATTCTATCAATAAGCATTATTTTCCTTTCTTGAAACGATACATTTAGAGTTACAATGATGCTTTTGTGATTTTCTTCTGTTGTCACAGGAATAATTATCTGCCATTCATGGCTTTTTTTCGAATAGCCTAATTTTATAATCATTGTGCTTACTAGGAAGTACTTAAACATACACAGTACCTCTTTGCTTTTACTGTCTCTTTTTTTATTTCTGTATGTATGTTTTATCTTGTTTACTTTCCTTTGCACTGTGGATGATGTCTGGGGAAGCCTGAGTGTGGCAGCTGCAAAATGATCTGGGAAATGACTGTACAAGCGAAGAAGCCAGGTGCATGGTTGGGTGAAATTTAATAGGTTATTTTAATTTATTTCTTAAAATGTGCTCACTGCAAATTCTCCTTGTTTAACCGTATGTGGGACTATACGGATCTTTGCTGTATCCTGTTCTCTGGTTAATATGATCCTTCATCATTTGGAGGGGCTTCGGTAGGCCTGAATATGAGGATGAAAAGGGGAATGAGTGCCTCTAAAACTGAGATAAGACTCTCTAGACAATCTGTTTTATTTCCCTGGAAAGGGCAAAATACTTGCAGAGCAATCACTCTGGAACATGCTTTCTCACCTCATATTTCAGAAAAAGAATTAGATATTTACATGAACAAGAACAGCATCTGAAGTCACTAGCTAGGATACAATTGCAAGGACTGCCAGTGCTTATGTAAACACAGCTCACCCTCTGAGGTCAAGGTGACATTTTTCATGGTATGAAGTAAGTGCATTATTGGAAGATTTACGCATTTCCTCGAGCATCTGCCACTGACCAGTGGAAGAACTAGGTATTGATTAAGTGAACCCTTTGTCTCTTTCAGTTTGGTGTTCTATATTTGTGTCCTGTAGAAGAAGTAGCTAAGCAAATATGTGAAGTTGGCCATTTGTGTCTGGGGTTTTATCAGTCCTTCTGAAATATGCTTCAGTGCCTAGCTTTCACAGATACTTACAGTTCAGAATGAGAGAGAGTAGAGCTGGTATGTGGGTCAATCTACACTATGAAGAAGAAAGTTTCAGAAGTTTGTCATTTTTCTAGGGTAGATGGAACTAAAGAATGCAGCTGAAAAAAAGGTTGAATTGCTGGGACAAAATATGATTGAGACCTCATGGAACATATAGTCTCAAGCTCTGTAGCAGAATTGAAAAATGTCTCATCTGCACTACAGCAATTAAATTGTTTTCCGAAGCAGCTTAAATGGAAAATTTGCTGATAATCGTTACTAATAATTTTTCTTCATTGCCTCAAAGAATCCTTCTGATGTCACTGAACACTGGTGAAAACCGGTTTTTAGAGCCTGTTTTCTGTTTATCCTGTTGAAGGGGTTAAACTTGTAAAATCTAGTTATTTAGTGATAGAGTTCAATTTGTATTCAATATTTACCTCCCATAATATTTCTGGGTTTTATGTTAAATTGCATGTGAAATCTTGCTTATGTGTATTTGCCTATTCAATAGATTGCTTGTGGGAGTTATGAAAAAATGATTAGTAGCGTCTAGTCAACCTTAACCTTAAGGAAGGGAGCAAAGAGAGAATCAGGAAAAGGTAGACAGCACTGGAGAGTTTACAATAATAAAGTCCTCTTTGATTTGTGCTGTGATTCAGCTGTTTTGATTGGTTGGATTTTTTTTTTTCCTTGATGCTTCCATAAAAACCATTTTATCATTCTGACCCATGTGTTAGCTAGAAAACACTCCCAAGACTATAAGTAACATACAAATCAGGAAGAAAGAGATAATTGCTTTTTTCACCACACTGAGCTTTCCTCGTATCTGCTTCACATAATTATTTATCAGCTCAGAGTTATAAATTAATTTCTGACTTCAGAAGGAAAAAGGCTAAAAGACAAATATATTTTTAATATGAACCCAACCAGTCAATCCAAAAGTGCTGATTCACTTGCCCACATAGTATACTGTATAATTAGGTAAGGTGTTAATCTGTTCAGGAGCAATACATCCAGTGATCTCACTATCGGAAAGTAATTATAGCTTAAAAATGTTCATGCAGGCTCTCCTTAACTATTTTATTACTCTGTAATTGTTATGAAATAACATCCATACCCTTTCTAAACCTTCTTAGTGGACAGGTAGGGTGATATTAAAAAGATGCTCATAATGAAGTCTTGAGGAGCTGAGAATGTCCAATGACATTTCAAGTTGAGTATTAAGAGAATATTATGGTGTGGGTACACTGTATATATCATTAGATAATGAATCTGTTTTGTAATTGAATTTCAGGCTCACACTGATCAATCCTGACATTTCTATTCTTCAGTGGGTCAGTGAGCTCTCCTGAACTTTTTCCCTCCTGTCTCATATGCTGTTAGCTTTCTGTGATGGTTTTTCCTTAAGCCACAAGGACTCAGTGCTGCTGGATACTGAAAATGCTCCACTGTCAGGGCACTTAACACCTTCTTAGCATCTCTTGGCATCTCTGTCAAGATGTGCCCCTTGTGCTATCAGCTAACTAGGGTGGGGATTGACCATGACTGTCATCTCTACTTTGCTGTTGATGCTCATTTCCAAGCACCTCATGATGCCAAACTTCATTGCTCACTTGTTAAATTTTCAAACAAGCACCTTTTGTGCTTTCCCTGATGCTCCTCTTTGGGACGTATTCCCTACAGACGTGCAAAATGATTTCGTTATCCATTTTCAGTTGCTTCCTTAAATCTCTCCTCCTTTCCATTAATACCTACAAAAGCCTTAACCATGCCTATGTTGCTGGTGTGCTGCGATCGCTGGCTACTATATTTATTTCTTATGTTCCTTTGTCCATCTGTTTATCTTTTGTCATCTACTTGTATTGTAAACCCTTGGGGCAGGACTTACTTTGTTCTGTAAGTGCAGTGTGTTGCATGATGGAGACCAGAGCCATGACTAGGGTTCCTGGCACTGTGGTAATATAGCACACATAGGCATTACAATGATTTTGTTTTATTAATTTATTTCTCCTTAAGCTGTGAATAAGACAGGAAGCAGTGGGTTTAAGTTGCAGCAAGGGAGGTTTAGGTTGGACTGTAGGAAAAAAACTTTCTAACCGTCAGGGTGATTAAACACTGGACTAAATTAAAATCTCTATCATTGGAGACATTTAAGAGCAGGTGAAATAACCTGTCAGAAATCATCTAGATCAGTGTTTCTCAACCCAGGGTTCGTGTAACCTAGAGGGTTCACCAAAGTCTTCCAGGGGTTACATCAGCTCATCTAGATATTTGCCTGTTTTTACTCACGACTACATAAAACACTAGTAAAGTCGGTACAATCTAAAAGGTCATTCGGACTATGACTTGCTTCATATGTCTTATGCTGAAATGTAAATACAATATTTCTATTCCAATATATTTATTTGGTAATAAGGTAGTAGAAGGTTGTCAAGTTTTCAGTAGTAGTCTTCTGTGCTATTTGTGCATGTGTGTTGTGTGTGTCCCCCCCAGATAAGTACTTTTTAAGTGAGAGGTAACTTGGTGGTATGCAAAAGCAATCTGACTCCTGAAAAGGGTACAGCAATCTGGAAGGGTTGAATGGCACTCGTTTCAAGCCCTTAGGTTACCTTAGGATCCTGTTTCTCAACCAGTGGTACACATACCCTTTGGGGTATATGAGAAGTCTGGGAGTACTTACAATTTTTTCCCCAAAAAACGGGGTACTTTTATTTAAAGGAAAAAAAAATTGAGAAACACTGATCTAGCTGATGTATGGTGTTGCTGTGAGTGTAGGGGACTGGACTTGATGATTTCTTAAGGTCCCTTCCAAGATTCTATTCTATGATTCTATTATCGTATTAGTATCGATCCCTTTCTTAATGGTTCCTAATGTCCTATGTTGCTGCACATTTAATTAATGTTTTCACGGAACTGTCCACAATAACTCCAAGATACCTTTCTTAGGAATTTAAATCCCATCAATTTATATGTATAGTTGGAAATTCTTTTTAATGTTCATTACTTTATATTTATCAGTAGAGTCCTGCATGGATACAAAATTTGTATCCGTAGCAGAACATGCAAAGATGAGCTGCAGATGCAGATACTCGGAGATATAAAGTGGTTATCCATGGATTTGCAGTGCTCTGTGTACCAACGTGCACTTTCATCTGCTACTTTGCTTCCCAGTTACCCAGTTTTTGAGATCTATTTAACTTTTGCAATTAGCTTTGGACTTGAACAATTTTGTATCTTCAGCAAATTCTGCCACTTCACTGTTCATCACCTTTTCCAGGTCATTTATGAATGTGATGGATAGCATTAATCTCAGTAAAGACCTTTGCGGGGGAATACTGATATTTACCTCTTTCCATTGTGAAAATTGGCCATTTATTCCTTCACCTTGTTTCCTATCTTTCAGCTTGTTACCGGTCCAGGAGAAGATCTTCCCTCTTATCCCATGATTGCTTATTTTGCTTAATAAAAGCCTTTTGTTAGGATCAAGGGTGGGTTTCTTTGTCAGTTTACCCCACCTCCAATAAGCATGTTAAATTTATTACATCATGGTTGCTATTCCTGGGTAGTTCTCCTATAGTCACCTCCTTGGCCACATCATGTGCTCCACTTAAAACTGAATCACAAATTGTCTCCCCCTGTAGATTCCAGGACTAAATGCTTCAAGAAGCCATCCATTAACGGTGGTTAGAAACTTTATCCATGCATCTCTTCCTAAGGTGATAGTTGAAATCCCCTATTATGTGGTTTTCTTTCTTTGTAACTGTTAGCCGTGTGGCCGGGTAATGTGCGGTGAGGTACCAACTATGCCCTTGTTATCATCCAAGTTTAAAACTACAAGAGCAGAGAGCTCGTCGCTGCAAGCAGCCAAGACAGGCTGACGGATTCCCCTGGGTCCTAAGCAACCCAGTGTTTTACTGTTAGAGCAGGCAGCTCCTAGCACTCTCACCTACGGCCAGGCTGTTGTAACCAAATGGTTAAAGTTCTTTTGTTGTGCCGGCTGTGTTGCAGTGACAAAAGGGTTAACAAAATAGTTAGGCTTGGATCTTAACTAGTTACAAGTTTATTAAGCTACAGTTATAAGCGTACGGTTACAAAAGGCTATTGTTTGCTTCTTATATGCTAGCAAAGTACAGGTGTTAACAAGTTACGTTACAATCCAATACAAAGATATCTGTTACCATCTAACACAATGATATATTGATACTAGTTACAGAGCTCTAATTCTTTAGCTGTGCACAAAAAAAAGTCAGAGACCTAGCATGGGTGTATCTTACCCTCTCTGCGTCTCTCGATACCAGCGTAGCCAAGCTGGATCGGTCACTCAATTCCGCGGAAAGACGAATACGAGGTTGGGCGTCCCCAGCTGTGGACCTCGGGAGGCAATCACCTGACCCGACCAGCAGGTAGTTGGTGGAATGCACTCAAAGTTAGAGTTCTGCTGGACCCATCTTTTATACCCCTTTTGGGTTACATATTCTCTCTCTTATCTATGGTGCCAGATCATACTGGTCTGTCTTTGTGATGCCAGTTTGTTACAAGGGCATTTCTTACTTAGTTTGCACTTGTAAGACAAGAGATAAGCAATTTAGGAGTATAGGACATTCTTTTGTGCGGGCGGGGCACGTCCCCTTCTGGGTGATTGTGTGTGTGCATCATATTGATCAATGCCAGCTGGGGTGATTTCTGAGGGTCCCCCCGCTCTTGTGTTGACAGTCTGGCCTGTTAGCCTTCTATCTGTACTTTCTGCTTCTCAGGGTCACGATAAGCTAGCACATCTGGGCCTCAATGAGGGCATCAAAGACTGTGCTGTCAGCAGCCATTTCCGTGCCCTGTGTGCTCCTCAGTGGGGGTGGGGGGCGGCAACGAGCAAGCTGGCTTGTAAGGGGGAGACTTTGTCTGGCTACAGTAACCTCTAATGTTCGTCAACGTTTAACAGTTGTATCACCATCCCAGTCAGGTGGTAACTATGTTCCTACAGCTATGCTCAGGCTACAGCTACACTACATTACTCTTTCAGAGGAGGGATGCAAATGAGGGTGATCGAAAATGCAAATGAAGAGGTGATTTACAAATATTGTGCTTCATTTGCATAATTTTGCATGATTGCTTTTCCAGAAAAATGAAACAAAATAGGAAGAAGGGTTCTGTTGAAAGCTTTTTTTTCCCATGAAGGAACTCCATCTACACAGCTGTTTTTGGTTTTGGAAAAGTGTCTTCCAGACGCACGATTGCAGGAGATTCTGCAAATAAAGCGCAAGATTTGTAAATCAGCACTCCATTTGCAGTTTCAGTCTCCTTTATTTGCGTTCCTCCTCTGTAGACGCAGCCTGATTGTGTAACTACAGAATTTCTATCCATAGAAATTCCGTGGTACAGTTAGTCATTTAATTCTTCATGTTCTGTTCTTTCACGTATGGTGCTGCTCCCTCAGCAACATGACCTACTCTGTCATTCCTATATATTTTCTACCCTGGTATTACTGGTCCCATTGATTTACCTCATATCGGAAAGTTTCTATAGTGGACCTGTTATATCAACGTCCTCATTTAATGCCAGGCAGTTTAGTCCACCCATCTGAGCATTTGGATTTGTAAAAGGCAGCTGAGGATTGTCATCCGAGCTAATCATTAATTCTCAAGAAATGTGTAAGTGTGTGTGTATAATCCTTTGTATGAGTAATGTAATGTAAATTAGTAAGTGTAGAACATTTTTGTAGTATTCATGCCCTTCGCATAATTCAGCTTGTTTGTCTGTATTTCAGTAATAGCAACAGGCTTCAATCAGAGATCATGATTCCAGAATACTAGAGCAGGGATCGGCAACCTGTGCCTCCAGAGCCGCATGCAGCTTTAAGGAGCCATTTGCATCTCTGGACGCTGCTGCTGACTCCTCTGCAGCTCCCTGCGCAGCCATTGCTGAAACAGAACGAAACTGAATGGTTTAACGGTCAGCAGGGTGGCAGGAAGTAGCCAGCCATTAAACCAACTGAATTTAGTTCCATTATTTCAGCGGCGGCAGGGCAGGCAGCTTCAGAGAGCCCCTCATTCACTGCACTGAGTGGTCACACACCCTCCTGTGGTCATGGCTTGGTTCACCCTCACCAGTGGAACAGCTCCATGCCATCCTTCCTTCCATTGGGTGCACATGGCTGCTCTGCCCAGGCTCCCCAGCCAGCACCACAGATGGGTTAGTCCTGAGGGCCTGTTTACGGCTGAGGTGGATTAATCTTGGGGATGGGAGGCAGGTTTGGGCCTCAGAGGAGTTAAACCTGGGGATGGGGGTGGGGTTGTGGGATGGAGGTTAAAGCTTGGGGTGGGGCAGATTTGGGGACTGAGGTGGGTAAAGCCTGGAGATGGGGGCAGGTTTGGGAGCTGAGTGTGGGAATGGGGAGGGGGTCATGGAAAGTTGATGCAAACATGGGTCCTCCCTGCTTAAAAGTCTGTGCCCCTGGTGTGGCATTTTCCTTGTCCTCATTTGTTCTCCAATCCAAGGGTGATAGTAACTAACTTCCTAACCAGTAGAAATCATTTAGTTTGGGTGGGTGGGTGGGTGGGTGCACGTGCATGTGCTATTCTTAACATGGGATTACAAAAAGCATGGTTTGATGTTATTTATTAATGACTGTCTTATATTCACATGCATTGCCCCTCTTGAAGTACTGATTTTGTAACTGAACTTGGGAAAAAATGTCTCTTCTCACTATTTTGGTTGCAGAGCCCTGATCTAGAAGCTGTACAACAAGCTTACAAAGTTGTCTCCCAAAGAGCATAACTGGTGGATGAAATGGACTAATGGAGAGAGAAAAGATGAGGGAAGACCATCTTTTAGCTCAATGGGTAGTAATCCTAACTGGCTTCCTGCATAACTGTTGCTAGCAATTTGAGTTTGTTGAGCTTAGAATGACAGTTACATTATTTAAGTTGCAGCATGTAGGGTCAGGACCACACTGGCCAGAGTCAATTTTAGAGTCATGTTAAGGAGGCTGGAAGAGAGAGACATTTGCTGCTCTTCTGCACCTTAATGCTTATCAGCATTCTGAGAGTTCAGCAATCCACCTGATTGCTTGGGTGGACTCAAACTCCCTTTGTGAAATGTCACCCATCTTTTTCTTTCCTGTACACAACTTTCAGGATCTTACACACAGAGACAGCTCTCCAAAAGGATTCTTGCTAAGTGAATTGCTCAGACTATTACAGTTATAATTAATATTCTGCATCCATTAAACAGTAGTCCAATTACATCATGGTGCAAATAAGTTGCCATGCATCTGTCTGACCAATTATTTTTCATTGAATTGATGACTATCACATGCTTCACAATTCATAAAACTAATTCTTGCATGTTCTGATCCATATGAGTGATACTAACTCACATTGTGGAAGACACCAATGTAACTGTACATCTGGGTATATGCTAAGGATCAATTTATGCTTTTTCCCACCAGCGTACACTGAATACTCCATTTCAAAGGAAGCTAATCAATGTAATGCGGAAGCCTCAGGCCCTGGTGAGGAGGACAACAGCGGTAATGCTGTGAAATCAGCAACTCAGATGCCTGCAGGCCACTTGAAACAGCTTGAGGGGAAGTCTTATTGCTGATGGCACTCCTGTAGTAAGGATTCCAATATTACTTATTCATGAAAAGTTGCAGTGTATAGGCAGTAGGTACCAAGACTGTGTTTATCACATTTGTCGTATGGAGCTAGGTCAATGACTTAATGTCAGTACCAGTGACATCGTTTATGGTACATGGCATGTCTCCCAGAAAGGAGTGGAGAAATAATCATTTTAATGAAGAAATATTTTGCAAGGAGGAACAACTTCAAGGTGAAAAGGACATTTATCACATGAGAGAGGGGTGGGTCAGGATTTTCCGTGTGGGTGTGTACATGTGTGCATCCCAATGCTTATGGGATTCTCTTTTATTGGCGTTGCCCTTCAGTGAGGGATGAATTTCTACAAGAGGGGTGAGGTGTAGTCTTAGAATTGGCAGCTCTCCCCTATTTTTGTAGAATGTTCTTGCACCGTTCAGCACAGATACTTTTGTGATGGGAATGCTTAAGTGTTTTACTTCAACAAATAATAATAAAATGACAGTGGCAACTGGCAACACTAGGTTTCTTTTACTGCAGTTTTCTGTATAGTACACTTCAGTGATTAGAGTTTAAACATAGTTAACCACTTAAACAAGTCATGAGAATTAGATACGCTGAACTTTTTTTTTCCCCTGACAATATGCCACACAGTAAACAGCTTGGGAATTTTCTTTTCAAATCTCACATATGACAGGGCATAGAGAATCTTGAAGAATTATGCATTGCAAAATAAATGATTTATGTTACTAACCAGTTGATCCACTCAGCCATATCCTCATCTTCACCCTCATCATTTTTTCCCAATAAGCAGTGTTTCTTATGATGTTTTATCCTTGCAGCTAGGCCCTATATCATTTTCTTGCACTGCTTACACTTGATACATTTTTCTGTACTTTCCTTCAAAATGTTCCCAGTTGGGTCTTTCTTATGCCATGACAGTTTTTTCTGTGGTGAAAGTGTGGGGGGGTATATAGGACAATATGTCTGCTAAATAATGGCTTCCCTTTTTCTTTCCAGTCCACTTCACTGTTCCTTTCTGTGCTGCCTCCTTGCTTTCCTATATACAGGTTAAACTTCTCTAATCCGGAACTCCTCTCATCTGGCAAACTGTGATCTGACAGGATTTTAGTTAACTGGATGCTGAGTTGTGGGTGTGGCCATGTTTTCTGTGATCCCATAAAGTTTGTTTCTAACCAGCAGTCCTGATTCTGTGTTCTGTGTTGTTGTTTAGCTGTAATTTTCTCCTAAAATGTCTAAAGAGCCCAGTAAACAGTATAAGTTGTGGTAATGCTGTTAGATAGTATGACCTCCCGTGGTCCAACAAATTCTCTCGTCTGGCACTGGTCAGGTTCCAGCGGTGGCAAATTAAATAGGTTCAACCTGTATTATCTCTGTTGTAAGACTACATCATAACTAACCCATCTGCCATACTTCACCCAGGTCCACCACCACATAAGCTCAGAACAAACACAGTCCTATCCAACTTGTGTCTTTCTTTGCACATGTTACTTTTTAATCTGCTGAGAAATGTAAATTGAAAGCTCAGAACTTTTCAAGAAGCAAGAGCTAGTAGTTAAGCTGGACAGACTAGAGACATTTACAGTATCATAAAATGAATTAGTATGTGTGTCTGTTGGGGGGAGCCCAGCAGGCAGGCAGCTTCTCCCCTGTTTCCCTGAGCTGGGGGAGCCTGAAGCGCAGAGAGCCGCTGTGGCACGGTTTCTCCCAGCTGGGAGAAGCCAGGCATGCAGACAGCTGCACCACTGCAGATGTCTGTCTTCTGGCTTCTCCCAGATGGGGGAAGCTGGGGAGAAGCTGCACCTGGCTCCCAGAGTGGCGGAGAGTAGGGGACCAGGCAGCAGCTTAGTTCCCAGCTCCCCACCCCTGGCAGGAGCCAGAAAACTGACCAGGGCTGATACCTTCATCAATTTCCTGGCTCCCCTGTGTTATGCGGGGAAATGTGACTTGCATGGGGGTTGCGAGAACTCAGTCCCCAGGTAAGTCAGGAGCCTATTGTAGCACGCAAGCCCTGTGCCAACTTTTCATGTTCCAAGCTGGGGCTAAGCAGGCAGACCCTGGTGGAGAGAGGAGAACTGCAGTTACTGCAAAACTCCCACTCTGTGCAGCAGCAGCAGCATGTCCACCTCGTGCTGCTGGAGTAGTTAGAAGGGACAATTGCATTGTTGGGTCACCTAGTCGAGAAGAGCTCCTCTTGGAGCAGTTCCCACCACCATGGACATGATGGCAGACCCACCCTCTGGAGCTGCCAAAGTAAGTAGCTGCCTAGTACATCTTAGCTTCAGAAAGGATGAAACACGGCAAACGCTGAGCTTTTTCGGCCAGACTAATGAACACATTTTGTTTTGTTTTTCAGTCGATCTCTCCAAGTATTTTCTCTCATCCACAGGGGTCAGCTAAGGCTCTTAGGGAGGTTTAGCAAGATGATTTTTAAGGAGACATCTTCAAACATAATGGACTTACTGTTCATAAAGTGTATGCGCATGGAAATTTAGGTTCTGCCTAGCCTTGGTTTCAAGGTTGAGAGCCACCCCTGTCCCACTACTTCCTTCAACCTCAGTGAAATGGGGTTATTTTTACATTTGTTTTCCTTTTTCACATTTTCAGAGCTAATACAGAGGGAAGAAGAATAGAAACTTTTTTTTCTTTTAACAAAAACTGAGATTTGTTCATGAAACCTAAATGCCACCCCTGTTAAATGGCTGAAGCAGTCTCTTCCCAACTCGCCACTGAAAAAGTGAATGTATTGAACTGTCTTGAAGATACACTCTGCAGAAGGATGTTGTAGGATTCTTTAGAAGTTCAGACATTCCACTGAAGCAGGAATGGAATACTCACATGTAAGGCACCTGATACATAAAGCAGTACTGGGAGGTGTGTTTTGTCCTGATGTAAATGCTGCAGCAAAGTGATTACCTAAAACTCATACAGTTGGGTTTAAAATATTCAGTCATATAGGGTGCGTCTACACTAGCCGGCTACTTCAAAGTAGCCGGCACAATGTTGAAATAGCACGCGTTGCGTCCACACGCACCGTGTGCTATTTCGATGTTGAAATCGACGTTAGGTGGTGAGACGTCAAAATCACTATTCCCATCCGAAGATGGGAATAGCGCCCTACTTCAACGTTCAGCGTCGCAGTAGGGCGTGTGTAGACAATCCGCGTCTTGCTACTTCGAAATAGTGGGATCCTCCATGGTGGCCATCAGCTGAGGGGTTGAGACACGCTCTGTCCAGCCCCTGTGGGGCTCTATGGTCACCGTGTGCAGCAGCCCTTAGCCCAGGGCTTCTGGCTGCTGCTGTAGCAGCTGGGGGTCTGTGCTGCATGCACAGGGTCTGCAACCAGTTGTCGGCTCCGTGGACCTTGTGCTGTGCAGGGCAAGTGTGTCTGGGAGGGGCTCTTTAAGGGAGCGGCTTGGGGCTTTGCTGGCCCCTTATTTTGACGGTGTGTGTGTGTGTGGACACTCTGCATTTCCTTCCGGGGTGGCTCCTTTCGATGTTCCCTGTTGCAACGTCAATGGCACCAGCCCTGGAGGACGTGTAGACGATGCGCGTCGAAGTAGCCTATTTCAATGTCCTTACTTCGAAATAGGCTACTTCAACGTAGTGTGCTAGTGTAGACGTAGCCATAGAGAGCCAGTGCCATGGTAAGCTGTTGAAAAATGTGGTTGGTTCATGAATTCTACAGGATCTATCACTGCAGGTAAAAGTGATATGCAATACAGATGAGCTCTCTTCCCCGGTGTTCTCTCTCTCTCTCGGATCCCTCTCCACAGGGATTTCAGTTTTCATTGGATGCCATTGTATGTTAAAGTATATGCAAATATAACTCAGAAGGCTTGAAAATGTCTTGGGTTTCTACAAGTCTAGAAAGTGTACGAATGAAAACAAATGGACCTGGAATGGTTAGAAATTCATAGTTTTCCATAATATGAGGGGGGCAGGCTTTCTGTGAATCCTTTATAGGTCAACATATCAGTCTGCAATTGTGCTTCTGCTAAAGGAATCTGCTTCTGCAAGAAGCAATGGGCTTAAATTGCAGAAAGGGAGGTTTAGGCTGGATGTTAGGAAAAAGTTCCAAACTATCAGGGTCGTCAAACTCTGGAATAAATTGCCTAGGATGGTTGTGAAATCTCCATCTCTGGAGATATTTATGAACAGGCTGGATAAATGTCCATCAGGGATGGTCTAGACAGTACTTGGTCCTGCCATGAGGGCAGGGGGCTGGACTCGATGACCTCTCAAGGTCCCTTCCAGTCCTAGCGTTCTGTGATATGTGAATCTTTTTTTCTTTCTAAAAATGGCTTGAGAAATTAATAATTTTCTTACGCCATATCGTCCTTCAACGCACCTTTAACGTACTTCATGAGTTTTTATTCATTGCACAGGTATGGTACTGTGTCCTTGTTTGTATTTGTTTTATTTGTTTTCAGTGTGATACTTGGATACAGTACATCTTTTTAGATCGCAAATGGATGGAATTTATTTCTTTAGAACTCTCCCGAACTACCTAGAAAAATTCCTTGAATTAGAAGATTCAAACACATTCAAAACTGAAAAGGGAATTGAAAGGGTAAATATGTACATGAGATATGGATTTGAGCTGTGCCTTCCAGCAATATTTGGCTCAGTTGTCTTTATGATGAGTGCATTCATTCAGGGAAAAAAATGTTTCCTAAATTAAATTCTCTAATTTGGACTTCCAAATTGAAGTATTTTGTTATGAAGTCATTAACTACAAAAATACTGGTCTTTTTGTCCCTGATGCTGGTGTTCAGCTGAAAATCCTATTATTGTGCCTGCTGTTGAACTTAGGAAATGTAATTACGTTTTATGGCTGTTATTTTAGTAAGTCCATGATAAAGACAAACTACTGTTTCTTGTAATAATTGTCTGATATTAAACTCAAACCTCTGCTGTTCTGAACTATTGTCGTGTATCATCTTAAAGATATGCTGTGATTTTAGTACTAAGATTAATTCTGGTAAGAGTCAGATGAGTAACCCCACACTGTGCTGATGGGATAATAGACCGGTGTGCAATACTTTTCAATTAAATTATGTTTATTTCCCTTTTAAACTAGTCTGGATTGTATTGTATGATCTAAGGAATCTTTTTTTCCCCCTCTCTTTTAGGTGTATTTTTAAGAAGAATATTGACCAGGAGGAAATCTACCTGTTAGTCCATCTTTGCTAATTCTGCTGAAGAAAATGAAACTACACTTTGGCTGTACAGAATCTTTTACCATCACTCTTGGGTAAATGAGAAATGGTCATGTGATTATGCTGACATCCCAGCATGCATTTGGTAGACCTGTGGTTAACTCGTTCCCTCTCCATGTGTCTGCTCTTACAAAGTTTTGTTCTCATGATACTGTGCTTTCATTCTGCCAGTATGTGCCCAAAAGGCTGCCTTTGTTCTCACTCTGGAGGCTTAAATGTCAGTTGTAGCAATGCAAATCTCAAGGAAATACCCAGGGACCTTCCTCCTGAAACAGTCTTACTTTATTTGGACTCTAATCAGATAACATCCATCCCAAATGAAATTTTTAAGGACTTGCATCAACTGAGGGTCCTGAATTTATCCAAAAATGGTATTGAATTTATAGATGAACATGCTTTTAAAGGAGTGGCAGAAACCTTGCAGACTTTGGACTTATCTGACAACCGGATTCAAAGTGTGCACAAAAACGCTTTCAATAACTTAAAAGCCAGAGCCAGAATTGCAAACAATCCTTGGCACTGTGACTGTACTCTGCAGCAGGTCCTGAGGAGCATGGCTTCCAACCATGAAACAGCCAACAACGTCATCTGTAAGACTTCTGTGTTAGATGAACATGCTGGGAGACCATTCCTCAATGCTGCCAATGATGCAGACCTTTGTAACCTTCCTAAAAAGACAACTGATTATGCCATGCTAGTCACCATGTTTGGCTGGTTCACCATGGTGATCTCCTATGTGGTTTATTATGTGCGGCAAAATCAAGAAGATGCAAGAAGGCACCTTGAGTACTTGAAATCCCTGCCAAGCAGGCAAAAGAAACCAGAAGAAGCTGATGACATTAGCACTGTGGTATAGTATCCTGAATACGACTGACTGTGAGATGGCAATTAGATTTGGATGGCATTAAAGCCAGAGGTTTACTTCTAACAGTCATTGTAAACATTTGACCTTTTTTTTTTGTTTTTCCCAGTTTTAACTGAATTATGCCACTATTGATCTCTCCAACAAAGGTTTTTGTTTGGATGGGGGTGTTCTAAAGCAAGTAAACAAATATGTAAACATTAGTTAGTCCCATTTAATAAGAAAATTTATTTTTTTAATTTAAAACCAAATAAAAGCTTAACTTTGAATCATGTTAAACAGAGTAATTTATTGATCAGAAATTTGTCTAATGACTAAACCTGTTTAGTTTGTCAATATTGATGCGATTAAAAGTAGTAGTAATACCATGGGTCGTAATTGTAAAATTCTGAGCCCTCCATTTCACAGCTGCTCTTGATTTACTCCAAGGAAATCAAATGATGAGCAGGTGAAAAGCAGCACTTAAGTTGTATGCCTTTAAAAAAGAAAGGGGCATGAAGGTGGGGAGAGCAGGGAGGCATTCAGTCCACAAAGTTCCCGTGGGCTTGGGAAACTGAAGACATGATGGAGCTCTGGATAGCACGTTGCTGAGCTAAGGAGCAGCAGCCATGAGGAAGCCTGCGACTCAGGATGCTGCAGCCAATGGGACAGATATGTAAGTACCAATGACACATGGGAATTCTAGTGTCAAACAAAATCTAAAAGATTGATAAAATGAATTGAAATGTGAACAGGAATGCAGTCACCAAAACAACGTGCTTATAAACTTTAGACTACTGCAGTCTGTATTTTCATGCTCATTATCGAGCAAGTGGACTTTTTCCACATGTATTCTGAGTGCTCTGCCAAGTGAAAAAGACAAGTTGTGATTCTTGTCCTAAAAAGCCTTCAGTTATGGCTTTGTCCTAAGCCCTGCACAAGGGGCAGCAGGAGCAATTCTGGAGCCTCCATTGCTAGTATCAGAAGATCCCTGTTCCTTTTGATAAGCCACCTGTATTTCATACAGGTGCAAATGAGTGAGCTGGCTGCGAGGACTGCTACTCTTTTTGTGTGCATTTGGGCAGACAAGGATGGAGACTGGACAGAGAGGGTGGACAAAGACATTGCTCTGTCCCACTCAGTACTCCAGCCAGTAAATCTCAGGCAGTGTTCCAAGGGAAGTAATTACACCTTACAGCGACTGACTAATATGCAGCCTGTTCTAACTAAGGGTTGGAAAAACTGTTATGCATAACTGCCCAAAACCAGTATGCAGTTTTTACACAATTATGATGATTTGCAGGACATAATATTGTTCAATATAACACTGTAAGCATAGATCCTGTGGCATGCCATGTGCAATACTGATTTTTCTGTCCAATTTACAGCACAGTACCAATAAAATCCAGTTCCACAAATAAAAACTGATATAAAAATCCCTCAGATTTTTAATATAATTGGATGATTTAATTAAATGTTGTTTTTCTTTTAGAGAGTAAATTTATATTGAAAATTCTGGCACCCTATGTTAAGGTCCAAACTTAACTCTGATATATTTAAATATGTAAGTGTAATAAAATAGTCAAGCAGCGCATGACTCCTGCCAGTTTTAAAAGTAGTCAAGCACCTGAAGCCAGAGTTCACTGAAGCGCTTGGCCAGATTTGACAGCAATAGAGTCTTCTACAGGTACAGAGAGAATATTATCTTCATTTTATTTTATTGAACTAGATCATCTGAACGACTAGTTCATTCAAAGTTGAGAAACTCAATGGGATTTGATAAAGCAGGAAACCTTGTTGTACTTTTCCCAGCTCTTTGGCTCCTGGGTTCTGTGGTGCTGGAGTGCTGGGCCCAAAGAGTGCTGGTTTTTATAGGTGAAACCTTTTGTTTAATAAGTGAGTTTTAGATACAAATCATTGATTGACTAGACTTATTTTTTCTTATGCATTCAAGGGGGTTTTTCCTTTAGCTAAAAAAGTCAATTTTAAAAATACTGTGTTCATTTTAATTGAATTCCAGTTTTCATCCAAATCTAGCTGCATAAGAATTATGAGCAAAATTACTCATATAGTAAATGAGAAATGAATATTTTTTCCATTCTCTACTGCAATCAAAATGTAAACATTTCAAATCTGAATGAATATATGTTAAGACATATAATCACCATAATACACAGTGTATTCTCCTGGTGAGCAATCAAGCAGTATTAAGACTATCGTTAATTGAAGATCAACATGTGTTGATGGTTCATCATTCAGCTTGCTTGCTTGCTCATTTAAATTACTGTGACCTAAGTCAATCCACCTGATAGCAATAGCAAAAAGATGCAGACTTGATTATGTAAGTTATACTTACAAAACAAGCAGTCCTATAGCATCTTAAAGACTAACACATTAATTTATTAGGTAATTTGTTAGGTAATTTAGGTAAATAAATGTTAGTCTTCAAGATGCTACAGGACTGCTTGTTTTTTGTGAAGATACAACCAACATGGCTACCCCTCTGATGCTAGCCTATATTTGAGAACTTAAATAAAAAATGGTCTCTTTTTGCAGTGAAAATGTCAATGGATGCAAATTTTGGCTATCGTTTTTGAAGGACACGCAATATAACTGAATGCGTAGATAGCACACATCCTAATACATATTGGACGCATTGGGTGGTTGTTTTAGGTAGCTTTACTGATACATATGAATGCAAAATAAGATAGTTCCAGCCTTGAATATTAAACATTTTAAGGGCCCATAATGTTTAAAAAGCAAGATTTTTTTCAGATTGAATGAATGCACCAGGATGCATTTCTGCTGTCGTCATAGTAAAATAATACTCCTCTAAGAATCCATATATGTTCGATTTTACTGAGCATGGAGTGTTTTTTGCCTTAGGGATTAAGTACTTCTAAGCAGGCACTTTGGAAGAGTAAGGGTTTAAAATAATACGATATGAATTTAAAGTAAAATAGAAATCTCTCTCTTAGAATTATTACCTCATCAGTTATCTCTGTTATAGCATATGTATGGAGTTTTTAAATCTCTGGGAGTGCTCCAGGTTGTTTCACACCTTTTGTTTGGGTTTATTAACTTCCTTTATCTGGGTTGCTATACAAAAGAATGTAATCTCTAAAACAAACTGAAGCTGGAAATAGCTAATTGTGTTGCCCATAACTAAAAGAATGGCTAGGTGTTTTCAGTGTGTTCAGAATGTGGATAAGAATGGCTTTTTGTGTGATCTTCATTGGCCAAATGTTGGGTACCTGCTACTCCCATGGACTCAGCAAGTCCCAATATTTAGCCTATTAAATTTTAAGTGCTCTTTAAGGGAACAGTTTTGAAAAGTTAAAAGAATGTTTACGTGCAATGTAATAGTAGCCATGTTGGTCCGAGTATCTTAGAGAGAGAAAAGGGGGGGTGAAATAATATCTTTCGCTAGAGACACTTTCATTAGGGTGGGAGGCTGTCCAGGCACACAGCTCATCTTTGGTCTGGAAAAGGAACTCTGAATGTCACAGTCTGGGCTGAATAGGTACAGTGGATTTATGGCTTATTACAACAATCTATAATCCATTAACTCCCTCTCTTTGTCCTGTGACTGCAGAGATGTATTACTGGGCTACTCTGCTTTGAATGGTCCCTTTATAATACGTATTAACTACTTATGCTAAACAATCTTTATCTTCTGTTGTGGTACTGGGAGGGTGTTTCCCAGACCTGAGAAGAGCACTGCATGGCTTGAAAGCTTGTATCTCTCACCAACAGAAGTTGGTCCAATAAAAAATAATGTGAACTGCACCCCCCCCTTATCTTGCTAAAGAATTGTTAGGTAGCCAAAATTTTGGTTTTTGGCCAAAAGATCAGTGTGCTATTTATTGAACTAATAAAATTGGTTCTTCGATGGATTTTTGAGTAAAAAAGTTTTTAGGCAGTGGGATGGTGTTAATTTGCACAAATACTGTTTACTTTAGAAGTTCCTGGTTTCTTCAGAAAATTTTTTGCAAAAACTGTAGGCTATGCACATGTTCCATTTACACTCTTACTCACTCACTCCTGACGCCCGGCTCAATCTAGACTGTAATAGCAGTCTCCAACAAAAGGGGTGAAATTCAAATAAAGACTCTTAAGAGAACGGATAAATATTACAGAAGCAATATGCAAAAACGTTAAAATAGGATATGTCTTTCATAAGATTCATCATCTGTATTCCTCTTATAGGTCTGGTGTAATTCTGTTTGACTTCAATGGAGTTACTCTAGGAATCAGTTTTTGACCTACTGTGTTGCCAAGCAACATGTCAGATCCTAAAACGTATATTACTACTTTTTGAAGAAAAAAAGTGGAGTGGACTGCAGACACAGAACTGATGTATTCAGCACCACTTTTATTTATAAACATGTACTGCATGATGTGGACAGACTATGATTAAATGTGATTTTAACAGTAGAAGGCCTCCTTGGCAATCATAAGTCACTCAGTTCCTGCACAGTGGAATTGTACTCTCTGTCCTGCCTCCCTAAAACAAAAGAGTAAACAAATCTTTTTCCTTCCTTTTTTTTTTTTTTTTTTTTTTTTTTTTCCCCAGGGTATATAGCTCAAGCTCTGTGTAGTAGATCCTGGAGCTATGATGATTTTTATAACAGCTGAGGATCTCGCTCATTTTAAAATGCTTCCCAAACTTACGAAAATAAAGTTAAACTGTGATTTGAAAAGAGAGGTTTTTTTTTGTTTTGTTTTTTTTAACAGAGAATCTCATATTGATTTACCCTGGATCGATTCTGTATTTCATTTTAGTATGGTTACAAGTGAAAGGGTGAATTCTTTTCACTGCCAGCATGGCAATCTCATCTTATGATCTAAAAATAAAGCAGGACTTTATCTGCCGCTAACACCTTCCACTAACACAAAAATATAGTTACAATTTAGTTGGCAAGGAAAAGAACTCAGCTCACTTTTCAGTTGCCATGTATAGGCCAGGTGGTACCACAATGGCTAAAAATTTGAGTCACAACTCTTGTTTTACTGAAAGGAAACACAAAAGGAAAGGTCAGATGTGTTAAATATGATGCAGGTTTTACATAACCAATTTTTCTACTGTCTTTTAAACGAAAAACTTATGGAGTCATATCCTGGCCCCAGTGAGTTCAGTGGCAAAACTTGCACAATCTTTCATGGGACAAGATTTTACCTCCAGTTTTTTAATTTGTAAATTCTGTTTAGTTCACAAAATTCCTCAATTGGCATTTCTAACAGTATTTAATACAGCATAAAAACCTAAAGAAATTAGAAGTTGCCATTTTGTGCAGCAAGAGGCCCATCAGTACTCTTCCTTCAGTGAGTGAGGAAAGCCAGCAGCTTTGAAGCATAATTAATATGAAAAGAGATTGGGAACAGCGATGCCGAGTTGTTAAGATCATGCTTTACTTGTCGCTTTAGGATGGTTACTGGAGAAAGAGAGGATTATTCTGAGGCCTTATTTTTCTTGCCTCTAAATTTTGTAATCACCTTCCATCTCTGATATAATAACTTAAGGATTTTTCTTAGCACCAATAACTATTTTCTGTTCAGATTACTTTTTAACATTCATGTATAATTATGACAACTCCATCAGTACATTTGAGACAATATCATGGAGGCTCATACTGTGTACTTTTATTATAACAGAACATAATTTGCTGCCACTAAGTTATTTTTGTACAGAAATGGCTGAATACCAACTACACTCACATTTTTATTATATAACGTCCGTGAGGAGTGGAGTTCAATGATTTTAAATCTATATTGCAGAAAAAAACACAAGGCTTTTTAAATTATCTGGCAGAGGCATCTTTGTACTCAGTAATATTTTTAATTAAAATAATTTTGCATCAGGATCAAATTCAATTGTCAACATTTGTGGAAAATAGGTTCTTCAGACATAGTCCACACCTTATGGAGGTCATGGTTGCTGAAGAAGCGCCAAGAGGTATTTTGATGGCATTTATTGTGTTTTCTGGATAACATTTGGCTTTTTTAAAAAAAATCTTAAAATAATACAAACAGAAACATTCTGGGAAACAACTATACATGTGGCTTGAAGAAAATGCTCCCGTATTGAAGGTTCCAATTGCAGTGAATGGTGGCTGTGAGATCATAATCAGAGGAAGGGCTGTTATTCTCCACTTAGCTCAACCAATCACAAGTGGTGAATGGAGGGAGTTACTGGGTGGCATGTACTGAATGAGTCACTTCCTGGCTCGGAACCACACAGAATATATTACTGAATGGATGGAAGTTTGATACCTTGATTTTCAGCTCATCTTTGTTGTGCAGTTTACAGTTGGGTGTGACTGTACTAACATTAAAGAGAATAATTCTGAGGATGGCTAGTTATTGATTTCCTGACCCTCATGCAAAAGCCTACAATTGGAACTGCAGCTGGCAGGGAATGTGAAGGGTAACAAGAAGGGTTTCTACAGGCATGTTAACAGTAAGCAGGTTATCGGAGAAGGTGTGAGGCCGTTACTGGATGAGAGAGGTAACCTAGTGACCAATGATGTAAGAAAAGCTGAAGTACTCAATGCTTTTTTTGCTTCTGTCTTCACAGACAAAGACAGCTCCCACATACAATGCTAGAGAGTGCAGTATGGGAAGGTGGAGGGTGGTCATCTCTGGGGAAGGAATGAGATATGAGTAATCTAGAAAAACTAGATGTACACAAATCCATGGGGTCTGGATTTAATGCACCCAAGGGTTCTGAGGGAATTGGCAGATGTCATGGTCGAGCCTTTGGCCATTACCTTTGAAGACTCTTGGAGATCAGGAGAGATCCCAGATAACTGGAAAAAGCAAATGTAGTGCCCATCTTTTAAAAAGGAAAGAAGGACAAACCAGGGAACTATAAACCAGTCACCCTTACCTCAATCCCTTGGAAAATAATGGAGGGGATCCTCAAGGAATCCATTTTTGGAGCACTTGGAAGTGGGGAAAGTGACCCAAAGTAGCCAACGTTCATCAAGGGTGAATCCTGCCTGACCAATCTGATTAGTTTCTGTGAAGAGGTAAAGGTTCTGTGGACATGGGAAAGTCAGTGGATGGGATTATACCTTGACTTCAGTAAAGCTTTTCATACAGTTTCTCACAACGTTCTTGCCCATAAGTTAAGGAAGTATGGATTGGATCCATGGACGAAAGATTGATAGAAAGCTGGCTTGATGGTTGGGCCCAACAGGTAGAGTCAATAGCTCAGTATCTGGATGGCGGTTGGTTTCAAGTGGAGTGCCGCAGGGCTCGGTTCCGGGGCTAGTGTTGTTCAACATCTTTATTAATGACCTGGATGAGGGACTGGATTGCACCCTCAGCAAATTTGCAGACAACACAAAGCTCGGGGAGAGGTAGATACATGGGAGGGTAGAGAGACGATCCAGTGAGACCTGGATGAATTGGATGATTGAACCAAAAGAAATCTGATGTGGCTCAAAAAGGAGAAATGTAGAGTCCTGCACTTGGGACAGAAGAATCTCAAGCATTGTGATAGGCTGGGGACCGACTGGCTAAGCAGCAGTACAGCAGAAAGGGACCTAGGGGTTATGGTGAATGAAAGGCTGGATATGAGTAAACAGTGTGCCCTTGTAGCCAAGAAGACTAACAGCATATTAGGATGCTTTGGGAGGAGCATTTCGAGCAGATCTAGAGAAGTGGTTGTTCCCCTCTATTTAGCACTGGTGAGGCCGCATCTGGAATGTTGTGTCCAGTTTTCGGTCCCCCAGTATAAAAAGGATGTGGATGTACTGGAGCAGGTTCAGCGGAGGGCAACAAAAATGATTAAGGGACTGGAGCACATGACCTATGAGAATAGGCTGAGGGATTTGGGCTTGTTTAGTTTACAGAAGAGAAGATTGAGGGGTGATTTTAATAGCAGCCTTCAATTTCCTGAAGGGGAGTTCTAAAGAGGAGGGAGAGAAACTGTTCTTAGTGGTGTCAGATGGCAGAACAAGGAGCAATGGTCTGAAGTTTCAGAAGGAGAGGAGCAGGTTGGCTATTAGGAAAAGCTATTTCACCAAGAGGGTGGTGAAGTATTGGAATGTGTTGCCTAGAAAGGTAGTGGATTCTCCATCCCTAGTGGTTCTGAAGTCCTGGCTTGATAAGGTCCTGGCTGGGATGATTTATTTGGGGTTGATCCTGCTTGAAGCAGGGGGCTGGACTAGATGACCTCCTGAGGTCCCTTTCAACCCTGTGATTCTGTGATTCTAAGCCTACAGTGCTTTCAAGGTGCTGGTGTTGCTGACAGGTGCCATGGTGGTACAGCATCTTTCCAGGGTGAGAAGGCTTTTGCAGTTATTTTAAATTTCATTCCACCAGTTTGACCATTAGATGATGAATTCAGCCCAGACTGGTAGTGAGGAGATGCATCTTGTGATAGAAAGAGGAGAGAAACTGTTGTGCCACAGTCACTATCCCAGAAACAGCAGCAGCTCTTTTGGTGGCCACGGCACCTTCAGAAAGGAGGAATGCATGTGGAGCCCAGTGAGACCAGCACTTCATGCTTCGGTGAGAAGGGCTTCTTAGTTATCCACCGTGCTAACTATAGGAAAACACTTCAGCAGTTTGCACTGTGATTCATCCAGATACAATAGCTGTATCCTAGTCATCACTTCTCTATGATAAGGTTATTTATGCACCTCCCCTATACACATAGGATGCTGTAACTTAATGCCCATGGTCCATTCAGAGTGAAGAAGTCTCTCTCTTAACATTTAAAAAGTTCTGAAGAGTTGGTTTCTCATAAGGAGATGTTTTTTGGTTCAATGCATGTTTTGTAGTGAAAATGGGAATTGTTCAGCATCAAACTGATAATTGAGAGAGAAGTACTTCTGTTAGTTATGGGAAAATGTACAGGTGTCCTTAATTTTACTGATCACTCAGTCAATGAGCTTGACCATGAATAAAATCAGTGAGTATAGGATACAGTGCTATTTATACATCACATGCTGTATGTGTGTGTGCATGTCTGAATACCTACTTACATACTTATTCATTCATCTGTGCTTAATATAGATATCTGGTTGCTGCATTTACCTACAGGATGTGACCCACACTGGGTGTTTCATGGAACTTTACATTCAACCTTGGGACCACTTCGCTTTGTAAATCCAGATTGAACCTCTCTCTCATCCAGCATCCTTGGGGACCTCAGCGATGCTGGACAAGAGAATTTGCCAAATGATGGGAGGTCAGTATGTGATGTAGTGGGGTGTGGATGTGTGTGAGCGACAGGCTGAGCAGCTCACGCAGGCTGGGGATGACCCCCTGCTGTCTGTAACCTAAGCTGGTAGGTCACACCTCTGTCTCTGAAGAAAGAGCTGGGAGAAGCCCAGCTGGGTTTGAATCAGAGGCAGCAGCTGGAAGGTGAGGGGAGAGTTGGAAGACAGTTAGCCTGGGTGAGGGGAGAGGCAAAAAGAAGGGGGGCTAGTTCCCAGCTGGAACACCCTTCAGGCCTTCTCTCCCCAAGATGGATTGTAATGACCATTTCTTTCTGCTGTAATGACTCCTCTGCACTGCACTGTCTGTCAACTAATAAACTTCCTGTTCTACCTGCTCAGTGAGAGTCATTTCTGGTGGCAGATGGGGTGCAGTGCTTGGGGACCCCTGAACCCCATTACAGCTGGTGACAGAGGTGGGATGTCCTGCTTCCATGGATGGACTTCTGGCAGTGACGGATTGAGCGCAGAGGAGGAAGGAGACTTACAAGAGCCCGCGGTGCTGGAGGCATAACTAAGTGATTTTTTTTTTGGGTGTTGTGGGGTGCTCCAGCATCAGCTGCTGACTCTGCACCCCGGGGAACAGTGGGGAGAGAGATTACATCTGACTGCTTAAGGCAGGCCTTTGTGGGGTTGTGCAAAGAGAAGGGGCTTACTGTGGGAAGGCGACCAAGGCCCAGCTGATCAACCCTGGAAGAGTGTGACCAGTCCAGAGGCCTGAGTCCTGTCCCAGCAGGAAGCAGCTGGTCACTTCCTGGGAGCATTTCAGATGCTCGGACAGGAGTGGGGGCTGGACTCTATCAGACAGACTCACTGCCCACCAGGCAGCACTCCATCAGCAGTGATTTGTCCCAGGAGGAGTCCCCCTCGGCTGGGCTGTGACGGCTGGAGATCCACGTGTGATTAAAGGAACTGGAAGAATGGGAGGACCAGGAGAGACAGTGGCAGCATGAGCGGAAGGACCAGGAGAAACAGATGGAGGACAGGGCGAGAGAGTGCAGCAGCATGAGTGGACCATGGCAGAGGTGAGACATCAAGAGGCCCGGCTACAATGAGTGGGGAGATGGTCAGGAGGCCTGGGACTGGCAGTCACTTTGAGAGGCGTGTGCTGGCTGAGTGTGAGGACATTGGGGACGTGGATGGGTTTCTTACCTCCTTCAAGTGAGTCTGCGAGTTTCACGAGTTCCCCCCCTTAAATGCTTCCTGCAGCTTACCCCCTTGCTAGATCAGAAGGCCACAGAGGTGCTCAACCAGCTGGAGGGGTTGCAGCCTGGGGACAATGAGCGGGTCAAACAGGCCTTGTTGCATAAGTTCGGGCTGACCCCTGAGACATACAGGAAGAAGTTCCAGGAGGTGCTGAAGAGGCCAGAGGAGACCTGTGTGGACCTGGACTCCCCCATGACACACTACTACCGGAAATGGGTGTTTGGGGTGGGAGCCCAGACCGCAGAGGACCTGGTTAAGTTGATGGTCACGAAACAGTTCGGTGGAGCGTGCCTGCCTGACCTGAGGATATGGCTTGCAGACTGGAAGCCAGAGGATGCACATGACATGGGGAAGCTGGCTGATGAGTTCACGAACAGCCAGACCGGGTGTGAAAGGGAATCCTGGAGAGACCAGCTCCCGGATGCGCAATGGAGGGAATCGCCAATGGGGTGAAACCAGGCAAGAGGGGCCAGCCATCCTCCCCTGAGAGAGCCAGCCAGGGCTGGATGGAGCAGCCAGCTCGAGGGACACAACAAGACCGGGTCTGTTATCACTGTGGGCAGAAGGGGTATACATGGGCCCAGTGCCCCGAGTCCCCAGAGAGGCTCAGCTGGCAGAGGCCTCATGGGGTCAACTGGATGGGGTCCCAGTGGCCAAAAGAGTCAGCTGCCAAGACAGGAGAGGCTGGCAACACATCCTCAGGTTGGGAGGGGACAGATCCAGAGGCCAGTGCTCTGGGAGACCTGACGCCCCAGAGGCAGGCATCTCTGTGTACTGGGTGAGGGCAGGGCCACCCCTGCAGAGCAAGTGCCTCATGCCCCTGGACGTGGAGAGCAGGAAGGTGATGGACTTCTGGGATGTTGGGTCAGAGGTGATGCTCGCCCAGCCCAAGCTAGTGGGCCCAGACCGCATGCTGCCTAACACCTAGCTGACCCTGAGAGGCATAGACAGGACCCCATTCAAAGTACCTGTAACCTGGGTGCATCTGAAATGGGGGGCTAAGGAGGGCACTAAGGAAGCGGGGATGCTCCCACACTTGCCAACAGAGTTACTGATGGGGTTGACCTAGTGGAGTGGCCAGAATGACCCCACGGTGCTCTGGTCGCTACCCATAGCCAGAGCCATCAAGGACACCTCAGGCTACCTCTCCCCAAGATGGACTGGAAGGACACCTCTGCACTACGCTGTGTCTCTGTCGACTAATAAACTTCCAGTTTTACCTGCTGAGTGAGTCACTTCTAGCTTCAGATGGGGTGCAGTGTTTGGGGACCCCTGAACCCCATTACACAACTTGTTAGCATATTACCAACACTTGCCCTACTTACTCAGCTCTTAGACACTTGGGGTAAATTAGAGCCAAATAACAGCACAGACCACTGAGAGCCAAAACTGGCTGTAAAACTTTATGGGACTGCTGGAGGCTAGGCCCCATCCATAAGTAGTCATCCAGTTAACTAAAATAATGCTGGAGTCTGGAGTTGGCTGGACGAGAGTATTCTGGCTCAGGCATGCAGCTGCTGTACCCTAGTACCTTTCTACCCACATTCTTTCAGACTGTTCTATGGTCTGGTAAGCCAGGAAAAAGAATGGGCAAACCACCATTTCTTGTGCTGTCACTGAGGTCAGCCCTCCTAGCCATGTTGTTGAATTATTAGTGAGCTTCCCAAATACTACTGCTGCTCTGCAAAGAGGAACACAATTAACCTGAATGAAAAATTGCTAAATGCAATGGAGAGAGCTTTTATGTTATATTTTTCATGCATTAAACGTTTTAAACTATGGGCCTGCATATAAAAACTTAAGGATGCTAAAATGTATTCATAAATAGTGTTCATGGACCAATTTTTTTTCGCATTTGTTAATGGATAGATTTTTTTTTTACAGTTTTCTTTTTTTTTTCATGCAATGACAGTTTACTACAAGACGTTACGCTTTTTCTTTACTTTCTCCTCTTGGAGGAGTAAAAAGTAGTTGTTTTCTTAAGATGGCTCTAAATTACCATGATGTACAGTATGATTTAAAAGTCCAAAACCCAGCAAGCTCTAGAATGCTAGAGATGAGATTTTAAGCCCTCCCTGCTACAAATAAATTTAACAAAAGCTCAAATATTTGGATGTTTTTGAGCCTTAGTGTCGTACAAGATGAACAGGCTGAGCTTTCAAATAAATATTGTGAACATTCTCTTAATTGAATCAATAACATGAATCTTTGCTGAAGCTGCCTTTAATCTCCACGATCGCATAGTGCCAGAATTAAGTTGGTATGGAGAACAACAAAATCAAAGTAGTGTCTAAGTAGTCTCTCAGATACTCGCCTGTTTATCTTTGCCTGTTGTGTTGTCAAAAAGGGAGGTGTTCTCAAGTAATCATAGGCCTTTTCTTCACTGTGAGAAAAAGCAGGGTTTTTTTAGCCTGTTAGCAAAAATATGTTAAACTGGTACTGTGCACAAGGCAATTGTAGGCTACTGTGCATAAGGCTCTGCAATAGGTTTTACTTCAGCCACTTAACATGTTAAAGTACAACTGCTTTGTCTACACAAGAATTTCAACACATGTTAAAACTGTACCTTTTTTTTTAATGGGCTGTAGGGCACCTCTAAGGTAGACAACAGGCTATAAACTTAGAAGAAAAAAAGAATCAGGAGGGGAAAATATAGCAGGGGAAGTAACAGGGCTGGCCTGTTACATATAACAAGCGAAATATGGTCATTTTTGTTGGTCACTTTTTGAGGCTGAGCTTTTTATCCATTATTCTGCTTTCCTTGATTTAATGGATGCTCATTTCACAGTTTAAAGTTGCTTTCAGTTTTTTCTGTCTTTATAAATGTAGTTCTACCCAGCATTTACAGTAGAAGAGAGTGAATTTATTTTAGAGTTAGTGAAAGTGACTCTGACAGACAAAATTTAACTATGAAGACACCTTCTTTTTGAGGGTGACATGCTGAACCTCTCTAATCTGGAATGCTCTCATTTGGCAACATCTGTAATTTGGCATGATTTTAGTTCGCTAGATGACGACTTATTATGGGTGTGGTCAAGTTTCCTGTGGTCCCATAAAGTTTGTTTACAGCCACTAGTCCTGGCTCTGTGTTCTGTGTTATCTGTAATTTACCCTTAAATGTTTCCTAAGAGCCCAGCAAGCAGTGGAAATGTTGGTAGTCCTGCTGGACAATACTGACCTCCCGTGCTCTGAGAAATTTTCTTGTTCAGTACGAGTCGGGTCCTGAGGGTGCCAGATTTGAGACGTTTAACGTGTATTTCTATACTTTACATGACTAAGTAATTAGATATATTAACAAATGGAAGTTTGTTTTTTGAATTACAATCATGCTAAAGTTTTTGACTCTCGAAAGGATTCTAGGTTTGACCATGCTGTGCCTGGGGCAGGAGGGAGAGACTGAGAAAGAGGAGGCACCTTTGCATTGCCATGGCTTCAGAGATGCTGGTCTGGTCAGTGTAAGAAAGAAACAGCCTCAGTTCTGTTATAGCTTATGTTCAGCTGCTTTTACAGGGCTCCACTCAGGTAGTGGTGGGGGATTGAGAGTCCTTGGGTATGCTCTCTGTATTCAGGGGTATGCAAGAGATGGCATAGAGCCAACTATATAACATGGGGCTTTCCCTGTGACTAGGAATCTAGTTAAGCCAACTTTAAGGCTGTTTTGCATCATCAAAGTGATACAGAGCAGCCTCAGGGAACCAGAATCTGACTCTCAGGTGTAGTACAAATGAACACATCCTTTAAGATTCTCAAGAAGAAGGCGGTGACTGTTAGGTTGCATAACCATTTAATTTTCTTAGATGACCATATTTTAACCTTCAACAGTCTGTCTTGTTTGTTAAAACCACTTCTCTTTTGTTCCTGGTGATGGACTTCATTAGGAAATGTGTACCTGGATGAAGATATATTGGATGCTATTTCTTTTCCAAGTTTCTATGTGTCTCTTTTATTATACCATCTTAAATTTCATAAATAAATTGAAGATTTCTTAAACAGAATGCTTCTGGAATTAAAATACAGTAAAATTTGATGTATGTTAATTTAAGGTTCTGCATATGAAAGAAACCTTCACCTACTTAAATTATGAACTTTTAACCTGATGGATTAACTATTCTAACAGACAAACTTAGAACTTCCTTTTGGTTACAGTGGCAAATCCAGAAAACTCCACCAGACAGCACCTCCACTTCTAGACCATAATTTGCGAAACTTCACAATTTCAAATACTTGGCGGGGTGGGGCGGAATCTCAGTTCTGCTGTAATCACAGTACTGTTGCCAAATGTACCAGGTGCTCTGATCATAATGTACTCTGTTACCAAAAGCAGCTGGGGTGTGAAATTCTGGTCCCTCAGTACTCAGTGGGTGTCCAGCCATTGAGTCAGTGAAGTCCCAGGATCACCCAAAGCATAGGTTCTTTCAAAGAACATATATGCATCAAGAAGTATTCAGAGAGCTGCTGGTGGTGTTCTGGAATTAAGAGGTTAATAGAGGGTTAATCGTTAGAAAACTGTGCGCGTGCTGCGGAAAGGGTGTTCGATCAATGTCCTCTTGGAAAGCTAGACTAGGAACTGAAGATTCCTTCTCAATGTTCTGATAGATCACCATGATAGCACTTCATTTGTTTACAGTTTAAACCATGCATAAAAAGAAAAAGCAGTCAAGTAGCACTTTAAAGACTAGTAAAATAGCTTATTAGGTGAGCGTTTGTGGGAGAGACCCACTGTTCTGGTCTGGCTATGGTCTGAAGAAGTGGGTCTGTCCCACGAAAGCTCACCTAATAAACTATTTTACTAGTCTTTAAAGTGCTACTTGACTGCTTTTTGTTTGGATAGTGTATAGACTAGCACGGCTTCCTCTGTTACCATGCACGAAAAGGGGCACATTCAGCTCTTTAGGCATGCGGAATACTTCTTGACTTCGTAACTGCCTGCACATAACTGTAAACAGCTTTCTTCATATTATAAAACTTGTAAGTAGGCTAGAATCCATTTAGTCAGCATCTCACATGCAGTCACTTTTCAGTAGAATTGTGGCAACCAGCAGGAGCCTAGGGAAAACAGACGACATTGTGTTAAATATGTGTAGTCTCCAGTATTTTTCACAGTTACTGCAGCTGAGCAGCAGGGCTTTTATTTATTTATTTTTCCTATTTGTGAGCATACGGCTGGAGTGAGCTAAATCGATTGTAGTTTACCTTTTAAAGAATGTGCTCTGGTATCTTCAAGTTTTCTTCCACTGAAAGAAGAGATTGCACAGAGGTTTGGTCAGAGCCTCTACATTTCAGTTAAAAATCATTAGCAAAGAGGAAAGTAAAAATAAATACAGGGGACTTAACTGCAAACTTGAAGATAGCTGGTACCTAGATACTACTCCATCAGCTGAACTAAAGTCCTTGCATTTATAAGACCTACATGAACACACACGTCCTTTTGGCTTCAAAGAGAGAAGCCTTTCATACCCAACTGATATTATTTGAGAGAGAGCCTGGAGTGACTAAAAGTTGCTTTATATTTGTAAAATCTTCAGGGTAACGTTTGAATCAATACTGAACCTGCTTCTCTTTTTTTATACCATCAACTTTGGAATGAATACAGGGATGAACAGCAATCAGTTTGAACTGGTAAAAGTGTAAAAGCTGCAACTATTCAGGTGCTTTTTATATAAAATTTGAGTACAATAGTAGGTGCCTGACAAACATGATCTTTCTGCTGTAGGTGTTGGCTTGAAACCTAAAGAAGAGGACCCAGCAGGCAGCACAAACAGAAGTCTGTGAAAGGACGTATGCAACCTAGCCCAAGGATTTGGAGAAGTGTTTCCTACCAGCAGACCTGATGGAGCTGCTTCTAGTGAACATATGACAGTGGTTCCTAACCTTTTTGTTTTTTAACTGCACTGTTTTACCAAACTAAGCACTCGGCTGTCCTCTCATTCAACAGTGTGTGCTCTAACAATGCACTTCTTTTACGATCATGAGATCAGGAACCAAGCAGGCTCAAATGTGGATTAACACATGTACAAATGAAAAGGTGATGGGTGGTAGTAACCTAGTAGGGGCTAAGAGAGAGGTTTGTCAGAGGGGGGAAAGCTGGGTATGCTAATTATAAAAGCCTGAAATTCCTCCAGTGATTTAAGTGGTTCTAGATATTCCAATCTAAATCTGTTTTTTTTCCCCCCTCTTTCATTAATATTGCAATGCTGAAATGTGTTCTGTAGTGATGGCACAGCAATTAAACTCCTACTTACATTCCTTGACCATACAGGTACTCAGCTACTAAGTTAAGTTTTGCATGTCATACCTCTGCTTCAGCCCACCAAGTAATCTAATAGCTTTACCTATCCTCAGGCAGCAGATTTGCCGTGATTGCCTGTTCCATGTGCCTAAGCTACATACTATCCTTCTGGAAACATCCCAGAGCATAAAGGGCCAGATTGTTAAGTACTGTAGATCACTGCAGCCCCAATAAACCTATAGTAATTTGCAGCACCTGAGAATCTGAGCCAGGTTTGATTTTAGTTTGATTGCATGTCCTAAAGATGTTGAGTTTATTATCCTGTATGTGGATAGAAGCCTCTAACTCTACAGCTAAGTTCTACAAGCAAAAAATAGGAACAGCTGCTTGGATTGGATTAGTATTTTATTATTTGTAGTTCAACAGAGCCTAGACCGTGCTACCAGAGAAAAAGTAATTGCCCTGCAATACACACAACAAAATTTAAAAAGAGAATTAAAATGGGAAAGGTTGGTGTTTGTCCTCCATCCTCAGAAGGCCACAAACAAGACTGCATGTATGGGAGGAGGAAAAAAAGAGAAAAATCAGATAGTTGATTAAAATCATAGACTACGAGAACTGGAGGGGACCTCGAGAGGTGATCTAATCTAGTCCCCTGCCCTCACAGCAGGACCAGGCACCATTGTTTTTCATCAGATAGGAAAAGGTCAATAAAAAATTCATCAAAGCACAGAAATGTGCATTCCTCATCCTTTAATGTTCTCTTCTTTCCCTTTAGAGGTGATAGAGCTCTTTGAATCTTAACCCAAAGGTTTTTCTGAATAGGTTCTGAGACAGTGCAAGAATATCACATTCCACTTCAGAAAGAGCAGAAAAAACAGGTTATAAAACTACAAATGTCCACAAAATAACAGAAAAATATAACTTGATAGGGGACCAGCTTCACTGACAGGTTTTACTGTCATGTGGCTATTGACTTAAGTGGACTTACTCTAGATTGTCCCATGACTACTAGGACAAAAAATACACCATTCACTTTGTGCATTTTCAGCTCTTTCACTTAGCCTTTTTCAGCTCTTACCTCCTGGAAGCTTGGATCCCATTTCAGGAATCAGTCTGCCTCATTAGAGGATTGCTGTGCCACGTAAGAAAAGGAAGGAAGACATTAGAGATGCAGAGAATGTGGAATAGTAACAGAGAGATACTGCCTTTTTATTTTGAGAGAATGTGGAAGTCTGAGATCTGGCCTTGGGTGTTCTGAGTTGAGGGCTGGAGGAGCAGCTTGGTCAGTGTTTTTTAGCCATCTCCACAACTTTGTGTTTTTTTGAGGCTTGAATAAAGGTCCCAGTCCAGTTCACTACCTCTAAGTCTCAGCCTGGAGTCATTGTCACCCACATTTGCTAGTCCTATGACATTGTGGTGCTTCTCTTCATTCCTTTAATATTTTTGCATAGGCCAGGGAGGACTGGTGAGGCTACCAGTCGGCATTGTTCAAAAAAGATGTCAGATCAATTATAATAATCCTGGGGAATTTCGAGAATACACGCCTGGGATGTTCAGATGTGATTTTTGGGTAGGGGAAAGGATACAACTCTGATAAGTCACAGAGTTGTTAGAGCTCAGGATGTATAAGTATTAGGTGCTCTAATTTTTAGTGAATGTTTTCTTGTCTTTTAACAAAGATTAAGTGCTTCTCTCATCTCATGCATAGTCTGTAGCTGCTAATCTTCACTAGACTCTTCAACCTAGAGTTAACTGACTGCCTGCTGAGTTCAGGTGGCTTAACAGGTTTGTGAGAAGGTGACAAGTCCCAGCACACTTGATCTAAGATACATCGGTTTGCTCTCTGCCCTAGAGAAAAACCAACCTTTGTATTCTAGAGCAAGCTTGTGGTGAATGCCCACACTGGCTTTCACAAATCCCTTTAGCTTCTTCTGGTAAACCACTGTTTAGTTACCCCTAGATAATGAGGTTATGGCTTCAACAGACTGTTCTGTCACTCGCAAGTCAGCACACTTTTCTGTTCTCCAGGGGGTAGTCTGGCTCTAAATCCAGACCCATCATTCTTAGCTTGGGTATTAAAGGGCAGTGTTTGCTTGAGAGACAGGCATTTCAAGCCGATCTGAATTCCAGCTCCAAGTCTCTGTATTAAAGACCAGATTTATGATAACTTAAATCCTAAGGTATCATAAATCTGGTCCTAATAGAGAGACTTACAGATGGATTACACAGGTTGGCTCGAAACTGTTGCAGATTAAAAGCTTGGTTTACAGACAGTTTTATGCCCACCTACATTTTCAAAATATTAAATCTGGTTGGAGAGTGTGGCTTGCCCCAGAAGTCTTTGCCTCCCTTTTGCAATATGCTGCCGAAGCTTGACCACAGAGTCCTTCAGAGGAATCTGAGTGCTGATCCTTACCTGAACAGAAGGGAGCTCATTGCCCTCTAAAGCAGGCAGACAGGTAGTAAGGGCCCAACTCTGTTTCCCCTCTTCCTCAGTTCAGCCAGAGGAACAGAATCCACCAGCATAAGAGGATGGGTGGAAGGGAGGTGCAGCCTTTGCAATCTCACTGCACACCAGGAAGCAAAGCTATGTGCAGTTTGTTCAATCTAGCCAATTGGCAGCTTCCACACAGTGAAGCCCTCTTGGGTTCTATAACTACTTCATATTTGTATGTTATAATGAACATATGTTTCCCTCTATCAAGCTGTGCCTTCAGGGTTTGAAAGGATGCCTGAAGTCCATGAACTAACAAAGTGTAGTGCAGATCAGTGTTGGGGAGCTGTCAAGAATTCCTGTCAGAGGCTAAGCCTGTCCCTGCACTCAAAAAGCAGCTACTGCACATTACCAGGTGTTCTGTATGATCTGCAGAGTAATGGCTGTAGCTGTTTGGAAAGCGTTTCCTGCGTTCTAGGTGCTACCACACTCTAAACAAGGGTATACGCATTACCACTACAATTGAACAGCTGAATCAGTGCCTTCTGCGGTGCTTTCTCCTTGTAGAAGGCCACAGGTGTGTGCAGTAGCAGATTACTGGGGTGTGAGACACAAGTTTGAAAGCAATCTCCTGAAGAACAGCCTGGCTGGTTATACACACTGGGGTTATGGATACTGCTGTCAAAGCATAGTGCTCAGGCTTGACTTCAGAGGCAAAGCATCACCGATTGTATTGAGGGTGGTAGGGTAGGAGATTTAGAAGTTTGGCCACTTAGGTGCCTAAATATGGATGTAGGTGTCCTAGGGGGGATAGTAAGATTTCTAAATAAGCCTCACATTGTCTGCAGTCATGCCCCCTCCTCCATTCTATGCAGTCATTGGGGGAAAGTGAGGGTGAAAAAGAGGGGTGAGGGCAGAAAGCACATGTAACAGCAGGTCATGGGTAGAAATGTATTAGTTCTGAAATATCTGATATCTAACTATGCTCACCTGTAGTAGTAAAGTACCCATGTCAGTGGACTGGCCAGTCCCCTTGACTGTATGCAATCACCTGAGTATTGCCAAGGATGGGAATGTATCTTGTGGATACAGTAGGCTATTCCAAAACTGCTATTTAAAGCACCATTGCCTTGTGTGAGATTCGTATTCTGCACAGAAAAAGGAGCAATCAACGTAGAGGGTGTGAATAAAGTTCTGTGGAGGGTCTAGAGCAGGGGTCAGCAACCAAAAGAGCAAGAAGACCATGTTTTCCTATTCAGTAAAAAACTTGGTAATGCAAGAGCTGCAATGCATGTGAATATGAGATGGTCCTTAGTAAATAACATCAAACCATACTTTCTGTAACCACTCTTTTAAGAACAGTGCACCCACAACAATTTGTAATGTGATACATGTTTACTGCAGAGTGTTCACAAACTTTTTACATATTCTATTTCCTCTCAGTTTTCATGTGTGTTTGTACCACTGTCTTCCTGACTTTTACTCCCAAGCCCCCCTCTCTCTCTCTGTGGAGGATGGTAGCAGGAGTTATCCAAGATTCAAGATCACATATTGTTTGCTATTTAGATATGAGCTGTTCATTCTGGGGTTTTTACACATTCACTGTTTATCCAAAATAATCAGGAGGGTTTGGGTTTTTTTTTTCCTTTGAATTATAGCATCTGGAGCCACAAAGAAGTCGTTAAAGAGCCAGATGGGGCTCTGGAGATGCAGGTTGCAGACCCCTAGTCTAGAGATATTTTACCATCGAAAGCTGGAAGCTCATTCAAGTTTTTTTTTTTAATTAATGTGTTTGGGATTTTATCTTGGGTTCTTAAAGAGCTTTAACCCCCTCCTCCTCCCCTTTTAGGGTACTGGTTACAGTAGTTAAGCATCAATTTCCTAACAACCTGCTACACAACAGCATCTTAAACAACTGCAAGGAATTAGACTCACAGACTTAAGGTCCAAAAGGTACTATTATGATCAGCTAGCAGGTGACAGAACCTCACCCATCCACTCCTGTGATAGGCCCCTAACCTCTCCCTAGTTATGAAAGTCCTCAAACCATGATGTAAGAACTTCAAATTACAGAGAATCTGCCATATATGCTAATTTAAACTCGCGAGTGACCTGTGCTCCAGGCTACAGAAAAAGGCTAAAATTCCTAGGGTCTCCACCAATCTGACATGGGGGAAGATTTGCCTTTCTGACCCCAAATATGGCAACCTGTTAGATCCAGAGCATGTGGGCAAGACCCACCAGCCCTAAATATTTTCAGCTTGCAAGTGTGTTACTGGTAATACATTCTGTACAAGAGAGCACTTCAGCCATCAAATTTCCAGTTTTAGGAAGCCACCTTGAAACATATTGAGTACATTTGTAAACAATACTAGGCAACCTATTTGTTCAGTCCCTTGTTGACATGACAGATTTACTGTCCATATGAAGGAAATGCTGCCTGCTGATTATTATGAGGATAGTTTTGTGAATCAAGAGCTGCAGGTTCTGACAGACCTGGATGGAAATTACAAGTTGTTTTGCAATCATTTTCCCAACTTTTTTGCTTTATTTGTTGAAATAAGGTTTTGACAAATTTTTGGCACAGCTCTAGATTTTATTCTTGGCTCTATCACAGACTTCCTCTAATTCCATGCCACTTTCCAAAGCCTCAGACTCCCCATCTGTAGTGTTAGAAGAATAAGTACACAGGCCACTGGTGCAGGGTGAATTTTTAATGAATTAATGTTTCCAAAGCACTTTAATTGTTATTACATGTATTAGGCTACCATGAGATCCCCATCCCCACCACCACTCAGGACACAGGCTCATATTGCTGGGTATTGTTCAGGACAACCTGTTCACAAAGAGTTTACAGTCTAGTTTCAGATAAGGTGTAACAAGTGGATATACCAGATATGAGAATGAAATGGGAGAGGCTGAACAAGAGGAACTGTCATATGCACATAGCTGGTCCATATCCCATGTTCCAAGCTAGGTGGATTTTAAGATAAAGCTATTCAAGTAAAATAGGTGCAAGTCATTCCTGCTGGCCATATCCCATGGTAATTTCTGTCAGGGACTCGCAAGAGAATTTGGAACTTAAAAGGCAGCTCTGGACAAGGCCAGGAAAGTGGCTTCACAGAGTAGCTCAGGTCAGGCATTTCGAGCAAAAGGACAGCATGGAAGAGAGTGCACTAAGCTGTTGCCTGGAGGGTGGGCAAACATCATATGGGTAGTACATGCACGTGCAAAAAATTAGTAGTAGTCTATTATCCCTGTTAGTGTGTGTTTTCACTATATTGCCATCCAGATTTAAACTTGGTCTATTCCTTGTTACTTCACAAATTTCATGAAAATTTTTGCTGTTATTAAACCAGCTTACACAGCTGATGACATTTTAAAAAAATAAAATGATGAAAGTGATTTAAACATTTTTCAATTAGCTTAAAGTTTCTTAAGCATACCTGTTGTTAGCGATACATGTTTAGAGAGTAATCAGTTTGACAGATATTGCATTACCATTTTTGAAATATATTATGGGGATTTATATGTTGCATTGCTGCTCTTTTGGAAAACTGAACCATAGTTTACTAATCTATAAGATGTTTACATTAGTTTTACTGGATTTTGGCCTATGAAGTTTCAAGACAGGCAGGCTGTACCAAAGGGTAGTTTTAGCTAGTTTAAAAATTAATTGAATTCCATTTTAAGTAATGTAATTCTTTCTGACACTGCTAGTCCTTCAGAAGTAATACGCTCACATGGCTTGCAGTTATCTTCAGGAAGGTCACTGGCATTCAAGTGTGGGAAAATACATTTCCAAAGCCATAAATAAGTTACAATTAAACTGTGTGTATTGTCTGTGCTGCAAAGTTCATTTCTGATCTGGGGTAGGACTGTTCCATAATGCAAACAAAGATTGTCCTATTTATTACTATTATGTTGTATGAAAATTTCACGTTTTGCGAAAGCCAGGTTCATAGGAGACTGTTCACCTGTGATCTGTGAACAATGGATGCTGAACCCAACCCAATAGATCAGAAGAAAGCTCCTTTACAGGGTTTTAGATTTAGCAACAGTAGGAGGAAAATATGTTAAAGTGCAGTTATTTTAGTACCACTTGATAGCACGACAAGTGGAAAGATTCTGCTTTAAGTGAGAGTTTTAAAGCCAGAGCCTTGGCAGACTTTACAGAGCAGTTCCATTAAAGTCAAAGGAGCTATGCTGATTTACAGTTGTTGAGGATCAGACCCCTAGTATTTTACCACAATTTAAATGCTAATACTGAGACCAGCTCTGTGATACATAGATAACTATTGCAAAAAAGCAAGCCATTCAGAAAAGCTCTCAGACTGTGATTACTCCCTTCAATAGTTAAGTTGAATTGCACACAGCATCTAAAGCTTTCACATGGAAAATTTCAAATTGAAACAGTTTTTCCTTTAGATTGCTTAGTAAAATGTCAGCTCTGAAAGCAAAACATTCAAAAGTGGTGTTGGCCTTGGAAAAGCAGAAAGCACTTTGTCTCTTCTTAGCAATTCTTTCTTGATCTTGATAAACTGAATCTGTCTTTATTTATGGAATTGCTTACTGGAGTAAACACTCCAGCAAAAGAAAATATTAAGTTGCCTCATTTTCTACTTTTATAAACATACTGCTCAATGAATCTCTTTGGTGAAAATTGCTCTGCCTCAGATCAATAATAAGTAGAGGAGAGAGATTTTTGAAAAAAGGAAAATTGAGACCAGCATTTCACTGGAAAGCATGGAGCTAAAATTTAAGGTTACATTGTCTTAATATTAGATTTTAAATGATGGTGTGTAGAAAAATGAACCAAAATATGTAGAATGGTCACTGTTAAAAGTTTGCTGCTTGCTATCAAAAATAAATAACATTCCCTCAGCAGTACAAACACTGGGGTTAACAGGCCAAGTTCTAAGGGTGACCACTGTAACCTGATCAAATCTCTCTCTAGCTGAGTTCAGTTGACTTCAGTATTTGTTCTGATTTAGCCACTGGCATTCCAAAAATACAGCCATGGTGCAAAATATAAACATGTCCCTTTCTTTTTTTAGGATTGTCTGCAACTGTGACAGGGACACAGAATACCTGAGTTAATTAAGAAACTGTTAAAGAATCTATTCAAGTGTTGTTTGCATCTGTTATTTATTATCACCAATTTATCACAACTCTGTCTACAGATTGTAGTCCATAATGTTAGGCTCTTTCATGTACTTTGATGAATGTTTTCTGACAAATGCTGTTTTTGTCCTTGCTTACCATAAACATGCAGGATCAGATATGCAGTCACTATAAATCATTTCATAACACTGACGTCCATGGATTTACACCAACGGAAGATCTGGCCCTTCATGTACTTTTCTGAATGTTTTGCCTTTGTCTCCTCTATTTATAGATCAATTACCGAGTTTCCATCACATTACACAACTGAAGAGAACACCTGTCCTTTTATTTATATCTCCATCTCCTCTGAGTTCCTGTCTCTGCTGTTTTCTGGGTGCCTCTCACTGTAACTGCCTTCTGTTCCATGCCATTAATTCCTACTGAATCTCATTACATTTCCTGATTTAACCTAAAAGTCTCTCTTTAGAATCATTCATCCTTTTGAGATGACTGATGGCGCAGAGATCAGTGAAGAAGAGAGACTGTTAGATGGGTTGATCAGTGCCCTGTGTACAATCCCCAAAACACAGAGCAAACAAGACCCTGTTCAAAATGGAAAGTAACACTTATGGTGACTTATCTTCTCATTTTAAATGCCATACAAGCAAAAGTTAGTTTAGCGTCATCTGACATAAACCAAATATATACTTTAGGTGGGCTTATGTCTGGCCCCTACATGCATGCGCCATGACAGGGAAGAACATAAAGAACCTCTCCTTTTCCCATAATCCCTGCTGATGTGTTCCATGCGAAGACAGACAGAATTCATTCATTCCATTCAGGAGCTGCACCAGTCTCCCTCCTGCTTTTTATTTCCCCAGGGAAATGTGCCAAAGAAAGTAGGAAGGATTCAGGGCTGTAGTCTCCATTCTCAATCACTCACCGACAGAACTGGCCTTCCCTGGGCAAGGCATGCAACAGAGAGTAAGAGAGTGGGCACCTGACCTTTGAATAAACTCAGTTTTGTAAATCTGGCCCATTGTATCAGATCTGAACATCTAGAACTAACACTATATAGTGCACAGTGTCTGATTAAAACCAAAACGGGAGCTTGAGGAGGTGTGTCTATCATCTGACCTCCTCTGTGTTTATTGTTTTCCTCACATGTTGTAGGTGGTAACTATATTTGTACATTGTAATGGTTTTTCTTTAGGAACTGTTTGTATTTTTAATCCTTTAAAAATAAACCAATGATGAAGCACCTGTATCTGTGTAGAACTAGCCTTGTTATCCTGGGGAGGACTAAAAGTCATGCCTAATTTATCGGGGGAAGTGCATCCATATGCACAGTGATGAGCAGATGCTTCTTGACACAAGATTTCAGCCAGACTAGTGCACCTGACCTGGCTGCCCTACACTTAATGCTAATGCAAGCAGGATTCTGCAAAACAGTGGCTCTTCGTTGTTTTGTCCGAGCCAGAATAAAGGTCCCCGCGTACTCTAAAAGCCTGACTCTACTTGACAGTGCTCTGCTGATTTCTTCATGTTACACCCCATGGTGGAGCTTGGCTGCTTGCAAAGCTAAATCTAATTTGTCTGGGTCCCCAGAATGGGTGCTCAATACTAAGGTGATGGGCAAGTCTTAAATGTCTAAATATAAAAGATCATTCTGATGTCCCAAAACCCTTTCCCATTGACAGCAGTGTACTTCCCAGGAGCATGCGTTAAACGAGGGGGACGTGAAGTCCTGAACTAGTATTGACATACTGTACTTGGGAACAGCGTCTTATTTCTTCTTGCACGATAGTTGTTATATAGCAGAAATCTATATTAAAGAAATCCTTTAACAATACTTTCTCTGTCATGATTTCTCTGACCTGTAAGTCCCCTACTGAAAACCCATGTTGCAATATAACCGCTATCCAACACGACATTTCCCCCAGTTTCAGTTAAAAGAAGCCAGTCCAGGTTAAACCATCAATAGCTCTTCCTCTGTGATGGGAAATAGCCTTTACATGCTCATGGGTTTGTAGCTACAGGGAGAGGTTCACAATAATTTCTCACCCGAAATAAACAGCTTCAGCCCAAAAGTAGGGTGAGAATCTGAACTATGAACCACAGACTGTCAAAATTCATTCCTAAGGGATCCGGTCGAGGCCCCGACACAGGGGAGCCAATGGAAAGTCTTTTATTGACTTCACTGGGCTGTGAATGATGGTGCTGAGATATGACAACACTCCATAATCATGCTGCTAATGATACTGCTTCATCATAATACAGGAATGGAGAAGGTTTGTCATTGTCCTTTTCCAGCCTTTTCTGCCTCGCCCATGTACTGCAGCAGCAACATCAGCCTGTTAGCTCTTACGCTTCCTTCTCCTCATGCTCACCAGCATGTCTTGTCACTGGCTGACTGGTTTATTGGAAGATGAATGGAAAAAGAAATCTCTTTTTTTCTAGTCAGCAAATCTGAATAATTGCTTTCTCTCCCTGTGCTTCATAGCTGAAAGGGACAAGTTTAATTAAACAAGGAAGCGCTGAGGTTCACCCATACAAATAGTGTAATAACACACTGTCCTTTCGTGGCAGTGCTGTTCCCTTTTTAACAACGTTTACTTTTCTGCTAATATTTCCAGTCTGTTTTTGCAAAATCACAGTAGCAGCAATCTGCCGAAAGCTAAAACACATTTTGCAATTAACAGAGGAAGGGTTAGAGTTACAACACAAGGAGACAAGGGGGAAATCACTGCACGCATATATCACAAAGGGCTCAATCCTGCCTGGTGCTGAACTACTCTTAATGCGGGTGAGCACCCTCAACTTTCACTGAAGTCAACCATCCACTTGCATTAACTCAGTGGGCCATGAAGGTGTGCAGCAAAACCTTGCAGAATTGTATCCCACAATGAGCGTGTTTATTCAGAAAACTAGTCCAATGCAATGGGAATTTAAACAACATATCTTTACTGCAATAATTCTTTTCTGGACACCTTACCAGCACTTATTATATTAATGGCTATTGCTCATCGTGTATGGGGGCTGTCTCAGAGCCAAAAAGTCAGGAGTTTTAAGGCCTGATGGGATCAGTATGATAACCTAGTCTGTCTTCCTGCACCGCACAGGCCATAGAACCTCACTCAGTAATATCTGAATCAAGGCAATGCTGTAGCTCAAGCACAAGTTAGGACTTTGAAACATGGCTGAACATTGCTCTTGAAGACAACAGGTGATGGTGAATGGTTCTATGTCCCTAGGTCAGCTGCTCCAGTGGTTCATGACCCTTGCTGTTAAAAATCATGCACCTTATTTTTACTTTGAATTTCTCTAGCTTCAGCTTTCAACCACTGGATTTCAAGACATCGTTTCTGTTAGATTAAAAAGCCGTCCACTGTCAGAAAGCTCTACCCCTTGTAGATATGTGTAGACCAAGTCACCTTCTAATCTTGGTCTAGCCCAGTGTACCTAAACAATTGTCATAATCCATTACCGTGTCATCGTAGCCATTTGAGAGCTATAGCTGCCCACCTCCAAAATACCGGACTAAAGTGAACAAATCCCCGGCTTCATAATATCGAATGAGACCCAGCTAACCTACACATAAAGGAGCCGCTCCTCCTTTGAAAGATGGGCATAGTTCCATTGAAGCCCTGAGCCACTAGATACTTTCCTATGAACAATGTCTTACACAATATGAGAACTGCAATCATTCTAATAATATCTCCTTAGGTCTGAGTGAGTCACACGGCTAAAATGGTGTCAATGAACGTCATTGTTTTCCCATGGGAAACACTTCGGTTCAGAGCACCCCCTATCTTAGCCAGATATGGTTAAACTGAGTTTCCCTGTAGACTCCTGACTTGCCCAAACCACCTAAAAAGGTGCCACAAAATAAAATAAAGTCACCTTAATCTTGAAGATGGAACTTGAAATCATCACAAGCCTTAGCTAGCAATGCCTGAACCACAGTATTTTAAAGAATCATCCAACATTTCAAATGCTTCTCCACACATTTTCAGATTAGACATCAAAGTGGGCATGTGGAAGGCTTGGCTTCTTTAAGGTTTCCTGACAGCAAATGAATCAAAATTTTCCACATTTTGGATGTTTGTTTTTTTTTAAAACCTGCCTTTTCTTCACTTTAGCTCTCTCTGTTGCCAAATCTAACAAACTCCATTAAGAAAATGAAAAATGACCCAACATTTTATAAGCTCAGGAAAACTTAACTTTGGTAGTTTAGGGTTCTACTTTAGGGTGACTATTCACCCCCCTTTCACTGGGCCAGTCCTGTATTTTTAGGCAGGGGTCCTGCCCCCTCTTTTTAAAAGAAAAAGCTAATTAGCCCATATATTCAGTCTCACTACTGAGCTGCCCTTTCCCCAGGTCAGCGCAGCTGCAGGTAAAACTCAGTCAGGAACTGGCCACACAGCATGTGCAGCTCATATGGACCTGCCAGTACGAGCAGCAGCAGGACAGAGAAGCCAGGGGCCTTGCCATAGAGGTACGGCAGGGTGTGTTGGGGGGTAGGGTAGTGTGTTTTGTCCCCTCTTCTAAGATTTTAAGGGGGACCTGGTGCCCCAGCAGCACTGGGCAGCCCTGCCGTGGGACAGCTGTTCTTACAGCTGGGGAGACCATTGCAGAGAGGTAGCCCAATCCCTGTCCCTGAATAGCCTCCTGTGTAGCTATGGTCGCCCCTCCTTGCACGGCAGTCACCTTCGCCGCTAGGGAGTCCCTGCAGCTGCAGAGCTCTCCTGTGGCGCAGCAGCCTCATTCCCGGCACCCTGAGACGTGTGGCAGCCAGGGAGGTCCCCCCATGAGGCAACAGCCCCATTGCTGGCACTTGGAGCCGTGGGGCAGCCAGGAACTGCAGCCCCCCTCCACAGCCAGGAAGCGTCCCCCTCAACGCAGGGTGGCAGCCCCCTGCAGGGCAGCCACCCCTGGAGCCAGGGATCATCTCTGCTTCATTCCCAGAGTCTGGTGACGTGGGGCACCTGGTGAACACATTCCCCCTCCCTCTGCGGGGCAACCTCCCTTGCAACTGGGGAGCTCCCCTGTGGGACAGCAGACCCGTTTCAGTGCTCTGTGTTGTGGGGCAGCCAGCGAGCTGCGCTTGTTTGGCAGCCACAGCCCAGGAGCTGCACCACCCTTCCCCACCCCCGCAAGGTCCTGTATTTGGCATATATGATCACTCTCTTCTACTTTCATCTATATTATCTCATCTCTTCCTACCAAGCGCTGCACATCAGAACTAAAGCTTGCTAAATCCATGACCAGAGTTGTATGACGAAAGAAAGCAGTGTATGACGAAACCCGTGATCAGCATGTCTTTTGCTAATTTGACAGCACATTTATGTTGCTCTTTAGAAGTCTGATTGAGAAACAAGAACAGTGCCTGAAGTAAGTCTGCACGTAAATAAGCGGTGTGTGAGAGCTGGTGCACCTGGAATATATTTAGATCTATAGCTTACTAATCAAGAGCAATGGCACAGAAAAGCTTCTAGGTCTGCATCTTCAAGGTGTGCATTTTACACATGAATAAGGGTAGTGAAAACCATCTTAATAAGAATGACAAAATAGGAGGCCAGTGACTTCAAGCAGTTCCTCCTGCTTCTGCAAAATGGTTTACATATCTGGCAAATGGTTTCTGTGTGGCACCCTGCCACACAACAGCAGCATGGTAATGTGCTTTTCCAGGGAACACCTATTTCAGAGGGAAAAACGCTGTGAGTGAAATTTGCTCTGGCATTGAAGGCCGGTGCAAGACCATCTGCACTAATGCTTCTCAGCAGAGCTGCATAATGGACGTGCAGCTAAAGGAAACCCGGATGCCACTCTGTGCTGGCTCTGGAACTCAGCTGTTCTGGAGGGGTGATTTAGTGAGGGGCTGGATGCAGACAGGCAGCATATGGAATTACATGGCTACAGAGGCCAAGCCAGCACACACAGTGGGCCTGGGGAGCGAACAGCCACTATTCAGTGCCATAGACGGGTACCTGTGCCCTGACTGGGGGGGGGGTGAATTCCCCCCAAGCCCTTGCAGCAACCCACACACAAAACCCAATTATTTGGGATAGATGAATTGGACCCTACTTGAGATGAACTATAGAAACAGATGCCATGTTTATTCTTCCAATATTTTACATTTTATGGCTCCATAGAGACATGCTTAGAGAATGCAAGAGACACATGACACACAATGCAATTTTTAAGTAAAAATGCCAACAAGTGAAAAAAATCTGTTCCACACAACAGACTAAAAATGTAGGTTTTGGGAGACTCCATTTCTAAAGAACTAGGCTTTGGAAAAAGAAGTCAGGCAGAGTCTGATGCACTAGGCTACTATTTGCCGATTTAAAAAGCAGCATAGGCACTAGCAACCATCTGGTCTCCCATGGACAAAAACTACTTTATTTGCCCAAAGACCTAGGAAATGCAGGAGAGAGCCAATGACATCCAGGACAACACCCCCTCCAGCCCCTGACCACAACTCTGGAGCAGACAAAACAGACCCCATGTCGTCTCCCCTCCCCCGCCCCGATAGTCCATTCCAGGATTTGCACTAAAACCCATGCATACTGAGACAGGGCTCTAGAAGATCAATGGCCTGAGACTCCTTAGATAGTGCTGGCATGATCGATACCCAATTATTTTTCACTAACAACATGAGGATGAGCAAGGTATAAATGCCTCACTAGGTAGATATGAAAGGTGATAGATTCCTGATCCAATGTCCATTAAACTCCATGAAAAGAATCATAGAATGCTAGGACTGGAAGGGACCTTGAGAGGTCATAAAGTCCATCTCCCTGCCCGGAGTCCCAGAGATGTCAGGGTGAGCTAGAGGAGTGATCTGACATTTTGATGCAGTCTATGAAAAGTGAGGAGATGCATTTCTAACCCCTAACCACAGCAAGGTTTTAAAAAAAAGTCATGATTTTTATGATTAAAATAATTGTTGTGTTGTTGAAATTTCAAACTGTTCAACAGCAGGACATGAAAAAATATATTAGTCTCCTTCGGTGTTTTGAAGTTTGAATGTGTTGATGAAAAACTGTGTTAAAACAATGAAATTAACCCAAAGATTTCAACCAGCTCTTCTCAGGTAGTAATTTAATCGGAGGAACTGTAGTACAAAACTTTAGTGATGTTTCCTCCCAAGTAACACAAAATGCATACCCATGAATTTCCCTTAGTTACAGTGGCACCAAATAACTGCATATTTCCATCTGCGTACACTGCTCCAGTGTTTCTCAGCCTATTTGTATATAGTATCCTTTAAAAAAAATGCGAAGGGCCCTGAGTACTTACAATTTTCAGGCACAATTTTTTTCTACCATTGCAACACATTCGTTCTATTGGATCAGAGCAAGTTGTGCTGCAGTGTAGTGTGTTTAGTGTTCTAGAACTTCAGAAAATATTTTCTGTGTGGCCTGAATATTACAGAGCGGTGGGGGTGGGGGGGGGGCGGGAATCAACTTTTCCAGATAAGCGTAGCTTTTCAGGAGCCTGACTGAGCATGCAACACCAAAGTTTCACCCGACTTTTTAAAACTACTTGCTTCCAAAATCGGCCCTTAAAATACAAAATTGTTGAAACACACTATTTCTGACAAATTGCCTACCTTCTCATGCTTACCATAAAATTATAAAATAAACAAATTAAAATATAAATATTGCATTTAAATCTGGTGTGTGAAACACGGAGCTATACAAACAAGGCATATGACATTGGTTTGTACTAACTTTGCTAAGGCTTTTTATCTAAGCCTGTTGTAAAGCCAGTGTGGAAGTATAACATTGTATAAGTATAACGTTGTATAAGGGGACATGCTGGATACATTGCATATGAGAGGGCATGCCAAAACATGTTACAAAGTATCTGAGGGCGCACACGTAGGGACAGTTAGCTTTTGAATGGAGAAGCAATTAAGATGGAGCCAGCACGTCTAAGAAGCAGGCATCAGAATGGAAGGTGTGAAGGGCAATTAGGTAAGTTAACTGGAAGCTGTTAAAGGAGATTGTTAAGGGTGGCAGGTAATTGAAGATACGTGACTGGTCTCAGGGATCTCGAAGGGTGGTGACTAAAATCTTTTTCTTCTTTTGTCTGTAACTTCTCTGTAACTTGTTCTCCAAAAAACTGTATAAATTAAGAGACACAAGCCCCACTCGGGGGGCTCACTTCTAAATGTATTAGCAGAGCGGCTTTGCTAATAAAACAGAGTGGTCTGATAAATTGTGTCTCTGAGTCAAACTTTGACAATTTGGAGGTTCTACTGAGATGGCAAGCGGCTTCACTGAGGCTGTGTGATCCCTGACTGCCTTGCAGGACGATCGTGGCAGCCGGCGCCTGGACGCTTAGTCCAAGCGATCCTCCACAAGACAGAAAGGTACACAGCAGCAGCGCAGTCTACGCCATTGAACTTGTTGGTTCCCACTCTGTTCGGGTAGGGGTCTTTGGATCCAGCTTCTGGAATCAGACGTCTCAGGTAATTATTATTTTTGTGCTTTAACCGGTTTGAGGACTGTCTTGTCTTTGTGTCTATCCGTCTTCCCTGTGATGTGTGTGTGAATCTGGGAGCCATCTCTGTCCGGAGACTGGCTGACCAAGGGGTCCCCGTCCCCACGGTCTGAATAAGTGGAATCTGCACAGCTGCAGCCGCACCACGCCTTGGGTATAACCCCTGGTGTGAAAGCAAGGGCAGTTGAGGCAGTAGCCTGTGGGTTCCTTTCTGTGTGTTGCACCGGGTACCGCTCTGCCGAGCCTGAATTTCCTTCTTGTGTGAGTGCTGTGTGAAGTCCTCCTGGATGGGTAATCAGAAGTCTAAGGTAGAACAGTTCCCTAAGGGAACTCCGGCTTATTTTATGTATTTTAGGAGGGGTCCGGACTCTTGTAGGTTTCTTGAAAAATGGTCCAAATTAGCTCTAGAGAACCCCAAATTACAGTGGCCACTGTTAGGTTCTTGGGACAAGGATCGAGTGGACGCTTTAAAAAGCAAACTCGTCCTCCCAAAAACCAAATTGGAGAGAGGAGAAGTAGACTGCTTCATGCGGTGGTGGGAAGAGGCAAATCGTAGATGGACTGAGTCAAAACTCACCTCTCTTAAAAATTCTATCAAAAAAATAAAAGTTCAATTGGATGCAGTCTCTCCCACCACTAGTCCGAGCGCTCCCCTTTGCCCAGTCCTGTGCAATGATCCGGATCAAACCCGACCCCCACCATACTCCTGCGCAAATAAGAAATCAGAAAAAGAAAAATCTTCAGTGACTACAGATAATGAAAGTGAAGAAGATACCCTCATTGGCCTCGCAGCTCTGCAAAATATTATGAAGAAGAAATCCAAAGCAGACTGCAAAGATTCTCTTGACATCTCTTCTTGGAAAAGAGAACCTGATGGGAGGTTAATGAGAGACTCTGATCAAACTGTTGTGGCACCCTTACGAGTCCTTAAGATGGGAGAAAGTGAGTCCATATGGGATCATAAGCCCTGGACTCGTACGGAACTTTTATCTATAGTTAAAGGTTTTCCCAAACCACAGGAAAACTCTGTCAAATTTGCTGACGAGTTTCTGTTAATCTGTGAAACCTATGAACCCTCTGAGACAGATCTCCTCCAACTGTGTAAATTGTTAGCTCCTGCCAGTTATTATGAAAAACGGTTGGCTGCCGCAGACTGGCCAGCTGAGGCACGCCACTCAACCATAAAAAGTACTGGCCCAGATTCGGCATACAGAGACCGGTGTATGGCTCTTTGGAAGCGCCTGCATCAAGCCATTCCCAAAGTGTGGTCTCCTAAAACAAACTGGACAGCAATACGTTGCTGTAAGCAAGGGCAAGGAGAAAGCCCAGGCGACTATAGGTCCCGGCTAACTGATATTTTCCTACAACATTCAGGAATACAAGAGCCCGATGTAAATGGGCAGGGGGCCTTGGCACATGCATTTGTTGATGGTCTTCTCCCTGCCACAGGCAGCATGTTAAAACGAATAAGTGTGGGATGGGAGACTGAAACCATGGACAAATTGCTGGCAGTAGCAGAGCATTGCCACCGCACTTTAAAAGGAAAGGAGGAACAGTCCTCCCAAAAGTTAATGGCTCTGCAGATACAGCATTATTCAGGACTAAGCAGACCACACCGGGGACAGGGATGGGGTTGCGAAAGGGGGCGGGGGGCTGGATTAACTGGGGTTTGTAACTACTGTAAACAGCCTGGACACTGGAAAAAAGAGTGTCCAAGACGACCTAATAATTGTATGGGAAATCAAGTGAACCCCCCGCTGGTTCCTCCAGCTGATCCCCAACCCTATTTTTCACCCCAACAATGACGGGATGCTGGGGAACCTCACAAAGTTTTAGCTCCCTTATTACCTCTGTCTCCTACTGGAGAATGTGCCCTGACTGTAAATGATCTCTCTCTCCTTTTCCTTGTTGATACTGGAGCTTCTCTTTCTACAATCTGCACCACTGACTTGCCTGTGGTTCCCCGATCTGGAAAATCTGTGTCTGCTGTTGGCATTACAGGGATCCCTCCCTCCTTTCCCCTCTCAAAACCTTTGTCTGTTCAGGTCGGTCCCCTCTCTGAGGAACATGCATTCCTCCTCTCTGATTCCACCCCTGCAAACCTTCTGGGACGGGACTTGCTATGCAAACTTGGCTGTTCTATTTACTGCTCCCCAGATGGTGTCTATCTGCAAATCCCTCAGTCTTCCTTATGTGATTCTGTAGCCTCCCTGCTGTCTGAAACTTCCCTCTCCACTCCGGTCCCTTGCTGTCCCTTAACTCCGTCCCTAGAGCACCTAATCTCTCAGGTTCCTTCCTCCCTATGGCCATCTCACCCATCTGAAGTGGGCCGATTAAATACTGACCCAGTTCGGATTACTGTAGACAATTCCAAACCTCTGCCTCGCCTGTCTCAGTATCCTTTGAATCCTGAGGCAGAGGCTGGGATTGCTCCAGTTATATCTGCATTAAAAGGACAAGGAATTATTGTCCCTTGTTCCAGCCCCTGTAACACCCCTATCCTCCCAGTTCAAAAGGCTGATGGCAAATCGTGGCGATTTGTTCAAGACCTTCGAGCTATTAACCGTATTGTCATACCTTCTTTTCCAGTGGTTCCTAACCCCGCTACAATACTAGCGTCTATTCCTCCAAATGCAACCCACTTTACTGTCCCAGTTCACTCTGAATCCCAGTATCTCTTTGCCTTCTCCTACAAGGGTCAGCAATATACATGGACTACCCTTCCCCAGGGGTATACAGAGAGTCCATCCTATTTTTCTCAAGCCCTAGCCAGGGATCTCGCTGATCTGGTTTTCCCATCAGGATCCACACTGATCCAATATGTGGACGACTTACTCCTGTGCTCCCCCTCTCTGTCTGCCTCAGAAACTGATTCACTAACACTTCTCACAGCTTTAGCGAACAAGGGTCATAAGGCTTCTCGCACAAAATTGCAGCTCTGCCAAACCTCTGTCACATACCTAGGCTTCCTTCTCTCCCAGGGCTCCCGTACACTCTCTCCAGCCCGGGTACAAGCCATCCTTAGCTTTCCCCAGCCTTGCTCTCCACGCCAGGTCAGAAAATTCTTAGGCATGACAGGGTTCTGTAGGCAATGGATTCCCCAATATGCTTCTCTGGCTAAACCACTCCAAGAACTCACTCGATCCTCTGTACCTAACCCCATGCCATGGCCACTTGAAGCAAATGCTGCTTTCATCTCCCTTAAGCAGAATTTAGCCTCTGCCCCTGCCTTAGGGTTACCTAACTATGACAAGCCTTTTACCCTTTTCTGTCACGAACAATCTGCTTGTGCCCTCGGGGTTCTTACTCAGGCGCACAGTGACAGAAATCGCCCAGTGGCTTATTTTTCTGCAACCTTGGACCCTGTAGCCCAGGGTTTACCCCCTTGCCTACGCGCTGTAGCTGCTGCAGCGCGCCTGGTCGAGATGTCTGAGTCCCTTGTCCTCCGCTCTCCTCTCACTCTCATGGTTCCCCATTCTGTGGAAACTCTCCTTCTGCAACGCAACACTGCTCACCTCTCCTCTGCTCGCCTCACTAGGTATGAACTTTTGCTGCTTTCAGCCTCACATATCACTATTAAGCGCTGCTCCCGGTTAAACCCTGCTACCCTCCTTCCTTTACCTAGTGATGGTGAACCCCATGACTGCCTTGCAACTGTCTCTGCTATCACTGTGCCGCGCCCCGACCTTTCAGATGTACCTCTCCCTAACTCTGACTTGGTATTATTCACTGATGGGTCCTGTTATAGAAATGACCAAGGCCACCTTCTTGCAGGGTACGCTGTGGTCTCTCTCTCTGAAACCATAGAAGCTGCGCCTTTACCCTCTGTGACCTCTGCCCAGGTGGCTGAACTGATTGCCCTAACCCGTGCCTGCTTTCTAGCCAAGGGGCTCTCTGCCACTATTTTTACTGATTCTCGGTATGCCTTTGGGGTTGTGCACGACTTTGGCACCCTCTGGCAGGCTCGAGGTTTTCTTACCTCTACTGGTACCCCTATAAAGAATGGCCCCTACATTGCCGCCCTCCTGTATGCAGTTTTACTACCGTCTGCCTTGGCAATTGTTAAGTGTACTGGCCACTCAGCGGCAGACACCGAGGTGGCAAAAGGTAATGCACTTGCTGGTGCTGCTGCAAAACATGCCGCCACTATAAAACCTTCACCAGAAGCATTTCTTGGTCCCCTCTCTGTCTCTGTAACACCACCATCCCTGTCTCATCTCGCTCAGCTCCAGGATTCTGCCCCAGAAACAGAGAAAGACTCCTGGAGTGCTTTGGGTTGCTCTTTGCATTCTGATTCCCTTTGGCGATCGCCCACCGGTACCTTTGTAGCCCCCCCTCTCACTCTACCCGTCTCTAGCCACCCTGCTACATGGTGTTTCGCATGTCGGCAAGGAGGGGATGGTCTCTGCTATGAGTAAGGTGGGGTGGTGGGCTCCCCATTTCAGCTCCTTTGCAACCCGCCACTGTGCCGCTTGTGTTATTTGTCAAAGCCACAATGTAGGCAAATCTGTAAAAGTAACACAAGGGTTCCGGGGTTTGCCTCAAGCACCTTTCCTACACTGGCAACTTGATTTTGTACAAATGCCAAAGTGTCAGAAATATGAATTCATTTTAGTTATAATATGTCTATTTTCGGGTTGGATTGAAGCCTTTCCCTGTCTCAAAGCTGATTCATTGTCTGTTGCAAAATGTCTGTTAAACCACATTATCCCTACCAAGGGAATTCCTGCCACTTTGTCTAGTGACCGGGGAACACATTTTACTGGAAAAATTGTTCAACATCTAAACCAGGTATTACATGTCACCCACCTGTTGCACTGCCCTTACCATCCACAGAGTGCAGGGGCAGTTGAAAGGTGAAATGGTGTGCTTAAAAATAAGCTGGCAAAAATCTGTAGTTCCACAGGGTTAAACTGGCCAGCTGCTTTACCACTGGCCCTTATGGAAATTCGGTCATCCCCATCCCAGAGACACAAATTGAGTCCATTTGAAATCATCATGGGACGCCCTATGCGAACAATGGCTACTATTACCCCAGCCCCAGACCTAAACCTAACTCACAGCACGCTCCTCCAGTACTGCAAAGGGTTAATGCAAGCTGTGAGCTCCTTCCATTCGCAGGTGCGAGCAGCTTGGCCGACGGAACCCACCTCTGCTGCCTGTCACACTCTTGAGCCTGGTGATTGGGCCTACCTGCGGCACCACCTTCGGAAGCACGCCTTGGAACCCCGGTGGAAGGGTCCATACCAGGTACTGCTCACCACCCAGACAGCAGTGAAATTATCCGGCATCGCTGCATGGATCCACGCCTCACAGTGTAAGCCAGCGCCACCTCCAGGGGACCAAGCACCTCTGCAAGACCACACAGAACCAGCTTCAACCCCAGAAGACAAAGAGGAACAGCCTGCAATACCTTACAATCTGCGCTCTCGTAAGGGTTGCCAGAAGCAGAGGGTAAGCAGACAGCAGGACCCAACAAACAAGAAGCAGTAGTGAGCCTAGCGCCTGCTGCCTGGTGGACGTAAAACCGTGACTGCGGTTCCCTCGAAAGGGGTTGTCGGAACCAGAAAGGGTCCTGCTTCGAACATGTGTCCTTTGAGAAGCTTAATCCTCAGCTACTGTGTCCTGAGGGTCTGGGGAATCCAGAGTGACAGTGACAATTCTTTCATCCAACAACAGGTGCAGATAGCCCAGATCCTGAATATTTCTAATTGCTGGGTCTGCAGCCACATCCCAGCTCACTCACAAGCTAGTATCCCCACCATGGCAATCCCTTTGAATTCCTCAGAGCTTGCTGGAGAACCCTATCCACTTAAAAGGACATGGAAGGAAAATGACACTTGGGGGCTGGGAAAAACATATGTTCCTAAACTTATAAGTGTGGTGAAAGGAAAGGGCCACTGGTGCTGGGTGTGTAATGGGACAGGGCTGAATCTAGGGAGGAGCAGCTGTCTCCAATACATCGTGTCCCATGGTGTATGGGACTATTCAAACAAGGTTGGAGAATTGCGAACCGGGTATGGAAAGATAAACTTCCTCTCAACCTGGGATCAAACCAAAGATTTAATCTCTTGCTCCCCCTACAGCCTCCCTGAGAAAAACAGCACCATCTACAAATGTCATGTAAATGCTACCTCTTCTCCCAGTGAAAATCATCCTGTGCCCTTTGGGGGATACTATTCCTCCTTCATAAATTCTTACATGTCAAAGGGTTGCAGTCAACCCTTCCCAGCTTTAATGGGACATCATTGGGTTTGTGGGGAAAATGCTTACACTGTGTTACCAGCAAATTGGTCAGGTATCTGTTATCCTGCTCAGCTTTTCCCACAATTCCGGGTACTTCAATCCCTCCCACAAAATCGCCTCCGTAATTTCAGGCGAAAAAGGAGGGACTTGCCAGATGCTAAATGGTATGTGGATAACATAAGCCCCCTAACTTGGGAAGAAGCTGTTGGCATTTCTTTAATCCCAGTAGGGGGGGTAATTCACCATGCAAAAAGGCTTTTAAGGTTACAAGCGGTTGTTGAGATCATGGCCAATGAAACAGGAGAGAGCTTAAAAGCTCTAGCCAAAGAAGCAGGAGCGGTCCGACAAGTGGCCCTCCAAAACCGTCGGGCATTAGATATAATACTGGCAGCCAAAGGAGGGACCTGTGCTCTAATTGGAACAGAATGCTGTGTATACATACCTGATAATACTAATGAGGTAATAAATCGTGCTAGCCATCTGGAGCAAATTGCATACCTTCCCCACGAAGAACCAAGTTCCTTGTGGAAATGGATAAGTAACTTATTCAATTTCTCTAGTCTGGGAAACTGGTTGTTTCAAGGAATCCTGACTATCCTATTTGGAATTCTAATAATCTTTGTGTGTTTTCAATTGATTTCTTGTTGTATCCAAAACTGCACAAGACACACCATCCATCAGGTTACCCCTAACCAGAGTGCTAATCTAATGTTGTTAAATGTCACCAGTGAAAGTAATGAAAAAGAACGATTGATGTATGGAATCCAGTAAGTCGTTGGTCATGGGCGTAGCCTTGACCAAAAGGGGGGATTGTGGAAGTATAACATTGTATAAGTATAACGTTGTATAAGGGGACATGCTGGATACATTGTATATGAGAGGGCATGCCAAAACATGTTACAAAGTATCTGAGGGAGCACACGTAGGGACAGTTAGCTTTTGAATGGAGAAGCAATTAAGATGGAGCCAGCACGTCTAAGAAGCAGGCATCAGAATGGAAGGTGTGAAGGGCAATTAGGTAAGTTAACTGGAAGCTGTTAAAGGAGATTGTTAAGGGTGTCAGGTAATTGAAGATACGTGACTGGTCTCAGGGATCTCGAAGGGTGGTGACTAAAATCTTTTTCTTCTTTTGTCTGTAACTTCTCTGTAACTTGTTCTCCAAAAAACTGTATAAATTAAGAGACACAAGCCCCACTCGGGGGGCTCACTTCTAAATGTATTAGCAGAGCAGCTTTGCTAATAAAACAGAGTGGTCTGATAAATTGTGAGTCTGAGTCAAACTTTGACACTAGGCAAATGGCTAAATGAGTTGACGTAACCTCTGGAAGGCCTCTGAGTACCCCAAGGTGTATAGGTACCCCTGGTTGAGAACCACCACAATGTTTCATAGCATCCAAATCACCAATTACTTCATTACAAACATGGCTTCTGCCTGTTTATAGACAACTGAGCTCAAATTAACATCAGTACAAGCAAGAGGTTACACCCTGCGGTTAGCACATCAGCTCAAAGCGCCCAATTCCAAGCTCACCTTGGGCCTAAACAAATGTATTGCAAGTACTACACTGAGCCACATGCGTTATTTTTCACTAAAACAAAACTCTGGTTCGGCTTTTGCCACGTACAATTTCATTGGCCTCCATGGGATTTCAAGGAGGATGAACAAAATTAGTTGCAGCACTTGAAAGCATAAGCTTTTGTGGGCGAAGACCCACTTTGTCAGATTCATGTACACAAAAGTTTGTGCTCCAATAAATTTGTTAGTTTATAAGGTGCCACAGAACTTTTCATTGTTTTTGCTGGTATGGCTTATTATCCTACCACTCCAAACAAGGCACACTCTACTGATAACAGTGCAGTTTTATTAGCTGCATTTACCACAGGCACTTTCCCCAGCACAATAGCGTTAGTCAGAAATCAGTCTTCTCGCCCCTGACCAACCGAGCTCTAATGGCAAAAGTCTTTAATGTAGATAACCTAGTATTTAATTAAAGTACTTTTAAGTCAGTGAGCAGCAAAAAGAGATATTTAAAAAATTGCCCATCAGGTTAGTGGAGGGGACTGAGAAACAGTAAATGAACAAATCCTTAGCTGAATTAAATACTTACGCCTTGCCAAGGACAGATCATGTTCATTCAAAGGTTCTTAAAGACCAAGCAGAGAAGACTAGCACCATTATCAATCATTTCTGACAACTCATTAAGAACAGGTGAGTTGCCAGTGGACTGAAGGACAGCAAAGGTAGTACGAACTGCTAAGTCGGTAATAAATGATAAGGGGTGAAAAGGGGCAAGGGACAGGTCACTGAGCCTCACTTCAATACCTGGAGAAATATCAAGGCAAATAATAAAGGGACTGACCTGCAAACATTTAGACTATGGCTTCCTAATATGTGGGTTGCAAACAGGTAAAAAGGAGGAAGTGTAACCATCTTCCCTTCCTAATGATGAGGCCAAGGATCAGCAACCCCTGCCACAGGTGCCAAGAGCAGCACGCAAGCCAATTTTCATCGACACATGAGGCAGGAGCTCAGCCCTGCCCCTCCTTCCCCATGCAGCCAGGAGCTTGCTCAAAGCCATCCTGCCTGTGGATTGACGAAATACCAACTAATGCTACTAACCACCACTTAAATGGTGAAGCTTTGCATCTTTATTTATGTATTAATGAAGCTGTTGTAAGTAGGACTATTAGCGACTTTAAAAAGTATCACCTGCACTCGGACCGCACATAGAGGTCAAAGGGTCAAATTTCAGCGCTCCTCCTCTGAAAGGTTGCTGACCTCTGGGCTAGACATGAGCGGCTGGGGGATAATATAATGAAAATCATGAAAGTGGGTCCCAAAACTTTGGCTGCATGGACAACTGCTGCTTTAGTTCATTAACTTGATGACAAATAGGCCATATATGGACAGCCATAAAGGCTTGTCTCCCAAGGAAGCAGAGCAGTGTAATGGCTGGAGAGTGGCAATTAGAAGCCAGAAAAGTGGGCTGCGTGTGTGTGCCAAGTTTGAGGGAGCTGACAGAGAAGAATGGCACTGAAGTGTAGAGCTGTACACTTGCAGTGTTCTGAAGGAGAATGCTGGGAAGCAAGCAGTGATGTGTTAGAAGGCACTGAGCACAGCAGACCAAATCTTAGAGCAGAGCTTGCTCTGTGCTGGATAATCTATTTAATCTAGTGTCTTACCTGAAATGATCCACATTGTGTCTGAGCTCCAAATGCAATGAAAGGTTATATGCAGTACATAACTGTGGTATGACCCCTTTTCATCTTGAGAGACGGTGGTTAGCAGCAGTGGTGAAGATCTATGGGCAGTGTTTGAGTCTGCAGCTTCTCTCATGGCTTATATGTCCAATATTGGATTTGCACGGTTGATTGCAATAACCGCATGTCAGTCTATTTCCGAATTCTTGAGTCTGAGAATTTTTCCTTCTAAGACAAAGTTCCTTTGCGTGGATTGCAAATATACTGTAGAAGGATGATGTGCCCTGTTGTAGCAATCGTTGCCAGGTACTTTGATCTGATGATGTGGATTCCCAGGATTTTGGATCGATCTTGAACTTTTTCATGGCGTTGTGCATGTATCCTTGAATCTTAGCTTTGGTCTTCCTCTTGTTCTCAACCCACATCACAGTTCACCGAAGAGGATTCATTTGGGAAGACTTTCGTCACCCATTCTTCTCACATGACCAAGCCAACATAGTCTTCTGTTGCTGAGGATCCCTATGGGGCTGGGTATACCACTGCCTTGTGGGTAGGTTCAGGAGATCCAAAGGCTGTGGGAATAAACCCAGATAGAAAATCCAGAGTGGAGACCCTAAGGCAGTTTGCAGGGAGGATTCATCAAACCTGCTTCCCAGCATCTCCTTACAGTCACCTCAGTTCCAAACAAACTGACTTCTGTCTTTCCTTTGGATTGAGCTGGGGTGACCCACAGGGGGACAGTGCTGCTTGGGCAACACACTTGCTCCTATCACTAGCCCAGGCAATGCAGCGTGTAAGAGGGAGCCAAAGGGAGAGGATGCTCCATTCTTGCTGATAGCATGGAAACACCATCGGAAGTGGCAATTACGGGTTATAAACCTCCCTCAACTGGTGAAGAGGAGGATGCCATGGGTCACTTTCACCAGTGGGAGGAGTTATCGCGCTCCACTGGTCAGCTACCACCTGCCTCGAGTTGGGCAGCCCCTAGTCAATAAGGTGCTGACCCGCCACTGTAGTACACAACCATAGATACACATAACCCAGAAGAGCAATAAATGAGTTAAGGCCCCCGATCAGGCTTTTGATCAGCTTGAACCTTAGTCCTTCTCTTGGAGGAAGCCCAGATCTAGCCAATGCCAGAGTTCCTTGGGCCCTCTACCTCCATCCTGACAGATTTTTCTTGAGGCTAGTGTGCTTTAGCCCTATTGGTTGACAGCGTTTTTATTCTTTTTTTTTATTTTTTGCTGTAATATGCAAGAATATCCATTAAAAAACAAAACAAAAAATAGCATTATATAGGGCTAGCTGCTCAGCTGATGTATAGTGACTGAGTTACGTAGCTAAGCATCTAGCCCACAGAAAATTCAGGAAACAGACCTGAAAACCATTTTTCCCTATGCACGCATAGCTCTTCTATTTTCTATGTGTCAGGAAAGTCAAATAAAATTAGTTCTTTCAACTCCTAACATGTCTAGTACCCTGAATAAGATCTATAACAATCTGTCACCGAACTGCTTGAAAAATGCTATTGACAAAGGAGACGTTTTTCTACGTTGGTCTACCCGAGAAGGCTAACTCTAGGTTCCTTTTTAAATCATGGGTATTTCTTTTCCATTCATTCCTATAGCTGGAGGAAGGAGGTTTTGTTTTGTTCTTACACTAAGTCTCAACTTTCACACTCTTATGCTGAATTATTTTGTGCAGAGTTTAATTTTAGCAGGCAATGCCAGCCAGATTTGACAATGAGTGAATCCCAGATTCAGGAAAACATTTTAGCAAGTGCTGAAGTCCCATTAGAGATAAGCATGTGCTTACACGCTGTCCTGAAAACAAGGTCCTTGAGTGGGGAAATCAAACCAGATCAAGAGTGTGTGAAGCTCTATGTTCTTACAATAGCTGTAAGTTCTTGTTCTCCACTGTTTTGCATCTACACCTATTAAAAGATGGGATAAAATGCTAGTGTGAGCAGCACATTCCCAGCTGATACCAATTTACACCCAGCTTGTGCAGGAGCGAAGGACCACGCATAGGTCAAGACAATGAAGAATCAGACCTCAGGATTATTAGAACTTAGTTTTCTGTAGTATAATGGAAACTAGCTTTCCCATGCTGGTAGACCAAGACAGAGTATTCAATGTGTCTGCATTTATTTTTCATTGAAGGCTCAGAAAGAAACCATTCCGATGCACAGCAAGAGAAGTAAATATGGTAAGAGACCAGACTGGCTTACTGGGGAAATCCTTGGAAAACTTAGGCACAAAAAGTGGAAACTGGGACAGATGTCTAGGGAGGGAAATGAATGTATAGCTCGAGAATGCAGGGCAGTTATCAGGAAGGCGAAAGCGCAACTGCAATTGCGACTCGTGAGGAATGTGAAGGATAACAAGAGAAGTTTCTACAGGCATGTTAGCAAGAAGAAGGTGATCAGAGAGGGTGTGGGGCCCCTACTGGATGACAGAGGTAGCCCAGTGACAGACGATGCAGGGAAAGCTGAAGTACTTAATGCTTTCTTTGCCTCTGTCTTCACGGACAAGGACAGCTCCCAGACTAATGCGATAAGTGATGCACTGTGGGATGAAGGTGGACAGCCTTTGGTGGGGAAAGAGCAGGTTAGGAGCTATCTAAAAATGCTAAACGTACATAAATCCAAGGGCCTGGACCTAATTCACCCTAGGGTTCTGAGGGAGTTGGCATATGTTGTTGACAAGCCCTTGGCCATCATCTTTGAAAAATCATGGAGATCAGGAGAGATCCTAGATGATTGGAAAAAGGCAAATGTAGTGCCCATCTTTAAAAAACGGAAGAAGGATGATCCAGGGAACTATAGGCCGGTCAGTCTTACATCAGTCCCTGGAAAAATCATGGAGGGGCTCCTCAAGGAAGTCATTTGGAGGCACTTGGAGGAGGGGAAAGTGATCAGGAATAGTCAGCATGGATTCATGAAGGGCAAGTCATGCCTGACCAATCTGATTAGTTTCTACAATGAGATAACTGGCTCTGTGGATAGGGGAAAATCAATGGATGTGATTTATCTTGACTTTAGCAAAGCTTTTGATACGGTCTCCCACAATATTCTTGTCAGCAAGTTAAAGGAAAGCGGATTGGATAAATAGACGATAAGATGGATAGAAAGCTGGCTAGAAGGTCGGGCCCAGCAGGTAGTGATCAATGGCTCAATGTCGGGATGGCGGTCAGTTTCTAGTGGAGTGCCCCAGGGTTCAGTTCTGGGTCCTGTTCAGTTCAACATATTTATCAATGACCTGGATGAGGGGTTGGGTTGCACCCTCAGCAAGTTTGCGGACAACATTAAGCTAGGGGGCGAGGTAGATACGCTGGAGGGTAGGGATAGGGTTCAAAGTGACCTAGACAAATTGGAAGACTGGGCCACAAGAAATCTGATGAGGTTCAAAAAGGACAAGTGCAGAGTCTTGCACTCGGGCCGGAAGAATCCCGAGCATTGTTACAGGCTGGGGTCCGACTGGCTCAGTAGTAGTTCTGCAGAAAAGGACCTGGGAGTTGTAGTGGACGAGAAGCTGGACATGAGTCAACAGTGTGCCGTTGTAGCCAAGAAGGCTAATGGCATATTAGGTTACATCAAGAGTATTGCCAGTAGATCCAGAGAAATGGTTATTCCTCTTTATTCGGCTTTGGTGAGGCGGCATCTGGAGTACTGTGTCCAGTTCTGGGCCCCCAATTATAGGAAGGATGTGGACACACTGGACAGGATCCAGCAGAGAGCGACCAAAATAATTAGGGGGCTGGAGCATATGGCCTATGAAGAAAGGTTGAGGGAATTGGGTCTGTTTAATCTGCAAAAGAGAAGACTGAGGGGGAACTTGATAAGAGCCTTCAACGTACTGAAGGGAGGTTGCAAAGAGGCTGGAGAGAGGCTGTTCACAATGGTCACAGATGGTAGAACACAGAACAATAGTCTCAAGTTGTGGTTGGGAAGGTCCAGGTTGAACATTAGGAAAAACTTTTTCACTAGGAGGGTGGTGAAGCATTGGAATGGTCTACCCAGGGAAGTGGTGGAGTCTCCATCCCTGGAGGTGTTTAAGTCTCGGCTCAACAAAGCCCTGGCTTGGCTGATCTGATGGGTTTGGTTGTGCCTTGGGCAGGGGGCTGGACTTGATGGCTTTTTAGGTCTCTTCCAGCTCTATTGTTCTACAATTCTATGATTCATTGTCATGAGCCTCCAACGTCCTTGTCTGCTATCTTTAAGCATTAATGTAGCACATAGCCATTTATTTCATTTTAAATCCTGTTCTAACTAATGCATTATATCCTGCAGCACTAGATTTACATAGATCAGTTGGGTCAGAGCCTGAGCAGGTGTGAACACCGAGAACCTCGCCCATGGGATCATATTAATTTTTGTTTCTCTTTTCCCTTTTTTTGTTTGGGTTTTTTTTTAAATGGATTTTCATTCATTGTGTGTATATGATATCTACGATTAGCATTTGTAAAGGCACTTTTTTATTACATTCTATGGAAAAAAATATTGCTGCTTTTGATGTTCTGCTGTAATGCTATGTATCCCAGACTTTCAGTTACTGTGGTACTGAATTATTTATGTGTTTTCCCCTCTCTGCTGATTTCCTCACCCAAAATATCCACAGGACTCAGCATGGAAATTACCTAGATGGGAGTTACTGACAGTGGCCATCCATTTGGCAGGCGCTCTGCTGTGGTGTTAAAACCAATGCATTCTAGTGAGAAAACAATATCCTTATAAGCCTGCTAAACATTTCTGGCCTTGGGGAAATGGAAAATAGAATTGCCCAAAGGGTTAGGCTGGTGTTAGGAAATAGTAGGAATGGTCTGATCCCCTTTACATATTTAACCTTCATCGTATGTACTGAGCATAGGTTGTTGGGGAAGAAGACTGCAAAACCACTTTCAGCTTCCTTCTTAGCTGTGTCTACATGTGCACGAAATTTTGAAACGTGTGGCCCTCTTTCGAAAGAATGGGAGGAGCGTCCACAAGCGTAACACGTTCTTTTGAAAGAAAATTGAAGGACAATGGTGCAGACATCAAAATCCGAACCCCAATCCCATATCAGGAGGAGCGTTCCCTTTCGAAAAACTAAATCAAAAGAGTACGTGTAGTCCACAGCCCACCCTTTTGAAAGAGGGGTCTGCCATGGTGCTGGTCAGCTGGAGCATGGGGCCACTCCAGCTGGCAGCAGCAGCACGGATGCAGGAACCCCATGGCAGGAAGCTGAGAGCATGCTAGGAACAGGCCCAGCACAAGCTCCAGCAGCACACCCTCTGCGAAGTCTGGGAGAAGCAGTGGCAAGCCATGGCCAGCAGCCAGCCCTCACAGGAGCCCAAGGACCCCTCCCCTCTGAGCCCTTGCAGGGCTCCCAGGGTCCTGGAGGTAAGAAAATAAAACAGACCCCTCCTGAATGGAGCGGAAGCCGAGGGACCTCCTGGGCCCCTGGAAAGAAGAGGAGGTCCTCCACGAGATGGGTGTCAAGTGACGAAATGCCGCTGTAGTCACCTGCCTGACCCAGGGCCTCCTCACGAGGGGCCACCCAGAAAGTACTGCTGAGCAAGTATGTTCAAAAGTTAAAGAACTTCAGCAGGGCTATGCCTGGCCCCAGGAACAGGACAGCCACTCCAGGGCAGCTCCAGCAATTTGCCCCTATTACAGGGAGTTATGGGGCATCCTGGGGCCCTGGGGCAGCTCCCCACCCATGGCGCTCCTAGACATGTCAGAGGACGAGCCGCAGCCAGAGGAAGAGGAGCAGCCCAGATCTGGGACCCAGGAGGCCGAGGGTACCACGGAGTGGTCCAGCGAGGAAGGAGACCTGACCATATACCTCCTCTACAACTTGTCCAGCCGGTCAACCAGGAGCCAGGCATCCCTGGACATTGCCAAGGGACCCTAGGGTGTGTGCACAGTGGGGTGTACACCCAGATCCAGGGGGTAGGGGGCCATACACCAGCCAGCCAGCTGTGCACAGGACCGGTGGTCCCAGGCCGCACACCTCCCAGCCTGGAGTGGCACATAGCACCCAGTGACAACCCACTGGCAATGGCCAGCACCCCCCTAGTGGACAGCACCCTGTGCCGTGCATTGGGTAGTGGGGCTGGACAGCACCCACAGACTGCTTAAGATAGGCTGGAAACCCCCGGCCGCCACACCATCAGATGGGATGCCAGCCCCACGAGGGGGGAGGTGGGTACCCCAAGTGGGGGATGCCACCCCACGGTCGGGCCTCCCCGGCCATAATATGGTACCAACACGCTGTCCCTCTCTACATACAGGTGTACTGTCCGGGGCCTGAGAGAGGCCCACACCATCCCTGGCCTCGGAGAGCCCTCCCAGAAGACGTTGAGGGTGCCCAGGCCCCTTCACATGCACCACACCATTGGAGCCATGGCTACAGGGACCTTTGGCAGGTGGAGGAGGACCTGGCCAGCTGCCACCAGGCTGAGGTGACTGAGCGGCACCTCTGGCTCACTGAGGCTAACCTGGAGCGGCAGAGGGTGGTGTGGGACAGGCTGCTGACCACATGGCCAATGTGGCCCACTTCCTGGCCCCTCTTGCTGTCCCCCTGTCCCCTGCTGAGCGTCTCCTGCAGCCTTATATCCTGGTGCTCCCCGCTCCCTCCCTGTCTCACTGGGGACACCACACCCAGGGAGTACAGAGGATCCTGGGGCCTACGGGGCTCACAACCCACCACCCAAGCCCTGGACTGAGCCCTCCCACCCCTCTCCACATTAGGAGCCCTCCTGTCCTGCCCACTACACCATCTCCCCCCCACTATACATAGGTAAATGTTTATTTGCCATACACCTCCTTGTGCCATGCTCTTTGGGGAAGGATGGTAGGTGGCATATGTGCTAGTGGGGATGGTGGTGGGGACGGTGGGACAAGGAGGTGAATGGGGGGATAGGTCACAGATGTCCACCTGTGAAGGTCTGCCTGAGGGCCTCCCTAATTCGGAGGCCATTCTGGTGGGCCTGGCAGATGGGGGTGGCACCTGGCTGCTCATAGTCGGTGCCAGCCCCATTGCCCCCCACCAGACATAAGTGCCCCCCCTTTTCCTCTGCAACATTGTGGAGGACACAGCAGGCACCCACCACCTGGGGCATGTTGAGGACCTTGACCTTGAACCTCGTGTGGTGGCACCTCCACTGCCCCTTAAGGTGCCCGAAGGCCCATTCTACGATATTCTAGGTGTGGCTGATGTTGAATGCCTCCTGGGTGGGGTCAAGGTGGCTCCTGTATGGCCACATAAGCCTTGGCTGTAAGGGGTAGGCTATGTCTGCCACCATGCAGAGAGGCATGGTGACGTTCCCCCGCACTGGGACCTCATGCTGGGGGGATGAATGTGCCAGTTCCCATGTGCTGGCAGAGCCCCGAGTTATGGAACATGTGAGCTTCATGTGTGTGGCCAGCCAAGCTCATGTAGATGTCTGTGACGCTTCCCCTTGTGTCCACCAGGGTCTGGAGGACCACCAAATGGTAGCCCTCCCTATTTACATACTGGCCAGCGCTGTGCGCCGGGGTGTGTAGGGGGATGTTCGTGCCATCCAATGCACCGAAGCAGTTTGGGAATCCCAGGTCCACAAAGCCCACAACAGTGGCCTCCAGATGCCCCAGGCAGCCAACCCTGTGCAGCAGCATTGTGTTGATGACTCAGATGACCTACACAGAGTGGGAGGGGGACATGTGATCCTGTGAGGGTGTCACTGGCTATCCTCCCATCCCCTGCTCACCCCATGCTTGTCTGCTGTCTGCCCACCCCCTGCAGACGAGGGTTCCCCTTGCCCCAGCTCCCCCACCTCCCATGTGGGGCATGTGACCTGGGCCCAGCTTACCTCCATGAGTACAGCCCCAACAGTAGCCTTGCTCACCCCGGACTGTTGTCCTATACAGTGGTAGGGAGTCCGGGGTGGCCTGTTTCCAGATGGCAATTCTGACCTGCTTCTCCAAGGTGAGTGAGCCACATGCAGGTGTCCTAGTTCCCGAGTGCAGAGGTGAACCAATGGCAGATCTCCTCAAAGGTCTGCTTCGACATGCAGAAGTTCTAGAGCCACATTTTGTCACCCCACTCCCACAGCACCAGGCGTGTCCACCAGTCGGTGCTGCTGGGGTAGGTCCAGAGGTGCCAAGACACCTGGGAGGTGGGCCTGGTGGTGTTCTGGGCAGGAGGGGCTCCATGGCCCCAAGGGGGCTGCTCAGCCACCCAAGTAGCCTGGGGGCAGCTGTGGCGACAGTGTGGAGCACTGCCAGGAGGGTCTCCAAGAAGAGGATGGCCTCATGCAGGAGCTGCTGCAGGGACTCCATCCTGGAGCACAAGTGGGCTCTGCTTGGTTGGGGACAGCTGGGCAGCACTCAGCTTGTGTGGAGTGGAGGGAGGGGGCCTTTTAGGGAGCATCTGGCTGCAGCCCCGTAAGGGCTTGTCAGCCATGGGACCTCATCTGCGGCACTTCCTGCCTCCCTTCTTTTGAAGGAGAACCGGGAGCTGTGTGGACACTCCCTTTTTGAAAGAATGCAGCAGCCCATCGATCCGCTTTTAGCATGTGGTCGCTCCCTTTCAACGGCTGCGCTTTCGACCACCCTCTTTCACTTTTTGCCCTTTCAAAAGGGTGCTTTCATGTAGACCCAGCTCTAAGATCTATTAAGGAGAGAAAGCCTTCCATCTTCTGGGTAAGGCAGTAAAATCTCTCCTCCAGCTCCATCTTGGATTTTCCAGGGTATTCTGTTGACTCCCACAGTCTGAAAGATATACCACTTATTTATCATATTCAGCCCTTTGCAGTATATTTGTTTACCAGGCTAAGGAGGTTTTGCTTCCCCTCTGTTGCCTAGTAAAATAAATGGGGCAGACTTTCCCAGGCACAAATAGGGGACTATTCAACTTTTAAAGGTAATCTGATGCCTGGCTTCCTTCATGACTTTGAAAATCTCCCCCCTCACAGCCTTCACCTTGACTTGACTCAGTAATGCCTAGCTTGCCCACAGAAAAGACAGGCACAAATAGGGGACTATTCAACTTTTAAAGGTAATCTGATGCCTGGCTTCCTTCATGACTTTGAAAATCTCCCCCCTCACAGCCTTCACCTTGACTTGACTCAGTAATGCCTAGCTTGCCCACAGAAAAGACAGGCACACCCATTTCTGTCACAGAACGAGGGTTGGGTGGTTTTGTTTCATAAAATCAAAAAAAATGGAACCTGATGCATTGAACACCACTCCTAATCAATCAATTGTCTTGCACAGGCCTCCTAAGCTAAAGGGAGAGCTTTCTGGCAAAGCTGAAGTGCCTTAGGGATCAAATAATGGCATCCGGTTCCTCCCTGGCAAATCAAGCTTTTGGAACCTGCCAGCATTAATCAGACTTAGCGGACCGTGCTTTAATCAAAGCAAGGGGAAAAGGCAGATGCTAAAGTGTGTGAGTAGCTGTGAGCTCACGGGGCTATGAACTCTCCAAAGCCACCCGATAAATAATAAATGCACACAAAGAGATGGAACGTATCTAAAAATAAAACCCAGGTCCACGTTGATCCCAACAGGCATGGAGCAGAACATTTCACACCTCAACCTCTTCCACATTTTAATTCACTTTGCCCACTACTGAGCAACTTTGCCCCATCATACTTGACTTCAGGAATCCTAATATCTGAAAGTACGATTCATAGTGGAAGTGCACCTGAAGCTCAAAGGACTAAATCTGCATGTTCACGGGGGGGGTCTGATTCTCCTCTTACTTGTACCAGTGTCACTTCATTAATGGGCTTTGGCAGGGCTAGTCCCAGTATAGCACGACATGAGACCATGATCCCGACCCAGCGAAGGTCCCGGGTGCTATTTCGACATTGAAATCGACATTAGGTGGCGAGACGTCGAAGTCGCTATTCCCATCCTCGGATGGGAATAGCACCCTACTTCGACTTTCAATGTTGAAGTAGGGTGTGTGTAGATGATCCACATCCCGCTACTTCGAAATTGCAGGGTCCTCCGTTGTGGTCATCAGCTGAGGGGTTGAGAGAGACTCTGTCCATGCCCTGCGGGGCTCTATGGTCCCCACGTGCAACAGCCTTAAAGGCACCACGGACCCGGATTTGTGTGGCAGGAAGCTGAGAGCATGCAGGCAGCAGCACAGGCACGTGCTAGCCCTGCACGCTTCTCAGAGGCCCCGATCCCTGCTGCCTTCACCTATGGCCTCAAGCCGCCCCCCTGAGTGCCCCCAGGGCCCCCATCCTGAGGGGACCCAGGCACCCCCAGCAGCCAGGTGGAGGGCCAAAAGGACACGGGGCCCCTCCTGGTCGGAGGCCGAGCTCCGAGACCTGCTGGGGCTCTGGGGCGAGGAGGAGGTGCTCCATGTGATGGGCAGCAAGAGGCGGAACGCAGAAGTGTTTGCCTGACTGGCCGAGGGCCTGGCCGCCGAGTGTCACCCTGCCCACACTCCAGATCACGTCCGGAGTAAGGTGAAGGAGCTGCAGCAGGGGTACGCCCGGGCCTGGGACTCAGCCAGCCAGTCTGGGGCTGCCCCCACCACTTGCCCCTATTACAGGGAGCTCAGGGCCATCCTGGGCCCCCAGGACACCTCCTCCCCAACACCGGCCATCCTTGACACCACGGCCGATGAGCCCCAGCAGGCCTTGGCACCGGAGTCTGGCCCGGAGGCCAGCCCCACCCCCTGGGGCCCACCCGAGGAGCTCCCCCTCGGGACAGCAGACGAGGGGTCCAGCAGTGAGGAGGGGGGGCTCCTCATCAACCTCCCCTCCCAGAGCACCAGCCGGGCATCCCACCCACCGGGCTTTCCCCGACCGTGGCAAAGGACGGTCAGGTACATATCCCACAGAGCACACACCCATGGGCCACAGGGTGGGGGCACCAGCCATGACCGGGAGCCTCACACACCCCCAGCGGACCCCAACCCCTGAATGCCCAGCCACAGTACAGTCCCAGGATGGCGGCATGGCCATCAGCGCCTGTCAACACTTGTACCCATGGACAGAACTCAGCCTTGACCCCAGGGGACAATGCCATGGCGACAGCCAACAGGGACATCAAACCCACCAACAGGGACAGAGACCCAGCACCCAAGAGGGGGCGGGGAGAACAGGCCACAGGCCAGGGCACTGTACTAACAGCCTTTCCCTCCCTCTCTCCAGCTGCAGCATCTGATGCCCCAGGCAGCCAGGCACCCTCCGTTGTCCCCGACAGCCCGCCGGAGGCCAGCCACTGCCAGGGCCCGGAGACACCCCCGAGGCCAGCGGGACAGTTCTGCCACTGCCGGACTCTGGGGATGGCCCTGGTGGACCCTCAGCTCCTGGCAGCTCTCCGGCGGCAGATGGAGGTGGTGGAGGAAAGACTCCGTTTCGAGCGTGAGGAGTCCACCCAGCAGTGGGCAGCATGGGAGGACTTTATGGGGGTTTTCAGGGACATATCCGGGTTGATCCGGGAGGCTGTTGCCCGGCTCCTGCCCTCCTGCTGCGCCCCGGGCCACCCTCCCCACCGCCCCACCCGCCTCGCCGCCTGCTGCCCCACCTGCCGCCCCACCCGCCTCACCACCGGCAAGCTCCACAAAGCCCACTGGGGCTGAAGACCGGCCAGTGGAGGCATCTCGGCCATACCTGCTGGTCCTCCCAGCCCCCAGCCGGCCACACCGGGAACCACGGACACGGGGAGGGGGGGTTGCGAGCCATACCCACCGGGGCTCATACCCCTCTATCCCCACCCCGGACTGATGGGGCCCCAGTGGACGGCTCGGCTGTTGGCCCACATACATAGTTGTCCCCCTTTTTGTATATCGTTGCCCCCCTTTTTGTATATAGTAGTCCCCCTTTGTGTAGATTAGTTGCAGTTTCTTTGTTGAATCAAACAACTTATCCAGTTAAAAAAAAGGGCTTAATTTTCCAAAAAGCTGGAGGTGTGTGCTTGTTGGGGGGGTGGCGTGTGGGTGTTGGGGGGTGGTGTGCGGGCATTGCGGGCTGTGGGGGGGGTCTTCTGGGGAAGGCCAGGGAGGTGCTCAGGGGTCTCCCTGATCAAAGTGGGCCCGCAGGGCCTCACGGACCCATACCCCCTCATGGTGGGCCCAGCGGCTGGGCACGGCGGCCAGCTGGGGGAAGCCCGTGCCAGCGTCAACCGCCCACCCCTGGACGAAAGCCTCCCCCTTGCTCTCAACGATGTTGTGGAGTGTGCAGCACGCGCCCACAACCTGGGGGATGTTCTGGAGGCTGACGTCCAGTCAGGCAAGGAGGCACCGCCAGAGGCCCTTCAGATGGCCAAATGTTCACTCCACCACCTGGTGGGCATGGTTCAGGTGGGCATTGAACCACTCCTGGCTGGCGTTGAGGTGACCGGTATACGGGCGCATGAGCCAGGGCTGGAGGGCGTAGGCTGTGTCCGCCACAAGGCAGAGGGGCACGGTGGTGTCCCCCAGAGGGAGATCTCTCTGGGGGATGTAGGTCCCCGCCTCCAGCCGGTGGCACAGGCCCGAGTTCCTAAAAACACGGGCATCGTGTGTGCAGCCGGGCCAGCCCAAGTACACGTCCTGGAAGCGGCCCCAACTGTCCCCCATGGCCTCCAGGACCACAGAGTGGTAGCCCCTGAGGTTGATGTATCTTCCTCTGCTGTGTTCCAGGGTGCGGATGGGGATGTGGGTCCCATCCAGGGCCCCGAAGCTGTTCGGGAGCCCCATGGAGGCGAATCTGGTGATGGCTGCATCCAGGTCCCCTAGTCAGACGACATTCTGGAGCAAGATGGCATTAAGCGCACGGACCACCTGTGGGGAGGGAACACAGGTGCCCATGAGGCTGTGCAGGGTGCCCCAGGGCCCTTCCCCCAGGCCCCCCTCCCAGGCACCTCCCCGGGTACCCCACTTGCCCAGACAGTCCCTCCCTGGTACCGCTCCCTTTCCAGCCCCACACCTGGCCCCTCCCTACCTCCCTCCCCAAGCCCACACCCCGCCTCCCCGTGGGTGTGTGCCCAGGTCTTCTTACCTCCATGATGACGGCCCCAACCGTGGCCTTTCCCACTCCAAACTGGTGTCCCATGGAGCAATAGCTGTCTGGAGTGGCCAGCTTCCAGATGGCTATTGCAAACCTCCTCTCGACAGGGAGGGCGTGCTGCATGTGGGTGTCATGGTGCCTCAGTGCTGGGGTGAGCCACTGGCAAAGCTTGAGAAAGGTCTGCTGGCACATGCGGAAGTTCGGGAGCCACATATCATTGTACCAGTCCCGCATGACAAGCTGCTCCCACCACTCGGAGCTGGTGGGATAGCTCCAGAGGCAGGGGAGCAGCCAGTGAGGGAGGAAGAGGGGAGCCCGGTGGTTAGGGGCATCCCTCTCTGCCTCCAGGGTGGGCTCCTCTGGCAGGAGCCACTGGGAGGCCTCCTGGGCAGCACCTAGCTGGGCGCTTGCCCCCTGGATGACTACATGGAGGGCCTCCGCTTCCTGCTGCTGCTGCTGCAGCTGCTTCTGGGTGTCCATATCTGCTGTGACTTGGTCTGCGAGAGAGTGGCTACTGCTCTGCAGACCTTGTGCTGGGCGGGCCGGGTGTGTCTGGGAGGGGCCTTTTAAAGGAGCGGCTTGCAGCTGCCCCGGAAGAGCTAGTGTGCTCTGTGACCCGGTCCGCGGTCTTGCCTGGCCACTTACTTCGAAAGAGGGGGCTTGTGTGTGTGGACGCTCCACATTTCCTTCCAGGGCAGCTCCTTTAGATGTTCCCCGTCGCTACTTCAATGTTGAACATCGACGTTGCAGGCCCTGGAGGACATGTAGACAATAATCATCGAAGTAGCCTATTTCGATGTTCTTACTTCGAAATAGGCTACTTCGACGTAATGTTCTAGTGGAGACATAGCCCATTTGGTATAGAAGAGTACAGCTTGCTCAGGAATGATAGCCAGGGAAAAAAGGGAGGAAGTGTTACCTCGTATATTAAAAATGTATGCATTGGGACTGAGGTTGAGATGGACATCATAGACAGACTTGTTGGAAGTCTTTGGGGCTATGGCTAGGCTACAGCCCTTTTTGAGTACTCTGGAGGTACCTCAGAAAAGGTCTGCTGCATCCGGGAACGCTTCCAGAAAAGTGAACATGGCCTGTCATCATCCTTGTAAACCTCATTCGATGAGGAACAAGGGATGGCCTGACAGAGGAGGTTTTTGCTGAAATTTGGCACCACATAGACAGGCCAAATTTCAGAAAAGCCCCCACCTGACTGAAAATCAGAAAAATATATGCAAGTTGTGGTGTACAAATTGCCTCTCTTTTTCCAACATTTCTCCATAGTCTAGGCATACTGTGGGTTAGGTTAAAAGAGGTTAAATACATAAATAAATAAATAAAACAAGGGAGAAGTCATGATAGAGGTCTATCCCTAACCAGGAAGAAGAGGAGGATGAGGCTTTTTTAAAACAACTAATAAAATCATCCAAAGCACAAGACTTGATGATGAGGATGATGGGGAACTTCAACTATTCAGAAATCTCTTGGGAAAGTAACACAGCTGGGCACAGATAAGTTATTGGAATGCAAGAGCAACAATTTTTTTATTTCAGAAGGTAGAAAAAGCTACCAGCAGGGAGGCTCTTGTCGATTTTGTTTTACCAAATAGGGAGGAATTTGTTGAGAATTTGAGAGTGGCAGGCAACTGGGGTGAAAGTGATCATGAAATGGTAGAGTTCATGATTCTAAGGGAGAATAGTAAAATAAAGATGGATTTCAAGAAGGCCGAATTTAGCAGACTCAGGAAGATGGTAGGTAAGGTTCCAGGGGAAGCAAGACTAAGAGGGAAAACAATTGAAGAAAGTTGGTAGGTTTTCAAAGGGACATTATTAAGAGTGCAAAAGCACATTTATACCCATCTGCATAGAAATGATAGAAAGTATGGCAAGAGACCACCATGGCTAACCAAGGGATCTTGAATGGTGGAAAAACAAAAGGGAGTCCCATAAAAAGTGGAAACTAGGTTAAAGTAAAAAGGGTGAACACAGACAAACAGAAGTATGTAGGGGCAAAATTAGAAAGGCACTAGTGGCCAGCACCAGGAGCTTCAGAAAGAATGAACAGAACAGGCAATCATCAAGTGATCCAGATCCTGTTGCCCGTTCTCAGTTTTTGGCAAACAAAGGCTAGGAACATCATCCCTGCCCGTCCTGGCTACTAGCCATTCATAGACGTATCCTTCTTGAATTTATTTTATTCTTATTGGAAACCTGCTACAGGTGGGCCTTTTCACCATCCTTTGGCAAAGAGTTTCACAGAGTCCCTGTGAAGAAATAATTTCTCTGTTTGTTGTAAATCTGCTGCGTGTGACCTTCTTGTGTTATGCTAGTGAAGGAGTAGTTATACTTCTTTGTACTATTTTCCCATATTAGTCATGATTGTTTTGACCTCTAACATATCCCCCACCCCACTCTTCAGTCATTCCTTTTCCAAGCTGCAAAATCCCAGTCTTTTTTAATCTCTTCTCATATGGAATCTGTTCCTTGCACTTAATCATTTCTGTTGCCCTTCTATGTACCTTCTTCAAATCCAATATATCTTTTTGTTGAGCAGCTGACCAGATCTGCATGTGTAACCCACACTCCTGTGTGTGGTTAACTGTCCCATGTAGTGGTACCTACAGCATGCTACAGAGAAAGAATAAGTACACTCTACAAGGTAAGCTGGGAAGTAGGAGGTCTTTAGCTCAAGCTGCAGAGGTGCCTGTATTAAGCTCTAGAGATCTCAGGTTTGAGTCTACGTGTGGACAGTTATACATGCAATATTTAAGTCATAGACATAACAGGACTTTCTATACAGACAACCTAATGCTTTCTGACATCCGTTCATTTCCTAATGGTTCCCAATATTTGGTTAACTTTTTAGATCACCACTGAACATTGAGCAGATGCTATCAGGGACATATCCACAATGTTTCCAAGATCTCCTTCTCAAGTGGTACCAGCTATTTTAGATGCCATCATTTTTGTATGGGTAGGTGGGAATATCCTTTCACATGTACATTACTTTGCATTTGTCAACATTGAATTCCACCTGCCTTTATATTGTCCAGTCTCCCAGTTTTGTGAGATCCCTTCGTAACTCTTGGCACTCAGCTACAGACTTAACTATTTTGAATAATTTTGTGTCATCTGAAAACTTTGTCACCTCCCTGTTTACCCCTTTTTCAAGATAATTTATGAAAAAGTTGCATGGCACTGGTTCCAATGCCTCCCACTGGAGCTCATTATTTCTACCCTTTGTTTTCCTATCTTTGTAAGTGGAGTACCTGGCTGTGTTTTCATGATCATCTAACCATTCTTCAGTTACTTGAATGACAAGCCCTTTGTTAGCTTACTCATCCTGCCTCCTTCTGGTTATAAACAAACTCCTCGCTCCAAAGGCAAAGGTGGGAGCAGCGCACACTCTGTTGCAGTTAAAGCATGTGCTGTAGCCCCAGATACATCTCTTAAGCAAACCTTAAGCATGAAAATCCAAAGTGCAAACTTTATGGAGTGGGAGGCACAGCAGCTCCTAGCTCCACGGGTCACATACGCCCACATAGCATGGCTATGCTATTGCTATTCCCTTGTAACTATGGGCCTAGCCTTCCTTGGGGTGGCAGCAGCAGGAACCCCCAACATATACTAGGGTTGAGGGGACCTTTCACTATCCACTGGGCAGGTTCCCTGACCCAACATTCCTTGTCAGATAAGCTGAATACAGCCCAGAGGACAGAGGACTCTGCTCCCGTCCAATGAAGCAGAGAAGTCTCTGTAGGCCACAGAGCTGTGGTGGGGTGGTAGAAGCAAGGATCTCCTCACACAAAAGCCCTAGTGAGGTGTCAGGAAAAGCAGGCACCAGAATTAATACTGCATTTTGAAGAAAAGAACTTAATTCCTCTCAGAGAGGCCATTGTTTAAGGCTGTCTACAGACTGAGTGAGACACCACCGCACCAGTTAAATTCTGATCAGGTTTCCAGGTTTCCTTTCACACCAGGAGATTTAGAAGTGTAATTTTTTTTTTAAAAAATCAAGAAAGAAAGCTGAGATTCTGAACCTAGTGCAGGACTCCAAAATCCAGGGCCCAAGGCTTTTGTCCATACTCCCTCTGAGCTAGTCTTTTGAGAACTATCCGCAGCCCCTGTTGTGTGCCAGGAGGTGAGCAGCCAGGCTGAAAACAGATTTCTGTTAAATGAGTTCTTCCTACACCTTCTCCCCATGATGTCTTCTGCTGTTCTCTGGCATTCCCTGGGCTGTTTGAAGCACAAGCCACTTGCCTGTCCCACTTGATGTAATTTCCACTTTGGCGTGCTATTCTATCACCACAGCCTTTGAAACTCGTGCCGCCGCTTTACTGTCTGCCTGAGTAATCAGTATTCAGAGAGAACGGCAATATTTTGAACAGATTAAAACTGGGAGGGTCTTCACAAATGCTGGCAGACCATACAGCAGGACCACATGAATATCAAAAGATCTTCTGTTCCTTCTTGGAACAGAGTAGTCACCACAATGGCACAGTTCTTTGCTGCGCCAGCTGTGAGGGATTTTTCCCCTCTAAGCAAACTGGAAAATGCCCACACCTCCCAAGCCACAGTAATTTGTAGCAAGGAAAGTCACACAACAGGACTGCAGCTGTTTGTTCTACTTGTCTGAGATGCCCTTGCCTGAATTTCTGTAGAGGAGGTGTGGTGCCAGCCGAGGGATGAGCTCAAACAGCTTTGAATGCACTGGACAATGCCAGAAATAATTAAAGAGCAGAAAAGTACCCAGTTCACAGCAGCCTGACAGATGAATGAGGGATGGAAATGTCACTTTCCCTACAACAAAACGACAACAGTTGAGATGGGAGTCTTTAACCCAGAGCAGTCCATGTAGCCTGTAAAAAGCTCCAGCAAGTGGCTGCAGATGACATGTAAATGGATGAGATTCTGGCCTCATTCAAGCCTAATTAAACACTTCACAAAATTCAGTTTTAGAGTGTCCCTCCACCCCTGATGGGATTGTTCATTGAAAACAACAATAGACACAAGCAAGGAGCTGTCTGACAAGTTGGCTGGAAAAGGCCAAATAGCCCAATGTGAGTATAACATTCAGCATCTACTGATGGCTAAACTTCAAAACGCTATCCAAAGGTTTGGGGGATAATCTTCTTCAAATATCACAGACTTAACCCCTGCATCCCTATTATTCTCCTTTCTCAGGCTCTCTTATTCCTAGCTTACGATTCTACATCAGCTCTAGTTTCTCTAATGCCTTTGAAGTTCTTGTTGCTGGCTCCATTAGCCTCCCTGGTGAATTCAAAAATGTGCACACTGGGAGTTGCCATAGAGAAGACAAGATTTTAATTTGGCAAGCATCCCAGAAAGGCCCTGCAAAAGGATTTTCTGAGTCTGTGGGGTCATAAATCACAGGCAGGAAGAAGGGATCTGAGATGTGTTACAGGTTTAGGGAAACAGAAAAAACACTTCGGTGCCTCCATTGAGGAACCAAGGAAAGAAGCCAACCTCAGTCATGGTGGGAACTGGGTAGAACAGAGGTGGGCAATAATTTTTGTGGGGGGGACACTCCAAGAATTTGGAGAATGGTCGAGGGTTGCACTCTATTAATGGAGGAAGTGCAGGCTCTGGGTGGAGGCTGGGTGATTGGGATGCAGGAGGGGGTGTGAGGTCTGGGTGGGAGTTTGGGCAGAGGAAGAGGAGCACCCTTCCAGGCTCTGCAGGAGAGGGCTCTGACCTGGGACGGGAGGGGTTTTGGAGGGTTGAGTTGTGTGGGGACTTGTGACTTGGAACAGGCGTTCAGGAGGGGTGCAGAGGATTCAGGCTGTGACCCATGCCAGGGAGTTGGAGGGAGGGTGGGAGTGAGGTTCCAACGGCAGGCTGTAGCTGGGAGGTATGTAAAGTAGGTGGCTCCTGGACAGCAACCCAGGGTGCCCTGCAGGCAGGCTCCATGTGCCATGCTACTTGTAGTGGGCAGCTGCAAGGGCCACACACATTTCTGCACCACGCGCCCCTTGAGGGGTGGTCTTTGTGCACCGCATGGGCTCTCAAACACAGCCCAGGCAGCTCTCATTTGAGTATTGTAGGGAGGCGAATACGGCCCGCAGACTTGTATTTTGCGCACCCCGGAGTAGAGTGTGTATGGGGGGTGGGCTTTAGCCAAATGTATCTAAACATGAGTCACACTTTGTAAGATAAGCAAAGGCTCAGGGCAGATGGTTTTCATGAATGGATTTGCCCATCTGTAAGTGGAACTCTGTACTCAGTTTGTCTCCAAGCCACATTATAAGAACAATGAGAATTTACCGCTAGGTCAATAGGCAAAAATGAAAATCAAGTCACTAATTGAGGAATTACCTCAAAATATTTTGGAAAACTGAATCCGTGGAGCGCATTATTGATGGGAATACACTGAAGTAAAAACAAACAAAAATACCAGAAACACAGTGATCAGTTACACTTGATTAAGTAACAAGACTATTGTTTTGCCATTAAGGCCATGATGAGTAGGGGGAAAACGAATCTATTCAGAGAAGGCATTGGATTTTTGGGCAGGGGGAAGTGTAATACTGTAGGAGAAAAATAAGGAAAAAAGCCAATCAATGAAAATCATGTTTAAACTGAAGCTGTAGGAACTGTCTGGTAAGCATGCTTCCAGCATAAGAACATATTACATTCTGTATTACTGAAGCAGAAGATAAATCTATTAGAGGAAGTGTCTTTTCCAGGGAAATGGTGTATGAAATACATTGAAATCTCATGAAGTCCACTTCTAAATTGGGAGAGTGAACAGGAGTTTAGGCATGATTTTGATCTGATACTAGTGTAACATGTATAAAACAAATATATAACAGTGGTCGGGTGATAGGAGATTCCTTCATTCAATTGGAATGTTCTGTTTCACAAAGAACTTGTAGCTACACTGTACACAACCGACAGGGCTACAGGGGATTAGGATATAGAGATATAAATAGCACTGGAAAATATTGATTCTTGTGAAAGTGTTTTGGTGAAAAGGCTAGTTTTGCAAAGTTAAGTCTAGGATGAAATTGAATAGCTCTGGTTAGTCATTTACCTGGAATCTGAAAAAACTCTGGTTCAAGGCCCTGAACTGCCTAACTGAGAGCAACAAGAAGTCCTGTGGCACCTTATAGACCAACCGATATTTAGGAGCATAAGCTTTCGTGGGCAAAGACCCACTTCATCAGACGAAGCAGATCTTTGCCCATGAAAGCTTATGCTCCAAAATATCTGTTATGATTATGAGGGTTAACCTTTTTAGCCAGGTGGGGTTGGTCTATAGGAATGTAGGTAAGAATTGAATTTTGGCTTCTCCCTCATCTGTTCTTTGCTTTTGCTTCTTCTTTTCAGCCATGAGGGAGAGAGAGACAGAATATTTCCCTTCAAGAACAGACTCCCCAATCTTTTGTAAGTAGGGTAAAGTTTAGATAAGTCCATTAGGCTTTGTTGTTTTATGATTTGGGAAGTGGGATCTGATGTCTGTGCACTTTTTAGAAATGTTCTTTTACTTTTCTTGTAACTAAGTTCTAGGCCCATGGTGGAGACTCCCCATGTGTTTTACTTTGTGACTCTCATTTAGTCACGAGGCTTGCAACACAAAAATTGTTGTTGAAATAAAAGTTCTCTTTTTCTGTTTTTATGAACCTGGTATTGGTTAATGTTTGTGTCTTGGTTTTTACTTTTGGGGCTGAGATTTCCCGAGTAGTTTCTCCCTGGTTTCCTTATTATTACTTGGGTGGTGGCAGAGAATTTTATCCCCAAAATCTAAGGTTTTTAGGATTTTTGGGGGAAGTTTATACCAAAACCTGGTGGATAAGTTTTGAAGGTACTTTTGCTGGCCCCAACTTCTGCATTTATCTTGCTGGAGTGGGGAAGGATCCATGACAATATCTGTTAGTCTATAAGGTGCCACAGGACTTCTTGTTGTTCTCAAAGATACAGACTAACACGGCTACCTCTCTGATACTAATTGAGAGCTGTGATGCAATGCTTGGTTTCCCGTATTGCAATTGAGTATCCCTAATCACCTGCAGGCTTCTCTGTTTTCGGGCAGGGGGGAGGGAAAAAACTAAAACCCCCAAAGGACACCACTTTCAATTAGAAATACAGCTTCTTTCTTTTTTTTTTTGGGCAGGACAGGAAAAAAGACAAACACACACTGTTCAGGTCTAATCCCAGTAAGTCACAGAAGGTCACACACACAAAAAATTGCTTTTATCACTGTTTTCCTTATCAAGTATTTCTTAATTATTAGTTGTGCTACCAAAACAAAGAGGCCTGCGGTGAGACTAGGGTCTCATTCCCTGACCTATCACAAAGAGAATGTCTTTGTTCTGAGTAGCATAAAGACAGACAAAGGTAATAGTAATATAAAGACAGACAAAGGTAATAGTAGTATTGCCACATAGCAAGTGAGGCACAGAGAGGTTAAGTGACTTGCCCAGTTTCAAACAGGAAATCTGTGGCAGCATTGGGAATTTAACCCTAATCTCCTGAGTCCCAGTGACCTGTCTAAGGTAAAATAGAAGTCAGTGGCAGATCCATTTTGCCCACAAACCAGTCTTTTGGCTCAGTTTGGTTTTGGAGGAAAAAAAAGAGTTTTTAAGCAGTTGATCACATAATCAAAAACCATTCACTGCTAGGCTCTCCCAACAACAGACTCTTTATGATGTACAATTACAACTCCATCAGCCAATGCTGGATCAGACTGAGGCTGTCGCGTTCATCAATCTGTGATCAAATGAGCCATCTCTTCCACTGCACAACACTGACAGAGATCAGACAAGAGGATCCCAGCACGGACAGCATCTATTAGAGATCTTCGCACAGATCTATTAAAGCTACAAATCCACATCCTGATTGGAAAAAATCAGGTAGCATAACAATGATTTAAATAACGCATACATCAAATGTCAAAGTTGGCTCCACATTCCCCTGGGGAAAAAATGCTACAAAGTGTCAGCTTCCCTGCTGCTAACGACATACACCCAACAGGTTTACGTAAATCGCTATGGTAAGGCATAGAACCTTTCCGGTCAGAACAAATTATACTGCAGATTAGATAAAGAATAGCCACTTTCCTTTGTAACGTTAGCATGTCTTACAGTGTCACTGCAATTAGTGCAATAACTAAGGAAATGGTCTTGAGGCATTGCCCCCCAGCCCCATCCCGACTCCATATGGATTCACTCAGGAGACACGATGAAAGAGAATGCAGTAGCTGTCACTACAGTTGTTGAGGAGTATAGTCCCATTTACCGCACTTAAAGCATCTCTGTGGATAAATAGCCCTTTACTTTCACTGTGTGAGGGTTACCATATTTGAACTTACAAAAAAAGAGAGGACACAGGGAGTGTATCTGTCTCAGTATCTACCAACTCACATTGTATTAATGTGTTATAATATATATAGTACATTAATACCAGGTGAGTTGGTAGATACTGGTACACTCCCTCTCAGGGGTGTCCTCTTTTTTGACAGGTGAAATATGGTAACCCAAATTATACATAAAACAATTTGTTTTATAAGAACTGCTGGTAGCTGACCCTTCCCACAGGATGTGAATTAAACCAAAGATATAAAAAGGGTACACCCACTGCTCACCTCTCTTTTTAATCTTTTTTTGGTTATTTCTACATTTTGGATAATGCTGAGAGGTTTTGAATTTCCAAGCTAAATATGAGGATGAAAGAAACCCCTAAATCTAAACACCTCAAACCTTCTGAAGGGTTCACAAAAAGGGTCTCGATTTGTCCCATCTCTTCAGGGAAGTTCTGACTAAGGTGTGTTAATTAGCTCCAGATTTGGCTGAATACCTGAATATTGCAGCTTGAGATCATCTCTACTCCAAATAATTCTGTCTTTCTCCCAACCGAACCCCAACGCCTTGCCTTTTTGAGGTTTGCCCTTCCCTTATCATGTTAACTAATAACAGCTCACACAATGGGCAATTATTTTTCTTACTGAAGTCTCTAAGTGCAAGTGTACCCTGTCTCCTATGCTCATTCCTTTCACTGAAAATAGAAGGAACTTAATTAAATATGACATCGGCTAAGTCTTGTTGTTTTTGTTGCCTATGCATTCGAGTTTAATAATGGTTTCTCAGATCCTTGTGACAGGGGAAATAAAAGAATCCCTCGCCACATAGCCATAGACTTGTACAAATGTACAAATTGTACAAATGTTCCATCTTTGGACTGAGATGAAATCATCATTTTCCACAGAGCTCCCTACCCGTAATAGCCACAAACATTGTAGCTTATGGATATTTTTGTAGTGCTTCCAGAAAGAAAAGAACTCTGGGGTCAGAAAATAGCAGCGATAATATGCCCCACAAAATGTAGATAACGCTAAAAGAAATCTAACCTTTTTAAAAAAAAGAAAGATATTGTTATAGCTGCTACACACACACACACACACACAATGTACTCAGCCATCTCAGGCCAGATCCTGGGCCAGAAGAACGACAGATGCAAATGCTGGCAAGGACAGGAGCAGGGCACAGACGGAGTTTATTTATACAGGAGGTCTAATTTACAGTCCTCCCCTGTAGAGATTCTTCCTCCAGGGTGAGTAATACTAGTTGATAAGATGCTTTTCAAATTACAGGAACAGATTGGGATTTTGCAAAAGGATAAGTGAGGACAGACAAGCAAGTGGTAAGAGTATGATGACAGCCCAGTGGGTTCCACCAGATGGCACTTTATTTGAACATGAAGGGGAGAAGGGAAAGATCTGCAACAAGATTGCAAGAACTGAAGAAATAGGTTATATAAAAGCTGGCCGAACTAACCAAACATGCAAGGCCACATATTTTAAAATGACACCTAACCTGGAAAATTTAGAACATTGTAATTAAATAACTGACAAGTACAAATGACAGCATTTAGATGTCCAGTACCTGTCAATACCTGCTGTTTATCGGGAGTGCAAATCTGTGTGCCTGACTGGAAATGCTGCTCAAGAAGGCTCAATGTTTACAAGCACAGATGACCACCAGAGACATCAGTCCTTTTGAAAATATCCTCTGCGCTATTATTTTCAGACACATTGGCTACAGTTACACTACAGCGCTCTGTTGACAGAAGTCACTGTCAGAAAAGATTTTCCAGTCACACTTCTGTTGACAGAGCTCAGCCACACACGAAAGCCAATCCGGACAGTGTTCTGCTCTATTGACAGAGCAGCCAAACTGCACAGCCACTCTCTTGACAAAACAGACACCCGGAAGCAAAGCAGATAGGGCTGGCCATTGTTGTGGATGCCCCGTCTGTCAAGAGAAAAGGATCCCCCCCCCCACCCCCCAGAGCGTCCACACAACTTTTTTGTTTAAAGAATCTGGTCAACCGCAGCTTTCTGCCTCAAAGCTCTGAGGCAGAACGCTGCCAGCAAAAGTGCTGTGTTTTGTCCAGATACTGGTCAACAAATCCCATTTTATGTGTGCATGCTCCATGAGTTGTTGTCACCAAAAAACATGTTTTTGTCAGCAAAACTTACTAGTGTAACTATAGCCATTAGGTTTAGGCACCATTGAATGTTTCCTGTTTCTTTGGCTGAATGCTTTTTCTACCAAAATGCAGTCTTCCTTTCCATATAAAGTTCCTACCTTTAATGTCCTTGATTTTGCATAATATGAAATATTTAAATTTTAAACCCTGTAACAATTTAAACACAAAGGCAACATGTTTGATGCAAGACACTTGTATCATATGCATGTTTGCTCAAGGTCTGTTCACTCTGAATCTGACCAGAAAGTAACAGCCTAATGGTTGCTATGGAGGGCCTTATCTACCATTTTCAAGAGTACGTTTCCTAGGTAATCATGGGGACACCGCTTCTGTATATTAGACATCAAAAATGGCACAAAAAGGTATATACTGTAAGTTAAAAAACCTAGCAACATAAAAACCACACCTGAGCTATAGGTGAAATTATTTTTATATGACAGCAGCAGAAACTGGAAAGATACATGGAGGTCATGATAGTTTGTAAAGTCAATCCTCTTTAGGCCTAGATATACCACGTGTACCAGAATAAAAAGGTCTCTACAGCACAGTGGTATACAGGTGATGCCTATTTTGTGACTTTTGCTGGCTCCAACATTCTCTCACTGGCACAGAGCAGAGTTTGAAGTATCTACAAATAGTTTATTTGTTCATAGCTATACATGGAAGAATAGAGTAATGTATCATGTCAAAATTTCCTGATGGATGTGCGAGTAATGTCTGAATGAGCTGTCCCCTCATGAATAACAAGCAGTCCTATAGCACCTGAAAGACTAACAAATCTATTAGGTCACGAGCTTTTGTGAGTAAGACCCACTTCCTAGCTAGGAAGTGGAGAGGCTTCAGGAGCAAACTGTATTGACATAAATATACCTACTCTGTTTACATAGCCAGCAGAAAAGGTGCTGTTACTCCAAGAGATAAACTTTGGCGATAGATTACAAATCACATTCATACTGAATGCAAGTGTATGAAATGCAGTTATCAATGTTGTTTTTATAGTATGAATAAAGGGGACAAAACTGAGCTTAACCTTTCCAACATGAGGGGGACACCCTCATCTGAAAGAGCTCGTTAAGCCAGGAGTACAAATGCCAGACCTCTGTGAAAGTAAGAAGAGTGAGGACAGGTGTCCCAGTCAGGAAGTGTGGACTCTCCCTAAGGGTCCCTAGTTGGGTTTGTCCTATTCCTCCCCACTGTTCAAAGATAGAGATTCTGTTATGTTCATCTCTCATTGGCTGTGTCTACAGTAGCCCAAAACTTTGAAATGCTGTTAGGAATAAGGGGATTTCAAAGTTGCCAGGGTCCTTTTGAAAAGGAGCCCCATCTGGATGAGCTGTGCAGCAGCGAGCTGCAGCAATTTCGAAGTGCTGCAGTGGCCGGCATGCTAATAAGGTGCTGAATATGTATTTCAGCACTTCAATAGTAAACTTTGGGCTAGTGTAGACATAGCCATTAAGTATTTAAATCACTTTTTGCTGGAGCAGTATTTCCACCCACCCTACTGAGAGCTCAAAAAATCACTAAGAATTGACCTACACAGGTCACAGCAGGTAGTATCAGGAGGTGACTGATGGATGAACAGCAGGAGTGACTGGTGAAAATGGCAAGAAGACGGCCAGTGGGAGGCAGCAAGGACCAGCAGCTAGCAGGGCAGCGAACTGACAGGAACAAGTGCTGAGCTAACAGAGAAAGTCACATGCCGTCCTCCTCTGGTGAGAAGTGAACTCACACAGATGCCCTTTGAACCTTGGGTCCTCACTGACCAAGGACAGTGACTGTGAGTGAGGAATGAGGGAGCAGAGGGGGAACAGTAAAAGAACTTTTGATTGTAGAACTCAAGAACATGAAGCAGAACATGCCTTCTGTGGTGGACGTCCTGCTCACATAATTTTAGGTTTATGAATCCTGCTTATGGCATTTTCCCTAATTAACATCATGTAACTTCTCTCCTTTCATTAAAAGTTTATTTTCTACGCTCTGATTTTGTGCTTGCAAATGGGGTGGTAGCCACAGTGGTATATAATTTCCCCAGGTTACTAGGTAAGTTGTTTCTGTGCTGTATTTTTGAAAAGGAGCCCCCTAGATACTGAACCCCGCCTTGGTTGCTGAGAGCTCCACCTGGCAGCTGGGTTACAGATGATTCTCCCCACCACGTTTGCACCATTTCTAGCACACTCCCTGTAGAAAAATCCTCTTCTGAGGTGATTTATATGTCCCTGTCCATGAGCCGTGGTGTCTGTGTGGTTGCCCTGCATCCTGACCAAACAGCCTTTAAGCTGAGCATTTAAAATTTATAATCTGCTTTACCAGCAGTGGTGACATATTTCCCTCACAAACCACATCAAAATTAGATACATTGTAAAATGTATTTACTGTTAAAATGGTGTTTAGATACACAAAATGGCCGCTGGAAAATGACAGTTAGAGAATGACAGTTACAATTAATATTCGGCGGGCTATGAATATGTATGAAGTTATGGTTTGAAATGTTTCAAACTGATTGGTTAATTTAGAATCCTTATACATATGTAGTAGTCAAATGCCCCTTTGATACATTGTGGCACTGAGGAGGACCTAGCAGGCAGAAGTTGTCAAACAGGTCCACCCAGGCAGCATATATTCAGGAGAGCAGCCCTGCTTGGGGCATTCCGGACCAGACCTTGGAGGAGAATAGACAAAGAAGAAAGAAGACTACAGAGAAGGACTGAGCTAAGAGCTGGACTGAGCCTGTAGCCGAACATCGCTGGCGGAAGACCCGAAGCTGACCTCCGTGTCAGTCATCGCTCGCTAGCCGCCGTGGGCCGCCGAAGAACAGAAGAGTTCCAGCCAGAAGACCAGAAGAGCTCCAGCCTATACAGAGCAAAAATCACTAGTAAGGCTCTGGTTCTTTTATCCGGAGGGTTTGCCCGGCAGACCGCACCGCCTAAACAACGGTGCCCTGCACGGGGAAACCGCAGCAGCGACCCTGCCCTTCCAGTCACCGACCTTAGCTCGGGCCGGTGTCCGAAATATCACGGTCGTTCCTGAAAAGACACAGGAGGTTTTGTTAACCAAGCCGGTTTTTCCTCCTGGCTCTCTGTTTCTTCCTTCCTCCTTTACTATCTGACCTGACGCGGCTGCCGTACAAGCGCGCCGTGAGGGTCATAACTTCCTAGCTCGAAGAGAACTACAGGCCCAGAGCCTGGATTACAAAGCAGGAATAAGGAGGTATTTGTGGTCTGGGTTTAAGGCTAATATAAGTAATTAGGTGAGCAGTTAATGTTTTTATATAGTTTTGTAACAGAAAGTGGATTGGGACTTCCCCAAGTCCATGATCTGCGTCTTAAATTTTGTATCCCTTGTCTCTTTGTAAAGGCACAGGAGGCCAATGCTATTGGTCTAGCCTAAAACTATTACATGCACACAGAAGAATAGTTAGGCAAACTGCTTTATAATTAAAATCCAGAGCTATAAGCTCCCCCCTATTTAGGAGGATAGAGCGGTCAGGGATAACCCTATATAGGGAAAACCCTGGTGTTCTTAATAACCCTTTAAGGGTAATGAAGGTCTGCAATAAAGGGCTATCATAACAAGGTGGTCGAAATAGGCAGTACCTTTTTGAGGGGATAACCTTTAACTAGGAAAACCCCACCATTTAACTAAGGGGATAACCTCTCAGCAGGAAACCCCGCATATACTGGGCTCTCCCCTGCTTGGCCAGCAGGGCAACCCACTTAACTAGAGAATTGACCTAGCTTAGCGCAGGCAAATTCTTATTCTAAGTAAGATCTGCTCCCTGCGGTAGTCGGCCAAGGGTTGAGCGACCTGGTGAACCTCAGGAAGATCCAGGAATAAATAAATACAATATTCAGCTCTGAAGTTATCCTTTCCATTTTACAGCACGCATCGAAGGCTGCACGGCCCGTCCCGGAAGCACAGTAAGTAGCTAAGGGGTTAGATAGCAGTGCTGTTATAGCAGTTACCTATTGTTTAAGGCTATAAGCCAATTAGTATTCAAATCCTGTGCTTATTTCAGAAAAACAAGGGTCCACATATTTTGTGTCACCTAGCTTATCATAATCCACACTTTTACTTTGTTAAATAAACCTTTTCTCCCTGTGTAAACCTAACACCTTGTCTGTATTTCTTCCTTGGGTAAACACACCGCAGCAGCGCAGTTCACACACCCTGAAACCCCGTTGTGATTAGACCCACCGTAGACGGCGAGCAGGGTCGCGGGGTAAAATCCTGGGAGCATTGGTAAGGACTCAGTTTTAGTCCAGTCCATTGCTCTGGTGTGACTGACTTGGCCTAATCAATATTCAAATTTATTCTTACGTCACTCACATCCACGATACTCCCCTTATCACAAAACCAGTCAAAAACTTTTAGTTTTTAAATCTTCTTTGGGTCCTGATCCATTTTTTTTATCAAAGAGATTCTTCTTTAAACTGCCCTAGATGACCTCCTGAGGTCCCTTTCAGCCCTATGATTCGATGATAATAACCCAGTGTTCAGGGCAGACAGGAGCTAGGGAGTTGCTTATAAGATAGCTTGAATATTACTAAATGTTAGAACAGTTAAGAGAAAAATAAGTTCTGCGCAACTCCAAAGATAATTTTCTTTATTCCCCAATCCTCCCAAAAAGAATGCATGTTATGGAAATGTATATTTTATGTATTATTTGGCAAACTGTCAGCCGTAAATTTTCTCTCGCTCTCTGTCATACACACAGTCGCAGAGGGGGTAGCAATGTTTGTCTGGAGCTTCACCAAAAGCAAGCAGTCCTGTAGCACCTTAAACACTAACAATTTTATCAAAACAAAAAAGCAGTCATGGAGTACTTTAAAGACTAACAAAATAATTCATTAGTAGATGAGCTTTTGTGGGACAGACCCACTTCTTCTGATCGTAGCCATACCAGAACAGACTCAATATTTAAGGCACAGAGAACCAAAAATAGTAATCAGGGTTGACAAATCAGAAGAATATTATCAAGGTCAGCAAATCAGAGAGTAGAGGGGCAGAAGGATGGGGAGGGAGTCAAGAATTAGGTTAAGCCAAGTATGCAAAAGAGACCCTGTAATGACCTAAAAAATTCCCATCCCAGTTCAAACCACGTGTTAATGTGTCGAATTTGAATATAAAAGAGAGTTCAGCAGCCTCTCCTTCCAAAGTGTTGTGAAAATTCCTCTTTAGTAAGATGCAAACTTTCAGGTCATTAACAGAATGGACCACTCCATTAAAGTGGTGGCTGAGAAGTTTGTGGATCAGGAGTGTTTTTATGTCTGTTTAATGTCCATTAATTCTTTGTCTAAGAGAGTTTGAAGTCTGTCCAATATACAAAGCATCTGGGCATTGTTGGCACATGATGGCATATATGATGTTAGTCGAGGAACATGAGAACATGCCCGTAATTCTGTGAACAACCTGGTTAGGTCCAGTGATGGTATCTCCAGAATAGATATGTGGACAAAGTTGGCAATGGGCTTTGTTGCAAGGAAAAGTTCCAGGACTGGTGTTCCTGCAGTATAGACTGTGGTTGTAGGTGAGAATCCTCATAAGGTTGGGAGGTTGTCTGTGGAAGAGAACAGGCCTGTCACCTAGGGCCTCCTGGAGTATGGCATCCTAATTAAGGATAGAGTGTAGGTCTTTAATAATGTGTTGCATTGGTTTCAGTTGGGGGCTGTAGGTAATGACCAGTGGTGTTCTGATATTGGCTATTTTGGGCCTATCTTGTAGTAGCTGGTCTCTGGGTATTCATCTGGCCCTGTTGATTTGCTTTTGTATTTCTCCTGGTGGGTAATTCAGGTTTATGAATATTTGGTAAAGATCTTGTAGTTTTTGGTCTCTGTCAGTAGGATCAGAGCAAATGCAATTGTATCTAAGGGCTTGACTGTAAACAATGGATCTAATTGTGTGTGGAGGATGGAAGCTAGAAGCGTGTAGGTAAGTATAGCGATCAGTGGGTTTCCGGTAGAGTGTGGTACGGATCAGGCCATCATTGATTTGTGCTGTAGTGTCCAGGAAATGTATCTCTTGTGTGGAGTAGTCGAGGCATAAGTTGATGGTGGGGTGCAGATTGTTAAAGTCTCTGTGGAATTCTTCTAGTCTCTATACCATGGGTCCAAATCATAAAGATGTCATCAATGTATCGTAAGTATAGGAGTAGTAATAGGGGACAAGAGCTGAAGAATCGTTGTTCCAGGTCAGCCATAAATATATTAGCATATTGTGGGGCCATGTGGGTTCCCATAACAGTTCCACTAATCTGGAGGTATAAATTGTCCCCTAATCGGAAAGAATTGAGGGTGAGAACAAAGTTACAGAGGTCAGACAACCAGATTGGCTGTGGTATTCCTGATCACTTGTAATTCATCTTTGTGTGGAATATTAGTGTACAGCGCCTTTACATCCATGGTGACAAGGATGGTGTTGTCAGGAACTTTTCCGATGTTTTGTAATTTCCTCTGGAAGTTCGTGGTATTTCGCAGATAGCTGGGAGTGTCGGTGGCATAGGGTTTGAGGAGGGAGTCCACGTAACTGGATAGTCCAGTGGTAAGGGAGCCAATACCCAAAATGATAGGGCATCTGGTGTTTCCAGGTTTGTGGATTTTGCGAAGTAAATAGAATAATCCAGGTTGGGGTTCAGATGGTGTGTCTGAGTGAATAACAATTTTATGTATTAGGTAATAAGCTTTCATGGGAAGACTCACTTGTGAGTCAATTACCTGGTGGTAATTTGCCAAATTCTTTTCATACGCTTTGCACTGGCCTGCAACATTTAGCCATAGACAAGTCATAGTAGTGAAATCATGACATAGAAACTGGCTTCCCACTGTCATCATGACTAATTTCCAGTTTCGAGAAAATATGCATCTGGTCTACAAAGTTTGCCTGTTTGATACTCTAGAAAGTGTTTTATCCATTAGAAGAATTAAGGGTTCCTAACCCTTTCCATCTGCAACCTAAGCATCTGAGCCTCTGACAAAAATATTCCTGGCTCTGTTAAATAGTGATTAGCTTTAATATGCACACACATTTTGCCTTTTGTTTCTTCCCCCGCTCTTATAACCCAATACCCTGTATTTCTGCATTGTACCTAGTGTCGAAGGCAGGACTCTCCTGCCTCAGAGAATTTCTTGTTTTTCTGAATCATTTTAGCCATTATGCGGGAAAGTATGTGAACTTTCTGCCCTCTCCTTCCATAAGGCATCAGACTTTATTGGTCTGGGACAGAAATGTAAATGAATGGTAGCTTCCCATTTTGGTTTTCCAACAAATCCTCCTCACTCTACCTTTTGTCCAGCTATTTTATTTAGTTTTGACTTTTTAAAAACATCATAACTGCAGAAGAGAATGAGAGAGAGAGAAAAAAATGGCCTAGGTTAAAAAAATATTACCTGTGATTTTGAATGATGGACTATAAGGGAGGTTAGACCATTCCCCTAAGCAGACAGTAGAGAACACTACCTCAAGGATTGCTGATTCATTTTTCCATGTGTCTTTTCCACTTATGCAGAGGCACAGCAGTTCAATCTTTGCCTTAACTTTCTTATGTTTTCAAGCAGACCTATAAAACAAAACAGGCTTTTGTTCTACAGCTTTGGTATTAGTCATATTATTGCCCATTAAGTGATCCGATCTGATTAACAATGACACAGGTTGACCTGCTCAGAAAGAATTAGACTAAATAGCAAACGATGGTATGTGACAATGGGAAAAAATAGCACTGAGAGCCTAGTGTTTGCATTAGTAAAGTTTAGATGGCCATAACGTCGAGTAAGCAATTTTTGACTCATCTGCACTATTTGTTTTTTCCAACCCATTAGCTAGCGGATGGCCTAGACAGCAGTAGTTTCTGAGAATGTTCAAGAACCATGAATCAAGTTTTACCAACATGCAGGTTAACTGAAGGTTAATTTCAGTCAGTTCAGAATTAGAACAGACACAGCAGCATGGGTGATAGAGTCAGGTGGCCCATGTGGAGAGGCTCGTCCTCTACACTAATGCCACTGGGATTTATCTTCCTTGCTCTCCTGTCCTTTGATGGTAACTCAGTGACCTTGCTAAGCAATTTATTCCATGACTTAATCCAGTAAACTTTTTCCTCTTTCCTAATTTCAACTTTTTTCTTCTTAGGCTAAAGAGTATCAGGCCTGGGTTTTATCCCTCACCTCTATTGAAGGTCAGGGGCCACTGCTCCTGATACAGCATTTATTTTTACATCATTACATTCCACCCCATTTTGGCTTTTGATCCAGGTTGTACATTATATATACATATGTAACTCCAACAGACCCCAGTCACCAGCTCCAGGGATTGAACCTGTGATGAGAGGGGCTAAAGCCCTGTGCTCTACTGTAGGAGCTGAAGGTCAGCTGGCTCTTCACTCACCCTAGTATGAGGTCTTAGTGCCTCTGGGTACTACATATATGAAGTGATTTAAAAATAAATGTATGTTATATCCTATAGTCTATTACATTTAGTTACTGTTACACAAATAAGATTTTCAAAAACAATCTCATAAGCAGGCAAACAAGAACTACCAGAGGTTTGGGGAAGGCTATAAACGCACATGCTTCTTCAGGGCATAACACAACTAAGTAATGCAGGGAGGAGGATCTATCAATGGTTATCCTGTAGTTGCCATCTACAGTGCTTCTTGCGCCTTCTAAGGCAACTGGTTTCGGTCAACGTTCAGAACAGGATACTGGACTAGATACAGTCTGATCCAGTAGGGGTGTTCTTAGCTAAATACTTCCCATCAAGTTTATAATGCTTCTATGAAGGTTTTGATACTGTTTCTCTTGAGGAGACTTAAGTATTCAAATCATTCTCTAAAAAGAATGGAGTACCATTAGCAACCCTATCAGTCCTATAAACTGATCTCTCTAAACAATGTAGATTAGAGATCTGTCCCTCTCATACACACCTCTACATTATGCTGAGAATCTACACATTTTTCAAATCAGACTGAAAAATCTACCACATCTATTTGCCGATGGTGGGATCTCTACGCTGTCATTTGTGCGTCAGTAACGGTTGTTAACATATTGCACAAAAAGAACTGTCTGAAGAAGTAGGTCTTACCCACAAAAGCTTATTACCTAATAAATAAATTTGCTAATGTTTGCTTGATATTAGAAACAATAGACTCTTGCCGGATTTCTGTCTTCCAGGAGTTTACGTAGACTGATGAAACTGTAATTTCAGCAGGGATTTAGAAGTAGTGAATGGAGATGGTTATATAAAGGAGACTATACAGTGATTAAATTTTTCCAAGTGACACACCATATCACCTTTTGTAGGACTCAGGCAGCAATGCTGAAGCTCAGAAGATGTCTATGAGTGTTCCATAGGAGCTACTTTCTTCTAACTGCTACATACCCACAGGGATATTTTAAACAGAGCTGTCAGGAACATTGAAATTAAGTTTTCATTGTAACACACCAGAGTACAAGCATATAAGTTTGGTCAACGTTTTAATGGGGAAGGTGGGTGAGGAAGCCTCACATGCTATAGCCTGGGACCACGGTAGACTAAGATCACTGTCATCTCCAGTAGGCCACCCCAACCTTGGACAAACCCACATTCATTCCAGATTAAAAAGATCAGGTGTCAATCTCAAAATGGACATTTTGACCGTATTCTGTTTACATGTAAATATTGGAAAGGTTTTGCTTCACAACAAATCGAGTCCTTGAAGGTTCCTGCAACCTGGAATGGTTGGCTTGCAGTCACTTCTAATTTTAAGAGGTACTGATTTTGTTTAGCGTAGGTAGCAGTGATGTTGGTGGGCTCAATAGGACTGTCTCCCAGGCAAGTTCACCAACTCCTAGTACTACCTACCACTAGCATTTTCAGCATGGAGTGGTGGATGTACAATTTAGACTGGGGAAAAAGCTGGAAAGAAGGGACTTACTGGTTAGGTCTGCACTGCAGTTAAAAACCCACAGCTGGCCCATTCTGGCTGACTGAGGCAAAAGGACTGTTTCTCCACCATTAAGGCTCAGGCTGATCTCAAGAGTCCCACAGTTCAGGCTGCAGTCTGAACCCAAATATCGACATAGTAATTTAACAGCCCTCTAGTCCAAACCCAAGTCGGCTGGCATGGGCCAGCCACATGAGTCTAACTGCAGTGTAGATATCCTCCTAAAGAGTTTGCCTTTTCCACAACTCTGACATAGAGGGCTTAATTCACCACTGCTTTCCACCAATTCCCCAGCACAGTCACTCTGATCAAGAGTAAAACAGTGATGAATCAGACCCAAGAAATTGTATATTAGAATTCTATTGTCAATTTTCATTCTGGTAGAGGAAAAGAGTTGGTATCCTCTCAGTTCAGACTTAATGGAATTCTCCCATACAGGATTGTTAGTCCATATTTTAATATTATTGGATTGTCTTTATCCTTAAAAAGGTCAAAGAGGAAGTAAAAAGCTTCAAGATTTCTGACAGGCATTTGCACAGTTGCCCCCTCCGGGGACATCATTTGACATGAGTATAGAATGTGTTAGAATGAAGCTACTGAAAGATGGCATTTCAAGCCACCAGCATCTGTAAAGCTAGGCAAATGTATCTTGGCTTGGGTCCAACAAAGTCTGCCTGGGACTTTGACTTGAAATATAGACATATTGAATGAGAAGAATTAGGGTTTTCACATCATGTTTCCTCCCCCTCTGCCCACTCCTAGCATTGTCCTCTAGCATAAGAGGTCTTATCTGTAAGTACATAATCTCTTGCCCTGTGGAAGGGCATTGGTTTCTGTAAGGTTACACCAAGAGGAACTTGGCACAATTACTTTCATCGCTCAGTGACACTTTTCCAAAAGCAGCTGTTAAAGTTATCACATGAATCTCTTTGCTGACAGAAAAAAAGATAGGATTTCTCAGAACTTACATTTTGTGGGTCCAGTGACTGTACAGGCATGTGTTCCAGAAGCCAGGACGGGTGTCAGGCAGGTAGCATCTACATCAGTATGTAAGATAGCTTAGTGATCAGCCTCTGTGTTTTAACTTTGGAGAGAAAAAGGGATGATGTAGGCAGGGGCAGCCAATACTGTTTGTCAGTTGGGAGTGCCATGACACACACCTAGTAGCGACAGCCATCCCAGCATCTGGTATCAGAGGAAATGTCAAGAGTGGAGAGACATACAATGACTGATGTGTCTACTTCCATTTGCAATCAGGCCTTCTTTCACAATTCTCTCTTCCCCTACCAGTGACATGTCTCAGTTTGTTATTTTTAAGGTCTCCTCTCCCCAGCTCTGTCCCACAAAAGTAATTTATTTTGTTAGTCTTTAAAGTGCTACAGGACTGCTTTTTTTGTTTTGTGACGACAATGACTACCACAGCTACTTCCCATCCTGCTGCTTAATCTCAGCTAGTACACTCCAAGCCCTAAACTCACACAACATCTAATAGATTACCTACAGTTTCCCCACAGCTATTTATGAACATTACTTTCTAAATACTGGTCTCCCATTTGTATCTCCAGGAATTATTTTCCCCCAGACCTTGCCACTAGCTACATTAAATCATACTTTCATATTATCTGCCTGTCTCATAAAATTGCAGAAGGAGCTAGCAAGCTTAATTATATGTTCCTTCTTTGTGGTATATTTTAAAAGTGTAACAATCCCACAGCTGACATTTTCTTCCACATCATTAATAAGTGCCATAGGAGCAGAGAAAGATACAGCCCTTTTAGGACTATTTCCAGCTTTAATGAAGGAAACACACAAGTTTATATTTGATGTGATTCTACAGTATCAGAGGCTGGCCTTTTCTGAGAGCAACTCTAAAAGGAATGTTAGCTCACAAGCCTGGGACTGAACAAAGTTGACAAGTGGTCCCCATGTGAGTAGTGATAAATGTTAGGATGCACTTATTGATGACAGCGTTACAAAAGTATGGTTAAGAATAACACTATTTGCTTTCTTGCTTTTTCTTCAGTGGAGACTTTATGAGTGTAGTTGCATCCTGTGCCTCCTGGCTCTTTATAAATCCCTAGTTCAGAGAGGTGTCTTAAAAAATAATCAGTTGTTATGCAGCTGAATAACAAACAAATTTGGCTTGATATATTTGTGGGCAATTTGCATGGAGGGATGTATTCCTGGAATAAAGTGAAATGAATGTTTGACTATATTCAGCAGTAAGGCACATGGCTTGACTGACACTCTTTGCACGCCACTAATACCAGTAAATAGAGTTTGTAAATTCTGTCTAAAATATACCTATTTTTCCTGTAAAACATAGTGCAAAAATAGAGATCCTTGTGGTTCAACAGAAAGGTTTCTCTGGTACCTGTTTGGTTTGGGTCATTCAACTGGTTGAGTGCTTCATCTCTTGTGACTAATGCAGCCATTACAAAAATCTCATCTTTATAAACAAATCACACACCTCACAGCATCTTGTACTCTCTGGTTGCTCAGGAATATTTTTGAGAGAATCACAGAATCATAGGGCTGGAAGGGACCTCAGGAGGTCATCTAGTCCAGCCCCCTGCTTCAAGCAGGATCAACCCCTTCTAAGTCATCCCAGCCAGGACCTTGTCCAGCCGGGAATTAAAAACCTCAAGGGATGGAGAATCCACCACCTCTCTAGGCTTTCCAGTGCTTCACCACCTGCCTGGTGAAGAAGTTTTTCCTAATATCTAACCTGCACTTTTCCCTCTTCAACTTCTGACCATTGCTGCTTGTTCTGCCATCTGACACCACTGAGAACAATTTCTCAGCCTCCTCTTTTGAGCTCCACTTCAGGAAGTTGAAGGCTGCTATTAAATCACCTCTAAGTCTTCTCTTCTGTAAACTAAACAAGCCCAAATCCCTCAGCCTATCCTCATAGGTCTTGTGCTCCAGACCCTTAATCATTTTTGTTGCCCTTCACTGAACCTGCTCTAGCAAATCCACATCCTTTTTATACTGGGGGGCCCAAAACTGGACACAATATTCCAGATGTGGCCTCACCAAGTGCTGAATAAAGAGGAATAACTACTTTCCTAGATCTGCTCAAAATGCTCCTCCCAATGCACCCCAGTATGCTGTTAGCTTTCTTGGCTACAAGGGCACACTGTTTACTCATATCCAGCCTTTCATCCACCATAACCCCTAGGTCCCTTTCCATCGTACTGCTGCTGAGCCAGTCAGTCCCCAGCCTGTAATAATGTTTCGGATTCTTCCGCCCCAGGTGCAGGACTCTACACTTCTCCTTATTGAACCGCATTAGATTTCTTTTGGCCCAGTCCTCCAATTTATCCAGGTCCCTCTGGATTCTCTCTCTACCCTCCAATGTATCTACCTCTACCCCTAGTTTTGTGTCATCTGCAAACTTGCTGAGGGTGCAACCCAGTCCCTTATCCAGGTCATTAATAAAGATGTTGAATAACACCGGCCCCAGAACCGAGCCTTGAAGCACTCTGCTTGAAACAGACCTCCATCCAGATATTGAGCCATTAACCACTACCCATTGGGCCCGACCATCAAGCCAGCTTTCTATCCATCTGATAGTCCAAGGATCCAATCCATATTTCCTTAACTTATGGACAAGAATGTTGTGGGATACTGTAACAAAAGCCTTGCTGAAGTCAAGGTATATCACATCCACTGACTTCCTCATGTCCACAGAGCTTGTTACGTCATCATAGAAGCTGATCAGATTGGTGAGACAGGACTTGCCCCTGGTGAATCCATGTTGGTTACTTTTGATCACTTTCCCCTCTTCCAAGTGCTTCAAAATGGATTCCTTGAGGATTCCCTCCATTATTTTCCCAGGGATTGAGGTAAGGCTGACGGGTCTATAGTTCCCTGGATTGTCCTTCTTTCCTTTTTTAAAGATGGGCACTACGTTTGCCTTCTTCCAGTCATCCGGTATCTCCCCCAATTTCCAAGAGTCTTCAAGGATAATGGCCAAAGGCTCAGCAATGACCTCTGCCAATTCCCTCAGTACCCTGGGGTGCATTAAATCCAGACCCATGGACTTGTGCACATCTCATTTTTCTAGATAGCTCAGAACTTGTTGCTTCCCCACAGATGGCTGCCCTCCACCTTCCCGTACTGCATCATCTAGGACCATCATTGGGAAGTTGACTTTGTCTGTGAAGACTGAGGCAAAAAGAGCATTGAGTACTTCAGCTTTTCCTGCATCATCTGTCACTAGGTTACCTCCCTCATCCAGTAATGGCCCCACACCTTCTCTGATAACCTGTTTATTGTTCACATGCCTGTAGAAACCCTTCTTGTTACTCTTCACATCCCTTGCCAGCTGCAGTTGCAATTGTTCTTTTGCTTTCCTGATTACTGCCCAGCATTCTCCAGCCGTATGTTTATACTCCTCCTTAGTCAACTGTCCTCGTTTCCATTTCTTGTGTGCATCCTTTTTGAATTTAAGCTGACTAAGGATTTCCCTGTTAAGCCAAGCTGGTTGCCTACCATGTTTGCGTTTCTTACTACGCAGCGGGATTGTTTGTTCCTGTGCCTTTAGTAAGACTTCTTTAAAATGCTTCCAGTTCTCTTCAACTCTTTTCCCCTTCATCTTCGTTTCCCAAGGGATCCTGCTCATCCGGTCTCTTAGGGAGTCAAAGTCTGCTCTTCTGAAATCAAGGGTCTGTATGTTACTGCTCATCCTTTTTCCTTTTATCCGGATCCTGAAATCTACGATCTCATGGTCGCTGCAGCCCACGTTCCCTCCCACTTCTATTTCTTCTACTAGTTCTTCCCTGTTTGTGAGCAACAGGTCAAGTTGCACACGGCCCCTGGTCGGTTCCTTCAGCACTTGTACCAAGAAGTTATCCCCAGTAGTTTCCAAAAACTTCCTGGATTGTCTGTGTGCTGCTGTATTGGTCTCCCAACAAATGTCTGGATGATTAAAGTCTCCCATGAGAACCAGGGCCTGTGATTTGGAAGCTTCACTAAGCTGCCTGAAGAAAGCCTCATCTATCTCCTCTCCCTGATCTGGCGGCCTATAACAGACACCAACTACAGCATCACCTCTGTTACTTCCACCTCCAAGCTTAACCCAAAGACACTCAACTGGATTTTCTCCTTCCTCATACTGCAGCTCTGAGCAATCATACTGCTCCCTCATATAGAGCGCAACTCCTCCTCCTTTTCTCCCCTATCTGTCCTTCCTAAACAATTTATAACCGTCCACGACCATGCTCCAGTTATGCAAATCGTCCCACCAAGTCTCCATTATTCCAACCACCTGATATTGTGTGACTGTGCCAGGGCCTCCAATTCTTCCTGTTTGTTCCCCAGGCTTCTGGCATTAGTGTACAAGCATCTTAGAGAAGGGGCCGATTGGCCCACTTTCTCCTCTTCACCCAGGAAACCCACTTGATTGTTCCCTCCTCCTTCCCCACTTACCTCCGGGCTTGTGTCACCTTCCCCCGACAAACCTAGTTTAAAGCCCTCCTCACTAGGTTTGCAAGCCTGCCCTCAAAGATGCTCTTTCCTCTTTTAGTGAGGTGGATCCTGTCTCTTCTCAGCAATCCCTGTTCACGAAACAGAATCCCATGGTCAAAGAAACCAAATCCTTCCCTGCTACACCACCTACGCAACCGCGCATTTACGTCTGTGATTTGATGATCCCTCTGCGGACCCCTTCCTTCCACAGGGAGGATAGACGAGAAGACCACCTGTGCTCCGTATTCCTTGATCTCTCTCCCGAGAGTTACGTAGTCTGTCATGATCTCATCAAAGTTGTTCTTGGCTGTATCATTGGTTCCTACATGAAGTAGGAGGAAGGGGTAATAGTCTACTTGTTGAAGAATTTTTGGCAGCGACTCTGTAATATCCCAAATTCTAGCTCCAGGCAAGCAGCAAACTTGCTGGGATTCTAGGTCCGGGTGGCAGATGGATGCCTCCATCCCTCTTAGGAGGGAGTCCCTGACCACCACCACTCGTCTTTTTCTCTTAGGGGTGGTGGTCATAGAACTCCCATCCCTAGGACTGCGCATCCCTTGCCTTCCAAACTGTGGGGACTCTTTCAGATACAATCCCTGGAAGGTATCAGCCCCAATTATCTCTGCTGTATCACCTGTGGAGAGAGGCTCAAAGCAGTTACTTAACTCCACTGGAATTGGAGCGACTGGAACTGGTCTTCTCCTCCTGGAGGTAACACGCTTCCAGTTCTCCTCCTCGTTTTGGGTAGCCTGCTGTTCCCGCAGTATTATCTGTTGTCTTCTATCCAGAAAGTCTTCACCCTCTCTGATGGACCTGAGGGTTGATATTTGTGCCTCAAGTCCTTTAACCTTCCCTTCTAAAATGGCTCCCAGCTTACACTTGGTATAGAGAAAATCCTCCTTTCTATCGTTCGGGAGAAAGAAAACATGGCACATGACATGCAGCTCACAACAACAGACCTCTCAACAGCCATATCACTCTCCATTTTTTCCTTTTTCAGAGATCCCTTATTTGTGTCTAGTGTCATCTTGAAGGGCACAAGAGAAACACCGTATAAGAAAGGTGAAAACAGATATGAGGCCTCTCACCCCTCTCCTCCACTGCCTCTGCCTTATCTATCACAAACATAAGTTGCTCATCTTCACATTTGAGGCCTTTTATGGCCTCCTGTCATCCTACCTATTACTTCTCACTTTCCAGAGGCTGACTCTCTGCCTCCAGTTGGCTCATGGTGCCAGCATCCAACCACCCACTTGTTACCTTTTCAAAAACGTTTTTGTACTTTTCCCTATTCTGACCATCATGCCCCAGAGGTGCTCTCCCATAACATCCACAGAGTTATCTCATTATCCAGCATAATACTCTCCTTTGCCAGGATGCCGACAAAAAACTGAACAGGTCACCAGTGGACTGAGACCACTGACCGTCAGGCTGACCTATTTCACCTAATCGTTCCCTTGTACTTCCTAATCTTTCTATTTGTATCCCTCTGCCAACTTTTTGGGGGTAGGGACTGCCTTTTAGTTCTGTTTGTTCATTGGGGATCTGGCCCATGACCAGGCCACTGAAAAATTGCATCAATATCAGTAATATCCAGTTCACTTTCCTTGCAATGTTAGTATTAATAGCAAATAGCTGCAAGATGCCAAGCGTCTCCTGAGACAACCTAAACCTAGCATGTTTATTGATGAAAGCTGTACCATTCTAAGTTATGTCAGACAGACACTGCTTGTTGTCATGCGTCCGTGTCAGTGTTCAGGATATCCCTTGAGCACATGGTTAAACTGCACTGAGTTCGCTGAGACTTTAGCAAGCGGTTCAAAGTGCTTAATTGCTGTCCTAAGCTGGGGCCTCAGACGGAGGGGACAGCGTTTACTACGGGAGACAGCACACCTGCCTAGATCGGTGGATCCTAAAACACAAAGCTTATCCGTAGCGGCCCCTTGCTCAGCTGGCCAGTTGTAAAGTGGATGCTGCCCCTGTCGTGGTTCCCTCCGCATGTTGTAGGACAGGGGGACGTTTGAATTGTCAGAGCAGGGAGCAGCTGGACCAGCAATGTGGGGGCAGGGGTCTTGCGGATGACCGGAAGAGGGGGTGGTGTTTATTCTCCCTGCTGTCTCAGAGAAGCTTTATTTCACCCACATCAGGCTGGCAGCAGCTACCTTCCAACAAAACCTGAAAATCTTCCTCTTGACCCACCAGGGAAATCACACTAGTCACCCCCTTTCCCCTGCGAGCTGGGAAGGAATTTTCCCCCTCAACACCTGATGGGTTGAGCCAGGATGAAGATTTTTTTCCCCTTCCTTACCCACAGCAGGTGTGGTACCCGGTGAGGCGGGGGGATTAAGTTCTAGTGTTTTATCTTAGTACATACAACTCCTGGCAGCTCTCCAGCTGGGGCAATGGGTGTGGAGGAGATACCGTTATTGGCTACAATAGGTTAGAAAAGGATTTGAAGAGAAATATCCCCTGTGGGAGCTGACAAAGGAGGGCTCAGGGCATCTATCTCTGGTACAGCAGCATGGGGAGTGTGTCAGGTCCCAGTGAAGAGAGGCCCAGGCTCATTGCAAAAGGATGTTCTGTGCTGTACAATTTATTCCTGGGTAGTTTGAGTAAATAAAGTTGTGGCCTAATTAAACCACTTCTGCACCCTACCCGCATGGCCAGACAACAGCGAGGGCTTCTCTACCTGCAGTCCCTGGTGCGGGACAGTGAGCATTTCTCTGAGCCAAATTCCTGCCTTATTGGAAGCAAACAGTCCCAGGAGAAATTTTCCAAAAAGCCCATGCTGCCAGGGTGATCCCTGCAATCTCCACAGCTAGCTCACCCAACACTCTGTCTTACCCATCCCCACCCCTGCATCAGAAAAAGCAACACCTCCCCCGAGAAAGCTGGCTGGGTTGCATAGTATTTCCAGACAGATACATTCAGATGAGCTTTGCAAACAGGCCTCCGAATCTATTTTTGTTCTAAGAAGTTTTCCCATTACTGATCTTGATCTCCAATCCTTTGTGATGGGCTTAAGTGGTGCACATCGTCAATAATAACGAAGTGCCAGAATGCTGCTCAGAGCAGGCAACTGGAGAGCTGCGTAAGAGACAACTAGGGCTTGAGGCAGGAATGCAGAAAGCTGAAAGATCCAACAAGGATTTTATTTAAATTATGTTTGGAATGGAGATCAGGGATACAGTTTTTCTGAAGAGAAAATCACCGTGATGGAGCATCCTAGGCCATGGGAGGCCAAGATACAGTCCATGGGCCAGATGTAGCTCACCAAGCCTTTAATTTGGCCCACAGCTGGCCCCTGCAACCTGGAGCTCTCTGTGGCTCTCGGCACTGCAGGAGGAGGGCTTCCCATGTTGTCCCTGCCCCTAGCAAGCTCTCTCGGCTCCTATTAGCCAGAAACTAGCCAATAGGACTGAGATTTTGCTGGGGCGGAGGTGAGGTCAGGGGCAGGGACGGAATGCAAAGGCCTCCCCCACTCACAGCTCAGAGAACCATATGGAGCAGGCAGCCACTGTGAGTGGTCTGGGGCTGGCAGGCAGGAAGGCCTTCCTGAGAGTGCTGCTAGCTTAGAGAAGTGCCTCCTAGCCACGGCCTGTCTGTGGCACCCCAGCCCCTCGTGCATCCCAAGTCTCTCTCAGACCCTTCGCCTTTCTTACACCCCCTCCCCCAGGCCAGAATCCTCTCCTGCACCCCTACCCCCTCAGACCTTGTACCCCAACACCCTGCCCAGCTCACAACCACTTCCTTCATCCAGACTGCTCACCTGCTGCTGCACTTCAGCCCCTACCCTGAGCTGCCTTCTGCACCCAGCCTCCATCCCAGACCCTGCACCCTCTCCATAGAAAAGTGTGGCCCTTGAACACTCACCAAAATCTTGGAGTGCCTCCCCAACAGAAATTATTGCGCACTCCAGCCCTAGCCAATACTGTGCAGTATTGAATATCTGGCCATAACCCCCAGAAGTTCTTTAATATGATAGCAATACTGCTAATATGTCATTTTCTCTTCTACCCTCAGCACTTCGACTACAATCCTACCTTGGTTGCTGCAAGGCTGGATTTTTGCAATGCACTCAACATGGCCTACCTTTAATGCTATGCAGAAGCAGAGCCTGGAAAGAAATTACAGTCACCTGCTTAGTTAGAAGTGCTGGCCACAGGTAGCAGACTACACCTGGGCTTCAAGTCTGCAAAAAAGGCTTCCATTTTCCTGCAGCTGAGATTCAGCAAGTACTGCTTTTGATCTGTAATGACACATTACAGTAGAACACTGTTTATCCAACCCTGTAGTAGCCAGTTCTCCATATCTTCTTGAACAATCAGTGCATACGAGTCCTGATGCTGCAGCCATCTGCTCTTTCATTCTCCAGATTTTTGATCATTCAAGCTGACCCCAGTCTCAATTAGACCAGATAAATAATTCAGCTGTATATGGTTTGGGATGCAGCAGCCTAGCAGACAGCATCTCTTCCTGCTTAGTCATAGCAACTGAAGTTAGTGAGTGAACTTTGCTCAGTTTGGCTGTCAGGGGACTGACTGATCAAATGCAGGGCCTTCAATTCTAGACATGAGTCCCTTGGTTGATAGGCTCTCGATCTATTTGTCTTCATACATATGGACTCGAGCTTTTTTCCTGAGAAGGACATGGTTTTTCTATTTATATTACTGTAGTGCTTAGAGGACTCAAATGAGATTGGAATCCCACCATATGGAATGATGGCCATATAGACAGTAAGAGAGTGTTTGGACCAAAAAGCATGTAGGCTAAATTCACAGAATAAGGAGCAGGTGGGAGAAGATAGGGTTTGTTTATTCCCATTGACAGAGAGGTTAAGTGACTTGCCCAAGTTCAGACAGAATAGCTGTGGTAGGGCCAGGAACTGAACACAAATCCCTTGAGCCTTAGTCCCATGACAAAAAAAAAAAGAGAAAGGAATTCTCTTTCTCAAGGAAGTCACACAAAATAAATTCTACAACCTCCACAACTTTTTACATTTCCAAAATACTTTCCAAATTAACTACATCTGTGTCATGCTCTGTGAGCTAGTTATCCGGTAGTAGTATCATTCCCATTTTCTGTGTGGGTTAAGGGCAAAAAAAGAGCAGTAAAGAGGAGTGAGGTCCATGTGTGATGGTACAGACATGTTATGCCTCCGTTGTGCCTCCAGTGTACCTCCAGCCTGCTAGGCACATACAATCACACTAACCACATGCACAAAGGGAGATATTTGGGGTAATCCACTTAACTACTCTCAACCGAAGTGGAGTTAGCGGTTTAGCCAAAGCCCAGAGCAGGTAAGAAGTAAAACTGTAAGAGCTCATGGCTCATGGCTCCACTAGACTACGTCAGATCCTCTGGGTGAAATCCGCTTTAGTGACTACAGTCAAGTCCATCACTTAACCCCAACTTTTCCTAGAACCATAGCCTATAGGACAGCACATCCAAGCCATAATGTATACCAATCAATGCAATACGGAAATACTGTTCACGCTTCCTGAACATGTGTGCCCGTCTTGTCTGTTCTATAATTTTCAATAAATTAGGTCTGTAAAAACTGCATTTCTGCTCAGATAAAGATATCCAGAATTGAAGGCAGGCAGCATATGCTATTTTAGTGAACATATTATTTAAAGCAGGCCCTTCCCCATCTGTTTCAGGCCTAATTATTGCATCATCGTTATGCAGCAAGATTTACAATAAGTGAATTAAAGGAGTGTGCAAGTGCTTTGAATAACACACAGTGCAGCTGTGGCTTTTTGGGAACGAAACAGGGCAAAATGCTCTTGTCTAGACAAATAGAAAGTCTTCCCTCCTTCCACTGCTTATCAAGGAATATTTTCAACAAACACAAACAGATAGTTCAACGATTTGCCTTAGTTAAACACAGCTGTGTACTGAAGCGCGACAAAGTGCCCATTTGGATTTGAAGAAAGTGCTACTCTCTTATCAAAGACAACATTGTAAGATGAGCGATCAAAACAGCCGTCTCTGTTAAAAACATTCATCTCGCTCTCCCTAACCTAGTTGTCTCCAGACCAAAACAGATTAAGATTAATTACAGTAATTAAACAAGGGGACAGATACATCTTTAGCATCAGCACATTTACTATTCCTAAGTCCTTTATCCAACAAGAAATCAGCAAGTCATATGGGCTAACCTCTAGTCCATGTGCATTTTGTTCTAGAACAATTAGCCTTTTGTCTACTTGGTTAAAAAGGATTGGATTATACAACAGCACAGTCTTCTTCACAGCTGGCTTTGATGGGAACAGAGCAGCCAGATTTTTATCATATGTGCCCGACGTGTGGTATCCACCAGAAGCATTTCCCTAGAAATAGCTTTTTAAAAATAAATAATAAGAAATAATATGCAGAGGTTGAATGAAAAAAAGGTTTGGCCAAGGTTCAGCTGATGAGGTCATTCTGGGGAACCCTACTTCCAATTCGTTCCACTTAGGTATTTAGACAAAAAGCAGTCAAGTAGCACTTTAAAGACTAGCAAAATAGTTTATTAGGTGAGCTTTCGTGGGACAGACCCACTTCTTCAGACCATAGCCAGACCAGAACAGACTCAATATTTAAGACACAGAGAACCAAAAACAGTAAGCAAGGAGGACAAATCAGAAAAAGATAATCAAGGTGAGCAAATCAGAGAGTGGAGGGGTGGGGGGGAAGATCAAGAATTAGATTGAGTTAAGTATGCAGACAACCCCCTATAGTGACTCAGAAAGTTCACATCACGATTTAAACCATGTGTTAATGTTCCGAATTTGAATATAAATGTCAATTCGTCCCCTTCCCTTTCTACAAAGGAGCGATAATTTCTTTTCAGTAACACACATACCTTTAGGTCATTGACAGAATGGCCCATTCCATTAAAATGTTGACTAACTGATTTGTGGATCTGGAGTGTTTTGATGTGTTTTGTGCCCGTTGACCCTTTATCTAAGGGAGTTAGAAGTCTGTCCAATATACAAAGCATCTGGGCATTGTTGGCACATGATGGCATATATGATGTTAGTAGAGGAGCATGAGAAAGTGCCCGTGATTCTGTGAGTAACCTGGTTAGGTCCAGTGATGGTATTTCCAAAGAAGATATGTGGACAAAGCTGGCAGCGGGCTTTGCTGCAGGGAAAGGTTCCAGGACTGTTCCTAACTGTCAGGGTGATCAAACACTGGAATGAATTGCCAAGGGAGGTGGTAGAATCTCCATCACTGGAGATATTTAAGAAGAGGTTAGATAGATGGCTTTCAGGGATGGTCTAGAAAGTGCTTGGTCCTGCCATGAGGGCAGGGGGGTGGACTTGATGGCCTCTCGAGGTCCCGTCCAGTCCTACTCTTCTATGATTCTATGATTCTATGACTGGTGTTCCTGGGGTATAGACTGCGGCTGTTAGTAAGGATCCTCATGAGGTTGGGAGGTTGTCTGTACGATAGAACAGGCATGTCACCCAGGGCCTTCTGGAGTGTAGCATCCTGATTAAGAATAGGTTGTAGGTCTTTAATAATTCGTTGCAGTGGTCTGAGTTGGGGGCTATAAGTGATGACCAGTGGTGTTCTGTTCTTGGCTTTTTTGGGCTGATCTTGGAGTAGCTGGTTTCTGGGTATGCGTCTGGCCCTGTTGATTTGTTTTTTTACTTCTCCTGGTGGGTAATTCAGGTTTATGAATATTTGGTAAAGTTCTTGTAGTTTTTGGTCTCTGTCAGTTGGATCAGAGCAATCGCGATTATACCTAAGAGCTTGACTGTAAACAATGGATCTAGTCACGTGTGCAGGATGGAAACTAGAAGGGTGTAGATAAGTATAGCGATCAGTAGGTTTTCAGTACAGTGTGGTACTGATCAGGCCATCCTTGATTAGTACTGTAGTGTCCAGGAAATGTATCTCTTGCATGTTGTAATCGAGGCATAAGTTGATGGTGGGGTGTAGATTGTTAAAGTCTCTGTGAAATTCTTCTAGAGCCTCTGTACCATGGGTCCAAATCATAAAGATGTCATCAATGTATCTTAAGCAGAGGAGTGGTAATAGGGGACAAGAGCTGAGGAATCATTGTTCCAGGTCAGCCATAAATATATTAGCATATTGTGGGGCCATGCGGGTGCCCATACCAGTTCCACTAATCTGGAGGTATAAATTGTCCCCAAAATGGAAATGATTGTGTGTGAGAACAAAGTAACAGAGGTCAGACACCAGATTCTTATTCTTAATCAGGATGCTATACTCCAGAAGGCCCTAGGTGACATACCTGTTCTCTCCTACAGACAACCTCCCAACCTCATGAGGATCCTTACTAACAGCCACAGTCTATACCCCAGGAACACCAGTCCTGGAACCTTTCCCTGCAACAAAGCCCACTGCCAGCTTTGTCCACATATCTTCTTTGGAAATACCATCACTGGACCTAACCAGGTTACTCACAGAATCACGGGCACTTTCTCATGCTCCTCTACTAACATCATATATGCCATCATTTGCCAACAATGCTCAGATGCTTTGTATATTGGACAAACTTCTAACTCCCTTAGATAAAGGGTCAACGGGCACAAAACAGACATCAAAACACTCCAGATCCACAAATCAGTTAGTCAACATTTTAATGGAATGGGCCATTCTATCAATGACCTAAAGGTATGTGTGTTACTGAAAAGAAATTATCGCTCCTTTGTAGAAAGGGAAGGGGACGAATTGACATTTATATTCAAATTCGGAACATTAACACATGGTTTAAATCGTGATGTGAACTTTCTGAGTCACTATAGGGGGTTGTCTGCATACTTAACTCAATCTAATTCTTGATCTTCCCCCCCACCCCTCCACTCTCTGATTTGCTCACCTTGATTATCTTTTTCTGATTTGTCCTCCTTGCTTACTGTTTTTGGTTCTCTGTGTCTTAAATATTGAGTCTGTTCTGGTCTGGCTATGGTCTGAAGAAGTGGGTCTGTCCCACGAAAGCTCACCTAATAAACTATTTTGCTGGTCTTTAAAGTGCTACTTGACTGCTTTTTGTTTTGATAGTGTATAGACTAGCACGGCTTACTCTCTGTTACTATTAGGTATTTAGGATATTACATTTTTTAAGAGCAGCTCTGTTTTCGCTCAGTTTAAGCCCTGCTTTCTGTAGCTATCTTAAGCTAGCTTTAGCTACAATGTAAGGACCTATTACAAAGCTGCTGGACAGGTGATAGGCCACTGAAGATCCAGGATGGTGCTTTTAAAGGACTACTTTTAAAGGCCATCCTTGAGCAAGCTGGAATCCCAACCATGCACACCCTCCTCAGGTAGCAGCGGCTCCGCTGGCTTGGCCACATCCACAGGATGCATGACGGAAGGATCCCAAAAGACATCCTGTATGGCGAGCTAGCCTCTGGCAAAAGACCTCCCAGACGCCCCCAGTTGTGCTACAGAGATGTTTGCAAGAGGGACCTCAGGGAGGTAGACATCAAGCCGGACAGCTGGGAGGAGCTGGCAGACAATCGCAGCAGATGGAGGCAGGAACTACACAAGGGCCTTCAGAAGGGTAAGATGAGGATCAGACAGCTAGCAGAGGAGAAGCGAGCCCACAGAAAGCACAGTAAGGACCTGCCAGACACCCATGACACATGCCACAGGTGCAGCAAGGACTGTCACTCTCGTGTGGGCCTTCACAGTCACAGTCAAAGCTGCAAATGATGATTCCAGATGGAACTACAAAGGGCACGATCCATAGTCTGCGTAGACTGAAGGATGTTACTACTAAAGGACTACTGAACAACCCACATTTTCAAGCCACAATCTGCACCTCAGAGCAGGTAGTAAGGGATGACTTTCCCACTCCTCCCCTTCCCAGGCAAGACACAGAATCAGAGCCTGAGCTAAACCCACTGAAGTGGAGGCAGGGGGAGGAGAAGTAGGCCTGTTGGGTTTTGGATCAGCCCTACCATCTCTTGTAGTGTAAAGTAAAGCTGCCTTCAGGTCACATGAGTTCTCTTGCCAGGACTTGGCTCTCTCTTCCAATCAGTAGCAAAGGTATTCTGACCAAATCCTGCTTCCTTTTTGTCTTCTTCTAACTTACCCTGCTCAGGATCCTGTTCTGCTATGAGACTCCTCTCTCTGTGCCTGACTACACAAGTAACCTCCATCTGACTAGATAGAGTCTTTCATTGGTATAATGGAAGAAGCACTAATCTGTTTAATGTCCAACCCCGTGCAGGCAGGAGACACCCCATCTCCAGCCTTTTAGCACTGTGTAAGGCAGTGGGCATCAAATGAAAGATCAGCCGGTTCAGGAGACACCAGTGACGACTTAATTTTCTGCTACCTTTCTGCCAGAAATGACAGCTAGGCAGTAGGAGGCAAATATTTATTCTCCTTATTTAACGTTTGAACTTGAGATCAAACCCAAGCCTAGAGAAAACAAAAACAAATCATATGATGGAAGGGATTTTGCCCCTTGCAAAAAAAAAAAAGAGAGAGAGAGAGAGAGAGAAGTCTCGTGGCACCTTATAGACTAACAGTTTTATTGCAGCATAAACTTTCGAAGGCAAAGACCCACTTCATGAATCTGACGAAGCAGGTCTTTGCCCTCGAAAGCTTGTGCTCCAATAAACTGTTAGTCTATAAGGTGCCATGGGACTTCTCATTGTTTTTGTGGATACTGACTAACACGGCTATACCTCTGACACTTGTGTCTAAGGCCACATCCCCCCTCCACAGCAGATGGCTGCTTGACATTTTATCTCTAGCAATGTAATTATTTCCAGTGCTAACCCAGTGCTTATAGCTACTGATACTAATCTTGTTTGAGAAATGTAGCTATTTCAGTTTGATGTGGCACTAATACCGTACCAGTATTGGAGTGAGGCCATGCCAGAAACCTTGCTGAAATATCATCAACAGAGCTAGGTTAAATTAAGAGCATGAAAGAAAAAAAAAAACCTCTTAAAACCTGTGCAAACACTGACTGGCTATGTCTACACTAGCCCCAAACTTCGAAATGGCCATGCAAATGGCCATTTCGAAGTTTACTAATGAAGAGCTGAAATACATATTCAGTGCCTCATTAACATGCGGGCGGCCGCGGCACTTCGAAATTGACGCAGCTCGCCGCCGCGCGGCTCATCCCAATGGGGCTCCTTTTCGAAATGACCCCGCCTACTTCGAAGTCCCCTTATTCCCATCTGCTCATAGGAATAAGGGGACTTCGAAGTAGGTGGGGTCCTTTCGAAAAGGAGCCCCATCGGGACGAGACGCACGGCAGTGAGCCGCGTCAATTTCGAAGTGCTGTGGCCGCCCGCATGCTAATGAGGCACTGAATATGTATTTCAGCGCTTCATTAGTAAACTTCGAAATGGCCATTTACATAGCCATTTCGAAGTTTGGGGCTAGTGTAGACATGGCCACTCAGACTTTAATTCAGTCGGTCTTGTACACCCCACTGTGTTGGCATCTGACAAACTTGTATAAGCAAAGTTTAGTTGACAGGAAGCAAACATCAACCCTATGGGCTGAGTTCAGCATTAAAAATTGTTCTAGTGTGTGTGGGAACAGAAGAATTAGATCATCCAATCAGACCACACAAGTCATACCATGTGACATTTTCACACAGTTCCAATCATGAATTCTAAATAACCAAATGAATACTCACTTCTAACTGTCTGCAGACAGCCCACCAGGGAATAAGCTTAGGGTGTGGGTGCAGGGGAAGAGTTATTCATCTAGCCCAAAAGTGATGTTAGATGTCCAACTTAGTCTTCCCAAAGGGGCCTTATTCCAAAAAAAAAAACAAAAAAACCAGCACCTGGCTTCTTTAAAAAAAAAAAAAATTAACCAACGACCATCTAGAGAGCCCTTAAAAGAAAGTGCCATATATCCAGGCATCCAAAATCTGTAGCTCCTTTGGCCATAACTTGCATTTTTGATCCTGAACAAATGAAGGGAAACTACTACCTGTATGATACTGCTGCCCATGTATGTGACACAGACCTCCTTTTCTTCCAGTGCCCTGCCTCCGGGCAGGACTGGCTCTGTGCTACTGAGATTGATTTTCAAGGTCTTTGGTTTTTCCCTTATGGACGATCCAGCCAACTGTAGCTGAGATGTTGGCAAGGTCTGACGTCTTCTCCTGCATCTGCCGGTGGCAGTGGGACTGAAGTGCCAGATCATGGGCAAAGTCCAGGTCATCCAGGTGGTTCCACAGTGTCCACTGGATCCCATTTATTTTCCCTGCTGTTGTCATCTTCTTGAACCAACCTATCTCCAGCGGAAAGAGGAATGGTGACAGTGAGCAGCCATGTCGGACTCCAGTGCTCACTTCAAAACTCCCTGTGAGCTGTCCCCAGTGGTAAACTTTGCAGGTCATTCCTTCATAAGGATTCTCAAAGAGGCTGACTAACTTGGTTGCTATGCCATAATGTTGAATCAGCTGCCAGAGGGTTTCCCTGTTTATGCTGTCAAAGGCTATGTCAAAATAGTCCTAACATATGGTGCAGAAACTTGGAGAACACCAAAGAGGACTGTCAAAAAAATCCAGACATTTATCAATAACTGCCTCCATAAAATCCTGAAGATCCACTGGCCATACAGCATCAACCACCAAGACCTGTGGCAACTCACTCACCAACTTCCTGGTGAAAAAGAAATCAGGAAGAGGAGATGGCAATGAATTGGACAATACCATTACAAAACCAACCACCGACTTCACAAGGCAAGCCCTAAGTTGGAACCCACAAGGAAAAGGGAAAATGGGGATCCCAAGAAATTGGCGTGGAGACCTGAAGGCAGAGACTAAAAAGATGGGTTACTCCTGGTCAGAACTGGAAAAGATTGCCCAGGACAGGGGACACTGGTGAATACTTGTTAATGTCCTATGCACCAAGGTGTATGAGTGGAAGAGGCTTACTACTACCACCTGTTCAGCGAACAGTTTGTATTGCGGTAGCACTTAAGCATAGGTACTAGAACTAAGAGTACCACTACACTCCCTGGCTGGAAGTGGTTTCCATCATAGATGTACACAGTTTACTCTTTGGTACAATGGCTCTCACCACTCCCATCTTTGAATGCAAGCTTAGAGCAGGTTGGCCCTACCCGTGAAAGCTCGTTATCTAATATGTTCATTTGTTACTCGTTAAGGTGTGATATAACTGCTTGTTTGTTCGTTCGTTTTGATAAAATGGTAGTCCCTGCCCTCAGAGAGCTTACAATCAAGCACAGAGTTGTGTGTTATTACCCACATGTAGTGCAAGAAATTTCACTATTTATTTGAAATTCAAGGTTTCCTCACCTTTTATGTCAGAGGACAGATGTTGATTAAAGATTGGTTGTATCTCCCATTAAGGAGGCTACAGCCACCAGATAAATTGCTTCTGACTGAACTTTGTGTTGTTGTGGTCATATTGGGCTCTGGACAGAAAAGAGACAAGGTGGGTGAGGTCATATTGTTTATTAGCCCCAGGTCTATTGCCGAGAGTCAAGCTTGTTAACTATGCTGAGTTCTTCTTCAAGTCTGGGAAAGGTACTAAGCAAGTCAGAATAAGGACAAAAAAGGGGTTTTCTCAGACACTAGGTAAAAATGGTACCCACTTTGTATGACTCTCAGTACCTTTCCCACAGCTGAAGAACTCAGTGTAACTCAAAAGCTTGTTTCTCTCTCAACAACTGAACTTGGTCCAGCATAAGACATTATCTCATAAAACTTGTCTCTCTGATTGAACTTGTAACTATGAGTACATCAGGAGATGGTCAACAAGTGTGTCTACAATGACCTAATATCTGTGAAAGAGATTATGAAGTGCCCATACATTGTCTGAAACACCTTTACCTACCCTCTGAGAAAAAAACAATTCTTGTTCTTATAGTGGGATATACTGGCAGCATAGTTAAGACAACCTTGAATATGTGTGTGCCTCAGTGATTGCTTTGGCTTACAGAAGATATATAGCAGTTTGTGTGAAAGGTCATGCAGACTGGTGGCAAACATTAACCAAAAATGGTACCATAAAGCAGTGGTTCCCAACCTGGGGTCCACAGACTCCTGGGGATCTGCCTGGGCATAACAGGGGGATCCATGAAAGCAAACGTTAAACTGCTATTTTAAAGGGATATAAGGAATCAACACACAGTTAATAAAAAAGATTGTTCATAAGTTAGTAGAGTCCATGAAGTATTTATGCACGGCATTGACTTTTGAATTCCCCTCTGAACACTGAAGTGCAATACAGGTGTACCTAAATTGAACCCCTTAGCAATTAGATAGCAAAATCAATTAATTTAGCATAATTTTTTTGGTGGGGGAGATTGTCCATAAGAATTTCCCAATTATCTCAGTTGTCCTCATGCATATATATTTACCAAATACTTTCTTGACATAATTCTTGGTGGACAAATTGCAATGAGCCTGCTTGATGACAAATATCAAGCATTCAAAATTCAAACCCTGGCATTTGTTTTGACAGAACAGTGAAGTCACATGGAATTGTTTATGTTCAACTGATCAAACACAGTATAACTAAGAATCAGGTGTCTGGCAAGAATGCTCACTTGAACAAGTTCAAAATTCTCTTTCCAGGAGACCCAGCAGTGACAGCATTTTATGTTCGCCAAACTGTGCAAAAGAGCACATCACAATACACAAAAGACCAGGAAGTCCTCACAAATACTATTATTGCTCTTATTGCTGTACACATTTCCTTCTTTGTTTCCCCATTAAGATGATACATAAAACTGCACCTGAAAAGAAAAAAAACATATACAATTGCATAAAATTAGGGATTGCTATTATGTAGAGTAACAAAAGGGGGATATGGGGTGTTTGGGGTAGAGATAGTACCTTTGACTCTCCAGCAGCTGCACCTTTTCAGGCAGACAGAAGCACTGGTCCTCACCCACCACTCAATTCTCACTGTTGGCTCCTAGCAGCTGTTGTGCATTACAGCGATGCCATCCCCCCAGCAACTGTGTCAGCTCACAGGCAAAATACAGTGAGGGGGGTCTGGTCTGTCTCACATACCGACCTTATGGAGGGACTTGTTCCTTCTCCCTTCTAATGCACAGTCTCAATGGTGGACCAGGAGGTGTGGTGCTGCAAATCGACAACTCCTGTGAAGGCGGAGGAAGACGCCCCACTGCCTTGTGGGTTATCCTGGGAAGGAGAAAGGCTAAGGGAGTAAACCCTGACAGAAAATCCAGAGGGGAGTCCTAAGGTGGTTCTGCATGAACTTCTGGCACTGTCCTGGCAACTCCTGCAGCTGAGCTGGTACCAAATGTAGAGGTTATCCTTTCCTTTGGACTATATCAGTAAAGCTGAGAGTGGGGACCTGGTGTCTGGGCAGCCCAGGGTCTCCATAAAAATTGCCCAGGCTCGCGCCTTGGAGAGGTACTCCAGCATCACTTAACAGTGTTGAACCAAACACAGGAGAAAACAGATACCGGTTATAAGCTCTTGCTCGATTGGCGTAGAGAATGAGCACCAGGGGTTGCTTCCAATGGTGGGAGAGATCATCGCATCTCACTGGACAGTCACTGCCCACCTGAAAGCTGGGCAGTCCCCAGTCAGTAGGGTACTGTCTCGCCACAGTTCACTTGCCTCACTGGGTGCATGAGGCTTAAGGTTCCCAAACCTGACAAGTGACTGAAATGAGCACCAGACAAACCAACAAGAAAATTATTAAGAAAAGGAAATCATCAAAGTTTCAAGCTTGCTTGTTGGAATGTACAGACCATGTTGACCGGTTTGACTGAAGATCTTCAGGACACCAGTGATACCCGAAAGACCGCTGTCATCAACGAGGAACTGAAGAGGCTCCAAGCTGACATCGCCACTTTGCAGGAGACGCAACTCGCAGCTTCGGGATCCCTAAAGGAAAAGGACTACAGCTTTTTCTGGCAGGGCAAAGCCCAAGAGGAACCCAGGGAGCACGGTGTTGGCTTTGCCATCAGAAACACCTTTCTGCAAATGGTGGAACTAGTCATGGGCAGATGAGGAAGACTCCTTCAGGTCAAACTTCAAACCTGCGCTGGTCCCATCCACCTGATCAGCGCTTACGCTCCAACCCTGAACGCCACACCAGAAGCAAAGGACAAGTTCTATGACAAGCTCAGTGCCACCATAGTGCAAATACCTGCTCGTGAACAACTGTACCTTTTGGGTGACTTCAATGCAAGAGTTGGAGCCGATCATGACTCATGGCCCTCTTGCCTAGGTCACTTCAGTGTGGGAAAAATGAATGACAACTGACAGCGTCTCCTCGAACTTTGCATGTACCACAATCTGTGCATCACAAACACATTTTTCCAAACCAAGCCACAGCACAGAGTGTCATGGAGACACCCACACTCGAAGCACTGACACCAATTAGACTTGGTCATCACCAGACACGACAACCTCAAAAACATTCTCCTGACACACAGCTACCATAGTGCCGACTGTGATACAGATCATTCACTAGTCTGCTCCAAGCTCAAGCTGAGACCCAAGAAACTGCACCATTCTAAACCAACTGGAAGGCCCCGCATTGATGCCAGAAAGACGACAAACTCAGAAAAAGATGAAATGTTCAGAGAGATCCTTGAGGACAATCTGCGCAGCAGCCCTGGGGGTGCTGATGCGACATCCAGATGGCAGCATCTGAGGGACACAATCTACAATACGGCCTTGTCAGTGTTTGGAAGCAGAGCTGGAAACACAAGCGACTGGTTCAAAGCTAACTCCAATGAGATGATTTCAGTCGTCGAAAAGAAGCACGCTGCACTTCTGGAGTATAAACACTCACGGAGTCAGAGTACCCAGCAAGCACGCAGAGTAGTCAGAAAAATAGTACAGCAGACAGCCAGGCGCTGTGCCAACAACTACTGGCTTAAGCTATGCAGCAGTATCCAGACTTGTGCTGACTCTGGTAATCTCGGGGGAATGTACAAGGGCATAAAGAAGGCAATGGGACCCATCCAGAACAAGACGGCACCTCTGAAATCCAAATCTGGTGAAGTTATCACAGACAAAGACACACAGATGGAGCAATGGGTAGAGCACTACTCCGAGCTGTACTCATGTGAGAACATTGTGGTTGATACAGCCCTGTACACCATCGAGCTCCTGTCAGTCATAGATGAGCTGGACCAGGAACCAACTGTGGTCGAATTGAAGAAAGCTATTGACAGCACTGCAGTAGGAAAGGCCCCCGGCCAGGATGGTATACCACCAGAGGTAATCAAGTGTGCCTTGGACACACTCCTGGAACCCCTACATGAGCTACTGTGCCTGTGCTGGAGAGAAGGTGAGGTTCCACAGGATATGCAGGATGCCAACATTGTAACCTTGTACAGGAGCAAAGGAGACAGAAGTGACTGCAACAATTACCGTGGAATCTCCCTCTTAAGTATCACTGGTAAATTGTTTGCTGGGGTCATCCTCAGCAGACTGCAGAAGGTCGCTGACAGGGTGTATCCTGAATCCCAGTGCGGATTCCATGTCGAGAGATCTACCATTGACATGATCTTCTCCCTGAGGCAGCTGCAGGAGAAATGCAGGGAGCAGACAAAGCCACTCTATGTCACCTTCATCGACCTGACCAAGGCTTTTGACTTGGTCAGTAGGGATGGACTGTTTAAATTGCTCCACAAGATAGACTGTCCACCGTGGCTACTCAGGATGATCCAGTCTTTCCACGAAGACATGAGAGGAACCATCCAATATGACAGCACGTCATCGGATGCCTTCAGCATCAAGAGTGGCATCAAACCAGGATGTGTCCTTGCTCCGACATTGTTTGGGATCTTCTTCGCACTCCTCCTGAAGCACGTCTTTGGATCCTCAACAGAGGGCATCTTTTTGCACACAAGATCTGACGGGAAGCTGTTTAATCTTGCAAGGCTGAAGGCTAAGTCTAAGGTGCGGGAAGTGCTCATCAGAGACATGCTGTTCACAGACGACACTGCTGTAGTGACACGCATAGAAGGCCAGCTTCAAAAACTGCTGGATCAGTTCTCCAAAGCATGCAAGGACTTCGGGCTTTCCATCAGCCTAGAGAAGACAAACATACTTGGTCAGGACGTTGCTGAACCTCCATCAGTCAGCATTGACAATTACACACTAGAGGTCGTCCATGAGTTTACTTACCTTGGGTCCACCATCACTGACACCCTGTCGCTGGAGACTGAGCTAAACAGGAGGATTGGAAAAGCAGCCATAACTCTGTTCAGACTTAGCAAGAGAGTGTGGAACAACAACAAGCTGTACACTCACACCAAAATGCAAGTCTACAGAGCCTGCATCCTCATCACCCTCCTCTATGGCAGCGAGTCTTGGACCTTGTACGCCCACCAGGAAAAGAGTCTGAATGTCTTCCACTTGCGCTGCCTCAGGCGCATTCTTGGGATATCATGGAAGGACAGAGTGACCAACAACGTTGTCCTCGAGCAAGCTGGAATTCCAACCATGCATACCCTCCTCAGGCAACGGCAGCTCTGCTGGCTTGGCCACGTCCACAGGATGAATGATGGAAGGATCCCAAAAGACATCCTGTACGGCGAGCTAGCCTCTGGCAAAAGACCTCCCAGACACCCCCAGTTGCACTACAAAGACATCTGTAAGAGGGACCTCAAGGAAGTAGACATTGACCCAGATAGTTGGGAAGAGCTGGCAGACGATCGCAGCAGCTGGAAGCACGAACTACACAAGGGCCTTCAGAAGGGTGAGATGAAGATCAGACAGCTGGCAGAGGAGAAGCGAGCCCACAGAAAGGACAGCTAGGACCTGCCAGACACCCACTACATACGCAGCAGATGTAGCAAGGACTGTCACTCTCATGTGGGCCTCCACTGTCACAGTCAATGCTGCAAATGACGATCTTAAATGGAGTTACAAAGGGCACGATCCATAGTCTACGCAGACTGAAGGATGCCTAGTTAGTTAGAGTAACAAAAATTATGTCTATTTTATCAGTAACAGTAATTTAGGAAATTATAAAAATCAATGGCTATTTCCAGCAATTAATTAATATTTTACTGAGCAGAATAGTTACACTGTTATTTTAGTGTATGTTAGGTAACCTGTGTGTGTGTGTAATTTCCCCAACTCCAGTAGTTGGTAAAAACAAAGGGCTGGATCCTAGTCCACACTGTGGCCTCTTTAGGTTGCTCTGGTGGTGCAGAGGAATACCCTGGTACTTCAGGATCCCTGACTTGTCTCTGTTAGAGTAGTCGAAAGTCCAAAGTTTCTCTAAGGTTAAAACCAGCTCTAGCACACATAAGAACAGAGCTAAAGGAAGGTAAAATGAGTTCTTGTATTTTGGTGAGTATTTGTGATTTTAAAAAATCACTGTGCATTATCCTTTTAGCCACACAAAGCAAGCAGGGGGATTGACGAACCCTGTACCCTTTCATCACACAGGCTGCAGGCATGTTGGGCCTGCTTCTTCACTCATGCCACTGCAAAGCAGGAATAATCCCACTAAAGGAAATGGAGCCACACCAGAAACAGGAGACAGAATCAGGCCCAACACAGCTATTCAAGTTAGTAAGGGAAGCAGCATGTGTCTTTAACATAGGTAGCTACTCATGCCCATTTTTAGACCTAACATTTTCATAACTGGGGTGCGGGGCGCAGTGAGAACCATAGTATAAATGACCCTAACAAGCCTGATGAGGTGGGTCTTTGCCCACGAAAGCTTATATTCTAAAATATCTGTTAGTCTATAAGGTGCCACAGGACTTCTTGTTGTTTTTGAAGATACAGAGTAACTCACCTACCTCTCTGATACGTAACAAGCCTGCAACATTGTGTGTGTGTCTATACAACAGTTGTGAATTTATAAAATGATTCACCATTTCAGATTGTTCAGACTCCATTCCATGGCTAAAGTGGACTAATATAAATCAGTTAGTCTAACCTGTATAATACAGATTATGGCACCACCCCAAAATAATTCCTACCACATGTGTTAGAAAAAAATATACAGTCTTGATTTAAAAATAGTCATTGTTGGGGAATTCACCATATCCCTTGACACGTTGTTCCAATGATTAATTACTTTCCACTGGTAAATATTTACGCCTTATTTTCAGGCCATTACACAGCTACTTCCCCTTGCAAACTACCTATGGATCACTAGCTCCTGTCAAAACGGCCAGAGCTGTGCAGGTTTGCCCTCTACTGGCCAAAGCATGCACCCACTGTCCCACTTGACAGGTTAGGTTTCAGTTCATTTTCTTGTAATCATCTCACAGAGGCATTCCAGCATTTCAAGCAATTCCTGCTTTTGTGTATTTATTCCACTGACTTTCCTCTGCCCCAGGAGGTCTTTAGCCACTTATCCTAGGCACAATACTCAGTTTGCTCCAGAAAGCAGTCCAAACCCACTACTTCCTCCTATCCCAGAATATGCTAAACTGCGATCTCTCTCTCCTCCAGGCAGTTGCCTGGTCTCCCCCGGCTGTCTCTCTGTCCTCACTGTCCTTATCTCTCTGAGGGGTTTCATAGTACTTTTCTATCCTCTCCAGGCCTACCATCTAACTGAAGGGTACATGCCTCTTCACACAGCTACAGATTAATACACAGCTTTTCCTCACACCTACCTTTTTCCTCTCTAGCTTTTGTTGGGCCCTTCTCAGAAAACAAGGAACATCCTTATTCTCCCTTCATAGTTACCACCTACCTGAATGTGCTGCCCTCATTGTGTATTCAGCTTGGGTCTTTTCAACCTGGGATCAGTCATCATAACAGTCTCAACATCACATTTAGCGGAGGCCTAATTCCTCGAACACATGAAAGAATTAGCCCGGTTTTGCTTCCCAAAGCCAGCCAATCTCACAGCTCTCCACTCATCTTCACCTGTAGTCAATATCCTCCAATGTAACACCAAAAGCTTGTAGCTGTGACGTATTTCTGTCTGGTTAGCAACGGAGACCTTGGTCATGTGGTGCAGTCACCACTGCTAAGTAACCCTTTGACTAAGGGGAGTCTCTCCCAGCCTATCCTTTTGTGTAGTGGAAAGCTATCTGGACTAACACCGAGAAGCTTGTTATTGTATGATCATGGCCCATACCCACACAGCTGAGATTATTTTTATTGATCTCTCCAATTCTATCAAATGGAGGAGAAGTAAAGCATCGCATGCCATGCAGCTTACATCTAAAATATACTTTGAACTCCTTTATGCCTAAAAAATAGCTTTTTTCAAGCCCATAGATCCCATATTTTCTTCTTAAAGAGTATATATCCTTGTTCATACAATGTAGTCTCTTAGGTCCACATCCTCAAGATCTTACTAGATTTTTACCTGATGTGAGAAGGCCAGGGCCAGTTAGAGGGGAAGTCAGTTGGGCCACTTGACCTTAAAGGGGCCTCAGATTTAGAGGTGTGTTAATTTTTTGGCATTTGATACAATTTACAAATTATTATGCACATCCTTCAATAATTAGTGCATTTGCACAGAAAAAGACTAGAAAGGCATTTGTTAAATACAAATATTCAAATTATGTTGCTTTTTATTTGATACCTTATTTTGTCTTCATGTGTCATTTTTTAATTTTTATTGTGACCATGGGCCTCAAAAGCTGGAAGTGGCCCAGGCCTTTCTGGACCTCTGAGAGGGCTTGAAAATGGACCCCACTGAAATAAAACCTTGTGTGAGAACAATTCCAGTGCAAACAGATAGGATGTAAAATCACTGTGGTGAACTAGTGTCATGCAAGGACATTTCTGCTCTCATGTTTCCCATATTCTAGGGGGACAGAGAGCCAAGGGACAAGACAGACCTGTAACATCACAAGCCCTATCAGAAGACTGGAGAAGACAGAGTGAGAGGCAAGAATAGACTATGTGCCCAAGCTTGTGTTGCAGAGCTCTGTGTGCTGAAGCCAGACACAGACAAGTTCATGGAAGGCAAGGCCACAAACACAACCAAGCAGACATGCTGTTACCTTACTGTTCCCTCTTTTATAGAGGCTCTTAACCTTAAATACTTCTTTCCTGCCCTTGTGTTTAATAACACTGGTGTAGACAACTTCTCTTTGCTGATGTCATCTCAGCTGGAAATAAATCACTTAAAGATCAGGGTTTTAGGAAAGGGCTGGAAGAAGTAAAAATTTCACCAACAGGTGAAGTGAATTTAGCCCCTTTTTTCTAATCATTGACTGTCCACAAACAAACAGATTGTGATTCGCAATTGCTCAAAGAAATTCACACAATCTTTACCTGGGTGCATTATTCATGAAGTTGTCTCTATACGGGGTGTATGGGGTGTCCAGGGAGGGAGACACTTGAGAAGCTCATCCTTGAAGTCTCTTTTGCTGATGACTGTGCACTTATGGCACACAAGGAATCTGATCTCCAGCTCACGGTCAACAAGTTTGCTGATGTCACTCGCCTCTTTGGTTTGACCATCAGCCTAGGAAAGACCAAGGTACTATTTCAACCTGCTTCAGGATCTGCTGCTCTCCCCGCTTCAACCTTTATTGAAGGAACAGAGTTAAAAACAGTAGAGGAGTTCAAGTACCTTGGCAGTGTGATAGCCAATGATGGCTCCCTTGACAAAGGAATCATTGCCAGAATTTGCCAGGCCAGCCGGGCATTAGGACATCTGAGAGCGCGAGTGTTGAATCAGCACAATATCCGACAGTCCACTAAACTGAAAATGTACAAGGCTGTAGTCCTGACCAGTCTCCTGTATGGCTGTGAAACCTGGACCTTGTATAGAAAACTGCTGGAGCGCTTCCACACATGCAGCCTGAGATCAATACTGCACATTCGATAGCAGGACAGAGTTATGCACCTGGAAGTCCTGGACAGAGCAGGAACCACAAGCATCGAAGCCATGATTCTGAAAGCCCAGCTTCGCTGGACAGGGCATGTCATACGAATGGAGGAGTCAAGAATCCCTAAGCAACTCTTCTACGGTGAACTCTCCCAGAGCAAAAGGAATCAAGGTAGGCCTTGTGAGAGATATAAAGACTGCGTGAAGGCCAACATTGCTCGTGCTGGTTTAAAACCAGATCAGCTAGAGCAGCATGAAAAAGACCAAACAGGCTGGAGTGCTCTCGTATGACACGTGTATGACGGCTTTGAAGAGCAGTGACGCATATGCCTCATTGATGCTCGTGAGAGAAAGAAAGTAACAGCAGCAGCCACGCCAAAGGAGCCAGGACAATTCTTTTGCTCACACTGTGAACGCCCATGCCATTCATAGCTTGGACTCCTCAGCCACATGCAAGTCCACAACCAATGAGCCTGTGCAAGCTCAAGACGTCATCATCGGACACAGCGGACTACATACATGTCTGTATACACATTCATATCTAATGTCTGCTTTGTGTACCAAATGATTGGTCATGTCAATTACATGGTGTCCTTTCTGTTCCCTGATTGGATGAGCTAGATGATCTAAACAGAAGAGTCCATTTTCCTGCTTGCAGAAGATCTGTGAGAACCCAGAAAATTGTCAATGAATGAATTGTAAGAGAAGGGGAAGGGCTGAGAGACAGCACTCCCTGTGAAAATGCCATCCTAAATCTTTATCACTGTTTGTAATGCTTTTGCTTTCCACATTCTTGCAAATTAACACAGGTAGTGAAAAGAGGCATAATTAACCCTCTCTTCTAAGACTATGGCTATATGTATGCTTACCAGGAATGTTGACAGCTCCTATGCAATTTTAGGTGCGCCAATTGCATACCAAAAATCGATTTTGCTGCCGTCAACATTGGTCCCTGTCGTCACTGCAGAATGTCGATAGGAGCGCTCCGCTCACTGACATTCCTTAATCCTCGTGGCTCGCAAGGAGTTCCAGGTTCAACACTGATCACAAAATGGCACCCCAGAAGATCAAACCATAAGAATATGCCATTTCACTTGCTTATTTCCATTTTAAGCAGTCACTTATCTGCTGAAGCTGGGACTGGACAGACTCCTCTCCCCATACAGTCATCAGATCCAACAGGCCCACGGTGTTCCAAGCATGGCAGGCTTTGGTGTGATTACCAGGCATGGGCACCTGGGAAGAAGCCATGGGACCATTGCAAACTGTGCCAGCACATGGGGAGCTTGGGGGGGGGGGGCAGCGCGGTGACGTGTTCCAAGTGCTGAGGCATCAGGAAAGGGGATTTAAAATTTTGCAGAGTTCAGACTGCTGATCAGAGCCGCTGATTGGGAATTGTTGACCTCTTCACAGAGGCCAGAATAAGTGACAAAATGCCTCGAGGTGTTCACACCACACATTGGTCAACCACACAAGGAGGAGAAAAGACAAAATATCCCTTGTGAAGCTGGGAGCTTTTGGTGGATGAAAGTGGCCATTTTTGTGTGAATGCTTATGCACTTTTGCTGACAAGGGGCACTTTTTCCTCAACAAAACTTGCCAGTGTAGACCAACCTTAAGTGACAGGCAGTGAAGGGGCTGTTATAAAGGACACCCAAAGCAGCCCTAGATCAAAAGGCTCTTAACTAAAATAGATTTTGAATAAATGTAAGAGAAAAATCTTATCAGATAATATGTAAATGGTAGAACATATCCGCAGTGAGCCTGCGGTTCAGAGTACAGTGATTTCAGCATTACCTTTTAGGACTCAGAGGTTTATGTCATGTTTCACCAGGCTCTTTCCTCTCCCTCTTCTGTCATTACAGCATCCCCCTGTATATTCCTCTCCTCCCTCTGCATCTGAAGTAAAAGCACGGCCTTGTTCCGTATCAGACCAGGCATGTTTTACATTTAGCACCTTGACAGGAATATTTTCACAGGCGCATGGCTAAACATTGGGGACTTTTTTTTCCCCCAATGTCTGATGTCTCTTGCATGCTCATGTCAGATTCAGCCTTCTGTGGAACATGTTTTCACATCATAAACAAGTTACGTGGTCCCTCTGCTCCTCTGCATATCAATTAGCTAACCTTTGTGTGTGGTAAATGCAACATATTAATATGTAGATAGTTCTCTGCCTGAAATCCTTTTGAATGCTAATTAGGCTTTCGCAAACCTGACTCAAAGTGTTACCCAAAGCAATCTGCCAACATTGTACCTTTCTCATCTAGGACTTAAAAGGGACCAATGTCTAATAATGCCAATTTATTCATAATTCCTATCATCATCAAAGGTGACCTCTGGACAGCTGTTGCTCAGTCTGTCCCATATCACCCACTTCAAAAAATTTAACTAGAATATATTTTCATATTTCTAGTATATTTTCAAAGCTTTTTTTTTGCGCTGTGCCAGTTTTACTGTGTTTACAGATAGTGCAAGTTGATCAGAGCCTCAAAAATTGTTAAACAAAATGAAAACAAATCAAATAACAAAAATAAATAAGTAAATAAGACAACAGTCAGCAACAGACATTCTTCAAAGTCAGACCAAGACCACAAGAACCCATGTTTTTGCTGGGCTTTTAATGAAAAAGCCATCTTGCTGTTACCTCTGGGAGGAGTTAGACTGTGCAAACTTGTATAAAAATACTCTCTCTCTAGAGTTTCATTGGTATAATCTAACAGTGGTTCTCAGATTTTTCACTAGTGCAGTGGACCTCCAATCACCCCCACATCGTTCAAGGACTACCTCAGTCGTGGCCCCCAAACCATTCAGAGACCTCCATCAAAGCCAATTCTAGCCACTATGTACACTTCATTAAATGAAAAAGGAGACTACAACATAGATTTTTCAGTCAGTTTCTTGCTTTAACCTTTGTTCTAACCTTTCCTCCTCATGCCCGTGGCCAGGAGAACATTCCTTTCTGCCCCCTCCCGCCCACTTCAAAATATTCTAGAAGTTGCCTGAAGTAAGGACAGGATAAAGGCTAAGAGCTGAGCTGAAAGTTCTTGGAGCTAAACAAGCAAAGTGAGTTATGAAGGCTCATAGGGAAACTTAGAATCCTTAATTCTGTGACATCTCAGCAGAGAAAAGCATAACCTAGGATTCAGATGAGCCAGGGCCATGTATGCTAGAAGGTGAGCAAAGCTTTAGCAATTACTTTCTACAGTGAGCAAGACAAGCAAAATAATATTACTTCACATCAGGGTGGGAAAAATATTATTAGCAAATATTGCCTGAGTGCCTCTCTAAAGGGAACATGTGAAGTGAAGCACATATCAGTAGCAAGATCGCTGAGAGGAGATGCCAGACAAAAGAAGAGATGTCTCAACAATAGGGAATTCATGGGAGTTAACTATCTGTGGATAATCCAAATTACTCTTCCCACAGATCCGTGATCTGATATTCAATGTTCATATACTCATTTTTTCCACCAGAGTGTGCTTTTGGCAGGACATTATAATCACATAAGCTCCTAAACACTTTGCAGATTTAGGATAACAAGTTTAAACTCTAGTTTTGGGTAAGTTGCAAAGAAGAGCGAGAATCTCATGATGATTTTCTAGCGTCCAGGTCCCTGTGAGAACCTTGTTTTGTTACAAACATGTATCATCTTCTTCCCACACTCTTTTAATGCAGCAGACCTGCTGTGTTCTCAACTTGTTATTTGTCTTCTGTGGAATGCCAGGCAATTGGCAAAATTATATGGCTGTTACTCAGCAGAACAGAATGAAAAATGTTGTCTTGTAAGAGGCCTCTCTCACCCCAAGCACATACACAAATGACCTGAGACTTACAAAGCATCTTTCAGTCCGAAGGATGCCAAAGTGCTTTACAGGTTTAATAACAAGTGTCACTAGTCAATATGACAATGTATCTCCAGTTCTGGGACAAACTGTGGCATCACGGCACACTTTTTCTTTCCTCAAGAGGAGAAATGACAAGTATCTTTCAATTGAAACTCCCGGGGGGCATCTTAATAGGTGGGATGCAGTTTGATTTTTTACTATTAATCATGATTAAACATTTATATTACAGCAGTATCTAGAGGCTAACCTGATAGAGGCCCGACAGTCACATACTGCACGTTTGGCCACCACACACAATCTCAGCTCCAAATTGCTTACTGTCTAAACAATTACGGGGAAGAATGGTACTAAATTTGTAGTGATCCTACAGGGTCAGGACCTCAGCTTTGTCTGAGATCTAATATATCTACTGCAACAACAGCCTTCCTTTCTACTCAGAAGCATTTTACCCAGGCCACCGTTAATTCATTTGCAAAGGTAGTTCAAAGGAGCCCTCCCTTTCAATAAGCCTAGCCGTGCATCTCTTTTACATTCTTCTCTTTCAAACAGATAATTACACAAATGCCTACAAAGATGTTCATAAGGCTATTTCCCTACAGGGGTTCAAGGCACCCAAAAGCAGGCAGGAAAAAGGTGGGGTCATGTTCTTTCCAGCCCCGCATCCACTGCCTGGCAATTGGATGGGCATTTGAGGCAGGGAGTAAGCTGCACCTCATTAGGGAGTTGGTGCTGGACATGCAGCCTCCGTGTACGCAGAAGCTGTAAGAGCCATCCTGCTTCCTTATGTCACAATGTTTCCTGGGGCTTCCCCTGGTGCCATGCAGCTTCATGGTGCTCTCAGCACAGGGCTAAGAGACCCAAATTAGTCCATATTAATTGCACTGAGACCAGTGCTTAACTTGTTCCAAGGCCTTCCTGAGCTAAGCATGAGCACCTTGAGGCTTGGCAGTTCATAGCCCTGGCTCCTCTGGGCTCGCTGCATCCATTAGGAAACTAAAAACACTTTCTGGAGCTCAGATACTCCTTTCATTACAAATTAAGCACTAAGTGGGACTAGTCTTAGTCAATGCGAGAAAGGAGAGCAGAGCAGAGCCCTGCAGCTTGTAATCAATGTGCAACTGGCTGGGCTGTTTGGATCCTCTCCGCAAAACCCACCACAGAAATGTTAATCGTTATTATTCCACATGGAGCTTCAGCTTGCAAGAAAGTGTTTCGGTCCAGTGCTATGTCCTTGAAATCATGGCCTTAAAACGGAAATGTTATTTGACACTTAAATTTAGCACTGTGGAGTTATGAATGGAGTCCAATCATTTGGGAACAGATCACGCCACCCTTATTCATATGGAATAGTATTTTCCTCCATGAATAGCTCCTTGTGTTTAGTCCATTTGATTCCAGTGGAGCTACTTGAGGAAGAAGATGCTGCTCCACAGGCATAATTGTGCTGGAATCCAATCGTTAGCGCAAAGTACCACTCAGCATCAGTTTAGGTGTTGCAATATGGGCTCTAGGATTAAATTGACTTATGTGCACAAGGCCAGCACAACTGTGCACAGGGCTTAAGTAAGCTTTGCACTTGTCCTTCTGAACTTCACACTGAGTGACATTTTATGAGACTGACATTAGCATATAGAAAATTTTAGAATGAAAAATTGGCCAATGATAATTTTAATGTCTTCTTGCCTGCAGACTTACAAGAAATAGTTTCAGATCAGGTTAAGCAGATAAATGTGCAACATTGACTTCTCTGTAGTTTTATTTATACAGAGAGCCGACATGTATTTTAAAAATATTATACCTATATTTTATTATTCTCTCTCTCTCCCTCCCATCCCTCCAGGATAATTAAGTATCTACAAGAGCCAATATGATGTATTTAACTTTCATATAATTTCCCTGTTTGATAGTAATGCTCCAAATTAACTACTATTCTCATTAATGAATATATCTATTTATAATCAAGGGCACTTGTTTCAACAGTAAAAGCACATTTTTAATAATACATCTTCATAGTGGTCTTAATGAGGATTACCCAGAGATTGCTTTCAGAAGATTCGCCTTCTCTTAAAATAAGAAAAGGCACATTAAAAAAGAAAAGGCGTATTATCTAAAATAACTTTCCACCCCTAAAATTAGCATTTTGAAGAAGTGATAAAGATATGAGGGAAAGTACTGCAGGTATTTAACCTCAACAGGTTAATGTTTAGAAATTCCCTGGCTTACAGCAGGTAAAGTACATGATGCACTCATTCATGAATTTAGCTGCTCCATAAATCAGTTCTGGCTTCAGCTCCCTGTCGGTTACTATAATTAGAAATTCAGAAGTTCTTTATGCCCTCAGCTGCACTGCAGTGCAGGAATGTCCGTGGGTTGCTCTGTATAAAACAAAGGAAGGTGGTTAATTAACTTGGAAGAAGAAATAAAAGCAAAAATGGAACCTGAAAAGGATTCTGTCAAATTAAACTGTAGCAGCAAACTCACCACCAAAATTATCCAAGAAATTACAATAAACTTGCAAACACTGAACATATGCTCTGCTAATTGTAACACTGAAAATTTAACAGCTAGAGTGGATGGCTAATCAGAAAGGTTTACTAACGATCAGCAAAGAGCTTCTGGCATTGTTATGTTTGAAAGCTGTAGTGCACTCACCCAGACAAAAAAGAGAGGAGCGTTAAACAGACCTGCTAAAAATATATGGACACGTGGCTGGGCAACCCTCAGGAGTTCACACCTCATGTGCAATAACACTTTCTGAAACACAGCTCCTTAATGTATTTGAACCAGGAATGATCAGAATGCACCTGTAACTTTGCACGCTAGCCAAAGCACAGAACATCATAGTTTGGTCCAATGGACTTGGGGAAAGGAAGATTTCCCAGCTTCTGTGCAGTGTGGTCATATACTATACTACATTCCCTGTATACATTCACATACACACACACACACACACGCGCGCGAGCACAACTTTTGGTGATCATCAACCCATATAGCTATGGCACCAACGAAATAAAGATGAAATCACTAAACCATAAAAAGGCAAATGTATTAATGGTCTTTTAACAGATTGGATTTAATTTACTAATAGTTTAACCTCTCTAATCCTCAACTCTCTCGTCCAGCAAAATCCATAATCCAGCATGATTTTAGTTAGCCAGATGTCCACTTGTAAGGGGTGTAGTCTGGTTTCTCGTGGTCCCATAAAGTTTGTTTACAGCCACAAGTCCTGGCTCTCAGCGTTCTGTGTTATTTAGTTGTAGTTTACCACTAAATGTCTTTTATGAGCCCAGTAAGCAGTGGAAGTGTTAGTAATGGCTAGAAAATGTTGACCTGCCATTGTCCAGCAACTTTTCTCATCTGGAATGAGTCAGGTGCCAAGGGTGCTGGATGAGAGAGGTTCAACCTGTAGTACCATTTTAGTAAATATATACACAGACAATGAGATTGCCAAGGAAGGATATGGGACAAGTGAAAACTGGAATGAATTAATATTTATTTCACATGGACCATCAAATTCCAATGACTTTTCAGTCAGTACTAGGCTTAGCCTTTTTTTGGAGGTGGCGGAGGAGGAACCACAAGTATTTTCTTTGTCCTTCTGTAAGTGTCCAGTGAAATCTTCTCCCCATTGACATAAATCAGAGTTTTGCTATTGACTGAAAAGAGAAAAGTTCATTTGAGGTGATCCATCTCCAGTCTTTTAATGTCTCCAAAAGTCTATGATTCCAGCCAAAGAAGGGTTTATGTACTAATGGAATAGTGATGTGCCATTGACTTTTACAAAGTAAATTTGCCCAGCAATTTTCCCCTTACTGAATTAATCAGAATCAATGGAACTGGCAGGGTAAGCCAAAAGTTGCATTACTGCCTACCCTATAAAAAGGCTCTCAAGTATCTGTTTAGGATCCAAAGTGCAAGTGTCCCTAATTTTAGCCACAGGAGATAAGTTTCTCTCTTTTCAGTAGAATACCTCCACTTATAAAATCTAGACTCCCTTCACCTGGAGAGGGTCAGTTGGCTAACTTGTGGGAAGAATCATGTTACATCTTTTGCTGGGTGTGTAGAGAACAGTTAGGGATTTTCCCATTCTATTTAAAATAACTGCTGCATAGACCTTCTTGTTCCATGAGCCCACTCCTTTGGTACAACTGATTTTGAAAGGGATCTACAATAAATTCCATCATCTCATCATGCGCACAGATTCATTGTCAACACACACAAAAAATCCACCTCTAGATACTGTGCATCTGAACAAATGTGTGTGGAAAGCAATCTGCTAGATGACTTCTCTTTCAGGTGAAGCCAGATCTAGACAGGGAGCCAATAAGGACTCCCGTATCAATATCTCCCCTTTCAGAGTCTGACCAACCTCTTTCCATTGAAACATCACTGCACTAACCTACCAGAAAGTACCACATATTGTTCTAAACTCGGCTATGGCGTCCACCACTCAGTTACACACTGTGATCAATCAATGCTATTGCTAAATTACTTTAATATATCAATCTTTTCATCACTACATCTCAAAGCACTTTACAAAGATCAACACGATTATCCCAGTTTTACAAATGGGGAATGAGGCATGAAAAGCTCAAGAGCTTATCCAACAAAAAACACTCAGCAGACCCATAACAAAGTGGAGAAAGGAACCGCATTCCCCTAAGACCAGGCTGAAGGTATTACCTAAGAGGAGGAAATGCTTAGTTATTTGTTAGAATCAAAAGTGTAGGGTTGCAAAGGATAATCCCAAGGCAAGAACCAGTAAACTGAGACCACCCCTGCTAAATTTTGTCTACCCTCCATAGAGCTAACACCTGTGGTGTTATGCAGTTAGCACATAAAGCCTCTTGATCCTCTGCATAGCTGATTATTTTCATTGCTTCCAGTTTGTAATACAAAAGGCTCCTAACCAACACAGACAGCACTGGAGATTGTTAATGATCACAGTGCAAAATCTTTGTGAAGTAAATGAAAAAACCTGGGGACAGGAGCAAGGAGATGTTAGATACATGGAAAGTAAACAACAGCTGGGCATATACAGCTCCTACTGTGTGGCCAACAGGGCTCTATAACTGTCAGGTTTTGTCATTGCATCTTCACGCTGTGACTATGTTAAATACCTGTGCATGCCTGATCCCAGCCCTCTCAGGTTAGTGATAACAGGGTGGTAACTGAATAAACTGTGAGCACTGGTCTGGTATGTTCCTGTGTTTCCCTGATCCAATGAACGGATGTAATTAAGATGCCCTCTGATATCAGGCAATGCTTTATTTGATCAGCTAATAAAAGATGGAGTAGGTTGTTAGGCTATTTAGTGTCTTTCCAATACAGTATTACATGGTAGGCTGTGTCTGCCTTTGTCTGAAAGCAAGAGTAAAAGCTTACTGCTATACCTTAGCAGCAGTTTTAAATGATTTAACATGCACTTCCATGTGGGATCAGGAAAAATCCTCTCTTCTTCATAGGATAGTCTCATACAATTTTGTCCAGGTGCACTGTATAATCCCCCCCTTCTTCTACAGCATTCAGTAGAGGCTACTGCTGCAGGAAGGTTACCAAAATAAACAGACCATCAATCTGATCTTGTATTGCAGCTGGAATGGCATTCTTTGGAAATATGCTTAAAGTTTTGCTTAAAGGACATGTAGTACTTGGAACATATCCTGGATTCTCATGTATCCACTAAATCTATCCCATTCCCTTGCTCATCCTCCCCAATGCCAACTTCAGCTCCCAGACAGATTTGTTTGCCTATCAAAAGACTTGCGTGCTGAACCTCCAGCTGCATCCTTTGGAGGATGGCAGCTCTTGAGGATAACGTCACATCCATCTGTCACAGATGCACAGGCTTGCAGCTTCCAAATAGCTATGAATCAACCTGGACAGGATTCTCGCTGGTGTGACAACCCTTCACGGCACATTCTAACTAGGGCCGTTCTTCTTGGTTTCACCATCTCCTGGTTCTAACCTCAGGGTCTTCAGCACCTCTGTGTCACACTATGAGCTCTGCACAATGAGTGCGCCTGAATAGAAAAGCCTTATACTACCCCCAAAAGGGAATCATGCACCTCAACTTATGCAGTCTGCTGTGACTTTCAGTCCGTGTTGTAAAATGGAATAGTTTATTAGTTGTCTGTGTCACAGTGTGGGAAAGGTCTCTGTTAGCACAGAAGGCATGAACTTATAGACAGGTTCACCTTGGTCAAGCCCAGAGTGCTAGCTCATGACCCTAGACTCAACAAAAAGAGACATGTGTTCACTAGCCTGCCCTATAATGCACCCATTTACCCCTCCTCCAGCAAAACTGATCGCCTGACCTCCACTTCAACTCCCTTCTCCATTTGGTACCAGCTGGCAGAGAACAGGCCCCTGGATAATCAGTTGCTAAGTTACAAAATGCCTGACCAGCAGCGGGGTGACAAATATAGCTGGACCTCTGCAAAATTTAACTACCTTTCTCACCACATTCACACAACACGTATTGAGAAAATCCCCACTTCACCACATCATTCCCTCAGTGAGCTTTCTGTCCAGCATAGCAACTGGAATGTGGCACTTTAGGATTAATGTTAGGCTGTAAACTCAGTATTGATGAGCTAGGGATGGTGACAGCCATGTGGCACCTGACTAATGGATCTGCATGAGATGAGCTGTGTAATGCATTTAAAGAAAGTTAAAAAGTTGGATTTACACTATGCTTGACATTTTGATTAGATTTCATACTGTGTCCTAAGCACAGAATGACATGCTTCTTTCTGCTCACCATAAACTGACATAATCCAGCTTCGAATGAGCCAGAATGCTCTCAGTAAACAAGCATGCAGAGCTAAAACCAATCAATTAGATTACAAGAAAAGTTGCCATGGTACAGATCAGTGTTTCTTAAACTTTTTGAGACTATGGAACCCAACCAACAATATTTCTATGCAGAGCAACCATGAAAATTTTTCTTAAAAAATAACAAAACAAAAAACCAGTAACATATACAGCAAAAAACAAAATGAAGTAATTCAATCACGTATAATGCATGCAGTGTTACTACTTCACTGCTATCTTTTTAATAACAGAATTTATATTGATAACCAGTGTATTTGTCCAAACACTCACAGCACACCTGTGAGTTCGCAGAACATCAGTGTTCTGCAGAACATAGTTTAAGAATTACTGGTAGAGATCATTCAAAAGATAAATGAAAAGAAATTAATAGAGCTGCTTGAATACCTGATCTTTGTTTTTTTGGTTTGTTTACTGAAGTTTTGAGTCAGCCTGAAATGAATTTGTTGCAAATTTTTCAACAAAACTTAAGACAATTGTGGTTAACTTTTTCTAAATAAGTCTGGAGTAAATCTGAAAAGAAAACTCACTTCAGAGCCAAACATTTCAAATCATCAAATTCCCAAATTTGACAAATTCACCAAAACATTTTGTGAACTCAAAGTTGCATTTCAATTTGTTTGTTTTTTTATGAAAAAGGGTTTCACACAAAATAACACATTGTAATTTCATTGCCTGGTGACTTTTTTACCGTTGCCACTGCTCCTTCTGCCTTTTATCCATTTCATCCCTAGTCTAACTTGTTTACTGTGGAACAGACAATTCTGATAACCACCAGAATCAATTTAGAGGTCTGTATACCAAGATCTCCTTCTTCCTCACTCAAAAAACACCCCCATATATGCAAGTCCACAAATCCATGGCTGACCATTATTAATGTTCCATCTGTGACAGAGAGATAGTTGTGTTGGTCAGTATTCTGTCAGAACAAAAAAAGCAGTCATGTAGCACTTTAAAGACTAACAAAATAATTCATTAGGTGATGAGCTTTCGTGGGACAGACTCACTTCTTTGGATCATAGCCATACCAGAACAGACTCAATATATAAAGCACAGAGTTCCAAAAATTGTTATCAATGTTGACAAATCAGAAAAAATATTTTCAAAGTTTCTGATTTGTCAACCTTGATAACAATATTTGGACTTCTGTGCTTTATATATTGAGTCTGTTCTGGTATGGCTATGATCTGAAGAAGTGGGTCTGTCCCACGAAAGCTCATCACCTAATGAATTATTTTGTTAGTCTTCAAGGTGCTACCTTACTGCTTTTTTGTTTTAATGTTTCAGCTGTAATCAAACATTGCAGCCTCATTCATTCTCCATAGTATGTAGGAGCCAATATTGCAAGCCAGCATTTCAATTAATTCTGTAGCTTACACACACACAAAGCTTGCGCTCCCCAGCCAAGGCAATACTAGGACCACCTTTCTGTAACATAGCATTGGCTATTATATGGTCCCTCAGGCTACCTGCTGACTAGAGTCCTACCATGTGCTGATGTTTCCCTGGACTTCTTCCTACATATCTGGCTACCCCTCCACATCTCTGAGTTTGCCACTCTTCAATGCCTTCCACTATGAGAGTGACTGCAAACTACTGCCCTGCAGGCTTTCCCAGCAGTAGTTCACCCTCTGCACCCAGCCTGTTCCTACTCAGGTGAGCCTCGCCTTAATTAGCTCCTCCATTCTAAAGCTGCCATGCTTGCAGCCTAATTAGCTGATTGAGTCCACCTGGGCTAATTCAGCTCTTGCAGGGTGAGGGTGGGAATTCACCCCCTTACAGGAGGTAGCTGAGGGATATAGGTATTCATGCAGTTGAGGTACACGTTCTATAGGTGTGTTTGAGGCTCTCTGTTGACTAAAATTATAGTGTGTGGATTCTAGTCTACATGAATCGAAGAGCCAAGTCCATTCCCCTAGTCAAAGCATAAATCAATAGGGCTGGAGGAGAAGAGATGAAGGCTTCATTGTGTAATATGACACAGTGAAATTAGAAGCCAACGTTACTTTTCTCTTCCTCTTTATTTGCCTTAGCCAGCCTTCTCAGCAGCGCTGGAACCGTATTTAGGGTGGGAATGCTGAGCTTCACCTCCCCCCTCATCGCTGCCCAGGCCCTTCAAAGCACCAGGCTGGAGACACAGCTGCGGGTGGCAGATTCGAACAAGAAGTGGTGGAATCCTTGGGACTGGTGGCTGGGACCTCAAGACCAGTAGTGGGGCCAGCAGCCACAACCCTGGACCCAGTACCAGGGCCCCAGGCATGGGCTGATGGCTTCCACCCGACTGTGGGGCCAGCAGTGGAGATCTCCTACTTCCTCTGCCTATGAGCCTCTTTCTCTCTACGCTTTCACTCCTTTTCTTTTCCAGTTGGTTCTGTGTCTTGTTCTTCTGTGACTTCTCCCTCTTTTCCTTCCTCCTTTCCTTCCCTTCTCTATCTGTTCCCCTTAAAGCATCCACATCAACGCAAAATTACACCTGCACAGTCAACATTTGCCACATTTGAACTTCTGCTCATAACTGCTGCCATAAGAGGGAAGTAAATGTAAAAATATACATGTCCCTTAAATTAGGAGCTGCAATGCTGAGTCTAAGTTCTCTATGTGGAACTAGACCTAAATATGTACTAGGAGAACTGGCAGAAGCATGCAGAATGGAAAGCTAAATGAGATAATGATTATGCATTAGGCCATGTAAATTATAATAAGAGAAATTGCTGTTTCTGTGGCAGAAATACAGGTGCTGTTAAATCCTGCACTGCGACTGCAGATATAATCTAAAGCAAAAAGAGTTTCCCCTGGGATGTCACAGATAACATAGCACTTCCCCATAAGGGAGTAAAGAGAAGTAAACAATATTCTTGCCTCTTAATTGGTGCCATTCCCTCGTTATCCCGCAGGAGATGTGGTAGTAAACCACTGAGAGTACAACATTGCAGAGCTCCAGTCCTTGCAACTCTGTATCTGAAATGAAGACAGAACGTGCTAATCTTGGTCTCTGAGTGCAGTGCCTTATGCAAGAAGACTTCTTGCCAGGGACTTTCAATGCCTTCGGGCTGCTATGCTCCCTAGGTTACGCACCTGCGTGCTACGTCTACATTGGCCCCTCTCTTTCGAAAAGAGCATGCAAAAATGGCCAATTGAAAATACAAATGAGACATTTATTTGCATATTCAGCACCTTATTTGCATAATGGTAGCCACTCACCAGTCTGGAAATGCTGTTTTTGAAAGCCAAAACAGCCACGTAGAAGCGGTTCCTTCGAAACAAAGCCCCACTTTGGAAAGCACTCTTCTTCCTAATTTTTTTCAGGAAGAAAGGTGTGTTCAAAAGCGGGGCTTCCTTTTGAATGAACCCCGTCTACATGGCTGTTTCAGCTTTCAAAAACAACACTTCCGAAAAAGTGTCTGTTATTATGCCAATGAGGCACTGCATATGCAAATCAGCTCCTCGTTTGCTTTTTTTTGATTGGCAGTTTTTGCCTGCCCCTTTTGAAAGGAAGGGCCAATGTGGACGTAGCTGTGGGGTTTTGGCACCATTACAGCCTATACCATTAAGTGAGGTGACACCAAACGAACTTAGTATAGTTCAGTTCACCTACTAAAGAAAAAGATGTTCATTTGCAGTGCTCAGCTGAAAAAGGGATTTTGCAGGGGTAGGGCCTGGACCTGCCAAATGTTTTTTATCTTCTGGCATTGGAACACTATTAAGAACATTTGTCTCATTTGGATCTTTCAGCAGTTTATGACTGTGCACAAGTTTCAAGAGGAAGAGAAAATGACAAAAATATAGCTATATGCACACTCATATATTGTTGCACATAGATACGCTTGATTTCCATGCACACCTAAATACATATACATTCATGCACACAAACATGAGCCAGATCAGTAACTGGTGAAAACAGGCCTATGTCAATTACATACATTAATTTCTAACTAGAATACTTACACCTGAACCCAGAGATAAAGTACCTACATACATATGCTATTAAATAGTGTAAATCATTTTGTGTGTGGATGTGTGTAATTATTCCAGCCCCCAGCTCCTGTTGCAAAAATGCTCATCCTACAGATGAGGTATGCTTACCACTGTGCAAGCTTCAGAGGATATACAACCCCAATCTTCGCAGAACTTCTAATCTTAGTAAGATGACAGCAGAAGTAGTTAGAGGAGGTGGGTACAGTTCTCCCTTGGGTAATTTCTGATTTTCATTGGAAAGAGATCCAGCTGTTCTCAGACTAACTTTAAGTTTTGAACATTACACACATGCTGAATAGTGAATGTATCAGACTTCACAGTAGATGATAATGTGCAGCCTTGGCTATCTGCCTTTAGTTATTCAAAACTCCTCGCTCTCAAAACCCAGTCACTCTTCTGGAGGTTTCAGATAAGTGATTCCACTTAGCAGCAAGCTTTCAATTCCAATTCCTCAATTACAGAGACCCCTCTGGCTGGTTCCCAAGGAAGTCAGACTCATTAGAACTTCAGCATATGTCTGATAACCCTAGAGACTATTAGAAAGTTGTGGTTATGCTGTATAACTCGATACAAAGTACTACTAACACTCCCCATAGCAAGGTGATGGGCACCGTATATTATTCTCAGCCCAGATGCCAACCCCATCCCATTGAGCCTGTTGGTATGGGGTGGGGACCTGCTGTTTGAGTCTGGGACCACACTCTGACACCCACCATAGGGGAAACACCTCACCCTTTCCCTCCATAATGCTGTGGAGGATACAACAGTCACCCATCACCCAGGGGATGTTTCATAATCCCACTTCTAGGCACGTCAGGAGACACTGCCATCAGCCCTTCAGGCACCCGAAGGCCCACTCCACTGCATTTTGGGCCCAGTTGAGGTGTGTTAAATGCCTCCTGGGAGGGGTTGGGGTGGCCAGTGTAGGGCTGCATCAGCCAAGGCAGCAGTGGGTAGGCAGCATCCACCACCACACATAGGGACATGTTCACAGCCCTGACCCTGATCTCCCTACAGGGGACAAAAGTCCTGGCCTCTATGCAGCCACAGAGCCTGGAATTACAGAACACATGGGCATCGTGTGTCCATCCCACCCAGCCCACATAAATGTCCATGAAGCGGCTCTTGCTGGAGCACTACCGAGTGGTAGCCTTTTCTGTTGATGTATGTTCCTGCACTGTGTTCTGGGGTGTGGATGAGGATGTGCATCCCGTCCAAGGCACCAAAGCAGTTTGGAAACCCGAGTGCTGTGAATCCCGCAATGGCTGCATCCACGTCCTCCACACGGATGATCCTGCGCAGCAGAATCTCATTGATGGCACCCATGACCTGCATGGGTGGAAGGGTGCGCGGTGTCATAAGGAATTCAGGGGATGTTCCCTGTCCCCCTCCCCCATGCCTCTGCCCCCCGCCCTCTTCTGCCAAGGTTTCCCCTTTCCTGGGATACGACTCCACACTCTCTGTGGTGAGTGCATGAGCCAAACATGTCTAACCTCCATGATGACAGCCCCAGCGGTGGCCTTGCCCACTCCAAACTGGTGACCCATGGACTGGTAGCTGCCCAGGGTGGCCAGCTTCCAGATGGCAATTGCTACCCATATTTCAAGGGGGACCGTGGGCCTCATGGGGGTGTCCTGGTGAGCCATGCTGGGGCAACCCAGTGGCAGAGTGCCTGGAAAAGTCTGCTTGTTCGTTCTGAAATTCTGCAGCCATCCAGCATAATCCCACTCCCCCAGCACCAGCTGCTTCCACCAGTTGCAGCTGATTCGGTGGCTCCAGGGGTGCCAGGGCACTGGGGGGGAAAGCCAGCGCCGTCCTGGGCTGAGCAGCTCCAGGCCCCCAGCGTGGGGAGGTTGACCACAGGTGAAGATGGAAGGCAGCAGTGACTACCATGGACAGGTGGCCAAGAAGGGTGTTGAGAATGTCCAGCTCTAACAGGAGCTAATGCTGGGGAGCCATCAGGGACAGGCTGCCAAGCGCCGTATGTTCCGTGCAGAGGTTCTGCAGGCCTTGCGAAAACTCTTTGAGCCTGAGCAAATGCAGGGCATAGGCATATGGGAGGGGCAGCCATGCAACCCCATCCATGCCTTTTCCTGCTCAGCTCTTTCGAAAGAGCGCATGTGCATGTGCGGATGCTCCCTTTTGAAAGAGATGAGCTATCTTTCAAAAAAGCAGATCACGGGCTCAATCCATTTTTTGGGTGTGGACGTGCCCTTTCAAAGGATGACCTTTCAAATGAGATCAAACGAAATCGTTCGAATGTTCGTTTTTTGAAAGAGACATCTAGTGTAGACATAGCTCAGTCTTTAAGGTGCTACAGGACTGCTACTTAAATTGATTGAGTTTCTGGACTTGGTGAAGAGTCATTCTTTTTTCTGCAAAATTGTTGTGCAAAAGAGAATTGACAGGTATTTAATTTCTTTGGTGGGTTGAGAGTTTTAGCATTCACATGGGTCAATGAGCCAGGTGTGCTGCTTTTAAATAGTGTACATGAAACTCTGTTGGAGGCATTTCCTATGCATCCATCCATCTATAAAATATAAATTGAATAAATGAATCATTATAATAGTTTCACACACATACTATTGTGTTTTTGAAGGAATAATGATTTTTACTGTGTAAAAAAAGACCCAAGATCTCTCTACTGAGCCACCATTTTTAAGAAATGTTCTTTAAAACCCATAACAGTATGATTTACCACCCAAACACGCTCGGTCCTTCAACTATATAAGAAGTCAGCCTTGGATATACGGCCAGAGATAGCAACTGATAGCCCTTCCTGTGTGTGAGCTTTCCCCCAGAACAACTCTAATGGACATGAATCTCTTCTGGAACCAGTGTTTCTATATTGCATATATCTCCTGGGTGGATCAGCCATAAACAGAGTGTTTCCCTGTACACTCTGGGGTTAGACAGAATTTTCTAAATATCAGCTTTGGATAAATAAATTAGCTTTGTATAAATAAGTTATAACTTCTTTTGAGAGGAGTAGGGCTTGTTTACACTTGCCCCCAACTTCAAAGGAGGCATGTTAATCAGGGTGACGGGAGATTATTAAGGAAGTGCTCTGGTGAATACGCAGCACTTCATTAGGCTAATTCTTCTCCGTGGCAACTTTGAAGCTTCAAACTTCAAAGTGCCAGCATGCGTGTGCCCACGCTACTTCAAAGTCCCTTTAAAGGGACTTCAAAGTAGCATGGGCACTTCGAAGTGCCCACAGCTACACACATGCCGGCATTTTGAAGTTTGAAGCTTCAAAGCTGCTGCAAAGGAGAATTAGCTTAATGAAGTGCTGCGTATTTTCCGTTGCCTTGATTGACATGCCCCCTTTGAAGATGGGGGCAAGTGTAGACCCAGCCTTAATGTAGTGTAGAGAAACTTCCCCCAGATATTTAGACTAAATAGCTTTTACAAGAGAATTGTAAAGAATTGATTGGTAGGACAAGTGAGTAGAGCATGTTAGATAAATGTACTAATCAATAACAAGAGCTGAAGGCCATCTTAACTCCTTTTGCAACATTGTGTCTTTCTGTTTTCCTTTTTACACCAAATCTGCCTGTCTGCTTAAACAGTGGATTCAGCAAACTATTGTATTACAGGAGTTGCTTTGTTTGAACATTTCTCATTCTTGGTGCCCATACTCAGGTATGTTCCATTAAGATTCTCTGAGGTAGCTGACCTCCTTGCGCCCTCCCTCCGTAGCTTGGCATTCAGAAATAAGCAGCGTTAGGAAAGTACATGGCAGAAGATGTCAGTTATTTATAGCAGTGCCAAGACTTCTGAACACAGCTTTCCCATCCGCAAATATAGGTGTGATGCTCAGAAATTCAATATTTAGGGATTTGAAAGGGCTGGCACTTTTCCTCTTTGTTTTTTTGAAAAGGGGAAATTAAGGTGATAATTTCAATAACAAAAAAGTCATCTGAATATATTTTTAGCTTGAGTGCCCTGGCCTGTATCCCTGCCGATAGAACACTGCCAACTTTATTAGTATCTTGGTCAAATATGGAAATCTGGCATATATTATTTTTTATATCTATTTTCTCCAAACACTGGAGATGCTGCCAGTGGAAAATAAGCCACCATTATACTGCACATTTCATAGTATTCCCTTGGATCTTCCCTATACTGTATCAAGTGACATGTGCTATGTCCAGGACCAGGGCAGTCAGTCTTCATGGTTGGAGCAGGAGTCCGGCCAAGTCAGGCACCAAGAGGTCAGATTCCAGGACAGGACAGAGAATGAGTCAAGCATCAGCAGGCAGACAGAGTCAGGTTACTAGGAGACTGGGATCAGGCACCAGATCGCAAACAGTGATTGTACAGTGAAGTGAAGGACAAACCAGGATTGGAAGCTGGGGTCTGAAGTCTATCACAAACATGAGTGGGAGCAGAGGTGGGCAACCAATCCGTGGTTTGTTCAGAAAACTCCATTTCCTGACTTCTGGTTTTAAGTACCAGCATCAGTGAATCCGAGGGCTGTGCAGGCCCACCATACAGGTCCTGCTGGGCAGTAGTTCGTGCCAAGTCCTGCATCACAGGGTCCTTTTATAGGAGCATAGCCTAAGCCTCCCCTGGCGATGCAGAGGTATCAGCAGCCCAGAAATCCTATGAGCCCAGAACCCAACCAGGCAGGTTCTAACAGAATGTCCACTTGGGGAATGGTGCTTTCTTCTCAAAAGCAAAAGAAGCCCCTATTCCTGATGCTAGTCATTTTATTTTTAGCCAGAGCTCACTATTGATGAACTAGGCCCTGATCCAGTAACGAGCAGTGTACGGGTAGAACCCTGACCAGAGGTCAGAGATCCAAGTTGAGCGTCAGTGATTTTAATGGAGCTCTGCAGAGCTCGGGCCACATAGAACTCTACGCAGGATCAGGGCTCTAGAGTGCAAATTCTGAGCAGCGCTCTGGGGAAAAAAATCCTCTTTGCTTCTGTTTTGTGATCACCATATTATGAAGTTTGTAAATGATAAGAGGTAAAGCACTTTAAAAAATATCCGGGGAAAAGTCAGGTGATGGTTTCCTATCTGGGACTGCCCTCTCCCCATATACAACACTTTAGAGCATCTTTGGGGTGGCATGTTTTGGAGGATATTTAGCCTTAGTCATGCAGCTTCAGAGCTTAGGGATGTCTCTTCCCTCTTCTGCCCAGACACCAGATGAATACGTCCTAAACTGTGCCAAAACGCTGACTTTGTGTTAGTGGATAACTAAATGTGGTCTCTCAACAGCAGTTCCTTATTCACCTAGGCTACATCTACACTAGCAACATCTGTTGACCGTAACGTCTGTCAACAGAGGGCATCTACACACAAAAGCAGATCAACAGAACAATCTGCTCTGTTGACAGCGAGCAGCCAGACTGCCCTGCCCTCTGTCGACAGAATGGCTGACCAGAAGCTCTGCAAACAGGGCTGCCCCAGGGAACCAGAAGCCATCTCTGTCGACAGAAGTATCTACACTACACTTTTGTCAATAGAACTCAGTCAACAGAGTGTTATTCCTCAAATTTTCAAGAGATAACACTGTCAAGACAAATGCAGAGTTCTGTTGAAACTCTGTTGACAGAATGCTTTATATGTGCAGATGGTCCCTGAGTTATGTCGACAGAAGGCCCCTTCTTTTGGCAAAACTCTCTAGTTTAGACACAGCCCTTGGGGGGAGGGGGCTGGCATAGAAGTCACTCACAACAAGGACCTATTCAGGTAGTATGAAGTTCAGAGATCATTTGCAGAAACATCAAAAAAAGGAGACTTTAGGCATCTTTTGAATAATATAGGCTGTGTCTACACTAGGTCCCTACTTCAAAGGGAGGATGGTAAGCAGGGTGTTGGGAGATTATTAATGAAGTGCTGCCGTGCGTATGCAGTGCTTCATTAAGCTAATTCTCCCCCATGGTATATTGAGGATTAAAGGGACTTTGAAGTAGCCCAGGCACTTTGAAGTACGGGCGGTTAGCCACGGTTACATGTAAGCCGGCATTTTGAAGTTTACCGCTTTGAAGTTACCACTGGGGAGAATTAGCTTAATGAAGTGCTGCAAATGCACCACTGCCCTTCATTAGTAATCTCCCGACACCCTACTTACCATGGTCCCTTCCACTTTGGGAGCTCATGTAGATACAGCCATAGAGTGAAATGTGTAAAATTACACGTGGGGTGAAAAAATGTAAAGGTAAATTCAGTCTAAGGCCTGTTGCAGAGCTCACTAAAGGCATTGGAAGTCTTTCAATTTATTTCAATATTTTTGAGAAGACTCTTTGAGGGTCTTCAACCTAGGGCCTGGTTTGCCTGTGTGTGACTTCAGCTCTGAAATGGTATAGCCTCCTTAATTTCAGTGGTCTGGGAGGCCAAATTTAGTTGGCGATTAAAGTCCAAAACCTATATAGCATTCTCTGAAATGCTTCCAGTTCTACATTTTGAATTGCACAGTCTCAATAGGTAGATGAGATGATGTTGAACAGAGGAGGGTTTTAGGTTTATTAGGAATTGGGGAACATTTTGGGAAAGGATGGGCTCCATCCAAACCGTAAAAGAACCAGACTGCAGGCATGTAAAATTAAGAAAGATCATAAAGTTTTTAAAATAAGGGCTGTAGAAAAGCCACAGGTATAGAAGAACACTGTGTTTGGACAGAGGCATTCCATAGGGGAGGCTATGTGAATTCTATGGGGATTCTCTCTAGCCTAATAAAGAGGAGAGGAAAGACATTGTTAAAGTACAGGTAGAAGCTGACGAGAAATAATCAAGTAAAAGAGAGTTGCATTCAATTACATTCCATGAAAGCAGATAACTAAATATTAACATTTTAAGTGCTTGTATTATAAATTCTAGAAATATAAATCCTAAGAGGGGGGTGCATCTGAGTGTGTGGACATTATTACATTTGGCATCACAGAAATAGGGTGGAACAATAATAATCAATGGGACATGGCAATACCAGGATATAAAATGTATAGGAATGACAGAGTAGGTCATGCTGGTGAGGTTCATGGCACTATATGTGAAAGAAACTAAAGTTAGATTTAGTAAAAAAATTAAAAGAATCAAACTTCACTATAGAATACATATAGATAGAAATTTTGTGTTTGAATAATACGAGTACAACAATAGAAACATACTACTGAGCAGCTGAGTAGAATGGTAATGGTGACTGTGAAATGCTCAGTGGGTTAGAGAGGCTACAAATATAGAAAACTCAGTAATAACAGGGGATTTCAACTATCTCCATATCGACTAGGTATGTCACCAAAGGGCAGGATGCAGATATAGCATTTCTAGACAACATTAATCATTGTTTCTAAGATCAGCAACTGCTGGAACCCGCAGGGGGAAAGGCAATTCCTGATTTTGTCCTAAGTGGCTCACAGGGCCTTGTCCAAGAGCTGAGTATAGCTCAGCCCTGTGCGTCTTTCCATTTCTAACATATTTTGTGATATGTGGGTGACCAGAACTGCAGGCAGTGTTCAATACCAGGGCATGTCAGGAGTTTTATAAAGTGGCATTCTGATATCTTCTATCTTATCTATCACATTCCTAATGGGTCCTAATATCTGGTTAGCTCTAAGTGCCACTGTGGATTGGACAGGTGTTTTCAGAGAACTATCCACAATCACTTCAAGTTCTCTTTCTTGAGCGGTTACTTTCTTGAGCTAGTTCAGACCACAACATTTTATATGTATAGACAGGATTATATTCTTCAATCTACATTGCACATTGCACATATTATCGTTATACTCTAGAATAGTCATCAAGTTTTTGGAGACCCCTTGGTAACCTCTGTGGTCAGCTCGGGATGTAACTAGATAGTTTAATTATGTATTGTCTGCAAACTTTTCCATGTCACAGTTAAGCCCTGTTTTCAGCTCTTCTTCGAACATGTTGCATAGTGTCAGTCACAGACAGTACAGATCCTTGTGGGATCCACTATTTATCTCTCTCCATTCTGTAAACTGACTGTTTATTCCTGATTTTTTTCCCCTGTCTTTTAACAGTTTATCAGTCCAGGAGGGAATCTTCCATCTTATCCTACAATTGCTTACTTTGCTTAAAAGCCTTTTGTGAGGGACCTTGTAAAAGTCTTTCTGAAAGTGCAGCGCATTCACTGGATCACCCTTGTCCACAAGATTTTCGGCCCCTTCAAGGAATCCTCATAGGTCAGTAGATAGATTGATAAATAGAATAGCTACCAGTCCATAATTACCAGGATCAGCTCTGATGCCTTTTTTAAAAAAAAAAATGGTGTCCCATTAGCTATCCTCCAATGGCCTGGAATATAAAGACTGGGACTGTTCAGCTTGGAAAAGAGATGGCTAAGGAAGGGTATGATAGAAGTCTATAAAATGATAAATGGCATGGAGAAAACGAATAAGGAAGTGTGACACAAACATCTGCAGTCACCCAGTGGAATTATTAGGCTGCAGGTTTAAAACAAACAAAAGGAAGTTCTTTGTCACACAACACCTGGTCAACTTGTAGAATTTGTTGCCAGGGGATGTTGCGAAGGCCAAAACTATGACTTGGTTTCAAAAAGAATTAGATATATTCATGGATGGTAGGTACATTAATGGTTCCTAGCCAATAATATCAGGGACACAACCCAATAGCTCTGGGCATCCCTAACCTCTGACTACCAGAAGCTGGGACTGGACAATATGGATGATGCATCATTAAAAAACTGCCCTCGCCCTTGTCAGAAGACAGGATACTGGACTAAATGTACCATTGGTCTGACTGAGTATGTCCGTCCTTATAGCTTGTCAGGCCCTGAAGTCTGTGGTATATGCTTAATGTAGCATATAAGGGGTTAAAATTGGTTTAGAAAGAAGAAAATATAAGTTTTATAAAAAGCAGGTGCTTATTAGTTACAGAAAGGCCTGGGAGAATGGCTAAAACCCATTGGCCCCAAGAGGAAAATTTGTTTTGTTGTGTATACAGAACCTGGAAAGTGTCTGATCTAATCGAAGGGTCAATCTTCATGTGCCCCAGCCCCGTAATCATTTTTATTGCCCTCCGCCGAACCTGCACCAGCACATCCACATCCTTTTCATATCAGGGGCCCAAAACTGGATGCAATATTCCAGATGTGGCCTCACCAGTGCCAAATAAAAGGGAACAACCTGTTCTCTAAATCTGCTCGCAATGCTCCTCGTAATGCACCCTAATATGTTGTTAGCCTTCTTGGCTACAAGGGCACATTGTTTACTCATATCCAGCCTTTCATCCACCATAATCCCTATGTCCCTTTCCGTCTTACTGCTGCTTAGCCAGTCAGTCCCCAGCCTATAACAATGCTTGTGATTCTTCCATCCCAAGTGCAGGACTCTACACGTCTCCTTGTTGAACCACATCAGATTTCTTTTGGCCCAATCCTTCAATTTATCCAGGTCACTCTGAAACCTATCTCTATCCTCCAACGTATCTGCCTCTTCCCCTAACTCAGTGTCATCTGCAAACTTGCTGAGGATGCAATCCAGTCCCTCATCCACATAATTAATAAAGATGTTGAACAACACCGGCCCCAGAACGGAGCCTTGGGGCACTCCCCTTGAAACTGACTGCCATCCAGATATTGAGCCATTGACCACTGTCCCTTTGGCCTGACCGTGAAGCCAGCTTTCTATGCACCTTATAGTCCATGGATCCAACCCATACGTCCTCAACTTGTGGGCAAGAATGGTGTGGCAGACTGTATCAAAAAATTTTGCTGAAGTCAAGGTATATCACATCTACTGACTTCCCCATCTCCACAGAACCAGTCACCTCGTCATAGAAGCTAATCAGATTGGTGAGGTAGGACTTGCCCTTGGTGAATCCATGTTGACTACTCTTGATCACTTTCCCCTCTTCCAAGTGCTCCAAAATGGATTCCTTGAGGATCCCCTCCATTATTTTCCCAGGCACTGAGGTAAGACTGACTAGTCTATGGTTCCCTGGATTGTCCTTCTTTCCTTTTTTAAGAAGCAAGAAAACATCCTTTGTCTTCCTGAAATACTACCTCTCATTCACTGCAGCCTTCTAAATTCTGCAACAAATGAGGCAAGGGTCATACAGACAACAGTCTCTTTCACTATACAGCCCTGCTCAACGCCAGAGCAGGTCTTTCCTGTGCACTGAATAAGGAAGGGGTGTTGTGGGACAGTAACAGGAGCTCATGTCGTGCACAAGTAACTTTAAAGCTGGCATTTCCCATTTTTGAGTGCTTGAATTGACAGCCAAAATGGTCTTTTAACATGTTTTGGTATGTAATTTCACAGTTTTTTGAAACAAAAGTAAAAAAGTCTGAAATGACATCATGTAGTGTGACAGACACTCCCATGCATCATGGAAGTAGCTGTAATCTTTCTATCACAAAGACTTCTGAGACCTGAGCTAATGGGGTAACTAACTGCAGTAGCAGGTAGAATAGTAACAGAGAGGTAGCCATGTTTGTCTGGCTGGAGCTCATGACTTAAGAGGATAGGCTGAGGGATTTTGGCTTATTTAGTTTACGGAAGAGAAGACGGAGGGGTGATTTGGTAGCAGCCTTCAACTTCCTGAAGGGGAGCTCCAGAAAGGATGGAGAGAAATTGTTCTCAGTGGTGACAGATGGCAGAACAAGAAGCAATGCCCTGATGTTACAGAAGGAGAGGTGTAGGTTAGATATTAGGAAAAACTTCTTCACCAGGCGGGTGGTGAAGCATTGGAATGCGTTGCCGAGAGAGGTGGTGGATTCTCCATCCCTAGAGGTTTTGAGTCCCAGATTGACAAGGTCCTGATTGGGATGACTTAGTGGGGGTTGATCCTGCTTGAAGCAGGGGGCTGGACTAGATGACCTCCTGAGGTTCCTTCCAGCCCTATGATTCTGTGATTCTAAGAAGAGGCCCTAATATTTAAGGCTGATTTCAGCTTAAACAAAGTAAGAAACTGAAATAGCCAATAAAAAGGTTACGAAAGAGTGAGTTCTTCAAAGGCTGCATGTAACTGTATAAGGGTGGTTACTGCTTAGGTATTCAGGGAACATATGGAGCAGGTTTATATACATCATTCAGCCACTAGATACAATGAAGGAGTTTATGGCTGAATTGGTGTTATCGTGGTCTCCTGGATTAATACATTTCTAATAATTCTAACACATGGTGAATACGTCAGCAGGATAGTACATGTTGCAGTTTCATACGAAGGAGAAAACATTGATCCTCAGTGTGCCTAGAGTCTGCAGGGCCAGGAACAAGAGAAGGCTAATGATACACCTTAGGCAGCTAGAAAGAGACTCTGGTTAAACAGCACATTCAGTGGCTCGATTAAAAATAGAAATCATTGACAGTCCCTGTTAAGCTCATCTATCGCTGAGCAAACCTCCACAGTAGAACTAGGCACAAATTATGAGCTACAAAAACAACAAAAGCTTTAATTTTGAATTTCCTGGCATTGGATAACTTTCCCTGCATCCTTACAGTACTTATAGATGTGACAGTGCAGAACTGAACTTACTCACTGGTTTCAAAACATAGGCATTGAGATCAGAAAGGCTTATTTTCCTGGAGCAGTTCAATCTCCGTTGAAATGCAAGAGACAAAAAAATAGCTCTCCTTTTGAGACTGTGAAGGTCATTGCTGGAGATTAAAAGAGCAGGAGACTGCTCACTGAGATGTGTCAAGCTTTGGTGCCTTACAGACACATAACCAAAGTGCTGGGGCATGGATTTAAAGGCTCTGCATTTGAAAGCAAAATAGTCTTAAAGGCTGAGGTACAGTATGCCAACAGTCAGCTTCAATTTACATTTCTGATGTAAATTGTAAACCTCAGAGCACTTGGGAGATGTAATAATAGGCATTCTGATATGACATTAAAGGCTGTCAATGCTATTGGATACCTTTAAATATTCAAGAAGTTTCCTTTCTGTTCTCATGGCACCCTGGGCTACCTTTAGCTGCAGTGCAGGGGAACTGAAGTGAACTATCAAAGTGAACTCTAGGTCAGAACACAACTGGTCAGTCAGAAACACTTCTCGATTTCCTCTTTGACTAGTTGTCTATTTAGGGAGCTGGGCAATGGGTTGTTCTGATGCTGGGCTCACTCAGGGTCACCTCTTACAGCTGTTCCACTTTGAAAAATATATTTTTTTAAAACATTGCTGTAGCAGGGGGACTGGACCCTGGGTCTCCCACATGATGGCTCTAACCACTAGGCTGTAGAGCCATTGCCAAGCTTATGCTCTCTCTTCCTTTTGCCCTCCCCTGTCTCCTTCTCAATTGAAGCTTTCATTATTTGGCCAAAGTGGGCCAGTTCAAGAGCAGAAGGCCCAGAGGATATCCTAGAACCCAGTGGCTCTGGGACTCAGCTGAAAGGCCCTAATTCAATCCCTTCTCCCCCCTCAAGTGGAAGGCATGCTTAAACTGTGGGTTTGCAACAATATAGGGGAGTACCTTAGCTGCATACCTAAAAGTTCTGAGGCTCCTCCCTCTTGCCTACACTTCCCTGTAGGGGGTCGCCCTACAAGCCAGGGCTGAGCCTGCTTACTGGATTGGGCCCCACAAGCAAGGCAGGCAGAGTAACACCTATCTTCTCACCAGGTTTAGGCTTCTGGATGCCTGCCAAGGTGCTCCCATGCACATACACAGAGGCAGGAACAGAGGTGCCTGATGAAATTTCAGAAATGTAGGCAGCAGGCGAGTTTAGGCATCTACAGGATTCGGGGGCAGCTGAGCTTGGGATTTGTAAATGCCATTGGGTCTGGTTCTGGGATTTAGGCACCTAAGTCCTTTTGTGAATCTAGCCCAATGTCAGCTTTCAGCATGCCTGTGGGTGTGTCTGTATGTTGTCCCAGATCTTTCTTTCTCCCCTGCATCTTTTGGTGTGGGTCAAAACTCATCTGATATATCTACATATTCCTTTGGAGGGTTACGAAGAGACTAACCAGCCTCTTACCAAACATGCTTTCTACCCGTCCCAAAACACAGTCCCAACAGTTCACCACCGTTGGAGCTCCCAAGAGTAAACCATAAGAATGTAGTGCGTTTCTTTGTCTTTCCATTCAGGCTAACTCTGAAGAGAACTCAAGTGTCCCCCTCCTTGTGTGATATGTCAGATCATTTCTTTTCCTGTTGCAGCGGTTACAGGAATACAGATCTTCATTTAATAAAAGGTTTTCTTAACCAATTTCATTGATTTAGTTACAATATCAGCAGAATACATTAAAATTCATTGGCATGTTGCCTTCCATGACGAAGATTTGTATCACAAATACAGTTCATGTTAGACTGGCAAGGCAACATCCGTCACAATGAGCTATAAATTATTGCTGCTCTGTGCTGCATTTTGGTTCCTTCACATTATTTTTCATTAGCAAGAAAAGGAAAAGGTAACAGGATGAGACAGTGGGACCAATTTTTCAACAAGTCTCCAAAAATGCACCCCTACTATTTGCTGGAGCATATATTTGCATAGGAACAGATGTGTATTTGCATATGTAAATTAGATAGTTGGCCATCTAGCACCTAATTAACATGTGAAACTGCCAAGCTGTATGAGCAGTCAAGTATTTTGGGGACATTTTTGGGAGAATGGTCGAAATTTGGTCCTGTGAAGATAAATGGAATTGGCAGCACCTCTCTGATAATTCTAATTAATTAAATTTCTTCAGACATGTTAACATTACCTCCTCACAGGCCCACTGCTGAGGGGATTAAAGCGGGGCAACTGCTCTGGGGCCCAGTCATTCAAAAGGAGCTCAGAGCTGTCTAAGTCATGGCCAGAGCCTCATGTGGCATGTGCCGGGCAGCACTGAAGGGTTGCTGAGGAGAGGCTAACCTCCAGCCCCACCCCTCCTACCTGAGGCCTCATCACTTCTAAAAGTGTGGAGTCATCCTCCCTCTCACCTTGCCCAGGAGCCTGGACATTCTGGCAACCCCCATCTCCGACCCACCCATACCTGGTCAGGTGACCCAAGAACTATCTTTTTTGAGTCATCAAAGATGCATATTTTGTACCAAAATAGATTTGCACATGTGGTATCTCATTAACACCAAACAGAATTCTACTAAGCATTCACAAGCAGATGAGATGAGAACAGGGATAAGTGAATTTGACTCTCAATGGTAATTGTTTTTAAAAGTTTTATCCAATTGAGTAGGGGATTCATAATGAGAGAACATTCTCAACTACTACTGAAGTGTAATGTGATATGTACGCCAGAAGGCATTTCTTAGCAAACAGAAACAAAACAGAAATCCACTTGATAGTTTGGATGTAACACATGGTGACGATAGACTTTCATCAATCCAATTTATTTTCTGTCTTACTTTCAGGTCATCACATTATGATTAGAAACCTGGTTGGTATCCATCCAGGCACTCAATGAGAATATTTGGAAGTGCATTAGCAGACAATCCAGTGTTTTCTGCTGTTGCAATAAGAAATATTAAATCACTGATCCATTTATAAAAGTGGAAGATGATGACATACTTATGGGATTCTGCCCAAGAAGCATAGACAGGAAAAGATTATGTTAGGAAAGTGTGAAGAGCCACAAATGTCTTTCCATAATTCACACATACATAATTAAAGGTAGAAAAAGAAGAAAACCAAAGTATTTGACTTAACTGGAAAGAGAGTTATTTTCCAGAAAGCCATTTTATGAATATCTACATTAGTGAGAAACACTGTGCTCCACTGGGCTTTGTCTCTTGTAGAGAAATCTGCAATTTACTGCATTTGAAAGATGAGTGAACCAACCTAAATACAAGGAGAAGAGAGTCAAATATTTTTGAGGCTGAGATATACACATGATCCTGCAAAAGGCTCCCTTGATTCCATTTACTTCAGTGGGAATTTAAAGAACTCATCACCTCATAAAAGGAAATCATCTCTTTGCAGAAGTGTGAATCAAAGATTTGTTAACTTATGTAAACCATAGTAAAAATATTTACCTGTATATTTATGCGTCTACTTGTCGTTTTGATTCTTGTTTTAAGATAAAATTAGAAGGCACTGGAAGATACCTTGTTCTTTCAAAACCTCCACCCACCGGTCTTTTCTGAGTTCCAAAAATGTCCATATAATCACTTAGGCTATGTCTACACTAGTGAGTTTGGTAGATAAAGCAGGGGTTTTATGAACAAAACTCAAGGCTTGTCTACACACAAAACATGGTTTGTTGACAGAAACTGTTGACAGAAAAGCGGTGTAGATGCTCTGGGGGCCCTTTTGTTGCCAGAGTGGATCAAAAGATCAATCTACTTTTACGTGTAGATGCGATCTGTTGACAGAAGTTTTGTCAGAACATCTCTTCCAACAGTAACGTCTGTAGACATTTGCTTCTAGTGCAAGCGCAGCCTTGGAACTTCAACACGTTCATCTGAAACGGACATCCATCTACTAGTGGGGCATATCTTTGCAATGATGTTATCTCCACACGTTCATTGTAATAACTCAAAATAGCAAATAGACCATCAGAGTATAATTTTAGATAATCAAAGCCACATTTTAAAAGAGCAGTTCAGGATCCTTTCACTGTTATGTGCAAGCAATTATATGCCTGTCTTTGTGCATGTAATTAATGTGACTGTAGGTGCCTAATTAGGCATTTGCACACAAAGATGCCTATTTGGGTGCACAATTTTAAGTGCACAACTGTATAAGTATATTTCTGTGTCCCCCTTTGGATTCTAATGATCTAAAATTATACTCTAAGCTGTCATTTAATCCTTTTAACTATCGTATAAGGTCACTTATTTATGATACCTTTCATACTGTATCACTTTACAAATTCAGACTGATGCACTGCACAAATTATATACCGGAATAACTCCCAAGTGAAAAAAATGTTGTTGAGCACAAAAGCACTATGCAACCATCCAGGATACTCTGTATTCAATGAAGCTGCAGATTTATGTGGGCAGAATATCTGTCCAGAATTGAAATGTAGTGAGAATACCAATGTTAATGATAGAATTGTACAAACTGTTTGTGTCATAAAACCCTAAATCATCTCCACACTCTTTTTCTCTGAAAGCTTGAAACATAGAACAGATGACCCATAAAGGTCATTAAGACTCAAGACTCCTACAAGCAAACCTAGACTCAGTTTCAAGAAAGTGTGGTCAACCTATAAATTTGCATCAGAATCAGGCAGACCATGATTTCACATGTTGAATAGTAACAGAGAGGAAGCCGTGCTAGTCTATACACTATCAAAACAAAAAGCAGTCAAGTAGCACTTTAAAGACTAGCAAAATAGTTTATTAGGTGCATACAAAGCATCTGGGCATTGTTGGCACATGATGGCACATATGATGTTAATAGAGGAGCATGAGAAAGTGCCCGTGATTCTGTGAGTAACCTGGTTAGGTCCAGCGATGGTATTTCCAGAGAAGATATGTGGACAAAGCTGGCAGTGGGCTTTGTTGCAGGGAAAGGTTCCAGGACTGGTGTTCCTGGGGTATAGACTGTGGCAGTTAGTGAGGATCCTCATGATGTTGGGAGGTTGTCTGGAGGAGAGAACAGGCATGTCACCCAGGGCCTTCTGGAGTGTGGCATCCTGATTAAGGGTAGGTTGTAGGTCTTTAATAATTCGTTGCAGTGGTCTGAGTTGGGGGCTGTAGGTGATGACCAGACCTAAAGGTATGTGTGTTACTGAAGAAGAATTATCACACCGTTCTGGAAAGAGAAGCTGCCGAGCTGGCTTTTATATTCAAATTCGGCACATTAACACATGGTTTAAATTGTGATGGGAACTTTCTGAGTCACTATAGGGGCTTGTCTGCATACTTGGCTCAATCTAATTCTTGACCTTCCCCCCCGCCCCTCCACTCTCTGATTTGCTCACCTTGATTATCTTTTTCTGATTTGTCCTCCTTGCTTACTGTTTTTGGTTCTCTGTGTCTTAAATATTGAGTCTGTTCTGGTCTGGCTATGGTCTGAAGAAGTGGGTCTGTCCCACGAAAGCTCATCACCTAATAAACTATTTGGGTAGTCTTTAAAGTGCTACTTGACTGCTTTTTGTCATGATTTCACATGGTTTTGAGGGGTTCAAACACCAAAACTCAAAGTGAAACTCAGGGACAGGAGCTGTAACTTCACAGAGATCTAAGCATAAATTGTGATTCAAGAGTGCAATTTCCATTTCCCTCACAGCAATGTTTTAAGAAGATAGCCCAGGAACCAATAACATTTGGGAACTGCTAAATCCTAAACCAAATCAAATGCCTGTTAGAGTCACTTAAGCTGTGTCTACACGTGCACGCTACTTCGAACTAGCGGCACTAACTTCGAAATAGCGCCCGTCACGGCTACACGCGTCGGGAGCTATTTCGAAGTTAACTTCGACGTTAGGCGGCGAGATGTCGAAGTCGCTAACCTCATGAGGGGATCGGAATAGCGCCCTACTTTGACGTTCAACGTCGAAGTAGGGACCGTGTAGATGATCCGCGTCCCGCAATGTCGAAATTGCTGGGTCCTCCATGGCGGCCATCAGCTGGGGGGTTGAGAGATGCTCTCTCTCCAGCCGCTGCGGGGCTCTATGGTCACCGTGGGCAGCAGCCCTTAGCCCAGGGCTTCTGGCTGCTGCTGCGGCAGCTGGGGATCCATGCTGCAGGCACAGGGTCTGCAACCAGTTGTCGGCTCTGTGTATCTTGTGTTGTTTAGTGCAACTGTGTCTGGGAGGGGCCCTTTAAGGGAGCGGCTTGCTGTTGAGTCCGCCCTGTGACCCTGTCTGCAGCTGTGCCTGGCACCCTTATTTCGATGTGTGCTACTTTGGCGTGTAGACGTACCCTCACAGCGCCTATTTCGATGTGGTGCCGCGCAACGTCGAAGTTGAACATCGACGTTGCCAGCCCTGGAGGACGTGTAGACGTTATTCATCGAAATAGCCTATTTCGATGTTGGCTTCATGTGTAGACGTAGCCTTAGAAATACAAACACAGAAACTTGTGTGGCTCTGGTGAACACTCCTGTTCTCCTGAGCAGGGAAAAAAAGCTAGAAAATCTGGATGACCATGAATGGCCAAAACCTCACTTTTATGTCTCATCTGAAAGATGTCACACCTGCATCTAAATCTTGCACAACCGGGGGATGATCTCACCAGACATTGCACTTACATAATGAGTTATTCACAGACTGATTGTTGGTCAATGGCAGCCACTGGCCCTTCCAGCCAAGGTACCAAGTGTGACACCACGACACCTTGCTATCATCTGCCTTTGGCTCGAGGAAGTCTTGTCTATGTCTACTGGGGTCCTCCCCTCACCTCCACTGGCTCTGACAAGACAAGCACTCACAGGCCCCACTGTCAGACTGCAGGCTAGCAAGTGGCATGCCCCAGCTCTCAGGACGTCCAATCATCTCTCTGGGGCAGCCAAGGGGAGACTGGCTGAACATTCCAGGGAATATTCAGATGGCTTGAGGATTAGAAGAAACTCCAGGGATTTTACTGAGCTTGTGAACCAGGACATGCAAACTCCATGCCGAGGAATTGCACATGCTCTTGGTGCTTTCTGTGCATGCCCCTGGAAGCATGGGGTGGGGTGAAGATAGGTTTGAAGTGGAGCAAGGCCATGATGCCCTGGAGGGGCAGCTGTTCAGATCCATTTGTCGCCTACAGTAAAAGGTGAAGCAACAGGGGCCCTCACCCCACAGAACACAGTGGCAGGCATTCACTTGCATGTGATAATGTCCCACATCCTGTAATAGACTGAGGGAGAGGCTGCACATCAACCACTCCCATGGACATTAGGTCTCTAGGTCCCAGTCCTACTTAGTGTGAAACAACATTTAACACATCTGAGGGAATAAAAAAGTCAAGCTAGAAAAAAAATGAAATCGGGAAGGAAATCCTCCACCCACCGGTCTTTTCTAGTGATTTTTAATAAAGAAAATACAAAAGTGGCTTCTACTTTCCTCACTCCTCTCTGCTCAGTTCGCTGCCAGCAATGGCTGTCACCTGGAGCCCTTTTAACTTTTACTTACTTTTAGGAATTGAACTCTCCCAGCACAAAAGGAATCAAGGTAGGCCCTGCAAGAGGTATAAAGACTGCGTGAAGGCCAACATTGCTCATTCTGGTTTAAAGCCAGATCAGCTAGAGCAGCATGCAGAAGACCGAACAGGCTGGCGTGCTCTCACACAACACACATATGACAACTTTGAAGTGCAGCAACGTGTACACCTCATTGATGCTTGTGAGAAGAAGAAAGCAACAGCAGCAGCCACACCAACAGAGCCAGGACATTTCCCTTGCCCCCACTGTGAACGCCCATGCCGTTCAAAGCTTGGACACCTCAGCCACATGCAAGTCCACAACCGATGAGCCTGTGCAATCTCAAGAAGTCTTCGTTAGGCACGACAGACTACCTACTGCTTTTAGGAATGCTAATGCAGGTGATAGTTATAGCTCCTGAGGCAGCTTTTCTGAAAGACAGTGGAAAGGGCTAATGCAGGCAGTGTACAGAAGGAGAAGAAGAGAGGCAGATAGGAAACTGCTTTTAAGTTCTCCCCTTCTTCCACAACTTCCTGCTGTGGCTGGTCTATCTGATAACTGGCACACCCCTATGATTTTCTGCGAGAGTGGGGGCAAAGAGTTTAAAAAGAAGCCTGTCAACTGCAAGGGAAATAGGAAGAGTTGGAAGTACTGCAGGTTGTGAGTATCAGAGAGGTAGCTGTGTTAGTCTGTATCTTCGAGAACAACAAGAAGTCCTGTGGCACCTGATAGACTAACAGATATTTTGGAGCATAAGCTTTCACAGGTCTTTGCCCACAAAAGCTTATGTCCCAAAATATCTGTTAGTCTATAAGGTGCCACAGGACTTCTGGCTGTTCTTGCAGGTTGTGAAGTCCATTTTCAGAGCAGGATGCAGTCTCTGGAGAGAGAGCATAGCTTGCACTAAAGTGATTCTGCACTCACAGCTGAGCAAAAGGCTGGAGCACAAGGAAGAGCGGAGCAATGAGATTAAGGAGTCAGATAAAAGGGCTTCTGAAGGAGGGAGGGGAGAAAATGTGGCAATTAATATGTGTATGCAGGTTAACCCTCTCTCATCAGCACGCTCAGGACCTGACCTGTGCCAAATGAGAAAATTTGCTAGACCATGGGAGGTCAATATTGTCTCTAGCAGCATTACTAATACTTCCACTGCTTGCTGGACTCTTAGAAGACATGTAAGGATAAATTACAATTAGATAGCAGCACAGAACACTGAGTGCCAGGGCTAGTGGCTGTCAACAAATGCTGTGGGGCCACAAGGAACCCGACCACACCCTTAATAAGTGGTCGTGCAGTAACTAAAATCATGCTGGATTATGGAATTTGCTTATTTTAAAGTTTTGTCTCAATTTCTTTGTTTTTTTATTTTAAAGCCAGGAGCTGATACTAGTTAGTAATGGATGCAGAACTGCAGTCTGATGAATACCAATGACTGTCATTGTCACATGGGCCATAAGTCTCAGCTCATGTTATTCTGGACTTTGGACAGAGAGATAAGCTCACTCTCGTGACTCAGCTTCTTAAATTATGGGTCCAGTCTCAGTTAAGTGCTTAAGAAATGTCTACATTGCTTTCTCAGTCATTTGTTTTGTCCTTAGTGCTTTCAACCTATGCACCTTCTGTGGCCAGAAGGCGGGGAGAGTTGCTCGTTGACAGGAAAAGATCTGTCATGTGAGCAGAGAGAACTGAGTAAAAGAATGTCTGAAGGAACAGGTTGAACTGTTCCAATGGTCTCATTTATCAAAAAGAGGAAGGAGCAAAGTTGTTTGGCTCTGCTGAACACAGGAGAAAAACAGCTGGCATGTGGAAGCACTTTTAAACAACTTCTTTCACATGGTGCCAACCCATAGAGAGGTACCAAGATGACAGAGGGGTTGATAGCTTGTCCATACGAGCTCTTCCCCGCAGGCCACAGTACCCCAGTTTTCACTTAGCCTGATCCAGCCCTACAGAGAGCTCCCACTAGTTAGACCCTTTCCACTGGCCTCCTGTAACTGAGGCAAAAAAAGCAGTTTTTGGGAAAACCAGTGGAAGTTAATGGGTCAAACTCACCCCTGGAGGCGTGGGCACACATTTAATAACCTGCATGGGCCACATTCAAATCTGTTACCTTCTGTCTGAAGGTAACAGCTTAGCCCCAGTTCAGACTGGCTTAAATGACTCTAGCTCCATTGACTTCCAGGGCGACGGACTTGCTAACATCATCTGTGGGTGTGTGCACAGCTAATCGCACCTGCTATTTCAAAATAACTATGCAAGTGTCTACACAATGCACCCTGTATTTCAAAATAATTTTGAAACAACAGTTGGCTTATTTCAAATTTGGTAAACCTCATTCTGCAAGGAACAGCACCTATTTTAAAATAAGTATTTTGAGATAGGGGCTCTATAAACAGCGAATAAAGCTTATTTCAAAATCCAATGGCTCTGTTTCTAAATAGGCTCTATGTATGCAGACTATTTCTAAATAGCTGAGCACTATTTTGAAACGCATTTTAGCTGTGTCCACACATGCATGAAATGTCAAAATATTGCGCCCTCTTTTGAAAGAACAAGAAAAGCGTCCATATGTGTAACAAGTTCTTTCAAAAGACAATTGAGGGAAAGTGGCACAAACATTGAAATCTGAACCCCAAGCCAGTATCAGGAAGAGTGTCTGCTTTTGAAAAACTATTTTGAAAGGGTACAAATGTAGATGCTCCACGGCCCACTTTTTTGAAAGAGGGGCCCACCATGGCACTGGCCAGCTGGAGCACGGGGCCACTCTAGCCTGCAGCAGCAGGGCCGTATGATCCCTTTGCCTAGCCACCCTAAAAGCAACATGGATACAGGAACCCTGTGTCAGGAAGCTGAGAGCATGCTAGGAGCAACCCCAGCGTGAGTTCCAAGAGCATGCCCTCTGAACAGCCCCCGAGCAGCAGCGGAGACTGATGGCCAGCAGCCAGCCCCCCGCAGGAGCCCCAGGTCCCCACCTCTCAGAGCCATCCCAGGGTTCCCAGGGCCCCAGAAGTGAGAAGAAAAAAAGGGCTCCCTCCTGGATGGAGCAGGAGCTGAGGGAATTTCTTGGGTTATGGAAAGAGGAGAAGATCCTCCATGGAATGGGGATGAAGTGACAAAATGCCACTGCATTCACCCATGGCCTTCTCATGAGGGGCCTCCCTGAGAGTACTGTGGAACAAGTCCACAGTAAAATGAAGGAACTGTGCCAGGCTGACCACTCTGTGGCAGCTCCTATACTATATATATGGAGATACACATCTCAGAGAGCTGGAAGAGACCTTGGAAAATCATGGATTCCAGTCCGCTACTCTCTTGGCAGGACCAAGCACCATCCCTGACAATTTTTTTTAATCGATTTGCCCCAGACCCCTACATGGCCTCCTCAAGGACTGAGCTCACAACCTTGTGTTTAGCAGTGTCCCCTCCCTGGACATAAGCATCCCCCCTTACCCTCCACAATGTTGTGGCGGGCACAGCAGGTGCTCACCGCCTGGGAATGTTGAGGACCCTGACCTCCAACCGCATGTGGAAGTGTCAATACAGGAGTTTTTAAATATTATATCAAGTCATTTTATGTATCCTTGTATTAACCCATGTTATATAGAAATTTAGTACCCTTTTCATTTAAAACATAGAAACTTTGTAATGTCTGTTCACATGGGAATTTTGTATCTTTTCATGTAGAATGCAGAAACTTAGTATTAAGTCTTTTTACATAGAAATGTTATATTTTGCAGACTAGTTCCTAGAAGTAGGCAAGGTAAAGAAAAAACTCTTTGTACCCTTTATTTTTGGATTGCTCAGTTGATTGCCCTATTGAGTGAATGAGGTATGAATGGGTAAGGTGTGGAAGTCAAGCAACTCCAGGTACTTGCAAGAGTTGGAGAAGGGATAGACGCTAGATTCAAGACCAATGAGACGAACAATGGAACCTGTGAAGTTGGCCCATTGAAAGAAGATCGGACATATAGACACCTTGGGAGTCACCAGCAAGTGCCTCCTTTTGGAAGCACCACCCAGAAGAAGGTGCCACAGATGTCTAGACGCATATTCTTAAGATTGCTCTGACAGATCATGCTGGGCTAGCCAGCTTCCAGATGGCAATTCGACCCACTTCTCAATGGAGACAGTGGGCCACATGCAAGTGTCCTGGTTTCGGAGTGTGGGGGTGAGCTCATGGCAGCTCTTGTCAAAGGCCTGCCTGGCCATGCAGAAGCTTCTGAGCCATTGGTTGTCATCCCATTCCCCCCGCACCAGGTGCTCCCACCAGTCAGTGTTGCTGTGCCAGCCACAGAGGTTTCAGGGCACCTGGGCGGGGGGGGCTGGCGGTGTCCTGGGTGAGGAGGGGGACCCATGGCCCCAGGGGGGCTGCTCAGCTACCCGACTACCTTGGGAGCAACTGCAGCGACAGTGCAGAGCACTGCCAGTAGGGTCTGAAGGATAGGATGTTTCATTCAGGACTCCATCCTGGGGCACAAGTGGACTCTGCTGAACTGAGGACATCTGGGCAGCACTCAGCTCATGCAGGGTGGAAGGTGGAGGGAGGGGCCCTTTAAGGGAGTATCTGGCTGCAGCCCTGGAAGGGTTTGTCAGCCGTGGGACCCTATCCATGCCTTTTACTGCCCCCTTCTTTTGAAACTGTGCCTAGAGCTGTGTGGATGCTCCCTTTCAAAGGAATGCAGCGGCCCCGTGGAAGGGCAGATCGACCCATCAATCCACTTTTAAAATGTGGTTGCTCCCTTTCAAAAGCTGTGCTTTTGACTGCCCTCTTTCGGTGTTCACCCTTTTGAAGGGCTGCTTACGTGTAGACATAGCTTTTGTGTGTAGCTGCACTATTTTGGAACAAGCTATTTCAGAATACCTCTTCCAGAATAGTTTATTCAGGAATAACGCTGCTGTGTAGACATAGCCTGAACATTTCTCTAATTGTTAATAGGGCCCTTCCAGTAACCAAAAAAATCCCTGAGTCAACTTCTCTCTTCCGTTCTTTGTTTCTCTAAGGATATGTCTGCACTGCAGTCAGAGATGGGACTGCACCTTGCATAGCTACTGGGCTGTGCCACCACAGCCAGGGCCCTGGTTATGCACTTAAGCGGCTAGTCCATCCTGTGTCAGTTTCACTTTTCTGTTTATTGAGGACAGCTAAATAAAGCTAGCTGGTACATGTGCTGATACATGTACCTGTGACAGCAGAGCAGATCCATTTTGATGCATCTGGGTTTGTGGACGCTTTCAGCTTGCTGAGAAGAAGATAATTAGAGGTTGAATAGTCACAATGCTTCTCTGCTGCTATCCATTCCATAAATAAACATTTGCAATTTCAAAGAACAAGTGTGACCTTCAGGCAATATGTCAGTTGCCACCTGGTGTAATAGGACTTGCTACATTGTTGCAATAAGGCCTAAATCCACATCATTTCTCAGTATCTCCTAACATAATATGTCCCAAACAAGTAACTAAAGGTTAAAGGCAGAGCCAGGAGGTCTACCAGATCCTGACCAGTAAGCGGACATCCTTGTGTCACACCCATTTATGCTTTTTCCTAATGGTACTTCAAGGTATCGCATTCACAGTTAACAGGTGACCGCTGCCCAGCTTAAATTCAACTTGAAAACCTGTATCTGCTCCTTCCGATGGAATCTTTCACAGTGGCTCAACTGTGAGCCACTTTCCTTTCACTCCTCCTTTCTTTTCACTCCTGAAGACATCTCACTGAGTTTGCATAGCCCACAGGAGAGCCCATGCACTCCAGTTTCAGGCATACAGAGCAGAGTTATGTTTACATATCCTCCCCGGCCCCTTTAATTGGATTGTGCATCTTTGCACACATCTCTAAAGATGGGAGTTTGTTCTGAAAGATGATGGACATGTTTAAAACGGTCACCTTTTCTAATAGCTTGAAGGGTCATAAACTTTATTATGGGGAAGGTTCCTCCATGCAGACAACAAAGGAAGACAAAGAATAATTTAACCACTCTCTTCCCCACCATCAACAAACTGATATAATAATGTAGGATCTGGACTGTCTTCATGATTCATGGTGCTCCAAGCAGCAGGGGGAGGAATCAGTGGTGAGCAGCTTTCCCTTGCAGTCCCAATTATTGAAGGAGAAATGAGGCAGAGACCTGAGTTATTAGGCTGCACAGGACCTGTGAAATGCACAACCCCAGCGGGTGCCTGGATTGCTGGCACTTCAGGTGGGCTCTCATGGGAATAATTAGGCCATTCTACGGTAGCTCTCTCTTATTCTAAGTTTCATACAAGACCTGCGTAGCAGCAAGGAGAAGAGCTTGATAACAAGCTCCCACAGCAGCAAGCTGGGAGAGCTTTGAACCTCAGGTTCCCATGCAGCACAAGGGGCTTCCCTGGTCAAAATCAGATATGTTGCTCTGAACACTGCTTACACACCCGGCATCTTCATCACTTCTTTCTGCTTCAGTAAAACTCATGTCTGATGTTTACAGTGGAGCAAAAAACATATCTGACACTGAGTTACAGAAAATGACACAGCACGTGAACAGTTTTCTGGAGAGATTGCAGAGTGATTCAGCGGTGCCTGAATGGCACAGGGGTAGACAAAGATGACCTTTCAACATTACCCTGAAAAGAAGAAATAAAAAGAGCAAAGACCAAGGATGACAAATCTGTGGCACATGTAACCTGCGGAAGGCAACCAAAACAAAGATGTGGTAAAAAGGCTTGGAGAAAACAACCAGGGAGAACATAGAAAAGAATAAGTGAAATGTGAGCCCTTATGAAAGGCCCTGGATTGTCTCACATGGAAAAGAGGAGTGATTTGAAATACAGCCTGATTTGGGGATTAGAGTCAGATAACCTGACTAACGTTCAGTTTGTGCCTGGCGCTGCAAGTAATCCCACTGAAGTCAATGGTGCTCCTTGGAAGAAGGTGCCATCAGCATGAACTAAAGGTATTAGGGGCCAGCCCCTACTCACTTAATGCAGGCCAGAAAGAGTATCTGGATTAGGAACAATCAAACATTCTCTGTCAAAACAAAATTGGGTTTTCAGAGACAAAAACATTTTCCTCAGAAATTTTGGATTTTTCATCAGACTATTGAAAACAGAAAACTTGCCAGTTTTGGCAGTTTGGGATTGAAACTTGAGTTTGCTTTGCCAAAAATATAGTTAGATGTTTTTTTGATGAAAAGTCAAAACAAAACAAATGAACAAACAAAACAAGAACCCAGTTCATTTTCCTGCCAGCCCACAGGTGTATTTGGAAGATCACAGAACCCTTCCCTAAATAGCGATCACTGTCTCCCAGGCAGTTTTCCTTTATTTATTTATTTATAGAGCCACTACAGAGAACTGAGAGGAATAGCACAAGGGCATCTGTAAACTGTAAAACATAAACACACACATGCACACGAACACACACACATCTCTAACTCTGAGATGTGCAGAGCCCGAAGCCTCAGGGTACTAAACTGAGCATCTCCAACAAGGTAACATTTTAAAAACTTTCCCGTAAAGTAAAATAGGTGAAAAAGACACAGAAAAATGCTGAGTTTAGAGTCCTAATATTTTGCAGCAAAAAATGATCCAGTACAGCGAAGGGGAGTCCCTAGGAAATGCAGATTTAAGTGTCTGTTTTGCCTTTAAACTCTTGGGACTAGATTCTTCACACACCACACATGCACACAGGAGCTACGTCTACACGTGTATCGACATCAAAATAAGCTATTTCGATGAATAGCGTCCACATGTTCTCCAGGGCTGGTGCCATCAACGTTCAGCGTCGACATTGGGCAGCCCCACATTGAAGTAGGCGCTGCAGGGGAGCATCTACATGCCAAAGCGGCACACGTCGAAATAAGGGTGCCAGGAACAGCTGCAGACAGGGTCACAGGGCAGACTAGCACTTCCAGGGCAACAGCTAGCCACTCCCTGAAAGGGCCACTCCCAGACACACTCAGCCTGCACAGCACGCGGTCTGCAGAGCCACAGGCCCGCACACCCGTCGAAGCAGTATGGACCCCCAGCAGCAGCAGCAGCAGCCAGAGGTCCACACACCTGCCCCTGCATGAGCAGTGCTTACCCTGCTCAATGCTATGCAGGAGGCAGCTGACCACCTTTTATTCGTGTAAGAGGAGCTGCCCCCAGGGGAGGAGGAAGCAGTCCCAGACCTTGCTGTCCTCTGCACCCCGCTCCCCGCCGCACACGCCTCCAGCTGTGGAGCTACCCCACGAGCACCGACTGGTGGGAGTGGCTGGTGCTCAGCGAGTGGGACAACGAGCGCTGGCTCCAGAACTTTCACATGAGCCAGCAGACATTCCTGGGGCTCTGCCAGTGGCTCACCCCTGCACTGAGGCACCAGGACACCGCCATGCGGCGTGCCCTAAGCGTGGAGAAACGGGTCGGCATCGCTGTCTGGAAGCTGGCCACTCCAGACAGCTACCGATCTGTAGGGCAGCAGTTTGGCATGGGCAAGGCCACGGTCGGGGCTGTCCTCATGGAGGTAAGAGGACCCATGGGGGGAGGGGGAGCACTGGGGGTGGCGGGAGCCCTGGCGGGGAGGGCAGCCCTGGGGGGGGGAGCCCTGGGGGGGGAAGGGCCAGACACACCCTGCACACCCCTCACTGGTGCTCTCCCATGTCCTTCCCCTGCAGGTCGTCCGCACCATCAACGCCCTGCTCCTCCACAGGCTCGTGCGGCTTGGGGACCCGGATGCCGCCATCGCAGGGTTTGCTAGCCTGGGCTTCCCAAATTGCTTCGGGGCTCTGGATGGGACCCATATCCCCATCCGAGCTCCAGAGCACAGTGGAGGACGCTTCCTGAACAGGAAGGGCTACCATTCGGTGGTCCTCCAGGCCTTGGTGGACAGCCGGGGCCGCTTCCTGGACATTTATGTGGGCTGGCCTGGCAGCACCCACGATGCCTGGATGTTCAGGAATTCGGGCCTGTGCCGCTGGCTGGAGGCGGGGACCTACATCCCCCAGTGGGAGATCCCTGTGGGGGATACCACCATGCCCCTCTGTGTCGTTGCAGACGCGGCATACCCCCTCCGGCCCTGGCTCATGCACCCTTACCCGGGCCATTTCTCAGCCAGCCAGGAGCGCTTCAACACGTGCCTGAACCATGCGCGCCAGGTGGTTGAGCGCACATTTGGGCGCCTCAAAGGGCGCTGGAGGTGTCTCCTCACCCACCTGGATGCAGGCCCCACCAACATCCCCCAAATTGTGGGTGCGTGCAGCGCACTCCACAACCTGGTCAAGAGCAAGGGGGAGGCATTCTTTCAGGGCTGGGCTGTGGAGGCTGGCAGGGCTGATGTGCAGCCACCCGCTGCCCCCAGTCGCCAGGTGGACCCCGAGGGGATCTGGGTCCGGGAGGCCCTGTGGGCCCATTTCGACCAGGCTGCGGGGTGAACACTGGCAGGCCCCCCACTGCACCCCCCCCATCCTCCACAACACTCCCTGCCCCCACGCCCACACCACAGAGCACCCAAGAGCACACCCCCCCCCCACTTTTCTTGCAAATAAAAATAGACCTGTTGGTTTTGAAACCACAAAACAGTGAATTCTCTTAATATTAATACAAATATATATATATAATAAATAGTGGAACAAAAGTGGGGGACTATTTACATGGGGGGCATCATAAAAGAACAGGGGTCTAACACAAACTATATGCAAAATGATGGGGATATGTACAAAGGGGGGTGTAGCCAGACAAAGTCTCCCCCTTACAAGCCAGCTTGCTCGCTGCCCCCCCCCACCAAGGAGCACACAGGGCACGGAAACGGCTGCTGACAGCACAGTCTTTGATGCCCTCATTGAGGCCCAGATGTGCTAGCTTATCGTGACCCTGAGAAGCAGAAAGTACAGCTAGAAGGCTAACAGGCCAGACTGTCAACATGAGAGGGGGGGGGACCCTCAGAAATCACCCCAGCTGGCATTGATCGATATGATGCACACACACAATCACCCCAGAAGGGGAAGTGCCCCGCCCGCACAAAAGAATGTCCTGTACTCCTAAATTGCTTATCTCTTGTCTTACAAGTGCAAACTAAGTAAGAAATGCCCTTGTAACAAACTGGCGTCACAAAGACAGACCAGTATGATCTGGCACCATAGATAAGAAAGAGAATATGTAACCCAAAAAGGGGTATAAAAGATGGGTCCAGCAGAACTCTAACTTTGAGTGCATTCCACCAACTACCTGCTGGTCGGGTCAGGTGATTGCCTCCCGAGGTCCACAACTGGGGACGCCCAACCTTGTATTCGTCTTTCCGCGGAATTGAGTGACCAATCCAGCTTGGCTACGCTGGTATCGAGAGACGCAGAGAGGGTAAGATACACCCATGCTAGGTCTCCGACTTTTTTGTGCACAGCTAAAGAATTAGAGCTCTGTAACTAGTGTCAAGATATCATTGTGTTAGATGGTAACAGATATCTTTGTATTGGATTGTAACGTAACTTGTTAACACCTGTACTTTGCTAGCATATAAGAAGTAAACAATAGCCTTTTGTAACCGCACGCTTATAACTGTAGCTTAATAAACTTGTAACTAGTTAAGCTCTGAGCCTGACCCTGCTGTTAACCCTTTTGTCACTGCAACACAGCCGGCACAACAAAAGAACTTTAACCGTTTGGTTACTACAGCCTGGCTGTAGGTGAGAGTGCTAGGAGCTGCCTGCTCTAACAGTAAAAAACTGGGTTGCTTAGGACCCAGGGGAGTACCCCACCGCACATTACCTGGCCACCACCTAACAGGGGGGCACATCCTGGGCCCTGCACCCCATACTGTCCAGCGCCTGGGGTTGGCGGACGCGACCCTCGCCTCGGCCTCAGCCCTGGCCGAGGCTGGCTGGGGGCCGGGCGAACCGGCAGATACGGCCAGCGGGTGTCAGCAGGCCCCAGGTCCCCCTCGGTGGAAGACCCCGGGGTGGCGGATGGCGGTGGGACAGTGGGTGGAGCAGCGGGTGGAGCAGCAGGTGGAGCGGGCAGAGCGGCGGGCAGCGCGGCATGGGGGGCCAGGTAGTCCGCTATGCACTCAAAACTGCGCATAAAGGCCCCCCATGCCTCCTGGCGCCAGGCCAGCGCCCGCTCCTGCAATTGCAGGCGCCGCTCGTCCACCTGCAGCCACCGCTCCGACACCTTCAGCTGCTGCTGGAGGGTCACGAGCAGCTGGGGGTCCGTCACCGTCCTCTGGTGGTGCTGGGTCCGCTGTCAGCCCCGCCCTGGGGCTGGTTGGTGCTCCGCCGAGGGGCTGGCCTGCAGTGATGGCCCCGGTGGGCTGTCCAGGACCACTGACACCTCGCCGGCTCTCTCTGGGCCCTCCGATGGTGCAGCTGTGGAACACGGGGTGAAGAAGAGTGGAGACAGCCGTTAGTGTGGCCCCCGAGCCGTGGCCCTTGTCCCCCCACCCCTCTGCTGCAAGTTCCCCATCCCCGTCCCTGGGAGATGCTGATGATGATGATGGGTGTCCCCCCCCGGGGGACCCTAGGTTCCACTCCCCCCATCCCCAGGGATGGGGCATGGCACTGTCCTGCTGTGGGGGCAGGGGCTGATGCACTCTTCTGAGGGACATGCCACTGCTGTCCTTGGGGCCATGGTCATCTGGGCATGTGGAGGGCCCTGGTCATGTCTGTTGTCCCCGCCCCTCAACCCCAGGGGTGTGCACCGTGGGGGGGTACATACTTGACAGTCCGCTACCACAGTCGGGGGACACTCTCTGGGCGGACACCCTGCTGGAGCTCTGGGACAGCAGGATTATTTGGAGCCCCCTGTTGCTGGAGGAGGACTCCCCCTCCTCCTCCTCCGGCGTCCCAGGGGTGGGCTCCTGGGGGGCGGCCCTGGGGTGCGGGGCTTGCCTTCGGGGTGGACTCCGCCTCCAGGGCCTGCTGGGGCTCGTCGGCCAAGGTGTCAAGAGTGGCCGGCGGGGAGGAGGTGTGCCAGGGGCCCAGGATGGACCTGAGCTCCCTGTAAAAGAGGCAAGTGGCAGGGGCGGCCGCAGATCAGCTGGCTGCATCCTGGGCCTGGGCGTAACCCTGCCGCAGCTCCTTAACCTTATTCCTGACGTGGTCAGGAGTGCGGGCAGGGTGACCCCGGGCAGCCAGGCCCTCGGCCAGATAAACGAATGCATCTGCGTTCCGCCTCTTGCTCCCCATTACCTGGAGCACCTCCTCCTCGCTCCAGAGCCCCAGCAGGTCCCAGATCTCGGCCTCCGTCCAGGAGGGTCCCCGCTGCCTCTTCCAGGGCTGGCTGTCAGGCTGGGACCCCTGGCTCCCCTTGGGGGGGGGTGCCCTGGGGGCGCTTGGGGGGGGCTGGCGGGCGGCCAGTGCGGGGGTGGGGGGTGTCTCTGGGCTCCAGGGAGGTGTGCAGGCTGTCCGCGTGGCTGTGCTGCCGCCTGCACGCTCTCTCAGCTTCCTGCACAGGAAGGCAGGGGGCGGGGAGCTTTGAGGGGCTGCTGCACGCGGCGACCATAGAGCTTAGGGGCTGGAGAGAGCGTCTCTCAACCCCTCAGCTGATGGCTGCCATGGCGGACCCCGCTATTTCGATGTTGCGGGACGCGGATCGGCTACATGTGCCCTACTTCGACGTTCAGCGTCGAAGTAGGGCACTATTCCCATCTCCTGATGGGGATAGCAACTTCGACGTCTCGCCGCTTTACGTCAATGTCAACTTCGAAATAGCGCTCACCACGTGTAGACGTGGCGGGAGCTATTTTGAAGTTGGCGCGGCTACTTCGAAGTAGCTGGCATGTGTAGACGCGGCTAGGGAGTTCTTTTCAGATGCAGGAGATGGGGCAGCTGCAAGGAGCAGGCCATGGCTCCTTGATCATTGCTTCAGCACCGCTTCAAACGGTGGCCTTTTAGGAGCAGCTCCCACTTTGTGCCACCAGCATAGGGTCCCTTAGTAGTCATATACAACTGGACTGTATGCCAGATCAAGCAGGACTTCAGCTTGCTTTGCTTCTTCCTTGCATTTCCCGTCCCTGCTTCCTCTGCCCTGGCCTGGGGCTGGGGCTCGTGCAGGAAACTGGCCAGTCTACACCTACTTTGAACCGCTTGAATGGCGCAAAGAGAACTTAGTGGAGCAAAGAATCTGACCCTTTGCTCACAACAGAAAAGATCTTCAAAGTATAACGTTCCATTCCCTTGACAGCTGCCAGGTCTACAGAGGAACTGCTGCACAAGTGAATTTCCACTGGAGGACGAATATTCCTTGTGAAGGTCAGGCCAAGAGCACCGGTAGGTATTCATGTGTGTTTACAGTTACAGGTGAAAGTCAGGCAGTGTCCCCCAGTGTGCTTCTCCAGTCAAAAAAAGGGCCAGCATGCTCAGCACCCAGGGGAGGATTAGCGTTAGTAATGGTAACCAATCAGCTACAGCATTGGGTGGCCTTGTCAGCTGTTTCCAGGCTCTGCAGCCAATCAGTTCTTCCCATCGGGCCAATCAACTCTTTCATGTGAACCCCTTACTGTCTGCTTGATCAGAATTCAGCTTTTTTCACTTCCCAGCCTGGCTCTGACTGTAGGTAGGTGGGCCTTTGTCCAGGAGAGGGAGCCAGGCTGCGGGCACAGCCAGCTTCTCAGCTGGCTGCAGGGTCTGGGGGAAAACAGCTTGAGCAGGCCAGCAGCTACTTTCATATTGCAACTTCCCCAATTTCCTACCCAGAGGGCCTCCCCAGGGGGAAGAGGGGATTGTGACACAACAGTATCTGTAAGAAATTGTTACTTTCTCCCGTTATAGTTCCAAGGCAACATGTTTTATAGACCAAAGGCCTCATTCTACCTCCACTGTAAAGGGTTCCCTCACCACCACTGCAGGTGCTTAGCTTTGGCATCACGATTCTATATCCCAGCTTTCAGCCCAGGAGTTAATCCATCCCACGGCCTAACCTATAAAGGTCAAAAGATGAATAACTCGTCAGCCTGGATACAGGCTGGATTGTGTCCTTCTCAGTCAATGGAGCTACCCTGACTTACACCTACTGAAAATCCGGCTGACCTTGCCGGTGAGGTCATGACAGCATCTAGCTCTGTGCATGCACTGACGTATCAGGTAATCAGTGACCCAAATAACATAAGCTAGATAGCTTGTCAAATGGGTGTCCCTCACACAATGCTAAGAGGCAAAAACACTGCCTTATCTGTGGATGAAAAGTGTTCACCAAGCGATCGTTCAGTGGCTGACCTCTCAGACCTCTTCCTCAAGGGAAATCTGTACAACGCTTTTGAAAGACTAGCCCAGGAGCTTAAATTCATAACTCAGTGAGGCACTAACAATCATGGACTGAACAGAGATACTGGATTTACAGCTTATTACAACAATCTGCAATCTACAACCCCTCCCCACTTCTTTTATTGGGCCGCTCTACCTCAGTCCCTTACAACATTGCTAAGGACTTACACTGAACAACATGTTCCAGTTTGCATTTAGCTATGCTGCTCGACGGACCTTTCCCAGACCTGCGGAAGAGCTCTGTGCGGCTCATAAAAGCTCGTCTCACTCACCAACAGAAACTGCGCCAATAAAAGATATTACCTCAGTCACCTTGTATCTCGCATAAACTAGAGTGAGACAAGGTAGCTGAGGTAATATCTTTTCTTTTCCTTTATCACCCTGCCTTTTTGCATATCCTGGGACCAATCAATGAGACTAACACATATGCTGAGGATGAGTGACAGGGGATGGGCCACTTGATTATTACTTGTTCTGTTCATTCCCTCTAGGGCACCTGGCAGTGGCCACCATCAGAAGACAAACTGCGAAGCTAGGTGGACCCTTGATCTGACCCACTATGGCCTTTCATAATGGTCTTAATCATGGGAGTGAAAGGCTTTGGAAAATCTTCAATTATTTTGCTTATTCTTATTCCACCTCATTGTTCTTGCAGGATGTTCCTAGGATTTCAAAAGGCAGAGCTTGGCTTAAAAATAAGTCTTTGCATTAAACTGCCTCCCAAGGGTCAGCATGTGGGGGGCAAGGTAGCTCTGAAACCTTTCACTGACATATCAGGCACCAGCATTTCACTTTTCAGGCCCCGTGCCTGGGAACACCAAGTCCTCAGCATTCTGTTTATACACAAGTGTTTGATCTGTGCTTCCCCAGCTGCAGCTCTGAATGCACAGTTGGTGAGGGGCAGGGAAGGAGGGCAGCCGAGGTGTTCAAAATCAACTTGGGTTACAGCCGTCTGGCAAGACTATTGTGGGATTTTAATAAGGCAAAGAGCTGTCATAAAAAAAAATCCTGCCCATCTGCTTTTTAATATGGATGTACCTCACACAACAAACTCTGCCCCGGGTGTATTCGAGCTGTTAGAACAAACAGAACATTTCTGACTAATGGGTTTTTTATTTTCTTTAACTAAAGAAGAGCTTCACAAATTCTAGGAAAGGGCGAGGGAAGACAGAGGAAGCAAGTTTGATCCATGTGCTCACCTTTGGCCTGTTTTACTCCTGCCCCCAGATGCACTTGTACACATGCTGTTAGAGCAATAAGAGCAAATGCAGACTGGTTACAACTGTAATGTTGTTTTCCCATTTGTGCCCACTGCTACAGGCAGCACATCTAGACACATGATCTTCTGAATGCTGTTGGGAGCAAAGTGCAAAGCACATGCAGTAGATAGGAATTGTTCTCTCCTTATTCAAGAATACTCGGGAGGTGCTCCAAGAAATGGGTGTCATATAAGCACTTTGCTAGTTCTAAAGATTGGTACATTGGTGCAAGGAAGTTCTGCATCCAACCGGACAGACAGTTGCAAGTAAGGTTTACATCTACTTTCCAGCTCCCAAAAGCCCTCAAAAAATCATGGTTTCTCTCTGTTTTACCACCCTAGCTCTGCAGTGAGCCCTTTGCAGCTGCTGCAGGCACAGAGTGAGAGAAAGATGAGCAAGGAATGGGATCATGTTAGCAGAAATAGTGCAAAGCAACTGCAGCTTTTGGAGAAGTTAGTGGACGTTTCTGGGGCAAACTGGGCTCCCCCCATTCTGCCAACTGCCCAGGGTGGGTTCTTTGGAGCTGTGATTTCTTACTCCTCTCTGGGACAGGGTAATTTGATTTTGAAACAATTGACCAAACATTCCAAATGCCTGTCATGCACGGCCTTTCTCTGAGCCCTCTGTTGCTCATGGCCTGCTCCAAAGCCCACTAAAACCAGTGGCAGGCTTTCTCTTGAGTTCAGTAAGCATTTGATCAGGTCCTGCACTGTCAGCATGCCTCTCTGACATCCTCCTTCAGAGGCAGTGTGGGTGGGAGGCTGGTCATTATTACACACACGCTACTGAGGCTCAAATCCCCTCAGTACTCAGCATGTGTTTATAGGACTCAGATAGTCATAGCCTCTTATTGCTGTTTCAAAGAAATCTGGGCTATCAGATAAACAGGATTTACATACTCTCCTAAAATCCTTAGTAAAAGACCAGCTGATCTCTGAAGACATATTACAGCATAGGAATTCACCCCTACACACCGTGCAGAGGACAAATTATAGCTCTGGTGCCTCCACATACGGTGATAATGTCAATTGCTGAACTGTTTTACCTGATATGATTACCATTGAACTGATGGTGATGTCAGAGATGCTACAATCTCGTAGCTTCCCCAGAATCCCAACAGCCAACGTACCAAATCTGTGGCCTCCTAGGGCTTCCCACTTACCACTGTGGCACATTATATCATGGTCATTTGAAAATTTTCAATGTAGAGATAGCGATAACTCAGCTCCTTCTGTTTGTAATGCACACACGGGTCTAGAATCTCTGTTATATCCAGTACACCATGGAGCAGGTTTGAGTCCACCCAGCAGACAGCAGTAACGCACAACCATGCTAAAACAGTAAGGGCTGGTCTGGAAAAAGTACAAACCTATGACCGGCAACTTGGTTTATTTAATTATATATATATATTTAAGTTTTGTCATGTGTCAGAGTCCTTGGACAATGCCAAATTGTTAGTCACCTAAGGAACTCTAGGAGGAGAACTCAGATGTTTTACCCATGAAAGGCCGTTTCTACACAGGCCACTTTCTCCAAAAGTGGCATGGTAATTCACGGTCCGAAATATGCTAATGAGGTGTGGATGCAAATTCCCCACACCTCATTAGCATACGGTCATGTGATTTGGAGTCTGGAAGACCATTCTTCCGGACTCCAAAATGCCGTTTAGAAGCATGGACCCCGGGCGTCTTCCAGAAGGAAGGCCTTCTTCCGGAGGCCCCTCCTTCCCAAAAATTTTCAGGAAGAAGGGGTGTCTGGAAGAAGGACTTCCTTCCGGAAGCTTCCCTGGGGCCGCACTTCTAAACAGCATTTTGAAGTCCAGAAGAACGGTCTTCCAGACTCCAAATCACATGACCGTATGCTAATGAGGTGTGGGGAATTTGCATCCACACCTCATTAGCATATTTCTGGCCGTGAATTACCATGCCACTTTCAGAGAAAGTGGCCTGTGTAGAAACAGCCAAAAGGAAAACAGTTCAAAAAGAATGAATGCTGACACCTTATCTTGGAAGAATAACAAGTCCTGTGGCACCTTATAGACTAACATATTTTGGAGCATAAGCTTTCATAGGTCTTTGCCCACAAACGCTTATACTCCAAAATATCTGCTAGCCTATTTGGTGCCACAGGACTTCTTGTTGTTGTTGAAGATACAGACTAACATGGCTACCTGTTTGCTACTAATCCTTAAAGTCAGTTTTGGAGAACTGCTTTCACAAGAATTCATCATTTCTGTGGGAGTCTCAAATAACTCAGCTAAGGATTATCCATGTGCGTGTATATACTATAGTGCTGTAATTACACATAGGCATACAAACTGAGTATGAGAAAGACTGCAGTATTCCTGCCACAGTACTCTTCATGACCACCACACACACCTTGGTCTCTAGCAGAAAGGATGTTGCCACAGGGGAATTACAAGGGCTGCTTATAGGAACTTGTCTTCCTTCAACCTGTACCCCCATATATATATATATACACACACACACACACACACACACACACACACACCCCTCCTCTGAAGTAAATTGATCTAGTCTGACCCTGATCTCTTCAGATCTGGCCTACAATCCAGACTTCACTCTGCCACTGTCACTTGCTCATGAGAATACGCTGCTTAGTCTAGATCTGAGGCGGCAATGTCAGCTTAAAAATAAATTCAAAAAATTAAGTAATACTGTGTTACCAAACAGGATGAGGGGAACTAACTCCTGCTTTTTATGCCCCTGTTACTTGTGACTTTGGTTGTTGTTATTGTTTTTTTAACAAAAAAAAAAAATGAAATACCCCTTCTCCAACCTTAATCACCATTCTGGGGCACATGCACCAGCACAGGAAGTAACAGCACACAATGGAATCATAGCTTACCTGCCTGATAGCCAACACAAGTAAAGAGTTTGTTGGTAAGTAATTTTTTTCCAACTGCTGTTTTGAGAATAATAATAATAATAATAATAATAATAATACCTTTCCGTGCTGCACCACTAACTGCGCTTTTCAGCAGTTTTAGCCAGCAAAGGGATGCTAAGGACGCTGGACCAGACAAGGTGGTCGTTTCAGTCTGACCGCCCTAGGCACCCATCTGGCCCATATCATTGCAGAATCTGAGCACCTCACAGGCACTAGTGTATTTATCCTCCTAACGCTGCTGCGAGGAAGGAAAGTACTATTATCTCCATTTTACTTACAGCAAAGGTATCGAGAGGCTAAGTGACTTGCCCAACGACATATCAAGGACTCTGTGGCAAAGCAGGGACTCCAACCTGAGTCCTAGGTTAGTGCCCTAACTACTGGACCATCCTCCAACTGATCCTGCAAATATTGCTTTGGCTTTTGCTTCTTTTATCTTAAATTCCATCACTCGTCTTCCCTCCTGTTCTCCCATCCGATGAGCTTGAATAGCCTCCGCCAGGCACAGCTCTTCAGTTCCTGCAGTACTTCAGGTGTCTCATCAGCTTATTTATTCTCTTTGCCACACTCATTTTCATTAGTAATTCAATGAAGGTGGTTTTGGTATGTGTAAATTTAGGGCCCTGTTCAGCACATGCTCAACTTTACTCATACCCACATTTTTAAAGCAGAAAAGCAGTGAAGTAGCAGGGCTCTTTCTGTTACTATTCAACAGGCAAGGCACCACATTAAAGGTCAGCATCTGCTCAAATGCCTTGCCTGAATTAGGGCCCTTTGGTGCTACTGTCTTTCACTTTGGAAGACTGAAAATCGTTGGATGTATCAGAGATTCAGTTCTGCTGTACTTAGGATTGTGCATCACCTTCTGCTTAACAGTCCCCTATTCCGCATGCTCTAAAACTCACAGATTGTCCTACAATTTGAAGTGTCTAATGAGGTTGCAGTTTAGGACTGGTGAGCTAAAATTTAGGATAATTTGAGCAAGAAATTCCTGAGGTCTGAGCAAGAGGGTCCTCCTCAACAGCCCTCCCTAAAATTTTGCAAAATCACCAGGGTTTTACGAAGTTTGTTCACACACTCTTGGGGTTCAGCCTATACCTTTAATCATCCTCCAACAGATCTATGTTGCATTTGTAACCCACACACCCTGGGGCATTGTTCACTGTCCCATGCTATGGCTATTAGACCACTTACAAAGAGAGAAACTGAGTCTTCTCCACAGCCTTAGCTGAGCGCCACTGGGCTCTTACTTCCAAAATGGAGAGGTTCCTGCACTGAGCTGCTGAGGTCTCAGGTTCAAGACCACTGGTGGATGGCTATATATTGTCTAAAACTGTCACCTCTTGGGGTTAGTCTCCCTCTCTGGCAGTGGTGCTGAAACACTCTGTTCAGTGGTGGTGCTGAGCACCATTAAACTAATCTGTAAACCATCTATATAATAGAAACTGCTTCGAACCAGGGGTGTGGAAGTATCTCTTGCACCTCTAGTTCCAGCACCGAGGGCCCCTGCTGAGACTGCCAAAAAGAGCAATAATCATGGTGATTGCTTTCTCATGTGGCCACTTGTCCCCTAAGTTATTATGTTCCCTGAAAATCAGGGGAGCTGGATGCAGCATGTCAGCCTCATCCCTTCTCCATTTTAGTTCCAGTTGCTGGCTGGCTGCAGCTTTTGGATAAACTGCAGTGGAAGAATCTAAATAGCACGTGCTTTTGTGATGGGGCTCAGGGGTCCCCAAGCACTGCACCCCGTCCGCAGGCAGGGGTGACTCTCACTCAGCAGGTAGAACAGGAAGTTTATTAGGTGACAGAGGCTCAGCTCAGCACAGAGGTGTCAGTACAGCAGGCAGAGATAGTCATTCCAACCCATCCTGGGGAAAGGAGCCCAAGAGGTGCCCAGCTGGGGTGTAGCTTCCCCGACAGCCAGGCTGGCTGCTTTCCAATTCTACCTCCCCCCAGCTTCACACTGCCACCTCTGATTCAAACCCAGCTTGGCTCCTCCCGGCTCTTTGTTCAGGGCAGAGGTGTTACCTGCCAGCTTAGGTTACAGCCCCAAGGGGTCATCCTTAGCCACTGGGAGCTGCTCTGCCTGTCACACATACATCCAGCCTGAGTCTCACACATGCACTCCCCCCCGCTCCATTACATCTCTCCCCGCTTCCAGACCAAACTGAGTGGGGTCACTTAGCCAGTGACCTGGGGAAGTTCGGGGCCCTGCCTGCATGACAAGGCACCGGCTATGGTGTTGTTGTTCCCCTTGACATGGGCCACCTCCATGTCACAGTCCTGCAGGAGCAGACTCCATGGCAGGAGCTTGGCGTTGGCCTCTTTCATGTGATGCAGCCAGGTCAGGGGTGAATGATCAGTGTACACGGTGAAACGCTGTCCAAACAGGTATGGCTGCAGCTTCCCCAGAGCCCACACCACGGCCAGACATTCCTTCTCTATGGCCATGTAGTTCTGCTCCCAGGGCAGCAGCTTCTTGCTCAGGTACATGATGGGGTGTCTCTCCCCCTTGTCATTCACCTGCATTAGCACAGCGCCCAGCCCCACATCTGAGGCATCAGTGAACACAATGAAGGGCTTCTCGAAGTCTGGATTTACCAGGACTGGGGCCCTAGCCAGAGCCTCCTTCAGCGCGCAGAGGGCCTCTTGGCACTGCTCAGTCCAGACCACCTTGTCAGGCTTTCCCTTCTTACACAGCTCTGTGAGGAGGCCTGCGATGGAACTAAAGTGGGGCACAAACCTCCAGTAGTACCCCGCCATCCCAATGAATGCCTGGACCTGCTTCTTAGTCTGGGGTATTGGCCAGTCTCTGACAGCCTCCACTTTAGCTGGCTGTGGCTTTAAGCAGCCGCTGCCTACCTTGTGGCCCAGGTAGGTCACCTCAGCCATCCCCACCTTGCACTTCCCTGCCTTGATAGTCAGCCCTGACTTCTGAAATCAGTCCAGCACCTGCTTGACCTGGGACACATGGTCCTCCCATGTCTGGCTGAAGATGCAAATGTCATCCATGTGAGCCAGGCCAAAGCTCTCCATCCCTTTCAGTAGCTGGTCCACCAGACGCTGGAAGGTAGCAGGTGCCCCCTTGAGGCCAAAGGGCAGGACCAGGAACTCGGAGAGCCCCACAGGGGTGATGAAAGACGACTTGAGCTGGGCATCTTCAGCCAATGGCACTTGCCAGTACCCGTTGGTGAGGTCTATGGTGGTGAGGTGACGGGCTCCCCCCAGCTTGTCTAAGAGGTCGTCAGGCCTGGGCATGAGGTAGGCATCCGATATGGTTATGGCATTAAGCTTGCAACAGTCCACACAAAATTGGACAGACCCATCTTTGTTAGAGACTAACACCATGTGAGAGGCCCAGGGGCTGGAGGAGGCTTGGATCACCCCCAGAGCCAGCACGTCTTCGACCTCCCCTTCTATGTCCTGAGCCGTCTTCCCTGTGGCTCTGAACAGCACACACTTGATAGGAGCGTCTCTATTCGGTGGGCAGCCAGGTCAGTGTGTCCGGGTCTGTCAGAGAACAGCCGTTTGTGTGGACACAGCATCTCTCCGATCTGTTTCTGCTGGGCAGGGGTCAGCTGGTCCAAGAGGGGAACAGACTCCAGCGAGGGGCCAGCTCCAGTCCCTTTGAGCATATCCACCGCCAAGGGATCATCCCCCTGCCCCTCCCAGTGCCTGCACACTGTCAGCACCAAGTTCTCCCTGCCCCAGTGAGGTTTCATCATGCTCACGATAGACCCAGTGGCTGTGAGCCTGGTTCAACAGTTCCACCACATAGTTCACCTCATTTATCTGTCTGACGCCCTTGAAGGGGCCATCCCAGGCAACTTGCAGCCTGTTCCGTGGCACGGGTACGAGAACCATCACTTGGTCCCTGGTGGCACAGGCCCAGGCCCAGGCCCAGGCCCGGGCCTTAGGGTCATACCAGATCTTTTGCTTCCTCTGGGCCCTGCAGAGGTTCTCCCTGGCCAGGCCCATGAGCTCAGTGAGTTCTTCCTGGAAGGTCAGTACATACTGTACCACTGGCTCCCCTTCAGGAGAGGCTGCCCCCACCCCCACTCTTCTCTGAGCAAGTCCGGGGTCCCCGTATCTTCCTTCCATACAGCAGCTCAAATGGGGACAACTCCATGGATTCCTGGGGAACCTCCCTGTATGCAAACAGCAGGTGGGGTAAATACTTGTCTCAGTCTTGTGGGTGCTGATTCATGAAGGTTCTCAGCATCTGCTTCAGAGTCCCATTGAACCTCTCCATCAGCCCATTGGTCTGCAGGTGGTAGGCTGTGGCCCAGGTGTGCTAGACCCCACACTTGACCCAAAAGCTTTGCAGCAGGGCCAACATGAAGTTGGACCCCTGATCCATAAGGACTTCCTTGGGGAGCCCCACTCTGCTGAAAATGGACAGCAGGGCATCTGCCACAGTGTCAGCTTCAACAGAGGTCAGGCCCACTGCTGGGTATCGCATGGCAAAATCTACCACCACCAAGATATATTTCTTCCCAGAACGTGTTGCCTTACTGAAGGGTTCCACTATGTCCATGGCCACTTTCTGGAAAGGTTCCTCTATGACAGGCAGTGGTCTCAGGGTGGCTTTCCCCTTGTCTCAGGTCTTCCCCACCCTCTGGCAGGGATTGCAGGACACGCAATATTGACGGACAGCTACAAAGATCCCTGGCCAGAAAAAGTTCTGCAGCAACCTTCTCCTGGTGCGGTGGATCCCCTGGTGTCCTGCGAGTGGGTCATCATGGGCTAGGTACAGCAGCCTGCGCCAGTACCTTTGGGGAATAACCAGTTGTCTCTGGACTTCCCATGGCTCCACTTTGCATCTGGGAACCCATTCTCAGTACAGGAATCCCTTCTCCCACCGGAATCTCTCCCTGCAGCCCTCCCCCAGCGGTGGAGCTGAGCTGAGACTGGCCAGTTCCCTCAGCTGCTGCAAGAAGGGGTCTCTCTGCAGCTCTGAGCCGGAAAACCCCTTTTAAAAATGAAATTTAACACGACGGCTTCCATTGCATTGACATTGCTTCCATGCTTGCAAGAAACGCCACTCCTGCTTTGAAAATCCTCTGCAACTGACCCCCAACCCCACCTGAAAAACTACTGCTTACTGCTCAGGAATGCCAGTGCTACAGATACTGGAACAGTCAATGGGAGCTTTTTGCACAGAGGACTGCCAAGGGGGTGGTAAGTTTGGGCTTTTCCATTGGAAAAATCAAATAGTGTTTTTAGACCCAGCAAAATAGCTACAGCAGAATTTGAAAATTTCTACATTTTCCTTCAAAAACATGAGCGCTCCCAGCAACAAATAAAACCATCACCACCACGTGGTGGTAGCTTTGTTGATGGCACCATGGCTCCCTAGACAAAGCACTGTCCATTCTGGTGCCCAAAGTTTTAGCCACACAATTGCCAGTGTTGACAAAGCAAACCTCCCCTAGCACACAGATCTTAGAGGTCCTCCCCTCTTTAAAAATCAACCCAGAAAAGAGTGGACAGGCTGCAGTTTATGTCACATTGGCTAAGTCTACACTAGGATGCTACGTGGAAGTAACGACATCGAAATAGGCTACTTTGACGCGCATCGTCCACACATCTTCCAGGGATGGTGCCCTCGATGTATAACATCAAAGTAGCAACGGGGAACATCGAAAGGGGCTGCCCCGGAAGGAAAAGCAGAGCATCCACACACACAAGCACCCGCCCCTTCAAAATAAGGGGCCAAGAAAGCCTGCAAACAGGGTCACAGAGCAGACTAGCCCTTCTGGGGCAGCAGCAAGCTGCTCCCTTGAAGGACCCCTCCCAGGCACACTCAGCCTGCACCGCACAAGCAGCCCTGTGTTGGTGCTACAAGCCTCGCAGACCTCGAGCCCGCAGACATGGACATCCTGCAGCAGCTGGAAGCCCTCCAAGCCGCCTCTAGCAGAGCAGGCGCTCTGCTAGATGCTGCACGGGCAGCCGCCCAGCAGCTTCTGGAATGGGAGCCCTCCCCGGGGGCACAAGGAGGCGCCCCTGACCATTGGGCCCTCCTGCTCCCCCCCACCCTGTCGGGTGCCCCGCCAACTCTGGAGCTACACCTCCAGCACCGAGTGGTGGCAGCACCTGGTTATGGGGGAATGGAATGATGACCAGTGGCTGCAGAACTTCCGCATGAGCCGGCAGACCTACATGGAGCTCTGCCAGTGGCTCACCCCCGCAGTCAGGCACCACGACACCCGCATGCGGCGCACCCTCCCCGTGGAGAAGAGGGTCGCAATAGCTGTCTGGAATCTGGCCATTCCAGACAGCTACCGCTCCGTGGGCCAGCTGTTTCGTGTTGGCAAGGCCACAGTCGGGGCTGTCATGATGGAGATAAGGAGGCCTGTGGCTGAACCCCCCTGGGGAGGGGGCCCAGGTGGGGGTCCCGGCTGAGGGGGCCTGGGTAAGGGGGGCCTGAGGAGAGGGGCCTGGTTGAGGGGGTCGTGGGTGAGGGGGGGCCTGAGGAGGGGGTCCTGGGTGAGGGGGGGGTCACACTCTGCAAACCCTCACAGGCACCCATGTCCCCTCCCCACAGGTGGTGCGTGCACTCAATGCCCTGCTGCTGCAGAGGATCATCCGAGTTGGGGACCTGGACGCAGCTGTCGTGGGATTCTCCACCATGGGATTCCCCAACTGCTTTGGGGCCCTCAATGGGACCCACATCCCCATCTGTGCCCCAGACCACAGTGGTGGGCGCTATATAAACAGGAAGGGCTATCACTCCGTAGTCCTGCAGGCCATGGTGGACAGCCGTGGCCACTTCCAGGACGCATATGTGGGCTGGCCCGGCTGTACCAATGACACTCACGTGTTCCGTAATTCAGGACTATGCCACCAACTGGAGACGGGGACCTACATACCCCAGAGGGAGAGCCCTCTGGGGGATACCACCGTACCCCTCTGCCTCATGGCGGATGCGGCCTAACCCCTCCAGCCCTGGCTTATGCAGCCTTATACAAGCCACCTCAATGCCAGCCAGGAGCACTACAACACACGACTCAACCACGCCCACCAAGTGGTCGAGCAGGCCTTCAGGCGCCTGAGGGGCCGGTGGCGTTTCCTCCTTGCACGCCTGGACCTGGGCCTCCCAAACATCCCCCAGGGTGTGGGTGCTTGCTGCACGCTCCACAACCTGGTGGAAAGCAAGGGGGAGGCCTTCATGCAGGGCTGGGCACTGGAGACTGGAACAGGCTACCCCCCAGCCAGCTGCTGCCCCCAGCCGCCAGGCCCACCGGGATGGGGTCCAGGTCCGGGAGGCCCTGCAGGAGTACTTTGACCAGGGGGGCCTAGTGAGCGCCACCCAGGCCGTCCCTGCTGGGTCCCCTGCACACTGCCGTAGCACCCACACCCTGCCCTCACCAAAAGCACACAGGACATGGGGTTTTGAAAAATAAAACTGTCATTATTTAAATAACCAAAAACTTCACCTCTATTGTGCATATAAAACTAATACAAACAGCATCATGGAAAATAACTATGTACAGGTGGGGACAACTATAATAAACTATATACGGGGGGGTCAACTATAAATAACTATATACAGGGCGGGGACAACTATATACACGGGGGGGCGGGGCGGGGTGTGGGCAGGCCAGACATCGGCCCATCATTCTGGGGCAGGGGTGGAAGGGCGCGACCCCTGCCATGTTCAGATGGCCGGTCCTCCCCTCAGCCAGGGTCCCAGGTGAGGCTGGCTGGGGGCCGGGAGGATGGGGAGGTATGGCCGAGGCGGGTCCTCGGCCTGGTCATTGGCCCCAGTGGGCTCCTACTCTGCGGAGCTGGTGGGTGGGGTGGCAGGCAGGATATCAGGCAGGGTGGCAGGGGGGACATCAGGTGGGGTGGCAGGGAGGGCAGCACAGAGGACATTGTGGGGGGGGCAGCTGGGCCACCAGCTCCTCGAATGTGGTGGCCACCCAGGTAAAGGTGGCCATCAAATCCCACCAGACCTCCTGGTGCCAGGCAGCCTCCCACTCTTCGAAGTGGAGTCTCCGCTCCATGATGTCCGCCTAGCGCCAGAGGGCAGCAGCCACCTCAGGGTGGTGCGTGGTCTACCTCTGGTCCCGGCGCCGGGGGGGGGCCCATCCCGGTGCAGACGGTGACCCTGGGTGGTGGTGGTCTGGGGGGGCTGTCTGGGACCACAGATGGTGCAGCTGCAGAAATAGGGGGGGAAGGGAGGCCATGTGTACCCAGCCCTGACCCATGGCCTACCCCGCCCCCATCCTCCCCAAGGGCATCTGGTCCCCCCCACATTGGTGTGTGCAGTGACCCTGTGGGTGGCCCCTTCCAGTGGTCTGCCCCTCCCATCTCCCACCAGGGGTGGGGCACGGCACTGTCCATGGGTGGAGGTGCTGATGGGCACTGGGGTCTTCTGGGGATGTGGGGGGCCTCCGGTCAAGTGGTGCCCCCGCCCCCTGCTCTGGGGGGGTCTGTGCCCTGTGGGGTACGTACCACTGCCATGGTCAGGGGAGGCCCGTCTGGCAGATGCCCAGCTGGAGCTGCAGGATGGGATGTCCAGCATGAGCTCCCCCTCCTCACTGGACCACTCCGTGGCCAGGGTAGAGGGTCCTGGCTCTGGCCCTGGGGGCACAGGGCTGGACTCCAGACCCGACCCTGGCTCTGAGGCCTGCTGGGGCTCGTCAGCCATGGTGTGAAGGGTGCGGGGGGGGGGTGTCCCGGGGGCCCATGATAGCCCTGAGCTCCCGGTAATAGGGGGCAGTCCCAAATTGGCTGGCCGAGTCCCAGACCTGGGCGTAACCCTGCCGCAACTCCTTGACCTTACTCCTGACATGGTCAGGAGTGCGGGCAGGGTGACCCCAGGCAGCCAGGCCCTCGGCCAGCCGGGCGAACACCTCCACATTCTGCCGCTTGCTCCCCATTACGTGGAGCACCTCCTCCTCACCCCAGAGCCCCAGCAGAGCACAAAGCTCAGAGTCGGTCCAGGAGGGGCCCCGCTTCCTGCTTCACTGGCTGGAGGCCTGGGAGCTCTGGGATGGCCCAGGGGGGAGTTCTGGGGGCACTCGGGGGGCTGGCTGGCTGCCATGGTCTCCCTCTGAGGCTTGCAGGAGCACCTCGTGGCATGGCTGCTGCCTGCACGGTGTCAGCTTCCTGCTACGGGGTTTCCGGGTCTGTGCAGCTTCAAGAACTTCTGGGCGCAGAGATCATAGAGCCCCCCAGGGGCTGGGCAGCACGTCTCTGCCTAACAGCTGATGGCCGCCACGGCGGACCTCGCTATTTTGAAGTAGCGGGACGCAGATCGTCTACACACGCCCTACTTCGACGTTCAACGTTGAAGTAGGGCACTATTCCCTTCTTCGGATAGGAATAGCGATTTTTCACATCTCGCCGTCTAACGTTGATTTCAACGTCAAAATAGCACACAGCGCGTGTAGACACGACGTGTGCTATTTCGACGTTGTGCCGGCTACTTCGAAGTAGCCGGCTAGTGTAGATGCACCCATTGTGGCATAGAATAGGCTGAATGGTTCAGGTGGAAAGAAGTAGGTTTTAGGAAATGTTGTGAAGACAGTTACATTGTTATTACCTTTTTATTGCTTAAATCACGTGGCAAAGGGGACATGAGCCTCTGACCTGTCAAATGCTTCATGAAGTTGAGGCACATGTGTCTAGGCCAGTGGTTCGCAACCTTTTCAGTCACACGGCACACTTCAATGAGACAAAATTCCACGGCACACCCCCTTTTTCAGCTGAATGGATTGCTCATAAACATCACATTTACTAGGGTTACAGTTTTACTAGAGAGCTTTGCAACAAAGTAGTGCATGCAACAAGCTAGACGAGGCTCAAACGTTTCAAATCCAGCACAGAATATAACATTTTAGAGAGCAAGCACAGATTCATTTTCAAAATCTGCTCAGTGCCATGCTGGGGATGTCACAAATCAGGCTCCCCTTCCCGCCGGCCCGTTGGAGCCGGGATGCGGCATTTAAACTGTGTCCCAGCTCCAACAGGCTCTGGGCCTCCCTAGAGGGACGGGCTCCCTACCAGTTCATTCGAGTCGGAAAGCAGCATTTGGCGTGAACTGAGTCCTTCAGGGTTGGCATTTACCCTCATGGTGACTCTGCAAATAGACACCTTTGGCAGGTGGGGGGCCTGATGAACTCTCCACCAGCTGGGACTCAGGAGATTTTGCTGCTTAAGCCCCAGTTGTTGTAGGATCATCAATTCCCACCCCCCAGCTTCCCCACCAAAGCGGCTCTGCAAAAAGCCACAGCAAGGGGAACTTGAAATTTCACGGCACACTTTGCACCCTGACCCCTCCTTTTCCCTCCTGCACCTCACCTCCAGTCCAGACTCCCACACACACCTTCATCCCCCCAAGGGGCTGCAGCATGAGGGGACTGAGGTGTTTCAGTCACGAGCCACATCAGCGAGAATTTTTTTTCCTCAGTTTTGTGTGGCTCCTGACTGATTTTTCTGTGGGTCAGTGGCCCGCTACCCAAAAAAGATTTCCCACCCAACCATAAATAAAGGCAATATTGACCTCCTGTGGTCCAGCAAATTCTCTCGTCCCGCACTGGTCAGGTCCCGAGGGTGCTGGCCTTGAGAGAGGTTCAACCTGTAGTTGCATATTTACACATTTGTACTCCAGTAGCCTAATATGACTAATTTACTATTGAAGGTATGTTGAGATAAATGAATGAGTTTGGTAGTCATGGGAGGTTGGCTGGTGGGCTGCAGAAAGGTTTGCACTGAGCAGGGTGGGCTGGAGTGGAAAGTGAATGCTAAATGTGATCACTTTATCATACGTTAAAATAGGCACAGAAAGTACTGTGCTGAATATGCATGGATTAACTATAACTCGCCATGCAGGTGTAAATTTGGCCAGATATTTATGAATAAAACCAGCATTTTAGCTGTTTGTACTGCGGTCACATAATTACATTGATTTTGCTGAGTTAAAGCTCACTCTGGCATTCTTAGCTCCATGCCCTTAGATTTCTGCTGTCTGCTTTTCATTCATTTTCCTGAAAAGTTCCTGCTCTATTTCATGTTCCATTTTACACCAGATCCCACCTACAGAACAGGCTGTTATTTCTGAGCTGTCATGCTTTCCTCTGATTCATTTTTGCATGTTTCTGCCATTCCTAATATTGCAGTTTCTAGAAATGGCTGAGGACGATGGCAAGTGATAGAAGGATCTACAAGAGAGAAGAAAAATAAATAAAAAAAAATCTTGCATTTCCCAGTAAGGTAAATTACAGACCGTGACATTTTCAACAGTCCATATGGAGGTGATCAAACTGCCTCTAATGGACATAAAATGCTTCCCTATAGAGAAAGTGGAAAAGTGGTATGCACACATATGACTCTTCAATTATATCATTTCTTCTATTTCATGGCATTCGTGCCTGAATTGAATTGTATTTTTTTTATAATGTTGTGATTTTCTCAGACCTGCAGAGCACAGAGTGGAGCTGAATCATTTGGTCTCTGGAGATAACATGATGTACAATACCTCTCCCACCTCCCCGTGTTACCCTCTTAACTATGACTGATGACAGTAGACTAACTGTTTAATCACTGCAAATTAATTTTAGCCCTGACATATAAATTACCCATAATATCAGAAGATCCTCTTTATTGATCTCAAAACTATTGATAGTGTCATCTGTAAAACTCTTTCTCTCACCCCAAAGAGCTGGTCAGCCATAAGTCAAAAGACAATACCTTAGGCCAGTAGTTTTCAATCTGTGGTCTCTGGACCCTCAGTGATCCACAGATCATGTCTAATAGGACCACAAAAGTGTTGTGACAAGAGAAGAGCGGTTTTCAACTTGGGGGCCACACAGAGTATGTCTAAGATCTGCACCTCCATTCGATTTTTTTAAGGAACAGTGAATGAGAAAAGGGTAAAAAATACAGCTTTTGGCAAAGAATGAATCATCTCTGGAAGTCCTGAAATGGTTATGCAAGTCAACAGGAGAAACGTTTTGTGTGTGTGTGTGCGTGCGTGTGCGTGCACGTGTGCCTTTTATTTTAGCAAAGAGGCCTCTGATCCAAGCCTCATCTGTGTCCAATTCATTACAGCACACTGAAATGTAAATGATCATTTCTTTCATATACGCCTTGATATGGCAATGACGGGATGCCGTGAAGCCCGATATTAACTCAAATCAAGAATCTGTAGCTCTCTAATTATTCTCATTGTAGTCACTCTGCTTATAAATGGCAAACTCTAATGAGGCTCATTTAAATTTCACTTTGCCTTCTTTTCTCTTAATTATTATGTACCTCCTATTTTTGACATTTCTTGGAACTGTTTCAGCATTACATGTGGGCAGAGGTGCAGCTATCACTTTGAAACTTGTGCACACTCTAGCAGTTTCATCACAGCTCAGTCCACAGTGGGTATGCTATAATCCCTCCGGCAGGACATACATACATGGTATCCTCTGACATTAGGACTGCTAGAAGCTCAAGGGTGCCAGCTGATCCCCTTCTGATTTTAAAATTTCAATTTAAGTTAATGGGACCCTGAGTGCTCAGCAGCTCTGGCAGTGTGTTTATAATGCCTTTTTATCCATAGAGAAGTATAAAAGTTCATCTTATGGTAAACCAGGGGCTGGCTCAGTTAACTGACACTAACACCCAATGAATGCCTATGACATGAGGGTTTATATGAGCAAGTGGGTATTTTCCCTTCCCAAGTACCTCCAAAGTGATAAACAGTCTCTCGTCAGAGGCCATGATTCTCAGCCATTCCACAAGCAAACAGTACTTCTGGGGCTAACTCAGAAATAGGACACAACAGCTGCCAAAAGGAGGAGACTCAACTCGCTAAAGCCAATGGCAAAAGCCCATTCACTTTGGGGGCTGAGGGCAGGATTTCACCCAGCATCATCGCCTTTGGAGTTGGTAACACCATGACTGAGGCTCACACTGGCTCACTGATCAGTTTGGTTTCTGTGGAAGACCCTTTGATATTCAGTTAAGTCAGTGAGCCTCACTTCCGCCAATGTGATTCCCAGATGTTCTTTGCCACAAAGCCACAGAGTTTCAGGCCAGAGAGGGATTACCAATCAGACCTGTATGTCACAGGCTGCCAATACCACCCAGCACCTGCACACTAAACCAAACAACCAAAATTAGCCCAAAGCAGATCACAACTCTTTGAAAAATATGCATTTCAAAGCATGGGCTCAAATAACCCAGCTCTCCTTTTCAGGGTTAAAATGATGAGTTCGAGAGAAACCCAAGTCCATCAATGATTTTCCTCTTTGCTGGCAGGCTGTATTCAAGAGGTTCTTCTTTCTTAGCTATAGCACAAAGCAATTTTAATCCCATTCAAGTAAATGCCAGGCTTCCGAGCCTGGCAGATTGTTGTCAAAGACATCTAGGTCACAAGGAAGAAAAGTATAAATAAGTTTCTCAGCTGCAGAGAATATATTGGGGCAAGCAGTGCAGAGGTACGGCTTGAGATAAAGTGAAATGCATCATTTCTAAGTAGGAGAACTCAATTATTAAAAGATCACAGTTCCATGCTGAAGCGCCATGAACAAAAGATCTAAACCTGTCAGAAAAATGGGTCAATAATATGTGAGGCTTTGATACTTATATGAAAGAGTCATACAAGGACCTCTGGAATCTCCACTCCTATGCATCTGACAAAGCGGGTCTTTGCCCACAAGAGCTTATGCTCCAAAAAAATTTGTTAGTTTATAAGGTGCCACAGGACTTCGTGTTGTTTTTGAGGATACAGAGTAACACGGCTACCCCTCTGATACTTGTAGGAAAGATCTGTCTCCGTGAATGAGGCCTAGGTTATGTCTACACTACAGCATAATGTTGATTTTCAGGGAGTTAGTTTGATTTTATAAAGTACCTGTCTTCACTACAAATATCATTAGGTTGATTTAAAGTGGTGCTAAGGTGGACTTTTCTACTTCAGCTTTTTCCACGAGGAGTCATGCCAAATTCTAATTTACAAAGTTGACTTATGTCATTGTTCAGTTCAATTTTGTTGGCCCCTAGAAGTGTCCCACAATGCGTCCATTCTGACCATCACTTTCACCTCCACTGCTCTACAGGTGAGCAGGAAGTTGGAAGCAGCTCATGCTCTCTGGTTGCTGCTCACAACACGCAGCTGCCAGGTCAAAATGAAATGAATCATAATAACACTAACAAAATGAAGCATTTCAAAAATACCAAAAAGTGTCTTTTCAAAAGCTCCAAATTGAAACAGCTCAGATTTTTATTTCTGCATTTTATATTGCTCAGGACAGGCCCACGAGCCTTGTAATGGCATATGCCAGGACAGGCTATGGAAAAGTGGTGCAAAAAATGCATTTGGCAGTTTGTTTTCAATGGAAGTGGAGAATGAGGGCAATGCACTCTGGGATGATGACATCAGACACTCACAACCACTTGCAGCAAATTTTTTCCCATAACACACTGGCACAGAAACCCAGAATGCAACGGGAGTGCAGGAACTGTGATATGTACCCACAATGCACTGCTGACAGTCGAACTTAGCAAAGGTAATGGGGACACACTATGTCGACTTTCTAAACATGTGCAGACATACACCATAGACGCTATAAAATCTCATGGTAGGAAGTCGACTTTAATAAAATCGACTTCATTTCCTAGTGTAGACATAGCCCTACCATTCTTTTTTAGGGTTACCATATCTGAACTTTCAAAAGAAGACACCTTGAGGGGGAGTGTGTCTGTATTAATATCAACCAATTCACCTTGTATTAATGTGTTATAGTATATATAGTACATTAATATGACGTGAGTTGGTAGATACTGATACAGCTACAGTCCCTCTCAGGTGTGTCCTCTTTCTTGAAAATTCAAATATGGTAACCGTAATTTAGTCAAGTGGCTGAAGGCAGATGGCCTCTTTATACTAATGCATGGCCTCTTGAATGAAACCATGCTTTTAAGGTTGCTTCATTCCTCAAATCAGAGATGCTTAAGAGGGCTACTTTTCACCATAACTTACCTTGTTTTGCTTGGTGACAAGTATCAGAGAAGTAGGCAAGAGAGTCTGTACCTTCAAAACAACAAAAAGTCCTGTGGCACCTTATAGACTAACAGATATTTTGGAGCATAAGCTTTCGTGGGCAAAGACCCATGAAAGCTTATGCTCCAAAATGTCTGCTAGTCTACAAGGTGTCGCGGGACTTCTTGTTGTCTTTTTTTGCTTGGAATGTAAAGTTGTATCGACCATCTTTGTGAGGTGGCCATCCATCTTTGTTTTTATACTCTGGTTAACACCATCACTTAAGGAAACCTAAATTCATTAGATCTGGGCTAAGTAGTCAGAATGGGGACCCTTCTGCTTCAAGGAGTGGTGCTAGTGATTCAGCAGACAGCATCCACACTGTTACAAATGTTTAAGATGATGTGTGAAACTGAGGTCCTGATCATAAGTGGCCACTGTAAAGCCAATGGCAGAATTGCAACTTGAGTTTCCAGTTGGTAGAATAGGTGCCGACTTCTCATTTTGCTGGGGGGTGCTCGACCCCTTCCTCCAAGCCTCTCCTCAGTCTTCCCCTTCCATAAGCCCTCGCCCTGCCTTCTGCCCACCCTGCTCTACCCTCTCTGCATCTTCCCCTCTTTCATCTCCATCTCCTCTCCAAACCCTGTTCCTGCCCCTCCTCCCAGAGCCTGAATGCAGCAAATCAACTCTTCAGGGTGCTCTAGAAGCACTGGGAGAGAGGGGAGAGAGAGCTGGTAAGCACAAGGCCACCATCCCAGGAGAGGCCCAGGGGGAGGAGGGCAGGTAGGGAAACTTGGTGCCAGCGGGTGCTCTACACCCACTAATTTTTCCCAGTGGGTGCTCCAGCCCAGGAGCACTCACAGAGCTGGTGCCCACAACTGGTAGAATTAATCTATTCTCCTTTCACAAAAACAGTCATCAGATGTAGTGTCTCTGGTGTACAATGGCAGCTTCTTCCCACCTCATACATGGATGGGAGCCCGTGGATTCTGGCAAGGGCAAAATGCAAAGATACTAGAAAGATTCAACAACAAAATTAAGTTGAAAAAAGGAGTTTTAACAATAATGACTTTTTTCATGGAAAATACTGTTGTTGAAATTGGTAATTTTTATGAAATTTGGGTGGAAGCCAATTTTTAAAAATACTGTGAAATTTTTTATTCAGAATAGTTAGAAAAATCCTATTCTCTCACACTTTTTGTACACACACACACACACACATACACACACACACACAGAGAGTAAAAACTAAGAAAATGCTATTTTTCCCACCTATCCCCAACATTTGCTAGCAGGACAAAAGATTATAAAAAAGGGAAAGGAAGTGAGCTTTTTATAATCTCTCTCTCTCTCTCCTCCCGCATGAAGGAGACAGGGGTGGGGAGTGCCTAGAAATGGAGACAGGAAGAAAACTAAATAGCCAAATGGGAATTTAATTTTTTGGAGATGTTTGTTCCACTAAGGAAAAAAATTACACTGACCTGTTCCTTGAAAAAGAAAACAAAACAAGAGACTTCACCCCCCAACGACCCTTTTTTATTAGATTTTAACAAACCTCTCAAAAACTCTAGTGCTTATATGTTCTTGTGTTATTGTTGAAAAGACCTATAATTCAATATAGATGCAGGTGAAACATCCACTATATATGATAAGCATTAACACACTCATATAAAGTGCATCTTTTACCTGTTCCCAGCACTTCAGTAAATTCACTAGAATTTCTGGTTTGCTCAGCCCAGTCTTAGCTTTGCTGAGACTCTACCATTTGCATACAAAAAAGGTTTGCTCTGATTCACTATTCTGCTACGTTAGGTAACATCAGTGCAACACCACTGAAATCAGTGGTGATACACCAAGGCAAAACTAGTGTAGCAGAGTGAAAAATAGTCTGGGGCTGCATTCAGGTGTCCTTCAGCCATACAAATAGGGCAAATACAAGACTCATGTAATTTGCCATAGGATATCAATAAATTCATGTTGTCAAAGCAGTTTAAAACAGATCGTTAGGAATGAAATAGTCTCTTATAACTGTTCAGAAAACCAGAAAGTGCTATCAAGAAAAATCTGACTTGTCTCATAAAATCCTATCTATGACCATTCAGTGCTAAACATTGACACAAAAACCTATTTTGAAACTATATTTTCAAAAGGAACAAAAGAAAACCAACCCTCCTCTTGGACTTTCCCATTGTAACTCCTGCCAGTGGGGTAATGCTATAACCCTAAATATCTTGTCTTCCACCCTGTCAGTCATGGAAATGCTGACTGAACGTGCAAAACACCTGCCTGAAATCTCCAGAGAAAGACCTATGTAATGCTAACATTTGAAATGCAGCTTCTCTAGCAGCTGGGCTCTCTCTATCGGCCATTGTCCTTTATTTCTACCTCTTACTACATAGGTTGGTCTCACAGGCAGCTTTGCATTGACATTTTTTCTTCCCATCTGCCCTGCATTGGGAGCACTTTAAATAACTGCTCTTGATATTGGTCACATTTAGAAGAAAGAGCTGAGCATAATTGGCAATATCGTTCCCTGTAACTCTGTTACCCTGAGGAATACATCTCTTCTACTACATCAGCCTCTACACACAGGACCATCATTTCCCTTTCCATTCAAATCCACTTTGCCACTTTCCACATCATATAATATCAGAGTCTCGTTGTGCCATTTAAAAATGGCAGGAGGAAATTGTTTGTAACGGTCTAATGGCCTAATGTTGGCATTTATCAAAACTATAGTGCGGCCATGAATCAGGCTGGAAACACAGTGTTTCTGCTATTAGGATTATCCAGAAGAATTTACTACTGCTGCCTAACGGCCTCCTGCAACTTTCTGAAACCCCAGGTGCATAAAGAGTCTTCCATTCCTGTTAGCAGAGAACCACCTCAGAGCCTTCAAAATAAGTAATTTTGGGGACTTTGTGTTAGCCACCCTTTAACAGGCATTTTCCTGCTTATGCACAGCTGCTTAATCCAATCTTGGGGCACAGGTGAGGTGTTTCTGTCATTTCCTTCTGGGTGGCAGAGCAGATGGGTGAAAGGCGGTCAGTCTTCTCCTCTCTCCCTCAGCCTGTCTGCTTGAAGGGGTAAAGAGAGACACTGGTAGATGAGCCACGTTACCTCTGCACCCTTTGCCTGCCTTGAGGAGTAACACAGAGACAGCCGTTGCCAGTCTGTATTCTAACAAAACAAAAAAGCCCTCATGTAGCACTTTAAAGATTAACAAAATAATTTATTAGCTGATGCGCTTTCATGAGACAGACCCAATTCTTCAGTTCTATAGCCATACCAGAACAGACTCAATATGTAAAGCACAGACCTCCAAAAAATTGTTATCAAGGTTGACAAATCAGATAGAAGAGCAGAAGGAGGGGCATGTGGGGTGGGAAAGTGAGTGTTAGGTCAAACATCGAAGTACGTGAAAGAGTCCTTATAGTGGGTCAGGTAATTGCTGTCCCTGTTCAAGCCATGTGCTAATGTGTTGAATTTGAATATGAATGTTAGTTCCAAACATTCTCTCTGTAGATGGTTGTTAAAGTCTCTTTTCTCCAGAACACAAACTCTCAGGTCTTTAACAGAATGGCCCACTCCATTAAAGTGCTGACTGATAGGTTTGTGTATTTGGAGCTTTTTGATGTCTGCTCTATGTCCATTCATTCTTTGGCAAAGAGTGTTTGCAGTTTGCCCAATATGGCATATATGATGCTGGTTGAGGAACAGTAGAATGTGCCCATGATTCTGTAATTAATGTGGTTAGGTCCAGTGATGGTATCTCCAGAATAGGTATGTGAACAAAACTGGCAACAGGGCTTGTTGAAAGGAAAAGTTCCAGGATTATTATTATTGAGGCATAGCCTGTGGTTGCTAGTGAAAATCCTTATAAGGTTGGGAGGTACTCTATAGGAGAGAACAGGCCTGTCACCTAGGTCCACTTGGTTCACATATCTATTCTGGTGATACCATCACTGGGCTTAACCATGTTAATTACAGAATCATGGGCACTTTCTCCTGGTCCTCAGCTAACATCATATATGCCATCATGAGGATTCTTTCACGTACTTTGATGTTTGACCTAACACTCACTTTCCCACCCCACACAACCTTCTCTCTATTCTTCTATCTGATTTGTCAACCTTGATAAGAATTTTTGGACCTCTGTGCTTTATATACAGACTCTGTTCTGGTATGACTACAGAACTGAAGAAGTGGGTCTCTCCCACGAAAGCTCATCACCTAATAAATTACTCTGTTAGTTTTTAAAGTGCTACTGGACTACATTTTTGCATTAAGGAGTGAGAGGAGTCTCTTGTGCCTTGGCACTGGTCTTATACGACTAACCAACTATCAATTACATATTAATACAGTAGGAATCTTTCCCTTGGAAAGCCCAGGTCTTACCAACTGAAACTCAGACTTTCCTTAGATGTGAGTCCCTCCTGCCCTTTTACCACATTAACTCTTCTGAATGTCTTGAAATTTCTTTCCACAGTGCTGGACCCAAGATCCATCCTCAACAGAGCTACGCAGAGAAACACCATCTTTTTCCTGGTTTGCTACATGAAAATTAGGTTTGCGGAGCTCAAATCACAATAGCTAGCCCTTTCTCCCCCCCAGCCATATTACATTTCAAGCTCACCTCTCACTGATCATGCTATATGCCAGCTCCTTTATGTCTCTTTCTTTCAGGCCTTGTTTGCACTTGCCAGCATCATCAACCTACTTCAGCTGCGCAAATAGTGTAGCTGAAGTTGAGTTGCTTACCACAGCATTTTGCGTGCAGCAAGGTCAATGGGAGCTGCTGTCCTGTTGACTCTGGCTACTCATCTCATTTTGGTGTAAACCAGGATCAATGGGAGTGAGCTCAGAGAGCAATTTATTGGGTCTACAGCAGACATGATAAATCAATGGCAGGTGGACCGATTGCTGCAGCATTGATCTGCTACTTAATTTAGACAAATCCTGTTACTCTGCTCTAGGATTCACCCTTGTGACATATGCCAGTCCAGGCTCATTAGAGACAGCATGGTCCAGCCACATCCACTTCCACCCTACACGTTCTTTTCACGGGAGGTGACTAGAGAACTCTGCCCCACAGCCAGCACTGCCAGACAAGGATTCCCTAGCAGCTCATCTGGAGCATCTTTAAGCCCCCATTGTGCCCCAGGTGCAATATGTGCAATGAGCTCATCTGGAACAAGATCAGGCCATAGGGTTGGAGCAGTCGGGAGGGGGTCAATCAGGCAG